>NC_056546.1:6323424-6962590 GCF_910596095.1 Thunnus maccoyii | reverse complement strand
TACCCAGATGAAACACAGATCGGTAAAGAGACAGAGCAGATTGACTGAAGTGAAGGAACATAGCGGTTGTGTTCGCTCACTGCTTTTGCCATCAAACACAGGAGGAAACAGCAACCTGCAGGCTGTGTTTCCTGCAGTCTCCCAGGTGGTGAGAATCACTCAGATCCTCTGCTGTGTTGAAGACAAAGACATCACAGCGTTTTCATCTGATTCTTGTCTCTGGTCCGACAGTAAACCAGCAAACCCTTCCTGCCAGAACGCGCCAAAAAGAAAGATGTGTTTTCTGAAGCCCCGTATCAGCAGAGAAGTTTTTTTTTTTACAATGTTTGTCAACTCCCATCAATTCTTCTTAAGACAATCGCCAAACTTTTGCAGAGTCTGTGAAGCATTTATCTAATACACCTGTAATATGTGTATCTAGAAACACAGCAGGTAAGGAGGCAATAACCACTACTCTCTGGCTTTATCTGTCCGTCCATCTATCTTATTATCAGTTTGTGTGAATCCAACTCAGACTTGTCTTTGATCTTGATTGCTGTGTGTCCTGCAGGGAAGTGAATCATGAGGTGAGCAGCACTGCTGCAACACATCAGAGCAGAAACAGAGGGGAGCTTCCTTTCACCGCTTATTTTATCTGCACAACCACTGAAAACATGAGAGGGAAGAGAAAAGAAAAGAAGACAAGAATGCGGCTATCATTTATTGATGTTAAACTGCTACATTTTATATGTGAATACCGGGGAGTATAGCTGAGGGAGAGATGGAATAGCTGACATGCACAGGCCCGAGGGAACTCCTGTTTCTTATGAGCAGTAACATCCAGTCCCTTGATGATCAGTCACATATTACGACGTCAGGCTGATTCTTAATTAACCTTAATCTAGAAAGCCTCGAGTTTAAACGTATATTCTCTTTAAACACAGATATGTCAACATCCTGGTATATAGATAAGGAAACATCAGATTTAAGGGCAGCTACCACTGAGGTGTGTTTGAGCAATGCATGTGCAGAACTCCCAGCTGCTCCAGTGCAATGTCAAGGTTGTTTTGGGCAGCTGACAGGTGTGAATGTGTAAATGTAGTTGCTATTGTCAGCTAAGAAAGACACAACGCATCAGTGTTGTACAGTCTGAGAAGAGTCTCCAACTATGGTGAGTATGTTGCTTTGTGTTGCACAATACACCACCTAACACATTTATTAACCAAAACACATAGGAGATATCAGCCTCGAGGTATTGTTACTCACCTTCCCTCCGGTTCAGCTTAGCGAAGCCTGGCCCGTGGCTGCTGGACAACTGGGAGGAGCTTCTGAAGGATGATGGCAGTAGATGGGATACCAGCGAACTGTGACACACCTCTGTGAATGACAGGGCAGAGGGTGCAAACCATTTAAAATCCTGACATAATACACACAGGAGTCAAGATACTGCTGAAAATTGTTTGACTGTCAGCTCAATAGTGCCTTCATTGATTTCAGTGCTGAATGTATTAAAAAAGCGCATAATCCTTATTTATTAGGCCTAATAATAGTCTTGTGAAAACAGCTTCTTTTTTTTTTTACTACAGTGAGACCCTGTTGGATAAATAATGCATGGTGCCCTAACTAACTGACAGAGCAGACTCATTAATTAGATAAACTGGCCATTTTTGCATTCCAGCAAGTACTCGTTGCAATTTTTAATTTGTTTCTCTTATTTTATACATTGAATTTGCATTGCTGAACAACGGTGTGTGCTCAAAAAATAGATAACTTTTGAAAAAGCTCATAATTAAAGGCCACCCAGAAAACATTTTATACATTTATGAGTAAACTATTATCATTTTTCTTGTAATACACCGCACTGCAGACTTACAGTAAATGACCCAGCAAAGGCTTCAGCTGAATCCCCTGTGTTAATGGATGTATCTTTGCTGCCGGGAGCCAAATATCTCTGAGAGCTCAGATATCTTTTGGTGAGATTATATTAATGAAGCATCTTGAGTTGTCTTTACTTTGTTTAGTCGAGATTTAATCAGACTTGGCCTCACTGCTTTGATATTGGATTTCTGCCTGTTACGGGAACTTACACAGAAGGTTTGACTTTGGTCTCTCTTTCATGGGACTTTGATGTTATCTATCTTTTGTTATGTGTTGCTTGCACGGTGCTACAGCACCTTAGCCATACACTATTCTAATGTGTTAAAACATTATTCATTGAGTCTATGAAACCCTGATGTAGTAGTCAGTTATAGAGGTTTAAAATGTGAAATTTATTGTTACTTATTTGTTGTTTAACCAATAATTATTTGCTGGGCATGTACAGTCTTTATTACTGATTTATTTTGACACAGTCAAAATGTAAATTTATGCTTCACCAAATGTAAAATTATTTAAAGTAGTAGGAGTTAGCAGTAGCCAAATATAAACAAAACTGTTTCAATGGTAAATAAATATTTAAATATTTATGGATATTAAGAATATTAAGTTTATGTAGATAGATAGACAGACAGACAGACAGACAGACAGATAGATAGATAGATAGATAGATAGATAGATAGATAGATAGATAGATAGATAGATACGTAGATGTTTAAGTAAGTAAAAGTAAGTGAATGCAGAGAAACATCCTTCAGAGTTGGAATTTCGTGTGTGCGTTTCATTTAGATCAGGTCTCTGTGCCAGTGACAATTGTTCTGCATTAAACCTATAAATTTTTAAAATGAAGTATCATGAGCTAAGGTGCCATCTAACACAATTATATATGAGCTGCAAGAACACATACAGTCCAGACTCAATGAACTGGGAAAGGTTTGAAAGTATAAGAGGACCTGAGCACTTATCATCTCTTTAGAAACTTTAGAAAATGCAGTATTTTTTTTTGAAACTCATAGTTTTTATTCAAGTTAACTAAAACATGTTTGAGGTTTGTATTGTTATTCAATCCCATGCTGCTGTGAACAGACTAGTACATTAATAATGAGATAATTCTGTGATAATTACTGCTGCGACATTACTTTTGTCCATATCACTACATGCAAGCAATGTTCTGGACATCTCTTGAGTTCCACATCGGGAACCCAAAGAGCAAATTTATTTACATCCTCATTTTGCTCAGGTTATCACATGAAAAATCCAGCTGTCAGGTGCTCCTCTCTATACTCTACAGAGGTAAAATAAAAACATTACAGCACTAAATAAAATATTACAGTGCTGTAAAATATGTAATATCTTTTTAGTTGTAAGTCTCTGTAGAGTCTCACAGATGGGAGGAACCAGTGAAAATTATGTTTTCATGCATCAGAAATTTAACAGGAGTCAATTTCCTGTTAAAGTAAGTAATGTGTGTAACTGTGTGACATCCTGTGAGTGGAATTTTATACGATTATAAACCTCGATAGATTTTAAACCCACCACTTGACCTTTACAGCCATCAATGGGTGACTGACCTTTCTCTCTCTTCTAGGGGTTAGGGTTGCCTCATTTATTAATACAAGAAGTGTAAGAGCAGCAAACATTTCTTCACAAGGATAAAAAACCATCTTTATCACTTATCTTTTGACCCAGAAAAAAATTTACAACCCTGAAGGGCAAGACCTTCTTATGGCCCTCAGACACAGATGATATATGGGGGACGAATAAAAGAAGTGGAATTATTGTAGCTCATGTGGGAGATAAAAAAAAACTTCCAAATCACAAAACTAATTTTCTTCACTTACGTTTGGGTTGTTTACTGAAACAGGTGGGGCACAAAAATCCCCTGACACATTAGCAGGAAGTGGAGATAAATGTTGAGCACAAGCTGGACTCCCAACGGCTAACACTGACCATGAACATAGTGGAGGAAATACTGCGGAACATTAAAATACTAAATCTTGCTTGTCCCAGGTGCTTTGCTGAGGTCTTCCTCCTGAGGGTCTCAATCTTGAATGTTCTGAGATGAGAAATGAACATTTACTCCTAACAGTTTAAAGAGATCTGGCCTGTGGGAGTGGGACAGTTATTTCTCCATTAGCTAGTATTAAAATACAGGATATCGACCCATTTGAGTTCACCTTTCCACACTTAGTATATGTCCTTTTTTTGTTTTGGAGTTTGACAAGAACAAAAAGTGAGTCTGACCACAAAGAAAAATGTAATATACAGCATAAAGCTCTATATCAGATGACAAAATTTGGTTTACAACCACTTATAAACCTTATAAAGCACTTACAAAAGATTATGGGTAATAGCTTCTAATTCATAAGAAATTACATATTTGAAAATACATCTATTAACTGAGAATCAACTACGATAATCACTGTGAAAAGCTGCTTTTCCTCTACTAGCTTTAGCATTAGCTCTGAACTCACTAAAGCTCTGGAAAACTAAACCACGATAAACCTCTGATAGATCTATTTTTAGCCACTAAGAGACGCTAGTAAAGTTAGCAACCACATAGCTAAACACAGAAAATTACATAGGTCTAATTACATTGTGGACTATACAACATTTACTCGATACAGTCAGCTGCTGTTCTTACAGTAGCTCTGCACGTTTCTTATGTTGTAGTGAGTCTTTAAAGACAGTTTCAGGTCCTGTTTCCAAATCACACAGTCAATTGTGCTGTTGGTTAGCGCTGTCGGCTAAATACAGGTGAATCCTTCCTCAGACTTTGGGTTTTTTAAAACCACCATTCCTGTTATAGTGCACTTTTAGAAATCTCTCACTGACACACGGAGGATTCAGTGTCGAGGCTGCTGTAGAGTTTTAGTCTGACAGCCTCTGGCCTTAACAGAGATACACCAACACAAATTGAATCATTAGTCTTTCCTTTTCAGCTCTCACATTCAAAGCTCTGTGAGCCTGAAAACACTATAAACTGAAAAACCCTCCCTGGACACCCATGACATGTGTTAAATCATCATTTATTCAGCAGAGTGAGCTTCACTAGTGAGCTTCACTCCTCTCATCCACCTATCTCTCCATCTGCTATATAGCATCCACTTTACCATTTCGCTGAAATAGCAAAGTCCCAGCAGAAGTCGAGATTGCATCAAGCCAGTGAGCATCTTCCTCCACTTCAATAAGCAATAGACACACAATATTTACAGGTTCAGAGCTCTTTAAGGGTCTTGGACACAGTGCGGCTCAATATGCATCTCTTACACGGATGTTAATGTTAATTCATGCATCACTGGGCACAGTAATCACACTGAGTCCTATTTACGCCCTGAAACATGAACCACCGTCTTCAAACAGAAAATTGTGGTGATCTCTTTGCAAATCTGCACAACCTCTATCTATAACTTGGCCAAGGAGAGCTGAGGCTGCTCCTCCTTCACATTAAACAATAAATTTGTATATATGCTATGGAAATGTGAATAACTGACTTCATCTGAACCTGTTTCAAACTTTCAATCTGAAGTGAAGATGCTCTACAGTATGTCTGAAATAATGCCTTTTTCCCTGCTGCTACTGTATTCATTAAAATTTTAATGTAATGTTTGGAAATACTGAGAAAGAGAGCAGCATAAATAGTGCATGCGATGTACATTTACATGACATTTTACATTTTTGATATGTACATATAGATGTGATTTTTATCCACTGTGACTTACACTCTGAGCGCCTGAAAGCCCCCCTTGCTTTGCACAGAGGAAGATACAAAATTTCCAGATATTGCATGTAGTCATCTATTACAGAAATATTAGCAATATAAATACAAAAATCTTAGAATCTTTAATTAAGATCTTGAAAGCTGTGTGAGCTCTGTCATGGGTGGAAAAACTGTGACTGAAATAATGAAGCTGTGAATGAATTCTCCCACTCTTCAATGCCTTTGCAATCTCAGGAGAATATATGTACATCTTGCACTGTGATGTGTTATGTTTGAATTTCATTTCTTCACATTTTTTTCTGAATAAAACGGTAGCAGGTTAGGGACCCGTTTTGTCTGAAATGTCAGCGGTATTTATTTAATTTTGAATTAATAAAGAGACAACTTCTATGTCAGAGACAAGTTTTCTCCTCCACATTCACTGACTTGACCTTGAGACATCAACTGGCTGACAATGATCGCACTTGTTTGGCTCGATGTGATTTTTTTGAAGCTGTCTAACAGCTATTGGGCTGTGAAGATCAGCACATCCACGATCTGGATGCTGAAAAACAACTTGAGTTTTTTTGTTTCCAGTCCTTCATCTGCCAATCAAAAACACACCTAGCATGCTGGTATTTCTTTATGACTTTATAGCCTTCTGAAACTTATCCAGTTAGAAAATGTCAACAGCTGTTAATATACTGTTTAAGTGCTGCTACTGATACTGGTGTATAAAATATACATGCAGTTCATATACAAGCTGTTCTTAGTATATTTAAGGACATGGTGGCAATTTTCAATATGTATCTTATTTACAACAAATCTCATGTGCCAAACCCACAATGAATTGATCCTATTTACAAGTATTGTGTGTGTGTATCCAAAGCCCGATCTATATATTAATATCTTATTCCTCTGTGCCGTAGACCTCCATCGTTGACCAAAACCTATTAACCTCTTGTATTGAAGTTCTTTGAGAAATTTAAATATAGTACAAAATCAAGAGGTTGTGATATGAAGCACAACAACCAAGCAAAGCTCTGTAAACAGAAACACGTTCCCACTCATGCGTAGTGGCTTCTGCCTTACAAGGAACTACTCTCCGGAGACTGAAAACGTGATCGCTGTTATTACTCTTTTGAAACTGTGTCTAAACAAACAAATGTGACAGTGACCTTTGTGGCGAAGGGACGTGTCACCCAGTGCAATGGTGTGGCTCATTGATGTGTTTTTAATAGTTTTTGGACAACAATAGAGCTCTACAGCAAAGAGGAATAAGATATATCAGGCTTTGGATACACAAACAATACTTAGATCAATTCATTTTTGGTTTGGCTCTGCATGTGATATTTCTTGACAATAAGAAAAATATAGAAAATCGCCAGCCATATACTTCAAATTAATTAAACTTATTCTCTTTTTAGGCTGAATATTGTGTTGGACTGCATGATATTGTCAGTGTTGTTTTCATGACAGCCTACTGACACAATAACAGTATTTATTGCACAAGTATTGTATTGAATTGCATTATACTGCACAGATCCCTCTATTCTGAGGGGAACAGCTGGTTTACTCTGTATACACAAAGTAAACACATTCTTGCTTTTAAACATAGATTGCATAAATCAACAGAAGTGCACAGAGAACATTAGACAAATATAAAAATGTCTATAATCTGATTCGCAGATGTGGAATATGTTTTGAAAGTTCCTGGTTACAAACAGACAAAAGTACACAGAAGATACAAAGTAGATCAAAATTAAAAAAACAACCAAACATACAAGCTCAAGTTCCTGATTCTGTACCTCTAGGTATGTGGAACTCAGTTTAAACATCTACTGGGTTTCTGCTGGGAGCAGAAAACTGTTTGTAGTCTCCTCCCCTGGTGAGAGAGCCTGACCCTCTGCATGGTGGAGAATTTTAACGCTGTGAAAGTGTTCACACTCCATGTAGGAAATTGTAAGCAACAGGGAAGGTAGAGGTCCTTCCTGTTGGTGCTGCTCACATGCCCTACCTGTACCCACTGTCTCATACACATACAATTTAGGACAAGGGCACTGAAAAGCATAATATAGCAACATGGGGAGCATGTGTAGTGAGGGATTGTTGCTCAATATAGATTCACTGAGTTTTTGGCAGCATGTCAAGAGTGCTTTGAACATTTCTCTGTTTACAGGAAATGATTCTTTTCATTTTCCTAAGCTTGTAAGCAAGAAGCTTTCAACTATTTAATTTAAATTGCACTCAAAGCCACTTCAGAAACTAATTTCCTGCAGTTTTCTAATATCAACACATACTATATTGTACAGATCATTATACTCTTTTGATTACTAATGGAGCAGCACTTTGCTGCAAATTCTTTTTGCTCTGAATTTCCCAAGTTTAACCGACTTTAACTGCCAACCTGGCAGGAAAAACACTGCTGTCATTAGTGCCCTTGAGCAAGGCATTTGACTCCCACCTGCTCCAGTGAAGTGGTGTGGGAGTAAAACAATAAAACATCAAAAAATCATCAGTGCGCTGATGGAAGAGTTTGTTAATGGTCCCTGTTTAATATTCATTATTTTTTAAACGCATTAAAACATTGAGTCTAACACATTATTTCTTGTCCTAGAAATAGCTGGTAGCTACTAGTTAATGATATGAAAAAGAACATTATTTTTCTTTGTCGCAGCAGGAGATGTTTTACTTGTTTGTAATACCAACAAAAACGGCACAGCAAGGCAAGTTTATTTTTTATAATAAAAAGCAGCGGCAAACAGAAAAGTCTTCAGCCATGATTTAAAAGTACCGAAAGTTGGAGCAGACCTCAAATTTTCTGGGAGTTGTTCCAGATATGTAGTTCATAAAAACTGAAGGCTGCTTCTCCATGTTTAGTTTTGACTCTGGGGAAAAAGAGTCAAAACTAAACAGGAAAAAGTCATCAGGCGCTTCCTTTACTGTATGTCCAAACATGCATAAAACAACATTCACCACTCAGAGTATGTGTCTTAAAACAAGAACACTTCACCAATAAATTCAACAGGAAACACTACAACACACATTACAACAGCAGAAGAACTTGCACAACACAATATTCGCATGAAAACAACAGCGATGACTACACTTTGTTAGCCGCGCAGTTGCCATCCTGAGACCAGCTCATCTCTGTACCATCCAGGCTTTGTAGAACACATACCACATGTACTCGTTTAGACTTCACCAGCACTGCAGTAGCCTAAATTATACATAAACATCAAAGACAGACGGTGTGTGTGTGTGTGTGTGGGCGTGTGTGTGGTGCAGGTCAGTGGCACATGACTGCCTCAGTTCACTGCAAGCACCGGTGCTGTAGTCATACTTCATTATGGCTTCTTGTTACAGCCTCTGCTTTGAGGAGACGTTAAAACACAATCACCTGTTGAAACATTTTGCACTTTAACATCTCCCTCTTCTGTGTTACTCCATTGATTCCTGAAGTAATAATTCACAGGTGGATCAGTGTGCGGACTAAGCTACTGATCAGCACTTCTGGAGTTGGCAGGAGTTCAGCATCACACACAGGACTGACTCTTAAACTGCAACCGGCTGCCTTTCATTTACACCCAGATTTGGCATTTGCGAACATTCATTGCCCACTGCAACATAGGAACATGTTCTTTAATGGGAACGCATCACGCACACTTTACAGTACAAAAAAAGTCTGGAACAGGCCCTTCTAACTCTCGTCTCTTTAAGACCCCTCAGCAGACTTCAGGCAGCACCGGAGGCTACATATACAAAGAGTAGCAGCAGGATTTCACTTCTTTTTCTCATTCTTTACTCAAAATGGATAATACCTCCGTACATGTTTGATGGTGCAATGATCTGACGTCACCAGGAGAAGGACATAGGGGCGACATTGCAGATGAAGCAGAGCAGACTGAAGCTCTGGCTTTTAACTTGCAGGGAGCTTTTTACATACGTTCACCTCAAGTTTTGGAAGTTTGGAACTTGATCATAACATAACATAACATAGACATCTGACATCATAACAGTAAAATAATATAAACAATAAGCAGAACATAATAAAAAGCATGATATGTCTCCTTTAAGCAAATATGCTTTGTTGATATCCAACCTTAAAAAAAGCACAACTGGTACAGTCCCTGATGGTGGATGCTATTATCCTCCGAGAATGCAATGATCTGCTGGATCAGCATCAATGATCACATAGTTTATTATTCTATTTATTAGAAATCATGACACTTCTCTTAGAGGCAGATTAATATCTTAATTAGTACATAAGCTCTTTTGCAAGATTCTGTTTAGGTTGTATTTACAGTTGGTTTGAGTTCAGCATAATGTTTTTATAGATATGCAAAGCTTTGCTTATGCATAATACACAACATTTCCCTCTGTGGATCAGCAAGAGATTTACATGAGTGCATTTCTGGTGGCACAGACACTTTTCTTGAAATAGTTATGAAGTACACTTCAGTATTTGCACAAGTATTTTAGTATAATGTTGTTGGGAAAACCACTTAACGGAGCATTTTCACCACATTAAACTGAATTAGGTTCTACTGTACCACTCAACGCAGACGATCTGGCTGTGTAACACAATCTGATTTGTCCTCATTGTGTTTCTCACATGCATGATGTGAAAAATTTAATTAAGCCAGGCTGATATTTTTCTCAATATTGCAGGATGGGTGGGGAACCTTTGATGCTTAATCATCTCAGCGAGTGCAATCACAGCCATGGCTGTCAGCGTTTTTGACAGATTTTATGATCATTACAAACTATTCTCTCATGGTTGAGAGAGGTGTGAGAGGTAGTTAGTATGCGCGGAGATAAGGAGAAAGTTGAGAATCCCGGTGAAAAACGATGAAAATGAGATGAGTCGAGATTTTAATGAGGTTTCAATTGGAAATATTTACATGACACCACCTTATGATTCAGCGTCAAAAAAATTGATACCACAAATTCCCACAAGGAGCAAGAGAGTTTTCCTGGTTGTGACCTAAAGATTTCTGATTGAATCCCTGCCAGCTGCAGGGCTGCTCTTCTGTAGCTGACCCTGACCTGAAGTACTATTAAAATGAGATCAATTCTCTGCCACTGGTGGACCAGCTCTTCATTCTCCTCCACCTCATGAACTGAGTCATTACATTGCTGGTCAGATACCTTATCTATGTTACTTCATAAAGTTTCGGCTTCGACTCGGATTTGTCCTGCAGTGTTCAATGTCAGCTACTGTCCGTAATACCAACGACATGTCTTCTGCACTCACATTTCCTAAGACATCACATCTGATCTAATTATCCCTTGAGGCAGCCTGGAGTGTAAGAGGGAACAGATGGTGATTTACAGTCTAAAGGATTCTGGAGTCGGCTCCTGTATGTAGATGTTTTGTTAAATTATGCCCAAGACTCCTCCAGAAGCCTCAGAAGTCTATTCTGGCAACTACAGAATATCAGATTAGTTGTCTGCAGAGTTCTGATTGCACTATATTGGTTCTGTCATTGTAAAAAAAATGTATGTTAGAGAGACAATTCAAATCCTGTCAGCATCTATTTGAGCTACATTAAGTTAATATATTAGACCAAAGAAAGTGGTAATGTATGACAAGCTGGAAATATATGAACACCAACCACAAAGAGAACGATGAAGGTAATAAACTGATTTTATTTTGCTTCAGGGGACAATCACAAGTTAAAAAGGTCAATGAGCGACTGAAGGGTTGCTGGTTCAGTTCCTGGCAGCTACCCAACATCTGTACTAGCAAGACAATTAAACCCCAAAGCTTCAATGAGTGAAGTCGAGAACTGTGTAACCAGTAAATGATATACAGAGGGATAAACTTCTACTATGTTCTCCTTCATCATCATTCTCATCATTAACTTTTTCTTCTTCTTCATAATCTTAATCATCATCATCATCATCATCATCATCATCATCATCATCATCATTCTCATCGTTAACTTTTTCTTCTTCTTCGTCTTCTTCTTCATCATCATCATCATCATCAACTTTTTCTTCTTCTTCTGCATCATCATCTTCTTCATCATCATGATCAGAATTTCATCATCAGCATCAACTTCATCGTCATCATCATCATCATCATCATCATCATCATCATCATCATCATCATCAACTTTTTCTTCTTCTTCTGCATCATCATCATTTTCTTCATCATCATGATCAGAATTTCATCATCATCATCATCATCATCATCAACTTTTTGTTCTTCTCCTGCATCATCATCATTTTCTTCATCATCATGATCAGAATTTCATCATCATCAACTTTCTCTTCTTTGACCAGCTTCATCATCATCATCATCACCACCATCATCATCATCATCAACAACTTTTTCTTCTTCTTCTGCATCATCATCATCATTTTCTTCATCATCATGATCATAATTTCATCATCATCAACTTTCTCTTCTTTGACCAGCTTCATCATCATCATCATCACCACCATCATCATCATCATCAACAACTTTTTCTTCTTCTTCTGCATCATCATCATCATTTTCTTCATCATCATGATCATAATTTCATCATCATCAACTTTTTCTTCTTCTTCTGCATCATCATCATTTTCTTCATCATCATGATCAGACTTTCATCATGATCATCACCATCAATTTTTCCTTCCTCCCCATCATCATTTTCTTCATCATCATGATCATAATTTCATCAGCAGCAGCATCAGCTTCATCATCATCAACTTTCTCTTCTTCTTCTTTGATCATTATCATCATCATTTTCTTTTTTTTTTACTGTCACTTTGATACTAATCATCTCACTTGCAGCCATCATTAGAGGGTCAAAGGTCAGGCATGCTCAAGCTCATTACAGTTGAAGTCTCATCTCTCTCCTCACTGCTGCACTTACAGCCAGTGGGTCTTGTTTTTAGTACAAACCAGGACCCTCTACAATGCCCGGCGACTGAGCGCTCTTCTTAGACCAACTACACGTCATCGTAGGTGATGACAGTACCATGTGATTAATGAATGTGTGTTTAAGGAAGCAGAGCTCCAGCGGGACTGGCCTTGAGCCAATATCAATGTGTGTCAAAGTCAGATGGATAGACTGCAGGCCTCTGTCAGTTTTATCACTTAACTGCTTGTCCCTGGGTTAATAAATCTAGATTCCTGAATGACATCTCCACGTTTACCTGTGGCCACAGCTGCCATAATGTAGCCTTGACTTCATCAGATCGCATTCATGGCCCCCCCCTTCTCTGAACACACATTTTCATAAATGACACTAAAGAAGAAATATGAGAGGGGGCTTCTCCTCAGCTTCCTCTCACTTTTCCCATCTCCACTGTCACAAACTCCAGAGTCTCATGAATCATAAAGGACAGTGGGTTTCTGCAGGGAGGTGCACGGCTCATTCACGCTAATTGGATTATATCCACAGGTTTACATTCCTCTCAATACAGACATCCAGTTCATCGGAAAGAAGTAAATTCTGATGTTTTGGTTGAGATGGGCAGCATTGTGAATTTTTCCTTTAGCTCTATCCTCAGAATTGTTAATAAAAATATATCTCAGTATGAGCCTGGAATAGAAGAGCAGGACACATTTACTGACCGTAAACATCATTAAACAGCCAGTGCAGTCTACCAAATGAACCACATTATTAGCCTGCAGTGATCATTACAAACCTGGAGGAAATCAAGCAGGAAACAACATCTTGTCATTAATAACCCACTTCTGATCTCTGAATCACTGCATAATGCAGGTAAAAATCTACATTATTTAAACATTAACTTCAGGGCCACAACTAACGATTATTTTCTCAATTAATCCATCAATCATTTTGTCTACAAAATGTCAGAAAATAGTAGAAAATGCTAGTTATACCTTCCTAGAGCTCACCCTGACTTTAAATTACATCTTCAAATGTCTTGTTTTATCTGTTAAAAGTCCAAATCCAAAGATATTCTGCTTCAAATCCTCACATTTGAGGAGCTAAAACCAGCAATTGTTTGGCATTTTTGCTTAAAAAAATGACAAAAATAATTATCAAATTATCAAAATAGTTGCTGATTGATTTCCTGTCGATCGACTAATCGATTAAGTGGCTAATCACTGCAGCTCCAATGAACTTTGTGTTAATGATTTTTAAAATATTAACTAAGTGGTGTCAAACTGAACCTGAAGAACATGACATAAAAACACTGAACTCAACTGAAGCACAGCAAGTTTAAAACAAACCAAATTAAAGCTTCATGATGACAGCGATCGATTTCCTTTCGGAGTTTTCCTCAAAACTTTTTTTCCAAACTGAACATGTGTGAATAACAGATCATCTTCTGAGGGGAGTATAACAAACCCTGATATACAGTATGCAGCTCTTCTGACTGTGTGCAGACACCATGAGAGGGACAACATCTGGATTGTCTGATTGACAAAGACCTTTAATAGATCCTTTAATAGATTCCCTAACAGTGTCATCTATCTGGTGAAAGCTTATTTTTTACAAGTTAAAATGAGTTATAACGGAATTATGTTATTTGCGTGATAGTGATAGTTGATCAGTGCCCTCTTACAAAAGGCACAGATTACTGAGCTGCAGGACAGAAACGTTGGAGCTGGTGGGGATTCAGAGATTCGCTCAAGAAAACTTCAGCAGGTAAAAGCTCGACCCTGAATTTCTTCTCATGCTTTCCCTTCTGGTTGGAAAATATGAGTGGAGGGAACAGATGAGATCTCTGCTCCCTCAGCGGTTAGGTGCTCTTGACCAGGCCACAAAATGACTCAGTCAGCTGATGTCAAGAAATTTTTATAAAAACATCAGAGAATGATGACTTGAAATGCACCCCGAGAAAAGTGAGTTTCCACCTTTTCACCTTGATGGAAAGACAAGAGACAGTCAGAGACGAGACATGACAAGAAAAAGGCAAAAGTTTCATGTTGAACTGGGAGACCATTTTTCTTCCACTTCAGTGATCAATGTTCAACTCATGCAAGGAATTTTATCCACATGACCAAGGTTTTAGTTTTGAGCAAAAATTGTTCTTCTATAAACATTTTACATAAACTAAATTCTTTTGTTGCTTAACATTATGTAATCTAGTAATTTAAAGTACTTATCTATACTGTGCACCTGTTCTTGTACTTCTGCTGCTCTGACTTTCAATATCTCTGTATGGGATCAATAAAGATTATCGTATCAACTTAAATTAAATATATTTTAGCCTCTGTATCTGGACTCTTACCATAATCCTAACTTTAACCACAGTCAGTTTATTAGCCTAAACCTAATCAATAACCTCAACATTTGAGTTTTTGTCCCATGTCTCTTTGTCCTTTTTGTGATGAAGTAACATAACTTTCATATTCCTGTTAACAGCATCACATGTAAACCATTAGTTAACTTATCAGCAGCACACAGCTTAACAATATGCTTGCACAGAGTAGCTTTCAAGCTCTGATTGTTGCCAAATAGGAGAATATGCTTACAAACTGTAGAAGTACCTCAAATTAGCACAAGTCACTTCCTAAATAATCTAACGCACCTGAATTTACAGCTCAGCATCCATCATCAGCCAATACTTCCCACCTTGAAACAGATTTGGAACAAAATCATCTGACTCTGAACTGAGAGAAGACAACACTTTCACCGCCTCTTCTCTTTGTAGATGAAACACTTAGTGACATTAGTTTTAAACTGAGAACATCTCTCAGTGGAGACTGGTGACTGTGAGTGGTGAGTCATTCATTATCTGAACAAAACGTGTGCATGCACAGGTACATAAACCACATTTATCTGCATTATGTGCACACACACACACCTGATGAGCAGGTTGGCACCTTGCATGGTAGCCTGTGCCATCAGTGTATGAATGTGTGTGTGAATGGGTGAATGTTGGCATGTAGTGTGAAACGCTTTGAGTGGTCAGAGGCCTAGAAAGGCAAAATATAAATGCAGTCCATTTACCATTTACACACACACATACACACACACACACACACACTCTCTCTCTATCTGCTGCTTAGCATTCCCTTGCTCTCCTCATGTTCACACATGGCTATTTGCTTCTTATCTGAGGAGGCACACACTCACACTGACACATAAACATGCACACAGACACGTGCACACACACAGGCACATATGCACGGACAGACAGAGTAGGAGTGCAGCGGTATTATCTGTCATTAGGCTGCGATTAGAACACACACTCCCCTGACTCCAAATCAGCCGAGAGAAGAGATAACAATTCCATGGAGGACATATGCAACAACACTGGAGAGACACAGAGAGGGAGAAAGAAATTTTTATGATGCCTCATGTGTCTCCTTTGTGTACCTAAAGCTGTGTGTATGTGCGTGTGTGTTTTGTCTCACGGGCACAGCAGCCTGTAAGCGCACTTTGGCTCATCGGAAGCACTGTGTGCATGGCAGCAGTGCCTCCCCTTATGCATACAGTCAGCATTTGAGGGAGCATTGGGCAGATAACTGGAGGAGATACCATCAGCTGGACTAATAATGTTCACACAATTATTGAGGGCTTTGCATGGAAAATTGTGCACCACTTAAGACCAGAAAGGACTAAACTTTTTAATTTAATGACCACCACAAAAACTAATTGGTTTAAAGTCCCTATGATCCTGAAAATTTCTGACATTGCCCCCCCTAGTGGTGGTATAAAAAGCTATGTGGCATAAAAAGCATACAGCATCCAATCAGAATAACTTGAAACATGCTGTGGTTCAACTCCACAGGTGTTTCCCTATACAGTAAACTGAATTATATAAAGTTAAATAGTCTTAACAAGTAATCAACAAAATGTGTTAATTATACAATATTTTAAAACACCAAAGAAGAATAGTTGACTTGCGCTTTTGTGCTCAGTTAAATTAACATTAACTTGACTATTGCATTGCATCTTGATAAGATGTTTACAGTTTGCATTTGGCTGCATCAACCTCAGTGTGCTGGTGAGACATCAGCCATATCAAAACCATCTCCTGCCTCCACCTGCCCTGCTCGGAGCCGCTGCACTCGCTGCATCTCGTTCTCTCTGCGCTGCCGCCACAACCGTAACTTCATTAGAGAGCATTTCTATGCAGCATATCATTTCTTTTCTGAGCTTGGTGAACTCAGACAAATCTCACCTCTAAACCGCATCTCTACTGAGCTCTCCTATGCTCCCAGAATGCACCTGAGGGCAGTCACCTGTCTGAATGAGCTGCTATGTTTGTATATGAGGTGCAAATTACACACAGATTACGAATACAAATTGTGTTAATTTTGCTCATAATATTTTGGTAATAAATCTGTGTATGATAGACAGATACATACAGATATATACTTAGTAACTACTGTATGACTGAATCAGAATGACTATTTTTAGATTGATAATACTGCAAAAAATTGTGCGTCATTTAGTCTAATAAAGTATTTGTTGGAACTTGGCAGTAAAGCTTCAATAAACAGAAAACCCTTGTAGCAGTAACTGTTTCTACTCCAGGCCTACAGGTAAGTTAGAGACATTTCCATCCTCTTCAAATTAGCTTCTGACCCCTTTCCAAGTCTGTGTCTACTGCAGGAACAGCAACTCTTTTTATAGTTAGAATACATGTACATAACAGTGTTATTGTTCAACTTTAATGACTTGAAAACAGCTTGTGACGAAGGTTCTGGCTTGTAGCTCAACTGTAGCTGCAGTATTCATTTTACATGACTTTGTTTTGTGGTATATTACCTCCTCTCCAGATGTTTTTTGTTGAATGTCTGCTTTAATTATCAAGTGTAATTGTCTCTAGTGTGAAAATAGAAGCATTCCCTTGTGATTCCTTAGTTCACAACAAAGCTAACAGTAGACAGATTTTTGATTTTATGTTTTATTCAGCTTTTTCTACAAATTTCATCTAATCTTCATCAAAGTTACTACATATTTGGATGATGTGACTATAGTTGGTCGCCAAATTCTGCACAAATCTGCATATTTTCTGATCAAAATCAATCAAAATTTGATGTCATTCAGTATAAAGGTGGTTCACTGACAAACAGCATGTATGTCAGTGGGTTTAACTAAGTGGTCATGAGTCTGAATCACTTATAAGTTTGTACAATACATCATTGCACAAAGAGCTCCAGTATACCCAGACTCTTTCTTTTTCTCTGAGCACTTCATGGATAAACAGGGCTGCTGATGACAGATTTATCAGCCATCAGAGGGATGAAACCTGTGCACCTGTCACTGCTCCATACACTTCCTTACCCTAAATATTTACGCTGCAGCTTCAGCGGAGAGAAGGGTCACTCTGACTGGTTTCAGAAACACAAACATCTGCCCTCTCACAACGGTTTCACCTCCTTTGTTCACT
The DNA here is from genome assembly GCF_910596095.1 of Thunnus maccoyii. NCBI lineage: Eukaryota > Metazoa > Chordata > Actinopteri > Scombriformes > Scombridae > Thunnus > Thunnus maccoyii. Next base: position 6,944,718 of record NC_056546.1, on the reverse strand, counting down.
GTGACAAATAGCTTGAGTCAAACCTTGCCTATGGCACTGGCTCAACACTAATACAAAGTCAAATAAAATGTAGAGAGATGGCCGGTGTATGGGAGATTATTAAGCGGATGATGTACTGTATGTTTGCTCTCGACGAGGGCAAAAAAAAGGGTTTCAAGCTCTACTTATTGATTTTAGAGTGACAGCTACATTTTCTTTTGATTATGGTTTGTGATAGGCACTCTGCTGAGTCCACACCATTTCCTCCGGGGCAAAGAAATCTCTTTATCTCTTTGTTTCATTTTTTTTTATTTTATTCTTTCAAAGCCCATAATGTCGGTGCGTCTTTCTCCAGCAATTGTTGTCTGTCAAGGGGAATATAAACCTGACGTGGTAATATTTATCATTTATCTGTCTGTCTCCGCTCTGCTCAGCCTGAATCCCTTAGTGGCATTTTATTTTTTCAAATGTATAACAAATATTGTTTCCCCAGGCATGTTGACTCAGACTACCATTTAATACAGCATCAGCACTATGATAGAGAAACATTTACCCTCTTTATTAGTCTGCCTTAGCAGTATTGTTTGGCATATGCACACATCTCCTATGTAAAATTATTCCCCTGCTGACATTTCCATCAACACAGTGGATCCCAAATGGACTATCAATGATGTACAGGAAGAGTCTTATGAGGCTTTTTTGAATAACTATGCTTTTTTTTTATTACTTTTTGTGGTCTTAATAGTGCCTCTTAACTATGTTGTCCCCCCCAAAAAAATACAGGAGAAATCCAGAGGGCTATGAAACATCCCACTACAAAAGAGAATGACAAGTAGACAGAATAAAAGATGATGATAATATAACAAAAAATGCTCTCAACTAACACTCATACAGTAGAGCAGAAACAAATGAATTCTCCACTTGCTGGTCATTTTCTTCTCTATGAGCACTGAATCCATTTCCATCCAAACCTCTGTCAAGAAATGAATAATGTATTACTGAAATATGAAACTACTACAAACCTCTCTAATAACGGCGATTCACATTTATGCAGCCATACTTTCAAAATGCAACCGCAAACTTCTGCAGCCTCCGCAGGAGCAGGTGAGGCTTGAGTGCCTTGCTCAAGGGCAACTGTTTAAATGTGCTGAGAGGGAGGAAAGTGTTTCTCATTCACTTTCCCCCACCCACACGCTTCCTGCGCTGCCCCATTGAAGAGCTTTGCATGGGAAGCCGTGCGTGAAATATAAAAATAAATCAATGAAGTGATATTGCTGAGCATGTTATAAATCTCTAACTCGGATGTCTTTCAAAAGGACTCATTTGCAACTAAAAACTATATTAGTTTTTACCTGTATTATCTCAGGAACTACACTTTTTCAAACATTTCAGATGAATGTATGGCAGCAGCAAACACACAACCCTACATCAAATCTCTTCTAAGATAAAAAATGTCACTGTGCTCACCTCCTCTCGTTGCCCCGTACGAGCTGGAAAGTATTAGGGCGACCTGTACAATAATTCCCCAGACTTTTTTACTCCAGAGATCCATGATGAAGTGGAAGGATGCTGCAGAAGAGCCCGGCGGGTGAAGAAAGGAGACAAGCTGCCTCTCTTCTCCTCTTCACTCCACTCCTCCTCCTCCACACTCTCCAGATCCCTGATGAATTTTTCACTTCTGCGTCCACAGCGCTCAACCAACATCCGCCTGCACCTCCACCGCGATGACAGCAGAGGCAAGAAGCTGCTTTCTGTTCAGCTGCACTCTGCAGAATGAGGGGATAGAAGAGGGTGAGGGAGAGAGACACACATAGAGAAGGAGAGAGAGAGAGAGAGAGAGAGAGAGAGAGAGAGAGAGAGAGAGAGAGAGCTTTCACTACTGTCACAGCTCCGGATACTTTAGTCATTAACAGGACTTGAAGACCCTGAGCTCTGCCAAAATCCTTATGCAGAAAACCCACTGCAGGCTACTCTATTCTGCTCTGACAATGTTTGAGAAAGAGTCATCTCAGGTCCCATTAGGCTCCTGGATGCTGCTCACGGTCTGTTTGTCATCATGTAATGCAGCAGTTCAGGTCCGGTGGCTACGGAAGGAATTCCCAGCAGTGACTCAGTCACTGTAAATCAATTGTGAAAGTATCCCACTGAGAGAGGATACAGGAATAAAAATCGCTATACTATTTCTAATTATTGCATTTATTCTCCATATGGTTATTGTATATAATCTCATACATAGATGTACAGATAAAATACCAATTGATCAAGATTTTTACTGCTTTCTGGGAAAGAAAGCTAGTGCATTCAGCTGTTTCTTTCTTTTTCTTTCATTTATTTAACCAGGTAAAATTGAGATTTACATCTTTTTTTTTTTTACAGACAACATAAACAGGCTAACACAAGTGCCAAACACTGCACAAAAGAGCATAAACAATAGGCCCTCAAGATGTGGATTGAAGTGTTTGAATTTTCAAAAAACATCCAATTAACTTTTTTTCCAGGTCCTTTAAAACTGACTTCATTTCACAATAAATAATAAGTAATACCCTCTGACTATTTCAGGTTCTTCTGTACATTGTTTCAAGCGGAAAGTGCAGTATATTTAAAAGCTTTTTGACCCGAGAAACTCAGCAAACTGACATCTAAACATTATGAGAGCGCAGAACATAGTGGTTTTGCATAAATGTACTTATATGTGAAGGACAAAGCCCGGGGAAGAATATTACCTTCATAATAAGAAAATATTAAGAACCATGAATGTAATATAACACGCAGAATTGCACTGAAATTGTACTCAGTGTGAATTTGGTGTATAAATGCACCTGTGCAACAGGCCTTTAACAGACAGTGTGATGTTTGTGTCCTGAGCCCTCAATCTGTGAATTTTTGGTCATCCTCTACTCACAGCAGGAGGCAAATCAAAGTTTGGAAGTGAAATCTCTCTCACGGCAGTGGGTGAGCACTCTCTCCATAGAAAGCTGGATCTTTTGTCTGTCTCATCCCCCCTTATGTCAAAATTCAAGTTTAGGTTTAATCGGCTTCCTCGGCGTACAAGAGGGAAAAATCCAAAGCACACTGAGTCCTGAGTAAAAAGCTTTTGACACTTCATGGCTGACACCAATGTGTTTTGGCTAAAAATCTTTGTCGGGATGTTGAAATAGAATATATCTTTTTCAGTAGTTATGATTTGATCTATGCATACTCCACATATAGGCCGTCTTTCCTTTTTGCATCCACTTTGAACCAGCCCGTCCTCACAAGAAAAACAACAGCATAGGTCGAAGTTTCATCCAGCAAAAACGACCTATAGGTACGTTTTAGTGACAGATGCCATTTAGCAGCCGTAGTAATTATGATCCGGGGAAGTGACGCAGTTCAGACGATGTTTATATATGGTGACAGATGTTCATATTCAGAGTTGGTGGGTTGGGTGGATGGCAAGATAGATAGATGGCAAAAAGTGGACTTAGCTGCAGGAGACTGCTGTTTGCGTCCTGTTTCCAACTTTCACGTTTCCAACTGTGAGTCGGGAAAGTTTTTTGAAAACCATAAATTTGATTGTCGTTGTGTTTTCTGTTGCCATGACAACTTTAAGGAAGTCACCACATTTTAAGTGATCATTTTACCCCAAACCATGATCTTTCACTAACCCTAACCAAGTGGTTTTTGTGCCTAAACCGACTACTGCCGACAGAGGCGGCATATTAGAAAACGCTCCTATGGGTCCTTCTGGAGTGCAGGTACAATCAGCCTATGTGGTTGTTTCATCGTGAGGATGTGCTGCTTTTAACACCCTGATGAAGGCTTTCAGCTGACACCAGTTCAGCCATGCAATGTTAAAATAAAGGTTACTTATCATATTCAAGACACAGAGTGTGGATTTTTCTTTCTTCCTTGCAACTGTTGTGACCCTTCATTCCAAAGTGCACCTTTGTTAGCCGAGTCTGACTTTTTAAAAAACACTTTTTTACCTTTGTCTGTGTCCTTGGGGTGCTTTAGTGGCTCAGTGGCATGACCATATTGAGATAGTTTTGATACAAAAGCAGATAACACATATATGCAACTACCTCTATTGGCAGCATTCAACATTATTGAGAATTTAGGTCCAAAATCTCATCTCAAATCTCATCTCAGTCTATTTTTTTAGAAAAACTTTCAGAAAGTTTTTTTTTTCCAAACTTGCAGGCTTTGTGATTAAACAAAAACACACAGTAAAGAAGACTGATGATAATTCTACTGTCTGAAGAACAGATGTTTCTTTTTTTTTTTCATTTGAAAAGTCTGACACAATCATTTCACAGTCATCTATCATTTGATAACCACCACACAATGGGATAGAGAGAGAAGTCATTTCTCCGTCTAAATTGGGTTTTCACGCTCATATTTGAATACTAAGTAAATATCTCAGTTCCGCGTGAAGACAGAGATTATGCTGCAGTCTTTTTTGGCATTATCGCAGTTAATATGACTGTTCCTGGATCACGTCACTGTCCTTGTTTTATCTGCCGCGATAACTTACCATACACACAGGGATGTCAGAGAGGCTTTTCAGGAGCAGAGAGGCGGGCGGCATGTGAATGAGGCAGGCTTGTGTGTGGCGAGAGGAGCAGAGATAGAAACAGTGTGCCTGTGTGAAACCGTGAACTGAAGATTTTGTGTTAAAAAGAGAAGCAGAGAGAAACTTGTTTGTGTTTTTGTGCACATGAGAGGTGGACACAGAACACACAGAAAGTGAAACTGAGTTTTCACACATACAGTATGCTAATTGCTCCTTTCATGTCTGGATTTTGTACCTACATTTGGATGGATAGTTAACATCTTAAATATGTTTCTGCTCAGTTTAGCTTTATCTAAGCGATGAGAAGATTCGCCGCTACTGTAGATTTATGCCAAAGCTGAGAGTGAATATTTGCACGGGAAACATTTACTCAGCATTTGCAAATAATTCTGTGTATCATCAGATGATTCGCTGTTTGATGTGGAAGTGAAACGGGCCAGCGGATTCATTTCATTGCAGTGTTGTGATTTTTGGAGGAGTTTATTTGATCTTCTTTGTCTAAGAAGAAAACACCATCTTGCTATGATGTTAAAGTATAGGTTCACAACTGGTGGTGGCCATATCAACACTGAAACAGGTTTTGCTTGCTGTAATCATTCTTCATGTTCATACCGACCATTAGAAGAAGAACGAAATCCACAGTCGTTTTGTGAAAAAGGGTGCATTTCAAAGTTTATCTGAAGTTAATATGAGGCTTCAGCTGTCACTTGAATATTGTTTTGAGACCGACTTGAAAAAAAAGTGAACCTATCCTTTAAGCATGGGCTTTTTTTATGCCCTACAGCAATTCAGTTAGCTTTTTTACATCAATCTTCTTTAAAATGCATATAATGTTACTATACCTGTTGCTCTTATCTTCTCTCTACATGTACATCAAGTGACAGACGCTCCAGGAATTTCTAATCATGATATATAAAAAGCACTTTTTTTTTCTTCCTGCATTTTTTCAACAACAAAAAAAGGTCGAACTGGAAGAATTCTTAGAGAAGCACATCCAGCTTCTTGGCTTGCTTGCTGCAAAGAATGCCCAGTTCGTGTTCCCAGAGTGCCCATGCCGACCTGAGATCCAAAGCAATTCCTCAAGTCAGAAAACAGAAACAGTCACAAAGTTTTACAGCTGCCTTGCAATTTTCAGTGTAATTGAGTACAACTTTTAACTCAAAGTTTATGAAGACCGACTGCAAATTCAGTCATTATGTGCCACAATAATCATGAAAAGACTCCTGGAGGGACTGATGTGATATAAACTTCCTTTAAGGTCTGAGATTAAGTCCTCAGATAATATAGATTTAAGTATAAAACAGAATTCTGTAGGAGTTGAATATGTTGATAATAATGTAACATTTATTGTAAAAACTTTGGTTTTCCCTAATTCATTTTGCATTGAATTAGATTGTTTACATCTGAAACAGCTGATGCACTAATTTGGTTTGTTTTTAAGTGAAAAAGATGACTTTCCTTTGACATTGTGTTTTCTTTCTCTCTTTATTTTTGTGTAAATTACTGCTTGTTTTGCATTGACTTTTTCACTTTGCTTTGTAGCTGTGTTTGAGCCCTTCCGCAGCCTCCTGCCAGGCCTCGTTTTGTGTAACTCATTTTTATTTTGCATACCAAATGAAGCCGGCCAATGACTGATGCACTCCCACTCTACTTTATATTCACAACACCTGCTGCAGCCTGTGGAGGGCTTTTGGTTCAGAGTTTGTTTAAGAGGTGAGCAGGGATGATTTAAACTTGGTGAAAGGGAGAAAAAGTAAATACAGAGTTTATCTCTATGCACCATAAGTATAGGAGCACTTTGTCAGTGATGATAGCTTGAGACAATTACAGCAGTGTGTTGTTTTGGGGTGGGGGGGTTTTGTTGGGTTTTTTTTTGGTTTTTTTGTGACTTAAAGTTTATTGAATTTTAAATTTTCAGTAATACAAAAGTATATTGTAGAAAACCCAAAAACAATACAATACTTGAACAAAGAAGAATAGAAGAGCAAAAAAATAATAAAATAATAAAATAATAAAAGGTAAATAAAAACAAATATTTAATAATACAATAAAGTAAATTAAAATAACAGTATTGAATGACGTGTTATGTAAATTTGTCAGATGTCAACAGTACCACTGTTAGGTGTCTACTCACAATCCTTAAGAAACGAATGTTTAAATAGTGTCCATGTAATTTTGTCCAACCTCCTGCAATCATAATGGTCTCAACAAAGACCTGTATATGCTACAGAGAAAATGTCTCTGTATGTTTACGAATACAGATAACAACATGTTGTAAAAAACAAATATCAATACAAGCATAGTCTGTGTGTTTTATGAGCCCAGCCCTTAATGACATCAGTCAACCTAATACTCAGAAAGGCGTGTTCACTGGTACCTCTGTAGTGAGTGAAGCCACAGAAACATTCCCCATTTATTATTGTATTTTTCTACCTCATTTATTCGGCTATAAGACATTCTCTCAAAAGCTGCCACCTTACCCAGTTCTCAGATCCATTCCTGAAATAATGGACCTTCTACAGCTTTCCACTTTCTCATTATTATCTGTTTACCAATCATAGTACTTGTCTGAATCCAGTGTGCTGAGGGTTTTACAGTTTGGTCAGTGGGTTGAGGATTTCCATGTATTTAGACACCAAAACCAAAGGCGTCACTAGAGATTTATGGTTAGGGGGGCTGAGCTTTTACCAGGGGGGACTGGGGGGAGGATTTTTTTTTTTTAAATGGCTTAAATGCTATCCATCCACTTACAACAGGCACAGATCAAGCAAAGGTTTTGAAGCCAAGGAATGCTGTCTCCTCTCTCTTAGATATGTTGGAGGTCCTAAGTCTGTTATTGATACGCAGACTGATATTTGATGTTTGAATCATTTAAGCTAGTCTATGCCTAGTATGAGTAAATTCAGTATTAATTTTAACTGAAAGCTTAAACAAATCCCACTTGCTTTCTTCTTGATCACTAACCTCCATCAGACCTGCTCTTTCAGCCCTGTCAGTCTCCATCTTCCTCCTCTCCCTCTCCTCGCCTGTTTTCAGTAACATGTTATTTTATTAGACTCAGATTTACAATAACTCAAGGCTTAATGAGTGGTCAACCAGTTTAAATTTGTATTTGTCTGAACTGGCAAAATCTTCTCACCTTACCGGCCTTTGGAGGAACTGCCACCTTTTTGAAGAAATGTTGTCCATCTACATGTTGGGGAAATGAGGGATATAAAATTACGTTATCATCAACACAATGTGACCTTTTCTCCGACATTAACTGATTATAAACAATAATCTATGCCTATTGATATGATTGTTTCAAAATACTTAAGAGGCATATACAAGCAAATTATGTAAAGAGCTGTCAATAACATCTATATCTCTTTTGCTCCCTCACACTTTGGCTGGCTGGCTCATCAGCTAGTTAGTACAGTGGAAACCACTTATAGTGATCACATCTGTCTGGGTCAAATTAATCACTGTAAGTGGATGATTATTATAACCAATTTTTTTCTTTTTCTTTATTTCTGACACAGATTACCATCTAATTGACATTTGTATACTTATTACACGATTTAAAAAGTAATGAAATGGCCAGCTTCACTATTTACTATAGCTGTTTTAAAATATAGTACAGCTGTTTCGCTGCTGAAGCCTTCCTGACTTATTTTAAAATGAGAGAAAGAGAGAGAGAGAGAGAGAGAGAGAGAGAAGCAGTGGTCAAGTGAGCTAGAGAGTGGATGAGGAGAGTGAGTAGTGGTAGCCTGAAAGCTGGTGAATGAGAGGAAGAAAACGTTATTTTCTGATTGTTTCATGATAATTACAAATAAACACACCCACACCCCGCACCTCCGCACCCCTGATAATGGTGCCGCAGCCGCTAATTACAATATCATATGTGTATCATTGGAGTAAGGTAAAAAAAATTAAAAAAAGTGTTACTGTAATTTTATTTTTCCCCCATGTTTTCATGTATGTAAAGACCCAAAATGAACACTGTAAGTGGACTTTTGATTACTATAAGCGAATTATTTAAACAGCATTTGTGTAGGAATGATTCTGTCCTGAGCTTTTTGATCCATATTAGCGGTTGATTACTGTAACTGTGATTATATAAGCAGTTTCCACTGTATAATGTTGGTGTTATATAGCTTATCCTCTTGTCTTTTCCTCACTTAAACCTAAAGTTAGCTAACGTTAAGCAAGAAACAAACAAGTAACAACTTGATAGCTCACTACATTGACCATCATTTACCACAAATTCATATTGGAGCTTGGTATCTTCACTCTGTTACTACTTACTATTTCACTCTGTATATTATGTTTATGTTGGTAAAGTCTTAGCCAACATCTTGTCACAACTTCAGTAGTTTCTGACTACCCTTACAGTCTCTACTGTGGGCTCTGAGAGAGCAGCATAGCCAATGGAAACGCTGGATTAGAGCAGCAGCAGCCTCTCCCAGGTCCTAGTGCCTGGTGTTTTAGGTACATTGTGAATTTGGAGATGCAATGGTTCGATCGACTTTAATGAAAACTGAATGAGAAAAAACTATTATGATTTAAACTAATAATGTACATTTATTTTGGGGGGGGGGGCCTTACAGGCTCTCGAGGGGCCCCGTCAAGGCCCCTGGGCCAGGGTCCGCAGCTGTGCCCCCTCGAGCCTTCATTATAAAATATTGCTAGAACCTTAAACAAATCAATCTATCAAGCTATCTTGAAAACTTTAGGCTTTAATTGTATGTGATTATCTTATCTATTTACAGTAAATTCCTGGTAAATATTGATTTTATACTGTACAAAATATAGGATCATGTGAAAATGGCTTACAAAAACATAATTTTAATAATCATTACGTGATATAAACATTATTTGAAAGTAATAACAAGCAACTATCCAATATATCTACAGATTTTTCCAAGTTATATATGAGATTTACTGTATACAAACAGTATCTGACGTAATTACAGGCAACTATCCAATATATCCGTCTGACACTCTTCTTCAGAGGGATATTTTTTATATATTGTGTGTAAACTGCCATCATTCTTCAGAACCTGCCACTTATAGGCTATTTGAGGCTAAAGAGAGCTATTGTATTTAGGTCTTGATGCACAACATACTGGTGTTGGGGCTACATATCAAAACCAAATGGTCATAAAATGTATGTTTGTTGTATCCTATGTTCCATCCTAATGCTGAGGAAAGCCTAGGGCTGAAACCTGTCTGTTTTTTTGCTGCTGTGCATCATTAAAAAAGTGATATACACTTATTTGTGAGTGCTGACGGCTTCATTTGTTATTGATGTGAGATGCTGCCCTGACAATGTTTTTTTGTTATCATACATATTGACATGTGCAACACATGCTTACTTTAAAAAAGATAAGTAATTTCATTTCAAAAACTGAAGGTAGCTATAATAAAGGCTGTAAATCCACTTTTAAAATGTTGGAAGCTGTCTCCCAATACTTTATGTTAGACCACAACTTGAAATTGCATATGTAGCATCCATGTGTTTTTTCCTTGTGAAGATGTCATTTGTAGATCTAATTTTTCTTCTCTAAATATTAAGACCCAAAGTGAGCTTGTGTTATATATATATATATATATATATATATACATACATACATATATATGTGTGTGTGTATATATGTATATATACTTTGTGTATTATATGTTCTTGTGTATATGATGGTTTTGTGGTGCACTATGAGCTCACCAAGTTTGTTGTAATGACAATTAAATTAACTCAACTCATTAAGAGTGTTGTTGTATCACAAAAAATAAATAAGAGGAGTTAGCCTTAATGAAAAACTAATTGCAATTTATTTATGAGCGGCTCGTGAGCCACAACAACAGAGGGGGATGAACGCCAAACATAGCAGTAACAAACTGAAGTTTATTAAAGTAAATTACAACGATAATTGCGATGGGGAGTGAAAGTCAAGATCAGTGATGTATGAGAGTGCATGACTGCAGTGGCTGATATGAAGTGCATGTTGTCAGTGTCCAAACATCCTGAGTTCAGTGAAGGGTGAAGGGACTGACACACAAGCATCTGGGCAGGCGGGATTAAGCAACTTGGGGACACTGGCCAGGTGTTCCCAGTTAGCTCAATGACACCTCGGCTCCACCCAGCCAAGGACCTGCGAGACACACAAAGCACACACAGTACACACAATACACAGGACCAAGGCGACAGACTCTGGGGCCATCACAGACTTTTAAACATTTTTTTATTGCCTCTTATGTTAAGAAAACAAAGGAAATGAAATGCTAATGCTCAGTCTTTGGTCACCTTGAATATGAAAGAAAGATTATCTGACTTATGAACGAGGACACTGTGCAGCACAAGGATTCTTTGTTTACTGAGCCACCTGAAGCTTTTCCCTCCTAGAAAAATTCCTCTTTGTGCAGTTGTGTGGAAGCAGGTGTGTGTGTGTGTTGTTGTTTTTTTTCCATTTAATTGCGCAGCCCTCGCTTAAACATTATGACAAACAACAGAGCTCCCCTGCATTAAGACCTCTGGTTTATGTGCAGGATGATACTGCTCATTTCAAAGAAGTGGCTTCATTTCCATTATTGATGCCAAGTTGGTTTCCATTATTGACCACAAGAAATGTTTGTTTTCTTTGTGCTACAGCTGTCCTCCAAACAGCTACCTTGGATACGATCTCCTCATGAATAATGTTAAGAAACATCAATGAAAAAGAGCGACTCAGACTCAGGCTCTCTAGCTTTGAAAAATCCATGCCTGAAAACTCAGTAAATTATCAGTTTGTGAAATTCAGAGTGTTGTAGGAATTAGTTTACAGTATGATGAACTGTTGCATTTTAGTTTCCCCTCAACCAGCTTTGAAAAGTGGAAAAAAAATGTATAGCATGTGTGCATTTGAGGTTAAAGAGAACAGACAGCGGCAGTGTTGTGGGTTGGGCTGAGTTAATCAAAATACACTAAAGTCTTAGAAGCAGTGGATGGATTTCACGCTGCCAACAAGAGTTCCTCTGGGACGTACGAAAGCTGTGGCTGAGTTACCTTCACATCTATTAAGGCTGCTGCCAGAGGAGAAATTTCCTTTATCTTTGTTTCTCTATGACTTTAAAAGGCATTGCATATATAAAAATAGCAAAATATATAACTGAGATCAGTGGATGAGGCTATTTTCCAGTTTCAGCTATAGTGACCAAGCCTTACTTTTTCTTTTTCTCTATAAAGCAACATGACTTATAAACAGTCTTTTACAATAAAGCTTCTGCAAATACTTCAAACATTACTTGTGATTTTACATTTCCACTCTGCCCGTTTTAAGCACAACACAAATAAAATTATCTTATTATTGATTTTCCTCTGTGATTGATTCTTATCATTGTTGAATGTGGGTGCAAAATGATCGCTCTATTCATTTTGACAAACAGACCTGTTTACTTTTTATGTTTTTAAGCCGCTGTTACACAAAGCTTTTTAAGACTTGGTAACTTGTATGCAGCTAAATATCAGAGTTGCTCCGTGTATCACCTTCATAATCGACTGAAATGTATTGCGTGCAGAACAGTCGCGTTGCAAGTGGGTTCATGCAACAGCTGATTAAAATGCAGATATCATGACTTTCGTTTGGGTAAAACTATAGCTAGATCCAGCCAGTCACACCTGATTAATAGCATAAACAACAATGGTTTGTGACACTGACACAACAAAACTCTCTCTGGCTGGCTGGATGTCTGACTGCTTTGCTTGCTGACTGACTGACTGCACTTACATTTCCCTCCAGACAGAAGACAGCTGATTTCACCTCAGCGGCTTTGACCTCAGTGGGCAGCGGGGTGGATGAATGTGTGTCCATTGGTGTTCTGGGAGTGTTTAGGCTGAGCTTGGCTTTTTCACAGTGCTGCAGGGTATTGACGGGGTTGTGAAGCGTGATATTAGGTGCAGGTCTTCGCGCCGGGACACCTCAGAGCCTTAACGATCTCAAAGCATTGCTGACCTGTCAACAGTGACTGACAGGAGCTGTTCAGCTGGAAGAAAACACTGCTTTGGGCTGAGACTTTCACTAGTTAGACAACAGGAGGAGAGTCAGAGGGTGAAACTGCTGTCAGATCACTAAACGACACAGGACATACATGCAAAACCACATAGACACATGGATCTCAGTGTCCTTTAGTGCCACACAGTTTAAATGCTGTTTCAAGATGTCTTCAATATGTGATTTATCTGGTTTATAGATTTTATTTCATGTACACATTTTCATTTCTTTTCACTAACATATTTCTTGAAAATGGAACAGTGTGAATCAATTTGATTCAACTCGATTTGATTTAATATGTCGATATGACAGATAACTTTGACTACATACTGTATAATTTGTACTTGACCGTTACCATTTCTGAAGGGAAACAACATAAAACACACCTAGACATGATAATTTTATATAAAATACAGTGTCAGTCAGTTCTTATATTAATATTTTCTGCTCATTAGTATAATATTTAGGGTTCAAATGTGCATGTCTGTGCATTAGATTCCTGTGAGAGGAAAACTAATAATTTAATGCATTTGTGTTTCAGCTTTTCCATTTTTCATTTACAGTTCAAACTAGAACAGAATTGAAATGTTTTTCTTCTTCTTCTTCCTATAGATGAATGTTTGAGCACTGTACAGAATCATGTATGTGCAGAGTTTGATACTGGGAGGCTGTTTTCACGTTTGTCTGCTGAAAGTCAGGAGGGAATCTTTAAATATGCGGCTGTTACTTTTGCTTTTCATATTGTATTATTTATTTGTACAAATTAACGAGCAGAGTGATGATTTTACTTATTAAAACTATTTTCAGATCTGCTTTTGAGCCAGTGAAATCCAGAATGCTTTTAGCAGCATATTGGTATTTACTACTATTCTAGCCTTTATTCTCTTTACTCTGCTTGTGTTGTGTGCCGGTGACACATCCTGGTTAAGATTTTACAATATACATGTCAAACAGATGTGATCACTTTCCACAAACACAAACATAACACTGTCCGGTGAAATTGGTTTAAAGATTGATATTGCTCTGTCTTGACCTGCATTTCTGTTAACACCATTACATCCAGTCAGTAAATCAGTCACAGCGGTGACCTCTGACCTCTGCGGTGGGTTTGTTCTGTGTATAATCATTGGGTGAAGTTGACCCACTGCTTTCTTCTTCTCTCTTTCACATTGTCCGGTACAGCAGTGCTATAAATATCCCACACCTCCAGCCATTATTTCATTTCTCTGTGAGTGCTGCACTAAATTTATGAAGCCAGTAAAAATCTCTCTGCGGTTGCTCTGCAGATTTCTCCGTACAGCACGTATCTCTGCTGCCCAGCTCAGGACGCTGTGATCAGGAACAGGCGAATTTATAACAGCGACAGAGATAACCTCTGCTCTTCAACCCACTCACCATCCATATCCAGGCTAACGACTCTCTCTCTCTGTCTCCCTCAATCCTTTTGGTGTCATCTCTTGTGTGTCTCTTTCTTGTTTGTTTCCTTTAACGTTTCCTCTTTGTGTCTCTCAACATTGACCAGTTTCCTCTGAGCCAATCTTCTGCTGACGTGAGCAGTCTTAATCAGAACAAATTGATTGTCCTCTTTTACAGGAGGTAAAACACAGCTGGGTTTTCTCTGTGTAACCTTTGTTCTCATGTTGTGATATTTTATTGTAATTCCCCGGCAAATAAACACAAAGTGAATATTCAAGGTTAACATGCAATACAAATATACACAAAACAAATCAGTATCATTATTTTGATTAATTCTTTGATTAATTGTGCAGTTAGAAAATGTCATTCATATTGCTTGAATAAACTGAAACCAAAGAGATCTTATAAAGAGAGAGAGAGCATTTATAATAATCAACAATCAAAATAGTTGTTTATTCGTTTTCTGGAGATTGACTAATTGATTAATTAATCAATTCCTTCAGCCCTAAAATCTTGTAAAGGTGTAAAAGGTGTAAAACATGTAATGAAGCTACATGTAGTGATTATAATGGGCTATATGCAAACTTCCTGGCAGAAGTTGCTGAAGTTCCCCCATAAAATCTTTTTTTTTTTTTTTTTTTTAAATCTCATCACATTCCCATTAAGAAAAAAAAAAAAAAAAGCAAAACATCAAACGTGTGCTCGGATGAAGCACAGAAACACATTAAACACCTTAAATTCAGCATTTTGATGGTCCATAAAGCTGCACAGCTTCTTCAAGCTTGCATCTGCCGCCGAGCCCGACGTTGGAGGGCACTGAATCCGTCCTCTGGAACGAGATCCGTCTCAATCACCAAAGATGTGCACATTTAATCACTTGGCTGTTTGAAATGCCTACTGCTGGCAGCTTATTGTGGTAAACCAGCAGAGTATGGAGGTGATGAATTAATGGAGAGCCTAACGACTGTACAGGATGGTAATGGAGCTCTTTGTGCATCAGTGGCTTCCGGGTTCACAGGGTTAATGGGGTATTACTCATCTAGGACCGTGATGGCAAGTAATCTGCTATGGAGGGCTGAGAGCAATGTAGGGAGGAAAGAGAGGAGCATGTTATGGAGGAGAGGAGAGGAGAGGAGAGGAGAGGAGAGGAGAGGAGAGGAGAGGAGAGGAACTGTAGGAGGAGCAATGTGAGAGGAGGATTGGAAAACACAGGACACAGGAGGAAATCATTTGATCGTTTGTCTTGGTGATGGCGTTTTGAAAAGTTGTCCAAAGTTGTGACATATAAGTGATGTAAACTGCAAACTAGACAGGAAGAGAAACCAATATTTTTCCTTTATTATTCCTCTCTTTCATCCTCTTCTTCTCTTCATCTCTCTCTTTTTCTCACTTTTCTACTTAATTCATCCGAAATATACAAACTATATATTTGATAATCTGATTAAAACACTTATATTGTTGTTTTTTGTTTTTGACCAGCAACTCCGCAGTGTAATTCAAACAGTAATAGTCCTATACATTATATTTTGGAAAAGCCTTTGCGAAATAGAAAACAGCATATGTTAGTAGTTTGCTAATGATGGTATTAATATTTCATTATGCCATTATCAAAGCACTATTTCAATAGGGTCAAATATAGTATTCAAAAAAACTTATTTTTTAAATATATTAGTTATACACTGAAGCTTTCCACTGACTGCTCAGAGATTCTTTCTCTGCCTCCCTCAGTGCTTTGTTGTTGCTCTGTGTCTCTCTGTATTGTTGTCTGTCACCACCTACACCTGTTTCCTCTCTGCCAATCTTCTGCTGATTGAGTTACATCAGCAGAGATGTTTGGCTTAAACTGAATAATAGCAAAATATTATTTGTTTTATAATGTGTGGCAATGAACTACTGACAGGCTATATAGTCTACTAAGGTAGCAACAGGTTCATGTATTTCAAAATCAGCAGTTTGCTTCCTTTGTTCAGACCGAAGAAGCTGAATGTTATTGTGAAATGAAACAGTCAGAGCTTATTCATGTGAACACATTCAAACACCGCCACAATGAATGAATGAGACTGTATGTGGAAAGGTGGAAAAGATAAGAGTGAAACCGCACAATGTTCAGCAACCTCTTCCTTCACTACAGACGGCACTGTGCTCTTCTGCAGTCTCATACCTGCCTTGTATTTATACACACGTCTATGGATGTGTGGCGGTTTGTATTGTCTCACTGTGGTGTTTCTGCTCCCTGTTGCACTGAAGGTCGACATGTGGGCAATTTTTCATCTGAGCTGAAATTCATTTTGGCTGCCTGCCTCTATCTCTGTCTCTCTCTGCGTCTGTTTGGAGGAAGAGGATGATAAATCAGATTAACTTAACTTTTCCTTTTGTCTGCGGGGGCAAAGAGGTCTGAGGAAAAGAAGTGAGAATAAAAACTTTATTTTTGCTGATTTCAGACAGTGACACATCTTATTACTGCTCCGTCATCTGTAACCTACACAGCTAAGTGTTGTGGAAGAGTTTAGATTGTTTTGTTAATTAGATTTGGTGTTGATAAATGTATTGATACATTTATCTATTTTGACTCTGATGTTTTAGTCATTTTCCAATTATAAATACAGGATAAATGCATAGGGAAGATATTTTAGATCATATTACTGTGAAATGGGTTAGCCTGTCCCAGTTTGCTATATTGCTTTTGCATCTGGAGGCATGTAATGAATGGTTTTATGTGTGTGTGTGTGTGTCTGTAGTCATGTCCTTCAACTTGTTAACACAGACTCGATCTCTCCACACTTATTCCCAAAAACCGACACGTGATTGAAACACTTAGGAGACAAACACAAACAACTGAAAATTGGCTCCGAACAGTGCTGGCATTTAAGTATTAAATCAACAAACAGCCAAAATTGGGTCCTTCATGTCCATTTAATGATAATCAAGAAGTGGTGACAAAGCCCGGGCTGATGAAAGGACTGCATTCAGACCGGGCCACGCAGCGAGCAGTCTGTCTAATGTATTCCTGTTCCTTTGTAAATTTGTCATTTGTTGCATTTTCAGTTTGTCGCTTGCAAGCTCTGATAAGGGAAATGGAAAAGAGAGGCTTGGATCCCCTCCAAGTTTTTAAAAATGATTTTTTCCCTCTTGTCGTCCTTCATTTCGGAAGGTCTCACAAGCTCTAAGAATTTTGAGCTTCATCGGAGGTTCTTTAAAGGATGGTGCTTTTGGATGTTTAAGCCTATTAACTGGCAGTATTTTTTTCTCCCTGGCAGCCATTGGTTTCTTTTCATTTCGGTATAAAATTTCACAGGAGCGTGATGCCTAATATTTTTAATTGAACATTTAGTCACCCATTTTCTTGTCCAAAGTTAGTTTCTTGCCATATCATGAAGTTGTGTGAGGACTGTTTTGTCTTTGTTGATGCGTTCATGAACACTCGACACTGAAAAAGCTTTTCATCTGGGAGCTACTTTGTCAGGAAACCTCATGAAAGTATTAAAAAGAAGAATGTTGATTTGATATTATCTTAAAGCGCTTTTGCTATTTATCACCTGACAACATGGAGCAAGATTTTATCCAAAAGGTCCCCTCCAGCAAATGCAATAATGTAATTCTGTCCAACAAGTAAAGTGGAATAAATATTTACTCTGTTTGATAACCTACATGCCAAGCAAGCTTCAAATGCAGGTTGATTTTAACATTGTGAGTAGAAATGCATTTTCTGCGTGAATGTTCCTCAGCCTTGGCACTGATTCGACAAGTTACTGGACTCTTCTGGAGGGATGAACACCATTCTTCAAAAAGATATTCCTTCATTTGGTGTTTTGATGATGATGATGGTAGTGGAGAGCACTGTCTAACACGTCAGTCCAAAATCTCCCCATAGGTGTTCAGCTGGGTTGAGATCTGGTGACTGTGAAGGTCATAGCATATGATTCACATCATTTTCATACTCATCAAACCATTCAGTGACCCCTCGTGCCCTGTGAATGGGGGTATTATCATCCTAGAAGAGACCACTCCCATCAGGATAGAAATGTTTCACCATAGGATGAAGGTAATCACTCAGAACAACTTTGTACTGATTAGCATGCCAGCAAAATGCCCCCCACAGCATGACAGAGCCATCAGATCCCCTCACTGTAGGGGTCAAGCATTCAGACCTGTACTGGTTTTTCCTTTAATTTGTCACCTGTCTGTCTGTCTGTCTGTATGTACGTATGTACGTATGTACGTAGGTATGTAGGTAGGTATGTACAGTATGAGGACCACTGTGCATATGTGAGTCTGTATGTGTTTCATTTGCTCCCATTTATTTACATTGTAAAAACAATGTTGAAAAAAGCTTAATATCTTAAAAAGTATAAAAGTTATAAAAATAAAAAGTAACAACATAAATGTCCCTAAAGAACTGAATATATTGATATATGAATGGATTCTGTAAATGAAAGTATGCAGAAGTAGTTAGCCAGCAAAAAACATACAGAAGAAAAAGAATAATAAAGCTTTGGATAACAATAATGTGCTTTCAGCAATCACACAATTAAATGAAGTGATGCCTTCCTGCAAGGTTGTAAATTAATCTAAGAAACATGATTTCAAAAATGATACGAAGTAGAGTAAAGTATTATACTGTAGCAACATACAACTGGTTCGGTCTCGTAATGTTTTTCAAGCTCAGATATTCTTAAAGGTTTTCTTCAAGAACTCTATTATTGAACCATTAAAGTCACTGAAGAGTGAAGGCTTGAAAGGAAGTTTAAGGGATTTCTTTTATAAGAAAAAAAAAATCCCTAAATGTTCTTCAAAGTCTTTTTACTTTGAGAGTGCAGCTGCTCCATGCTGCCATTTGGTATTCTGTTTATGACTGTGGAAACACAAACTGTGTCGTTTTGGCTGCTCTGCACAATCAAAGCCCATCCAGGAGCTTTGATTACATTTTAAAAACAGAAATTACAGTTTTTGTCAGGCTGGTGCTGGCAGAGGAGCCGCCCTGCATGCTTCATCGTGATTTAGCTTCTTTTGTTTGCTCAAAGGAATATGTGATTGTGAAGTTTACCTGTTATCAGCTCCTCACACACACACACACACACACACACACACACACACACACTTCAGACCAATCAGTAGTCTAAAAGACCGTCTGCACTGCTCCATTAGTGGACTATGAAATGAAAGTTAACAGATTTGCACCATGAAATGTGGCCTGCAAAGGCCAAGTGTGATAGGACTGTGCTGAATCACAATGCTCCTAAAACTACTCAGTCAAACTAACCAAGTCACAACTATTCCTGACTCGCTGCCATATCTGCACTAATTTGCTCCTTCCTGCTGTACATATCCCGACCTTTATTGACCTGTATGCATTTCAGCAACACGTACGTACTCCGACTCCGTAATTTGTCTTTCAACTTCTGGTCTACATCAGAAGTTGGTAAATGTTGTGTTCTGTACGTTGACATCTACTACTTGTGATTGCCTTGTGCCTACATTTTAGCAAATAACTGACTCATTTAATAACGGACAGGGCAAAGTACTGCGTTAATGGCAACTGTAACCTTGCGCCGAAGATCTTTTTAATGTGATATCTGTGGTGGATGTGATCGTGTCAGGTCATATGACTGCCTCAGATATGTGGTCCAAACTTTAAGAAATGTATAGCAGGCTGTGTGAACCAATCAGGGCCACAACTTTTTACTTGTATTTACTTTAGCCAGTCGTACTGACTGGAAGTTGAGAGACAAATCCAGAAATTGGACAAGCAAAAAAAAAAGGGGGGCGGGCTGCATTAGTTCAATAGGAAAAATTAGAATAAGTAAACAGTAGCAGTATTGTGATCCAGCTGTAGCAGGGCCATCAAGCCAGCCTGGAGAACTGTTTTACCTTATGATATTTGGCTATTAAATTACATGATCTGTAAATATTTGTGTGTACATACAAATGGCTTTTGCTGTCTGTTCTGTGCATGTCATACCATTTTGTGGTCGCCGGAGAGGTCAAACCAAGAAAAATCAACAGTGGACTTTGTTGAAGCAACAAGCTAAATGTTGAGAATGCAGCAGTTGTTCAAAAACACTGTGAGCATAATCCTTCCTCTATTATAACTGCAGATTGCCTGTATTCATTGTCTGTTTTCTCCTCTGGTGCTTTTACAGACACTACCGTCGCTTCAGGACTGATGTTATTGAGAGGCAGACAGCTCATCAAGATGATTGACAGGATGTGACGTCCGCTGAGGTCAAGTATAACTGGAGTCGTGTAATTCGATGGTTCAAGGCAAAGAGTTACATTCAGTAGCTTTAATCATTTCAATGAGCTTTACTCCCCTCTGTAGAGAATTCCTCTTTTCACTTGTCGTCCTCCGGGGAGTTCAAAGGCCAGGACCAGCTGCTGAACGACAACAGGAGGGGAAACAGTGTCTTGCTCAAAGACATTACAGCAGTGTTTATGTTTTCCAAAGTGTGAGGCTCGAGACTCCCTGCTCAACAAA
This sequence comes from Thunnus maccoyii, assembly GCF_910596095.1. Lineage (NCBI taxonomy): Eukaryota > Metazoa > Chordata > Actinopteri > Scombriformes > Scombridae > Thunnus > Thunnus maccoyii. The sequence goes on along the minus strand of NC_056546.1, from coordinate 6,924,287 downwards.
CCTCTCTGCTGCTCTGACTGTTTCCCGGTGGCCTCCAACTGAATCTGGTTATCTGTAAGTTTTCTAGCCTAAGCTGCTGAATAAATAAGTGGCTTTTCCCCGGTGTGTTGCAGGACTTTCATCATCCTTAGATCTATATTCAAAGCTCCTTCACATAAATCGAGTGTGGAAAAGGTGATACAGCATCTGTTTCAAGGGGCTTCTGCCTTATTAGTGCGTATGCAGTAACTTCTACGCACAGTTTACTAAGAAAAGGGCTTGATTTCATAAACCCTTTTCATCATTCATCACAGCTCTTGATCAAACTGTTTACCATTTAGTATTCAAGTTTGCACTGGTGTGATTTTTAACATTCACTGGCCTGTATGTCAAAAATAAGACATGCAGTGCAACGCTGATCTCAAACCAGCAAACCTGGCAAACATTGTTAGCATCTTCAGTCCATTTCAACAGCGGCATGGTCACATGGTAAGTAATTTTGGAGCTTTTGGAGAGATTTAATTGCCTTTTGGTCCATTTATTATAATGAGATTCACTATTGCATAGAGAGGTCTCATACTTTGTTCAAATGGAGCCAAGAACATTTCATTTATTTTATTTCTTTTTCAGTTATTTTAAGAAAGTCATGTTTCCAGAGAGGAGCAGGACCTCAGAGATCTGCTCCAAAAATATCAATTCAATCCTACTGTCATCATTTTTTGTTTGTTTTTATTATTTAACTTTTGTTAATTTCCATCATACATATTTATCAGTGAAATTTCTATCTCGTAGCCCAGTATCACCTCGAAATCTGCGAAGGTCAAGTCTTATTTTTTTCATTTTCTTGTTTGTGCTCTTCAGTGTTTTTATACATCTTCGTATTTTAGCTGCTCTGCCTCTTCACACACCTTTGTAACGGTGTTAAGGACGGTCTATAAATAAAACGCTCTGAAATCTGAAAATATTTCCTTGTTCTCACCTGTCATCCTTTTTCCTCTCATCTTAAGTAGCTCACAAATAGTGAAAAGTGAAACTGGCTAATGTTTTAAATCCTACAGACCTGCAATAATTATTTTTTGTTTCAGTTATAACATAAAATGACGAATATAAGAACAATAAATAACAATCAGAGGGTCCGTATGCAAAGAAGGCATTAAAACATTAAATTATTGAATAAGTTAGATATAAAAATGGGAAAAAACAACATAATACAAATTAAAAAGTGAGCTTCTACCTGTAGCAGTGTAATCATGAATATCAGTATGAGTGTTAATATTTTCCTTATAATTGTATCAACATGTTGGAAGCTGGCTGATTGTGTTTGATGTCTGCTGCTTCTCCCTCACTGAGCCCTGGAGATCTGATGCAGTTTAATTAATGATTTGATAACTGTTGATGTGTTAAGAGGAGCGGAGGCATGAAATATGTCTGAGCGGAAGCAGAACTAAGCAGGATTTCTTTCCACCTGGTTCTCCATATGCTTTGTGTCTGGTTGTGTTTTCTCTCTGTCCTGCTTTCTCCTGTTTTTTCTATGTTTCTAATTCAGTGTATCTCCTCTTCTCTTGCTTTGGCTGACACACACAAACACATACACAAACACACATGCACACACACACCCAGACAAGCTTGAAGCAGCAGGAGACATGAAAATGCGTATGTGTTAAGAGCTTTGCAGACACTTTACCATTGGGGCTAGAGGGATGTGTGGAGAAGAGTGCTATTTTGTTTCATTAAAAACCAGCAGCGGTTCCACTTGTATCAGGACGGTGTCAACAGAGTGTCAGCGATACTATCTGTGAGTCAACTTGGATGAATAAACAGCTCTGCACAGTCAGAAGAACAGATGATTGCAAACTGTGGGGCTGAATCTGTTGTATCAGACCTTATCAGTGTGCAGGTGTGGAGTTTCAAAGAGGAGCCACGCATGGCTTTCACTGCTGGAGGTGATAACAGCGTCTGACGAAGGCCAAAGCATGCAGATGTGGTGTAATATCACACATTGTTAGTGCAGATTAAATTGATCTTCCCGCTCTTTAAGATATATTTCAAAAACAACATTTTATCAGCATTAAATTCATTAAAACAAAAAGAAATGCACTTCACATGAGTTGTACAGAGCCTCTGAGGTCCTGAAAGATGACACAATATATTATCTTGTGTGCACAAGATAAAAAAAACATTATCTTTTGGGGCTCCATAGAGTTGAGGTGGATGATGAAAAACTAATGTTTTTTGTTTCTCAAATGATATGAATAAAAAAAAATACAAACCCCCTTTAGTCTGTTGATTATAAACATTAATGTGAAAGGTTTGTGTTGTACAGATTGCACCTTCAATTGGTGTCATATGAAATACAATGTTTTGGGGGATGTCTTTATTCAAAGTACCTCAGTGCAATCAGTGCTTAGATTTTGGGCCATGCTTGCAGTATGCGGTAGGAATAGTAATGTCAGTCTGTCACTGTCAGTCTACCACTTTGGTCTAGATTGAAATATGTCAGTAACTATTAGATGGATTGCCATGAAGTTTTGTAAAGATATTCATGGTACCCTGATAATGAATTATATTGACTTTGGTGATCCTCTGACCTCTCCTCTAGTGCCGCCATAAGGTTCACATTTGTGAGTGAAACATCTTGACAGCTTTTAGATGGATCACCATGAAATTTGGTCCAGACATTCAAGTCTCCAACAGGATGAACTGCAATAACTTTTGTGATCCCGTAACTTTTCACCTACTGTGACATCATCATTAGGACATTTCAATTTGTCCTGTTGGCTACCTGGGTTTATGACTCATACAATGATGTTCCCATCAGTCCTGGCTATACTTTGTGTTTAGTTTTAATTAGCAAATTAGTTAGTTAGCTAAAATAAGATTGTGGTGGTGAATATGGTAAACATTACCTGCCAAATACCAGCTGTTAACATGTTAGTGTTGTCATTGTGAGTATGTTAGCATGCTGATGTTGTCATTTAGCTCAAAGTACAGCCTCAAGGTGTGTTCAGACAGAATGCGAAATTTGAACATAATGACCAATTGTGTTTATTCACCCCATAGACCCAATGTACTAATTGTACATTAGCTGTAAGCTAGCTAGGAACAGACACACCATCCATGTCTGAGTGTTTTTGTGTGTTTGTGTTCAGTTCAGCTTCTAATTGAACGCAGAACTCACCAAAAATGTTTTCTTTTTAGCGTGGATGTGGATATCACTTTCACAGTCACTCTCTGGGTGTCATCCTGCCCAACCAGCAGTACCAGAGAGGTAAAGGAGTCAGCTGGTTTCTTCTTGACCAAAGACATTCATTTGCTTCTCCTGATCCGGCTCAATGTGTGCACATCACATTTCTCTTGGACATGTTCTTGAGCCATTTCATATTATGTCAAATGCAGCTTGGTAGGACGGACACACAGACATTAATGACACAATATTGTTATTCCTTCACATTATCTGGTGTTCTATGATAGAAGCAGGTTTGGTGAATGTGAAGCAGGTTTAAATGCATTAATAAAACACGACATTTATTCATGACATATGACTGCAGCAAGAAGCTGTGGAAATATAAACAACCAGCAACAACAAGAGGGACAGAGAGAGAGCGATGGCATCACTGCAGAATGCAAGAAATAAAAACATTAGGAAGAGAAAAAAAACAACAACAAATCCAGGTCAGAATGATAAGTTATTAAAAACACTGAATTCATGTACAAAATGTAAATTTGCACTCTGCATCCCTGAACTAAGTGGGCTGCCCACAGAGAGCCTCTCCTTTCAGTCCTGGTTTAGTTTCCTTATTATATTAAATATTTCATATTCTATTTAATTATATAGTCTCTTAAAAGCTGCTCAGCTTTGCACTCACTGATTTTAATATTCTATCTTATAGTATTCATTACTTGCTTTTATTGGACAAGTATACACTTGTGATGTGCTATTGTGTGTAGATTTTTATTGTGCATCTTGCTTGTTCTTTTTGTATAACTTTGTATGTTGTTTTTTACTCTGTACTGTTTGTTATTGTGTTGTTTCTTTGCTCTGAACTGCCAAGGGACTGCAGATGCGAATTAGCTTGGAGCTATAATCTGGTACGGTATATCAAATGGTGACATTTATGTTTGAGCTGCACACTGTCCCTTTTTAAATGAAATAAATAAATAAATATATGCATTGCAAAGGGTTTACTGTAGCATGTTTCCAGCTCAGCATTTTTTAAGTGGCTGTGCGCCAGGTGCTGAGTAGATATTTCAGACTGAATAGATTAAGAAGATGACACACACATACAGATTTGTACACTCTTTCACACACATAGAACAAATACACAAAAATGCTAACCCTACAAGTGTCAGCCTTGCTGCTGGACACTTTGGACTGGATCTCTCCCCACTTCGCCCTCGCCTGCCTCTGTGTGTTTGGCTGGCAGTGTGTGAAGAGCAGCCATCTGTTTTTGGATGAGAGCTTGTCCTTTCGTTGGCCCTTTTTTTGTTATAAATAAAGCATCTCCGGCTTTTTTCCCTCTTTTGTTTTGTTTCAGAGGGAAAAAAAACATTGAAATGTCATTAAAAGGGCCCAAATTTCCACTAAGAGTATAATTTGACCACTACTTTTTAGAGTGCAGGATAGGTAATGTGTTTATACACCATTTATCAGTTGTATTTATCTGGCTGTGTAACCTCTTGAGCGGGGGCGTCCTGTTGAACCAATGATCTTACATGTATTTACAATGTAACCGTGACAACCAGAGTTTCATCCAGCAGGAGACTATTGTATCATGTCATACTCCTCTCTATCCACTATTTGCTATTGTTCTTCCTTTTAACTATCTGATTAAAGGTGAAATAAATAAAAACATTCAAGGCTATTCTGAGAATTTTTTATTGGTTATATTGTGTGATAACAACAGGGTCACAAACCTCATCACCAGACAACAACTATTCAAACTATTAGATGACAACAGTTTTAAAAGTCTCACTTACAATCTGTACACATAAACTATGATATAGTTAAGGTTAGGAAAATAATTTAAATGGCAAATAAACTGGTGTTTAGGGTTAGGCAACTAAAATAATTGGCTAAAGATTGTGGTATGTTTAATAAAAAGGTGAACATTAACTTCAGATCTGTGACAAGATGTCAATGCACAGACTGTCAATCACTGCTGTCAATCAACCCCCACACAGCAGACATCAAAGTCTTCAAATCTTATTAACGGACCAATAATTTCTAAAATACCACCAGCATACTTATTAGAGTGCCCGAAATTAGCAATTGAGACCATAGTGACTTGAAAAAGCTATTTGATTTAGTATTTCTAGAGAGAAGTTGACACTTTTTGAATGGGAGTCAGTTGGAGCCAGGGATTGTTTTGGAACCAGCACCTAGTGACTGTTGGTAGCATTTAAGGTACTTCCGCATTGGCTTCAACCTCAAGCTGTGTTAGTTACCACTTCCCTTGGACAGACAGCTACATATTTACCACTCAGACATAAGCATGTTATTAATATTGTGATCGAACTCACTGCAAAAAAGGGAATTCATTTATTTCCCAAAATGTCAAAATATTGCTGTATTGTTTTACAGCCCAGAACAGCGAGAGAGCTGCAGTTGCAGACCAAAGCTGACATTGTCTTTTCAAGAGGGAATAATGATGCTTATGCAAATGTCCCCAACTATGGTCGTATTTGTTTACAGTAATTACACCGATGTATCACGGCTAATTTGACAATGATTCTGTATATCGGTGTTAAAAATGGCACATTTAGCAATTTAGCAATGATTTGACGTCCAGCGTCCAAAAACACATTTGGTCGGAGTATTACATCATCTCTGCTCAGACACCTTCCACACGAGGGTCTCCGAGGCTCAGGGAGGAATTAGGATGCTAATATGCAAATTAATTATCTTCACTTTATTTAGTTGAGAATGTTTTTTAAAAAAGTGTGTGCATAAAGTCGGGCAGAAACTTGATCTTAATTCAGCAATACCAACATAGTCCATGTAAAAAGAAGCTTGTATTACCTGCAAGTGCATCAACCTAAAATCAAATTACTGACATAATGTTTCATATGTTGGCATTTCTGGCTCTGTGGTTGGTATGGAGCTGACGGTGGTAGAGAGAGGGATCCTATGCAAACTGCTGTCTATCATGGACAATGACAGTCACCCACTGCATACCACCGTAATGAAGCAGAGGAGTACGTTCAGTGGCAGGTTGCTGTCAAAGATCCTTTGTCCCCCAGAGCCATTAAGCTCAGGGGGACATCGAGAGTTGAGTACTGGACCTGATGCTCTGCACCTCAACAGACTATGATAGTCACTTTAATTACTGTCATAGTAAGTTTATGTACTGTTGGGCACTTTATCACTTTATTTACTATCATTGCACATTCTTTTTGCAATAATCTCCATATGTACAGGACCGTTCCTTATTGTTAAGGCTAATTTTTATTGTTACAGGCCAACTTTTATTGTGTGTTTGTGTCTATCTATCTATCATATACTGTAGCTTTGCAGGGATTTGTAATGTTACAAATAACTTTTTATAGCAAAACTATCTGCTGCTTCTGGAGATGTTGGGCTTTGCTTTTAATATATTTTGATTTCTTTTCATGTGTGAAAAAGATACCCAACCCGATTTTAATGAGTAGACATAGCATGTACAGTAACCTTAAAATAATTAATACCTCAATCTCAGTCATTTCACTAGATCTTGAATGTTCCAACACCTTCTCATCGCAGGTCGTCAAATACCGACGCTTTGTCAACACACCTAACTGTGTTGGATTTTCTCTCTATCGCTGTCTTAGATGTTGCACTTTAACGGAGAAGCTTGCTGTTGCACCCTGGGAACTCCACAGGTTCCTGTTTGCTGAACCTTTAAAACACTGTGTAGATTATTCAGCATTTAAGTGCCACTGTGGCTTCATTAGCTGCCATTAATTTCCTTAATTATAGTTTTAACAGGCCCTCCATTATTCCACCCTGTATTTTGAAGAAGTGCCGGGTTTTAACTAATCATCTCTCCCTCAACCTGAACAGTTACTCTACAAAAGGTTATTGTGCTTCGGGTCATTGAAAACCTTTCACACAGCCCTTAGAAGTAATTATGAATTCTTTATTCTGAGCAGATTAAAGTCACTAAGGCATGAAGCCGCTCTGTCCTCTGCACTAAACCTGAACAATCTGAATGGAGGCTATTTAGTGTGGAGGATGTTCCTGTTAAATCCCACTGATGAAGGTGTATTTTATTAAAAGGATTTAAAGCCCACAAGGCAGCGGAGGAGGCGGACATAAGGACTCCGAGGTGAGACCGTGGTTCTTTTTTCTCAGTTACTGTTTGTAGAATAAGGATGCCAATTTCTAAATCAGGTATTCATCATTTTAATTAAAAAATGATACCCTACGAATTATGAGGCCCCTAAGTACAAAGCACATACAAGCGTGAAAGCACAAACATTAATGGAGATGAGCTCCAAATCCAGAAATGAAACAAAAACCACAACACGTACAAAAGTGAAAGTGTAACTTCAACAGGTGTTGATAGTCTGTTTTAACTACTTGAACCCAGATTTTCCTTTAAATATCTTCTCAAGTCATTTTAAAATTACCAAAAAAAATAATTTTCTAACCTGTAAAATAATCCTACATACATTCTGTATCTCTTTTGCTTTTCGAGAAATATTCAAAGCTGCAGTAGATGAAGTAGATGTCTTGTGCATCATTTTGTAAACCTCTCCCTGTAATTCGATTCAGCGTTTCTCTTTGGAAAATTTGGGATCTTCACCAGAATTTCAAATACATTGTTCTGTGGATTTGAACAAAACTTCGCTGCACGGCGTGAGTTTGTAGGCCTAATAGGCTAACCAGTAGGGTGAACGGGGTTAAAGAGATGAAGGTTCTGTGAAAAATCTCTGATGTTACAATATCTAGACACATCAGGTCTTTGCCAGTAATTTCTGTATTAATGATTAATTAACTCTACTGTGAAAATGTGAATTTATTCTTGAGAGTTAAATTGTTCTGATGTTTTTGCAACTCCTACTGCCCATAGATAACGGTTGATGAAGACCGATCATAACGCAGGACCAACGACAATCTATTTCTTTATCAGTATCATTACTGATTTATTTAACATTAGACTCTGATGTTCCTCTGATTATCTGAAGTCCTGCCAGGTGACACAGAGAGAGAGAAAGGCAGAGAAAAAAACAAGACTAAGAACTAATCTTTAAGATAAAGGCACTGTGGTGCTTTGAGCTAATGCTAACATGCTCACAGCGCAGTGCTAACAGGCTGATGTGTAGTTGGTCAGAGGTTACCATGGAAACCATCTTAGTTTAACCTGTTAGCATGCTAATATTTGCTAATCTTGCACTGAACAGATGTAAGAGAACAGAATATAATGAGGTTTACATGTAGACCAAAGTAGGACTATTGGACAATGATTATAGCATGAAAATGATATGTTAAGGGATCGCTGAAGTAATTAGAATTGCTCCTCTAGAAGGTCATTGAATACTGTAGCAAATTTCATTTAATAATTTTCAAGATATTTCATTCAAATACCAAACTGTCAACTTCATGGTGGCACTAGAGGAAAAGTCATCCTCTGGGGATCATGAATGTCTGTGTGAAACTTAGCGGTAATTAATCCAGTAATTGAGATATTTCAGTCTGGACCAAACTGGACCAACTGACCAACACTGCCAGCTATGTCGCTAGCTGCATCCAAATGACAAAATCTATAATGAGTCAAATAATCTGGACTGTTACACCACTTACACTTACTGACATTATCTCACTAACCCTGCCTCAAGTCTTCTCAAACTATCTTTCTTTTTGTTTTTTTGTGTTTATTTTTACACCCACAGTTGAACTAGTCATATTCTAATCATTTACTTTTTTTTTTCTTTCTTATTTTCAAGAACAAATACCCAGATATTGTCTAAAGGAGCAGATCGGTTTCACCTGATTTTCAATTTTTCATGGATTTTATTGTATTTTATGTTCCCAAACATCAGAAAAGTTGTTTTGTTGTTGTTGCTGCAAACTCTCTGTTTACATCAAGGTCCTCTCATGTTGAGCTCAGAATATCTTTCCTATAAATAGACTGTTCTCACTGCATAATCTATTCTTATAATCTGACTATTGCCAAGACGTTTGCATTACTCATTTTTTAATCACATTTCCACCCATTTTATTATTAAACACAAATCCAGATAAATTCCCAAAGTCTTTGCATGCAAAAAATCAAATTAGCTTCACCTGAACACACACACACACACACACACAGCATTCAAACCATCACAGGCTGCCAGGTGCTTTCCGCTTGGCAGCAGCAGTGTGGTAAAGCAGAACTGAATAATCAGTCCTAAACTAATCCGTTCTAAAATAGCTTCACTTCAGCCCATCCTCCAAGCCGTTAACATGCCTTACATGGAGCAAACTGATTTTTCCGGCCTGATTAAACTCAACTTGCCTGTGATTGGTGCTGTTGATTGACTGCTCAGTGATTTCCCAGACTAATTCAGGTGGCTGTGATTGCCAGGGCCTGTTGTGTTGGCAGAGACTTCATTTCAACACAGATTAGTAAAGGGGAGCATGGAGGAGACATGTCTTTACTTCTACAGAAGAGAAAGCAGAATGATTTCTGATTTTCGGTGAACTCTTCTCAGAAGACGGCCCTCCTTCACTTTAATTTTTGTTTTCTTCTTCATTTTCTATATAGCAGAAAGACCCCACACAGTCTGATAACAGGTAGATAGTGGATTGAAAAACATCACAGAAAAGATTCTCATACTACTTGTAAACTTTCTCACCTAAACTTAATCTTAACTCTAGATTTAATCCAAAATCTGAGTCTTGATCCACAAATGGCTCCTCACAGAGTTCAGGGACCGTATTTATCAAGCTTGATAGAGAAGGAAATCATTCCTAACTCATTCATTCCAAAAAACTTTCTTAACTTAGGAAATTACTCCTATCTCAGCCAATATATAGGAGAGCTCCAGAGGAGACCTCACCTGGCATTCAGGCAAAGATATTCCATGAGTGGAGAGATGTTTTATGAAAGCTTAATAATAATATGTATATTGAAAGTGTATTTTTAACTCCCCCAAAAATGTTGTAATGGGGAACATGCAGCTTTACAACAATGATGAATCAAACTTTAATTGTGCTTATACTGACATTGTGCATGTGACATTGGACTAAAACTTATATGAACACAATCAGGTCTCCCTGGCTTGATAGGCTAATGATTCTGATTCTAAAGCAGAGAGTTTCAGTTAACAGGAGGTATAGTTAAAGGTGAATTGGACAGTGGGAGAGAAGATGCCATACAGTGGTGACCATAGCAACACAGTATGCAAGATGCTGCAATATTATGGGAATTGTAATGTGGTTGCTGAGTCAGATTTGGCTCACGTACTACTACTAGCTAAACAGCGTGTATATACAGTATCTATGTAAGAGAACTACAACACATCATCGTAGTTTCTACTTTGTGGCTCCGAGTGTCATAAAACAACAAACTCTCTCCTCGGAGTCCTTCTCCTTACTGAAAGTAAGAGCGGGACATTTCATAAATGATTCCTAAGAGTTGTATTTTCAGCATGATTTCTAGTGACCTAGTGATTCTGAGAAGTTTGATAAATATGGGCCCAGCATGCACACTTGTAGACACACACACGCACACTTACAGGGGAAAGCAAAAGAGAAAGTGATTATGGGGATGATTATGCTGAAAATATCTCTGCTCTCCCCTGTGAAACTTGTTGAGATAATCACCAGAGGAAGCAGAACTTCAGCACTGACATGTTAACAAGTATTTGTGAGGGTGTAACATCAACAACAACGTGTCCACGACCACACACACACACACACACACACACACACACACACTCACACACAAACACACACAGTAACAAATGGCATATTGTAGAGATTTGTGATATTAATTCAATGCCATACATCTGAGGTTTAATAGCTTCTACTTTCCAATAAATCACAATTCCAATTTCTTGGGAAGGAAAACAACACTTGCAATAGGGAAATTCATCATGAGGATGTGCTGTATACAGTTTTTGTAAAATCTCATTCTACGAATGCATTTTTTAATGGATTTTGTGTTGCAGTTTGTTTCTTCCTTCTGAAATTAATTTTCCAGCTTCATAGAAAGAGGACAGCGACTGTTGAGAGTTACTGATTTCACATTAAAACGCAGGACTTTAACCTCTGTTTCTGATTTTCACAGAGTTATAACACATTTACAAACTAGATCCTTCATAATTTAGTCATGGTAATAGTTTCATGTAACATTTTAAACCCCTTATGGGTAGATATACTGGTTATCACTGTGACAGTTCAGTTTAACTGGGGGTGCAGAATATAAAAACATATAAAGTTGGAGCACAAAGGAAATTTCTTGTACAAAAAAATAAAGTGATTCCAGTGAAAATGAGCACTACATATTTCATGTCATGAGCCCATTAAGATGAAGTAGCAATGGATAAGAGTTCATTATGGATTTATGTGGATTAGACTACTGTTTGCTGATATTAACATTTCAGTAAAATGTGGATATTAGCTCGTTAGTGTTGTCTACCTCTGAGTAAATTAATATGATAAGTGTGTTTGATTGCATATCTATTATAGATATGATTAATAGAACACCTGGGAGGATGATAATTTAAACTGATTGTACTGACATTTTGTCTTTTTTCCACAATGTCAGTATCACATATACTGTAAATTAAAATGATAAAATACTGAAAATAAAAGATACGCAAAAGTAAAACTGTGTGAGGAAAATCCTGTGGTGGACAAAGTCACTTCAAGTTAACTTGTTGACTTTCAGCCAGTTTGTGGCTCAGGAGCTACATAAGTGGCCCACGGTGTTATTTTTTGGGAAAAAAAAAAAAAAAATGTGTGAAAACAGATTCTTGACGCTTGTATGTTAATCTGCTCTAATATCTGATTAGCATTCGTCCTTGGTGGAGACCAGTGAACCCTCAAGCCTGCTGGTTACAAAGTGAAAGGATTACAGTCTGCCATCAGGGGGTGTAAACATATGCACACACACACACACACACATACACACACACAGAACACATAAATGAAGCTCACACATGGAGAAAAACACAAAATCATACATTCTGCATATATGTTGTACTATACTTAACCTGAAATTTACTGTAGCCTTTTTCACTGGGATTGTCTCTTTTACACCTGGCATTAAAATGTGATCTGTATCTGGATATGTTATAAAGAAAAACGCATGTAAAGGCACTGTGATTGGAGCGCGATCTGATTGGCCAGACTACATTTTTCAAGGAGATCAGGCTCACATTGTATTCAGATGTCAGCCAGATGTAAATGCAATTTGTACAGCAGTTGAAAGATCACCAAGCTCGGCCTCATCCTGACAGCTATGGGGCCTTTTTTCTATGAACAAAAACACCATCACAATAAAAACATGGCTTTACTGCCAGCTAAACCTAAGTCAAACCTTAACCTTAAAACCAAACCTCAAACAGAAGATCAGGACAACATGTCCTCACTTCTCTAAAATGTCCCTATTGTTACTGTACTGGTCCTCAGAAAGATAAATACAACAGCACAAACACACTCACAGGTGGATCAATTGAACACCTGTACAAGCCGCTGCAGCATATTTTATGTTTCTGAAGCTTGTCATGTTCAATTTTTGTTGACGCTGTCAGAGAAATGTTCATACATTGCAACATACATCACATCACATCATCATACAATTTTTTGATGCCCTGGGATGTTACAGTGTTGTATTGGACTGCAGCACAATAATGTAATGTTAATGCGTGATTTGATGTGGTTGCTTTGCCAGGTGTTGAGTTTTCTGAAGTTTAAAACTCTCCCAGTGAGCATTTATCCTGTAATTTACAGGTAAAAAGTTAAAATCAGGCAAAAGTTAGTTGAAAATGGGAATTTTTCAGACATTTGGGTTACATATCGCTTCTGTTTAAACATGATTTCAATGACTGCTTTTAAGATAAGTTAGAACATCCTGTCCCATTTTAGATGTTTCAGGTATATGGAGTTATAACAGTTTTTTGAAAAAGTGAACATGTCCATAAAAAGGCAATTAAATTCCTTTGGGAGTACATAAATATACATCTACTGTATTTTGTATGAGGTTGATAAATTGTGCTGTTAGATGCTGCTGGGCATTCATATAAACATATTTGGTTTGTTGTTGATTAATGTGCCTGAATAATCTGATGAGAGTTAGGTCATGTAAATGGCCAGACACGAAAATAAAACAATTCATTCATCTTGAGGGAAATTTAAATGAGTAAAACTGTTTATTAAATGTTGTTAATTAAATGTTATTTTAAATGAAATCAGATCTGAATGAGTATTTAGTATCTGCTACAGTGCATATTGAAATACAGTCATTTAAATGCTGTTGAAACAGTAGCTACATGTTAGATTGCTAATTCATGCTTACTGGGCTGGTTTAAAGCAACATTTTACTGCCAATTTGCTCCCTTGAGTACAATTCATATTTCATTTCTGTTGGATCTCCCTCCTCTAATTAGTTACACTGCTTTTAGCTGTTGTTGTCTGTGTCATTTGTCATGTTCACCAAAGGTAATGTGATGTCTATTCGGCTGTGCCAATTTTTAAAGTCTTGTCATTTTGTCAGCTCTCATGTTTGCAGCACCCAGAGGAAGAGATTTACCAGCTCTTTACTGCTGCTATGAAACAAATAACCCTCGCTCCTAAAGGCTTCCAGTAATGGCTTTAAAGGAAAGAAGTTGGGAGTCTTGTCCTCTTGTTTAGCCTGTGGGGAAAAGGCTGCTGTTCTGGCCACTAAATGATCAATCTATGCGATGAAGAAATGCCATTCGATCAGCAGATTGGCCTTTCTGGATAAATCTCATTAACTCAGGAACATGCCATTCTGCCGTCACTCATCAAGCCAAAATGTCACAGAAAATTGGCACCTTTGCTCCGAGTGCAGAGAGAATTCATATGAGCCTATGAAATGTTCAACACCTTGAAACGTTCTGTTCACCGCCTTGCAAGGCTGCGACTTCTTATTTTCATTTCACACTCATCTCGGCTTCACCTGGTCGTGCAAGATTGTCGGGAAGTCTGGATGTCTTCCTCATCCGAACAACAGAAGTATAATATATCCCATCACACATGGTCCCGATGAACAGAACGGGTGGAGCTCGGGACTAAAATGAGATCAAAAGGACTCTAAAAGATTTTGAGCTTGCATGATTTTAAGAAAAGTTTCACAACCTGTCTTTGTATATCATATTTTGTGAGCATGTGAAAAACTGCATGAATCGATTAAATAAATAAATTGAAAAAAGCAGAATTTTGTGAAAAATTTGTGAATGTGTTTGCATAAACTTAATTGGAGATAATTCATACATGCATGACAGCAGGTCACATGACAAGACTTTTATCTATACACCACTACCAAACTCTCTAGCTGCAATATATACTTCAGAGAGTAGTTTGACATCCGGGGAATACGCTTATTCGCCTTCTTTATAGAGAATTAGATAATATGATTGATACCATTATCATGTCTGCACTTTAAATACCAAGCTACAGCCAGGAGATGGTTATCTTAGCTTAGTTTAGGCTAGCCGTTTCCCTCTGTTTACAGTCTTTATGCTAAGCTAAGCTAACTGTCTCCTTGCTGTAGCTTCACATTTTACAGACAGATATGAGAGCCGTATCTCTCTTAATCTAACTCTTGGCTAGAAATCGAATTAGCATTTCCCAGATTGTCCTTTAAAAGCAAACTATTCCTTTAAAAGCCACTAAGAGTGATTTCTAGATTTTATTTTTGTGTCATTGATGTGTGCAGTCAGTCGGGGCGGCTGTGGCTCAGGAGATAGAGCAGGTTGTCCATTAATCAGAGGGTCGTTTGTTCGATCCCTAATTCCTCCAGTCCGCATGTCGAAGTGTCTGAGATAAACTCCAAATTGCTCCCGATGGTTGTGCCACCGCCTTGCATGGTAGCTTGCTGCTATCGTTGTGTGAACGTGTGCGTGAATGTGAGTGTGAACGGGTGAACGAGCAGAGGAAACGCTTCAGATAAAAGTGTTATATAAATGCAGCCGTTTACCATTTCAGTCAGTCAGCGAGTCCGAGCCAAAAAAAGACGAAGGAAGGGGGAGAAACCTTCTTGACACACATGCTAGTTGAGCAGCTTTCATTGGAGTAAATGGACCACCCTGTTTACTACATTCAGGGTCAAATTCAACTTTCTAGACTGAATGAATTTGAGCGAGGAAGGACGGATCAACAATGCTCTCCCTACTCAATGGGTACCATCGTGATATCCTTGAGGAGTACATTCATCCTTCAACAACAGGAGATGTCAGGGTGCAGTGGGAGGCGGCGAGGTCATGGAAAAGATCCGCTGTTTAACTAGATAATTCATAAAATCTTAATACATCATGTGTGACTGGTCAGATCAAAAGTATTTGTGCTAGACATGCAGTGTTACCGTGTGATGAAATGAATTCAGTTATAATTAGAAATGTGACACTGACACCTTTTAATCAAATATTTAGCCTTAGGAGAAGGTGAAGAGGGTGAGATAGGAAATGTTGAAATGCTTTTTAGCCGAGAAAGCAGTTTTGTGACATCAGTACACCACTATCTCTTAAAGACAGCTTTAAACTCAGAAGTTTTGCTATGAGATTTTTTAGCTTTTTCGAGTTCTGCAGCTGTGAACTCTCTGAGGAGTGTTTAAATGATGACATGACTCAAGTATTTAAACTTTTAGTATAATTAAATTAAAAAGATGCGTATAAAGTACAGAAGGTTTAGAAAGGCAAGCTTTATTGTATTGCAGAACTGTCTTCATCCTCAGGACACATAGTGCTTTGACACAATTCAGCTATTGGAAGAATCAAGTTCCTGAACCTTTGGTACCTTCTATGATCTTTCATATTTCCTTCTGTTGTCCAATGAAGAAATCCCTGTATGATTGAAGCTCCAGAAATCTGTATGTAAATTTCTACTGAGGCTTTCCTTAGCACCGTGTGGAAACTTAACTATTTGGCTCTGCGTTGTGAACTACTGAGAAACATCAACCTCTAAATAAACATGCTTTTTGCTGATGCTTTTAAATGTCAAATAAATGATGATCTGGGCTATATTTGTGAGAAAAGAGAGTGTGTGTGTGTGTTCAAGCAAAGTTAGAAGAGCCAGAGCAGATCTCTACTCTGCAAACACAGAGCCAGATATCATGCCTCCCATGTCCATACAACCCTGGGTCACATCTTTGTAATCTGACAGGGAGGAAACTCAGCTAAAAATAAATTCAGGACAGAGACACTGAGGATGTAGAGAATGGAGAAGACACTAGCAGTAAGGCTTTTAGCTTTTTTTGTTAGCTGTAGGCAGAATTTGTAAAGAAGCACCACTGGCTGACATACAATGAGAGAAAGGATGCTTTGTGTTGATCCTGAGGGTGTTTTTGCTTTTAAGCTTGAAGACTACTCTCTCAATGCCTTCAGGGAGGGAGTGAAAGTTTCAAAGATAAAAAAAAAAATCAGGCAAAAGATTTGAAACATTTCCAGAGCACAAGAGCTAACAAGAGCGAACACAGAAATGCTTCGAAAGCATCTGGGATAGTAAAAAAAAAAAAAAAAAAAAAAAGACTCTCAAAAACCCACAAGAGGAAATTATTAGAGAGACAGTTGGATGCTATGCTTTATTTGACCTGCAAATACGGCAGCTCAAACAGAAACGACAATACCAACATTGTCATTTTTATGGCCTGCTGCTGTAGATTTACTCTCTGGATGCAGCCCAGGATCAGTACGCTACAATGCCAACAGCATCAACAAAACACAAATGTTGCTTCTCCATGGGTGGTTCTGTTGGATTAATTAGTATATTCACCAACTTTGTGTTACATACATTTCAAACTGAGAGAAAGGGGAGCATTTACACTGACCCCCGTGACATCCGTGACATGTCCACAGAGTTGAAGAGAAGAAAAGGATGGAATTTAAGATCTTTCTGAATAAGCTGGAAACAGTAAATATTTGAGATGGGAGAGAAGACACTCCCAGTTTATATTTAATTTAACATTTTCTCTCTGTTTTCCTTTTATTTTCTTAACCCAGGCTGGTTTCTGAATGGACACTCAGGCTGAAGTTATTCTCTCTTGGTTTTAGGTATATATTCACCCTGAATAATCTCTGAATAATAAAACATTTGTAGTACTTTAGAATAAACTACACAGCCTTCTTTCACTGCAGTCTGTCATGAGTCTGACCTGATCAGTCATTTAGTGCTATTTCCCGCTCCCCCATATTTTAGGCTCAAAAGTGCTAATAGGTGCTGTTGAAAAGATGAACAGCATCTTCTATTTCTTCACTGTTTGGTTAATATTGAGGTTTCAAACAAACGACTCAGACGACCACATCAGCGACAACATTAAGAGTTGAGAAGGGTAAAGCGATTGAATGTAAATGCACAGCCACTAAAACAACTGAAAGTGCAACTCCTCTGTTTTTCTCAGAGTTGAACAGAAACACAAAATGTGCAAAATGTGTTAAATTCTGCTCCCTTCAGCCCACCGTTCTGGATTTAAAAGTGCCTCTGTGACACATGTGCTCTGCAAAAAACATTTTCTTGCGTGCTTGCAGACAGATTTAGCAAGGTTAGTGGCAATGTTAATTAGAAAAGCACAGATTTTTGCAGCGAAATATGTCTCTGTTTTGTTGTGAATAGATTGTTTTCTTCATCATTCATGCTGTTCATACTAAACACACGGTACTTTGTTTATTCCAAAGAGACTTTTGTTGCTGCTGCCTGAGACATATAATGCATCACTGCCTGTGAACAAAAGGAAAAAAAAGGAAAGAGGCACAGCAAAGTTGCACTGTATCATGTATCATAGGAGAAAATGTTCAAGATTATTACTTTAACATTCTCATTATCTTCTATGCGCTTTGGGACTCCCCACTGCTGAGCTGCCTGTTTGAAAGTAAAGTGAGGCTGTAGAAAGAGATGCATACACAGCAAACCCTCCCTGCGAACACAAGTGAAATAAATAAAACAAAATGGTCAGCCCTTTGTTCTAATAGAGTCCATATATAGGACAAAAGAGTCCATAAATACTGAACTGTGCTCTGTGAAGCAGACCAGCTTCCCAAAGGGTTTCAATCAGCCGGCGCGGTACTCGTCGTCTTTCCAGTCCTGTTTCAGCCTGGTTTGAACTGCTTCCCATTATTGGACAGAGAGAGACTGCTCAGCTCTTAAAGCCTGCAGTCACTCAGGCTTATCTTAATAGAGATCTCCTTCTCAGCCCGAACAATCTATTGAATCATGTCAATTTGGCAGTGAAGGCCAAGTGAAAACACAATATGGTGAAGAGTTTATATATAGTGTAGTGCGACGGTGAACGCCATGTGGTGTTGTCTATTTACAGCATGGATTGAAGGTTCATAGATGTCATTAATTCACTTGAACCAGTTTTAAGAAAGTCAACATTTTTGAATTTTAAATTTGCCAAAAAAAAAAGTTTAAATCTATGAGAATTTAATTTATGAGAATGAAAAAAAAAACCCAAACATCTCTTAGATTATTAGTGTTATTGATTAGAACAGAATATCATCAGGTGTAATTTGAGAGTAAATGAATGTAATAAAAGTCTTCCAACAAGCCTCTTTTATGTCACTGAGTTGAGGAATGAACGACTTTTGGAATAGATTAACTTGATTGGACACAGAGGACTGAGTGAAAGTTGGAAAATGGAGAAGATATGGCAAATCACTGTAATCACGGCAATCACTGAGATTTGCTGAGATGTCAGCTGAAAACCTAGCTCAAAATATTTAAGTTTCACTTTAGGTAATTCATATCACACAACACAACCGTGTGATGTTTGATTAAAAAAATATATATATCAGTATTCAGTTGGTTGTCACCTGCAAGCTCACCACTAGATGCCACTAAATCCTACGCATTGGTCCTTTAAGTTTAAAGTTAAAGAATTGGGAATGTGTTTTAATTAAGTACAAACATGTGTGTGCAAAATTAAGTCTCCAAAACCACAATAAACCCCTGCAAGTTGAGTAAAACTGAGTATCTAACCTTGATACTTTTCTATGTAGTATCAAATATTGAAAAGTTGGCATCCATGGCTTGTTTATGCTTTCTATGATTTATGTAAATCATTAGACTTTGCTAACTTTAGACCATAATTTATTTAGTTCTTTATTGAACGCTGATGCACTGAACATGTTTTGTTCAGTAAAAAAAAAAAAAGGTAAAATAAATAAATGTATTTTTAAAAGTATTGTTTTAGTATAAGTGCCGAAACTTTGGTATCGATTTGGAACAAATAGCTGAAATGTTTGGCTCTTTCACTTTGATATTAATGCAGATCAAAATATAGCGTTTAATGTGATTGCAGCGGTGTGTGCTGTGTTAGATTAATGACTGAATAATGTCACATGTAGCTCTTTCCTTCAGCTGATAACAGTAAATACCTGTAGCCATCAATAGACCCAGAAATGCCACTATTTGCACATGACTAATAGTTTTTAATAGTGAAGGATTTCAGCTGCAGCTCCCCAGATATCACTATTCATAGAATTTTAATGTAATACTATATTGATCACATATTCCAGCTGAGTTCTCCTCTTTTGAAATGCCGGCAGCCTCTAAATTGACTGGAAATTCAAAGACCAGTGTAAATGAACAGTTCACTCCCACAATATTTTTATGTATGACTAAAATATGGGAGCCAATCTATGAAGTGGAGCTTTTTCCATCTACTTTACCACTGGTAACTACTTGAAAATTTTCATCACTTGTTTTGCTCTGAGAAATGCCAGACACTTGGAGCCAGAATCTTCAATTACCATTCCTTCAGACAGATGTTATTTTCCTCTGAAACCCTGTGTGCTGGCCTGTTCCTTCTCTCCTCAGCCTCTCCTCCACCAGGCATCAGGGCGTTAAACTAAAACCCCTCATAGATCACACAGCAACATCACTACTGTCCTTAAAACAGCCTCTTCGTAACTGTGTCTCATTTTGAAGTAAAATGGGTTGGTGCTCAGCTGGAAGTTTTCCACTGCCCTGGAAAGCTGCAGGGCTTCTATGCTTATTGTTTTCAGACGGACAGACTGACATCTTTCTTTGTGAAGTTAGTTTTACATATCTATCTTTGTTCTGTATTTGCTCTCGCTCCTTCTCTCTCGATTAAAATGCCCATCACTGCAGATTTAATTCACCGGTTAGTCAGTTCCTTCTGTAGAGCCAAATATGAATTAGACTGAGGGCAGTAGACAGGCCGCACTGACAGAACATAATTACAGTAAAAGGTCAACAGAGACCCAATCTGCTCTAACGATAGGATGGGAAATGTTGGCTGAGTCAGAGAGTGTTACACACTGGCAGAGACAGACACAGCTGCTGGTCATTAACCAAGGTGTTTAAACTTGTTTAAACTTCAGAACCAGTTTGTTGTTAGATTAACTTTTATTATTGTAAAACACCAGTGCTATACTGTTATTTAGGCTCATCATTTTTGGTCCATACTACTGTCTTATGGTATACAACATGTACTATGTATTAAGTATTAGGGATGTGCAGAGGGCTCAGTATTTGTATTTATAAATGTATTTGTTGAGGCAGCAAAATTATTTGTATTTGTATTCTAATAAAAGTGGAAAGAGGCTCAAAAATCCTGTTTTTGTTTTTATTACACTTTTAATTTTAGAAAATTAAAGTGTTACAGTAAATATTCATGAATAAACTACCTTAAGAAGGAGGTCCCCACATCAGGTCTTGAACTGGAGTCTCCAAGATCATAGACGACTGCGCTGACTACTGAGTTACCTATTTATACACCCATAACACAGAGCCTATTTTTTACAACATAACTTTGTGGAAAGGAGAAGGGGAACAGCAGGTTATGGAGAGTCCTTTGGGAGCACTTTGTGTGTGTGTCAGTAGCTCAGCTTTATCTCTGGGGAACAACCTCAACTCCGGGAGTGATGTCCAAATTAGGAAATGTGCGTCATGTAGCAGGTGGATGTGACTCCCCTCATTGAGACCTGCTGATAGACGTAACAGCGGAGCAGAGAAGAGAGACTGAGATAGCGATGTAACCGACCTCTTTATTCCCGAAAACAAATAATTTTTAAAATATTTGTATGAAACAAATATTCATAAAAAACCCACTATTTGTGCTTTGCTGAATAACATATTGTATTCAGTATAATACTAGAATTTTAAAATGGCACTGTTTTCCTATCTTTATTCAGGAGTGTGGTCTTTCAATTTGAAACATGATTTCTTGATTTCACGTTCAGGTTTTGTAATGCTTTCCTGCAAAACCCTGCCCTCATGTTCAAATAGTCCCTGCTCATGTACAGATTTGCTTTGCTCCTGCTCAAAACTGTCTGCACTCAAATATACTCTCACTTGCTCAGATGTTGTGTGCTCTAGTTTAAGTCCTTCTCTTGTATTCAGGTTGATTCTGTATGCTTGTGGATTTTCTCTGCTTGCACTCAGATATACTGTATTATTGCTTGTGCAATGGCCCCTCTCCTTGTATTCAGGCTGCTTCTGTGCACTTGTGAAACATGTGCTCTCAAATCTCTACTCTTGCTCTCAGATTTTTTGTGCCTTTGAACTTATGCTCTCAGCAACAAGGAAGTGCTCTGACTCTGTAATTTTGCCTTTTAATTTCCTGTCTGCACCAGAAGTGGAGATACGTCACATTGTGTACGACATTTGCTGTGTGTGGTCACCTTGTGGCCACATTTAAGCAAATATCTGACTGTGTTTTATGAATAGATGCAGAGTGAGGGTCTCTGGCACAACTTCACCTACTTCCAAGGAGCACGGAGAAGAGAAATAAGTCTAGAAAGATGAGAACTCCCACAACACTTGTAGTATGAGGAACAACTTTATTAGTTAACCGACGCGTTTCGGCTTGTGGCCTTCATCAGGGTCATCATAAAACACATTACACCATTTAAATAAAGTAAGTTGGGTATGAAACAAGGTAAAAGGACCCTCTATACACAGCACTTTACAAAGCCTGTATGCCATATCTAATAGGCACATTTTTGGATGAACCCAGGTACCACCCCCTAGTTGCACCTTTCTAGTTAAAGGACCAAATATTTTTTAAATCTTTTTTTTCATACCCAACTTACTTAATTTAAATGGTGTTTGTAATGTGTTTAATATGACCCTGATGAAGGCCACAAGCCGAAACGCGTCGGTCAACTGATAAAGTTGTTCCTCATACTACAAGTGTTCTCATCTTTCTGTTTTATGAATAAAAATTATTTACAATTTAATTTTGCCATTGTAATCATTAATTACAGTTACTCCTTTGTATTGTGTGTTGTGTTTATATTATTCACACCTTTAGTGTCTTCTATTATCTCACTGTTTTTTTTGTGATTTGATTGTTTTTTAATGCTGCCTTGGTGCAAATTTTCTCATGGGACAGAAAAGTACAGAACTGAAATAAAATGAATTGCATCGTGGGACCACAGTGTGCATCAACAGCACACTGAAAAATTGAGTAATTCATTTACTTTTACAATATGAATGCATTATATACTCAAAACCTGTTTAGAATTAATATTGTGACCTTGTCTGATCCCTTCTGAATATCGTTGCTTGTGCTGTATATCTCTTCTCGTGTTTATGCCAATAATACATACTGCTGTCACTGCTGCTGCAGGAAATGCATCTCTCCATGGTTTTTCTGTGTGAAGACCTAACAGACACCAGAGGGGTTTGAAACAGTACTTGTGAAACTTTTATGGACCGGGTGTAGGTTGAATCCCTGTTGTGTCGAATCACATGATGACCAAATTATGATTCTTTTAATGATAGTTGAGAAATGTGCCGTTAAAAACATGTTATCGCGTCCAGAAAAGATACAACATATGTAGAATTACATATACACGACCTAACATCATGGAGCCTACCTGCACATGTGCACAAACATCAAAACACACACACACACTCAAACAATGTAGCATCAATGTTTTATTTGCCAAGGTTGTTGTTCTCTCTTGTTGAAATCAACCTCCACTGGCGGCTTCAAAACAACAAAGTGATTCTCTGTCTTGATGTAAGGCTGCTATAATAAATTCATTAGAACAAAGCCTGTGTGTTCTTGTATTTCTTGACATAATGAGACAGACAAGGTCAAGAAGAGTACACACAGGAAAAAACAGAGCTGATTATCCCTCCAGTAGCCTCGCAGGAAATACATTCATTTCTAAAGAGCACTGCTCCAAAATGTAAAACACTATATGAAGTCAATATTTATAAACACTTTACAGTTAAAACAGAGACTGTAAAGAATAATGGCTGTAGTCACCGTGACGTCTGGCATGGACAAAATGGATATGAGCCTGAAATGGTCCACATTTAAAATATCCCAAATCAAATGTGAGCCTTTTAAGGTAAAGATGTGGTGCTCTCGTTCTGGTTTATCTGGTTTGTTCTTGGTTGCATTGCTATGGCTCGCTTGTGGCCCAGATCTGGGAAACGGGAGCGGACTGCCCAAGTGCCATCACTCCACACGGTATGTGAGCCAGATGAAAGTGCTGAAAGTGTTGGTTGTGAGCCCGGATCTGGGCCACAGAACTTTTTTAAGGCGACAATAATTTTCATTTGAATTCCCTTCCTCAGGTCTAGTCGACTGGAGGCCAGGTTCCAGTCTAGCTCTAGATTCATAAGTAGTGTACAAACATGAAATTGGTATCATTCTTCTCATACTTCTCGGCAAAGAAGCAAAGAAGCATATTTTCCAAAATCTTATGTTATGAATTCTGTCATCCTGTTCTTCCATACTGTAATTTAGCTTTTTTGGTCTGTTCTGTACACATCTATTGCATGTCTGTCTGTCCTGAAAGAGGGATCCCTCCTCTGTTTGTCTTCCTGAGGTTTCTTCCATTTTTCCCCCATTTAAGGTGATTTTTTTGAGGGGGGGAGTTTTTCCTTATTTGAACTGAGAGTCTAAAGATAGAAGATGTTGTATACTGTACAGATTGTAAAGCCCCTTGAGGCAAATTTGTAATTTGTGGATTTGTGATGTTGAACTATATAAATATATAAATAAATGACATGAACTATTCCTTTGAATTAACTTAACAAAACAGAAATAGAACAACACTTAACACATAATCTTGGTTGCAGTATGTTTCATCCAGAACTAGCTGTAAAGTTATTTCAGATGTGGATAGCTTAAACAAGAAAATAATTAACTATTCAACTAAATCCGTTTGTTTGACGTAAGCAAAAGATGGTTAAAAGAAACCAGCAGTGACCAGTGTTAAAGACTGACACTTTAACTATCCAACCAAACTGAGGTTTTTCAACGTGGTAACATCATCACTTCACTTCTGTGTTTGCTTCTGAGACAGAACAGTAATATTTTTTAAAGCACTACATGGACTGGCACCAGCTTATCTTTCTAAAATCCTCACACCCTGTTCTACCACTGGATCCCTCAGATCTGCTTCATTCCACATTCCCACTTTAAATCCAGAGGTGATCAGGTATTTTCCTTTGTTCTGTGGAACAGTTTTCCTCTCATTATTACATCCTCCCCCTTAAATGATATTTTTAAAACCCATCTTAAGACTCATCTCTTTTCTTTAGCCTTTTAAAAGTCATTATGAAGACATGACTGGTTACACTCTGCTTTTATTATTTATTTGTTCTCTGTGCAATGCTGCTGTGTTTTTATGATTTTATCTAAATGTTATTTGTTCTGTTCTTCATATGTGATTTTATTTTATTGTCATCTCTCTGTTAAGCACTTTGGTCAACATTTGTTGTTTTTAAATGTGCTTTTATAAATAAACTGACTTGACCTGACTCATTTGCTCACATGTCCACAAGAGGCTGATTTATGAGAAAACCTAAAAATGATCATTACTATTGACGGAGCACCAGGAGCGCAGGTCTGAGTCATCAGTAACCAAAAGATAATTTGTCAGCCCAGCCAGTGTGGTTTTGCTGGATCTTAGATGTGGACTAAAATTTGTCAAAAAGATCATCATTTGATAAATAAGTGGTGGGTTGTTTGGCTGCGATTTTTCAAGCAGATATGAGGTCACAATTAAGCTGATGAGTCACGATTGAATCACTATGAGAGGACAAAATATGAATTAAAATGTGGATTTAAACAAATCAAGGTTTAATTTGTTGTTGGTGAAACATTGGTGATGGAAAGCGTTCGTATTTAGCTATCTTTGTGTTGGTGTGTGAGGTTAAATCAATATGAAATCCCTTCTACCTCTACACCCTCATGTGTCACTGTCTGTACCTACTCTACCACAAAGTTATAATCCTTTAATACTGAACTCTGCCTCTGAACCCCCCCCTCTCTCTCTCTCTGTTTCTCTCTTGTCACTCCGCAGACAGCGAGTACATTCATCATCGTCATTCTTACATTTATCAAAAGTTTTAGAAAAAGTGGCTTCAACCCAACTTTTAGCTTTTATGTGTCATAATAACATCTTTTAGAACTTTCAGTCAGCTTTTAGAGCTTTACATAGCACAGAAAGTGCCCTCCTCAAGAAAACCAATGACCTCCTTTTAGCAGCCGACGGGGGGGGGGGGGGGAGCGCAATTTTAATTCTTTTAGACTAGTGCAGCTTTTGACAAAGTAGATCATGCCATTTTAACTGGCTGTCTTTAAACCTGGGTTAGCATCAGGGACACTGCACTTAGTATTCTTACCTTTTAGAAAGTACCTCTTCAGTCACCATTGGTAATTACTCGTCTTCTACAACTCACATTACCTGTGGTGTTCCGCAAGGTTCAATTTTAGGTCCATTTTTTATTTTCTATTGAAATGCTTCCACTTGGCCAAATCATCCAACGTCACAATGTCTCTTTTCATTGCTATGCAAATGACTCACAGTTATACTTTCCCCTGAGAAAAAGCCTATCTGCTGCTGTAGATTGTCTCAGTGATGTCAACTGTTGGATGGCACAAAATTTTCTACGACTCAATAACCCAAAATCAGAAATCATATTGTTCAGTCCCCCAAACCCAATCAGTCTCATTGAGAGTGGCCTTGGTCCCTTGTCTGCTAATGTGAAGCCTGCTGCCAGAGCTTTGGGAGTACTGTTTGATTCAGTTTTAAGCTTTGAACCACAGATCAAAATAGTTGTCCAGTCCTGCATCCTTCAAATACGAATCTCCAGAATTAAACCAGTGTTCTCATACTCTCACCTGGAAAAAGTAATTCATGCACTTATTTTCTCTAGACTTGACTACTGTAACTTCCTCCTTTCTCCTTTCATAAACCAAAAGTCACTCTCTCACCTCCAACTAGCTCAGAATGCAGCAGCTCGGCTTCTTACTGGTTTTAACAGACGACATCACATCACCCAAGTCTTAACATCTCTCCACTGCCTCCCTGTTTGATTTAGAATTGATTTTAAGATTTTACTGATCACTTTAAAAGCTCGTCTAAGCTACATAATAGAAATGTTAACGCCATATGAACCAATTCGCAGCCTTGGATCCTCAGGTGGGCCCTTCTGACCGTTCCAAAGTCGAGGCTTAAATCTAAAGGTGACTGTGCTTTAACCGTCAGGGCCCCTCGGCTTTGAAACAACCTGCCTGGAGAGATAATCAGTGACTTCTTTTAAATCACTTCTTAAAACCCATTTTTATAGACTTACTTTTATGTGGCTTTTTATTGCTTTTATTATTTTTATTTGTATTTATTTAGATTTACATTTTTTAACTTTTATCTCTCTTAACGTCTTTATCTTTCATCATCCTTCTGTATTCTCTCTACTGTGTTTTTGCATCTTTTTTGCATCTTATTTTAACTTTATCTTAACTTTATATTAATTTTGTCTTCCTTTTATTTGACCTTACTTTTTGGCTTTCTGATGTTATATTGTCTTCTGAGTATTCTACTTTTGCTTTGTCTGCCAAAGCACTTTGTGAACTCTGTTTTTAAAAGGTGCTATAAAAAGTTATTGTTTTTATGATCAGCCAGTAGTCAGCCTGTTTTTGTGATCATGTTGTTTTTGTGCTTTTATGAAATCAACAGACTCCCTGCAACCTTCTTCTCAGTCAGAACATACTGTTTCGTCTTCTTCTTGAGAAAAGTAATTGTTTTTTTTCTACCTTTTCTGAAAACAAAAACTTGAAAGATGCTATTTGACAGATGCTAGAGCCACATAAAAACTCTACACATATTGGCTTTAAAGTCTGAATGTTTGCTAGGATCAGGGTTTGAACTGATATCCTCACAATTCAACGTGAGGCTTTTTCACCACCAGGCGGTCTGTTTTTTCACATTTCCTTCATACTGAGAGATATGAGAGGAGGTGACCGTTCGAAGGCCCTACAGTTATGGCTTTTAAAAGATAATTCCTTGGAGTCACAGGGTCTTTTTTTTTTTTATTTTTTTTTTTTTTAGAGGTTTTACAATGTGAAACTAACCAAAATGCCCTGCAGGGAGAAATCAAAAGTCTAGCCGAAGCAAAGGGCTCTGAAATGTAACTGCAGAAAGAATGACAGACATCAAAAAGCATCTATTTTACAATCTTCCAAAAGCAGATATTTTCTGTTTTGTGAATCCCACACATGAGAGCAGTCAAAATGTTTAGCGGTTAATCTTGAGGAAAAAAAATCACAAGGGAATAGAGCAACGGGAGGAAAGTCAAAGCATTGATATATCTCTCCAACATCTGAAATATTTCCACAGAAAAATAAAAGCAACTCATCCTGTGTTCTTTACCAGTGTGAATTTGGACATTAACTGATACGGCTATGTTTGGAAATGTATGACCTACAAGGATTCAGCCTACACCAAACTTCAGAAGAGTTATCAGACCTCACAAAGCGTGTTGGGAATGTAATGAGCTATTATAGATTCTGGACTTCTTGGGTATACCATGCAGGATAGTTTGAAAAAAAAAAAAAGATTTTCTCTTCTCTTCAGCTCTTTATTTGAATTTTTACTCTTTATATTTTTCATTTTATACATAGGATATGTTGTCAAGACTGTTACACTGGACATTTTAAAATGTCCCTTGGATCACAGAGCATTCTCTTTTACATTTCTCATTTTAACAGATGTTTAAATTGAAAAGTATTGATTGCATGAAAACAGAAATGATTTATGGTTTAAGGCAACAACACCAGAATCCTAAAAGTAAATGGAAGATGGGAATACCTGAATACAAAAAAAGGATCTATAAACCTAGATCCCTAAACATTTTGTTTGAATATAACAGTGTCAGAACAATCAAAAATAGGTTAGAGTAAATCATCCAACTATGTTTAGGTTAATTTTGTTTGTACAGTTGGATAAACTAAAACTATGTGAACTAAGTTCACATAGTCATTGTTTTATTCTAGGCTACATGTTTGTATAATACTATTTTAAAGGGTAAGGCTGGAAATGTTCTATATTTTTCTTATTGTCAACAAATCTTATAACCTGAAGTCGTCCATAGAAACTGTTTGGAAAAGGACGGGCATTTTAAAAAAAAAAAAAATACTTGGCAAGTGATTGGATAAAACATCTGTCCATCACAATCTATCCCCATCTTACCTTGCAAGGCAGCTGGATTCACAATGCTGATCGGCCCACACCACCAGTGGTTCGGACACAAGTGCATAACTTGAAGCCTGACAAGATGGATTCTCATGTGATCTTGTGGTGTCGTTATCTCGCAAGTCCAGCTGCCTCACAAGGTAACAAATCTTATGTGCAGAGCCAAACCGACGATGAACTCATCCTACTTACAAGTACTGTGTGTGTCAAAACCAAATATGTTGTTTGACCATGTGACTTTTCTAATCTGGCACCCTGATAGGCAGTAATCGGCAGGACAACATCATTTGTCTGCGTTTTGTTTTTTTTAGTGATGTGATTAAGGTCTGGTTAGGTTTGGGGAAAGATCATGATTTGGATTAAAATGACCACTAGTAATGGTTTTTAAAAAACTGTCTCAACTTGTGGTTCAAAATGTGACACTTGCAGTTAGAAATGGGAAAGCAAAGTCCAAACTCCACTTACTGCAAGTTAAACCATCCATCCAACCTGCCACCTGAGTGGCATCTGTCACATACAGGTCGTTCATGGCCGACTGACATTACAACCTATTGTGCTGTTTTTCTTGGGAGGACATGCACCTTCTGAAGTTTTCTATCTGTCACTGTTTTTACTCTTTGGAGACATTTACAGACAAGTTCCAGTAACCACTCTCTTCAGGGAAGGAACATGTCACCCGGTGCAGCGGTGTGACTCATTGTTTTTAATAGTTTTTGAACAACTGAAGTCTACAACACAGAGGAATAAGATATATCAGACTTTGGATACACAAACAATACTTGTAAGATAAATTCATTGTTGGTTTGTCTCTGCACATGAGATTTGTTCACAATAAGAAAAATATAAAAAATCTCCAGTCTTATCCTTTAACATGGTCTTAAATTGATAAATCTGCTGCTGAGAAATCAGAAACAGTGACAAATAAATACCATAGAACCATACATGGGAAAACTTCATCAATGCGTGAGATAAAACCCCCTCACAACTCCCTCTGCCAAGAGTCAACAACAGAGAAGATCACATAACACTGTCACTGGGTTGAGTGTGTGTGTGTATTTGTGTGAGCATGTATGTGTGTGTGCATGTGTGTGAGTGTGTGTGTGCATATATGCATCTGTGATTGATGGATAACGTTGCCAGTGTGGAGAGCAGACATCTGTGCCAATAAAATATTACATGTTGCTATCAGTGAGCTGTCATGTTGCTCATCCCTTTGTGAAGGCTCATTTCCCCTCAGCACAATGAAGAGCCAGAAAACACTGCTCTCCTGATAGGAGCTCCTATGTGGAGATAGCCAGCGGCCAGAGTGTCTGTGTGACTGTCAATAATAAATAAACTGAGAATGAAGCTGTGAGGAGGGAGACTGCTAATCAACTGGAAGACCTGTGTTCCAGCCCCATGACGTTGGTGAGTGTCAAGCTCAATACCGCCTTGGTGTGAAGATGAAGCTGCCTGTAGGAGACACAAAATGAGGAACCATAAGCACACTTTCAGAGTTTTAGAAAGTTTCTTCCTCATCATTAATGGTATCTCATGTAGAGATTTTCAAACTCAAACAAACTGTGAGGAGCAGGGCTGGACTGGGACAAAAATTCAGGCCGGGAATTTCACACCTACCCAAGCTACCTCATAGACCAGGTGTACTCAATAGGAGGACTCCAGTCCAGATCCACACAAACGAACACAAATGACAATCCGGACGTAAATCTGCATGATTATTATTTATCTCCTACATATGTGGGCTACCTTTAAATTAGAGCACGAGTTTCAACACAGCCAAATTTTCAAAGCGCATCACAAAGGTGCTCTCATTTCATCTCCCAGTCACAGTACCACACCACAACTACAAAATTAAACTGACTGAAATCATCATATTAAGCTACAATCAGAATAATAGTTGAGTCAGCAACACAGCAACAGCAGGCAATGGAGGCCTGACTGGCAAACACAAGAAGCTCTTCTATGAAATAAGAAAATAATGTATGAGTGAAGACAAAAGGTGCCACTTTTCCCAGTTTGTAGCTTAGGCTACTCTGGTTGTGCATGTTCTGTGCATGGGATGTAATTTTACTGTTCATACACCAAATACTTGTAAGTTACTCCTTCAGATCGCAATTATGTTCAGTTTGTAACTGTTAAAACATATATGAAAGGTGTGTGCAACAGTTCTTTCCCATGGCTTGTTAGCTAACGTTAAGATAAGTGATGCTGCTAATCGTGATGCTAATTAGTTAGCATAACATGGCCTTTGGAAATGCATTGATTATCCAAGCAATTTAGCTAATGTGCTACAGTGTATACACACCTAGTGGGCTAGTGTTTGTGACCTTATGCCTTTTTTGCAAACATATCGCTGATTTTTGGCAATTTCACCATGTTTTTGCCACGATTTACCTTAATAATTTTGTGTTTTGACACTGGCCTGACAGCTCAGGCCAATCAGGAGATGAATCAGGTCGGCTAGTGGGAATTGGCCCACCGGTCCTGAGGCTCAATCCGGGCCTGGTGAGGAGTCTCTTTTAAGTATAACAGCTCAATTACAAGATGTGTCAGTAATACAAAGCTGTGACAGAGAGTGTTCTCACCATCTCAGTAACAGTGTGAAATGTCAGCAGAGGAAATACTTTCTGTATTCCTGTTGAAGATATAATTAAATAGCCCAGGTCCAGGTGAATGTAGGTTATGTCTGAGTGTGCTGTTTTTTCGGTCTATACACACGAGATAAGCTTCAGGTTTCCAGGACAGTCAAAGAATTTTTTCACTTACTTTCTGTTTCTGAACTGAAGCTAATCTATACTTAGTGTTTCTGACCTGAAGTTAATTTATTTTCTTTGTTTCTGTACTGAGACTGATATGTTTCTTATCTGAAGCTGACTTACCTCCCCGTGTGACTGAACTGAAGTGTGTCTCATCAGCTCTCTTGACATTCAGCGACGCCAAGAAGAGAGTGAGTGATTACAGCCCCAACCATGATGAGAGATGACAAGTGACTCTGCCTAAATGAACAACCTGTTTCATCTCGATGTTTTCACCTCTCTTTCTGTTAGTCTCTGTGTGTCCCTCCAGATAGTGCTGCTCCTCTCCTGAAGAAAAATAATGACATTATTAATTAACACTCACTCAGGGAGGAAACCCCTTCCCACTGCAAAGTGCCATCAAACCCACACTGGAGAGCTGAGCTCATTCAGAATACTAAAAGCACCAGATGAAAAACAGTTGCGTAGTGGTGTTTTGTCTCTGAGCAAAATGAACGCTGGTTGAAGTTAAATGAGGCACGCAAAATGCTGGAGCAACGTTTACAAATTGGGAGCTAATTTATACCCTTGAAACACTTTTAGGCAATTAATGGTAATGACTAATCGTTCAACTGATTATTTCTCTGCAAAAACTTGCCTGAAAAATTCCACACCAGCTTTACACAGAGACTGTTACATATGTAATTTAGTTACAAATAGATTTTTTTTTTTTTTTCCTTGAGCAATCTTACAGCACACAACATTTACACTTCAATCAGGTTCACATGATGCCAGACCAACTGGCAGATAAAAACACGGGTTTGTTATGGAGACAGTTTTAGACCGTGTGTTAGACAATTTGGCAATTTATATGATAAACATAGTATTGGATGCTTGCTCTAGCTAAATTTGATTGGACTGGAAACTTTTCCCTTAGCTAAATTTGTTTGTAAATGTCCCTTTTATTCCACTATGAGTGAATGTCTGCTATTTCCTCCTGTTACTTCTGCTTTTCCCACGCTGTCAAAATCACTTTATTCACGTTCCTCGAGCCAAGGTCAGTCAGTCCCAAGATGCCATTCTTTAAATATTGCTGCAATACTGCTATTCTGTCTTTCAGACCTGTGCACCCCCACCTCCTTCCCATCACCACTATGACCTTCATCAAACCCAGGGAGACTCGTCCAAAGGTTTCCATCAACCACCTGCTGCCTCCAATCCACCACCACCATCGTATAGACTTCATATGGGCCTACACTTTCATGAAGATGCTTCACATTGATGGAGTCTAATTGCCAAAAATCTTTCTGTTGCTAACATCAATAAATTTTGTGATGCACTTCCAATTGATCTCTCCCTATTGAACTGTCTCTTCTTGGCTGTTTCAGTGTTTCTGAATGTGCACATAAGTAGGAAACTGGACAAACTTCTGAAATGTGAATGTTTCTGATGCAATGCAATTATACAAGATATGGTTATTAGCTTCTAAACTGCAACAATTCACTATATTTATTGCCTGAATTCAGAGAAGTTTTCTGTAAATAATATTTTAACATGTTCCTTTAACAAACTAATGTTTCTTGTTCACTTGTAGTGTATCTTACCTTCTTCTCATCATAACATCCAGTGAGAAAGTCATCTGACATGACATTGTGTATTTAAAATTTATTTTTGCCTTTACTGAACAGAGCACAAGCTAGTTTGTAAAGAGAGAAGAGCATGACAAGTGAGGAAGGTGTTGTATTCAGTTATTAATTGTTCTGTTCTACATTATACCATAATGTGGTGTTGTAGGCTAATAGACTATAGGAAACAGGCAGGAAGTGACTTGTGTTGTTGCGATTGCATGGATATATAAAGAGAGCACGCTCTATGGGCCCCAGCACCCATAGAGACTTCCATTGGCCGAGACAGCTGACTTCTGGTTTAGCCCTCTGCTAATTTGAATGGGGATAAAATAATTCAATCATGCGGCTCTTCCAGACTTTCCAAATGTTATCGGAACAAATGGATCTAATTCTGATAATGAAACGAGTTGTTTCACGGGGGTTGTGAAGCTCAAAAAATTCATCCACCGTTTTACAGACGCTCATTTTCCAATGATTGTGTGCAGGAAAAATGCTGGGACCCTGTCAGACCTGGAGTTGTAATCCCACGGTTTGGCCACTATGTTAAATTATTTTCAAAACTTGGCGCACTTCCTGGGGGCTTGCGCGATTGCCTGTGTGCCATGATGGAGCATGTGCTTTTCCACTGTTTTTAAAATCAGTAAGCATCCTACCTGATCCTGTCTTATTCTACTGATAAACCCTACAGACTATTTAAATAGAGGATGTTGTTGGACACCACATCATTGCGCATTGTCTTTGTGTTTTCTGAGACAGCGTTTGAGCTGACCTTGCAGCTGAAGATGCGTGTTTAATTACATGAATCACAAATGATGGTCAGCAGCTCGTCCTCTGTGTGTACAAAGACTCTATACTGGTTTATATTTACATTCTAAACTTCACCGTCATTGTTCAGCTGGTATTCCTCGCTATGGCTTTGAAAAAAAAAACCTTTGTTTATCTCCGCCTTCGGTATAATTTTGACCTTGCGACTGTATTTTTCATTCAGTAAATCATAAATGATGGAGAGAATCTCTCTTTCTTAGAAGACACAGAGGCTCTGTGGAGCAGCAAACCCTCTAACAAAATACAATATGTATAATACATTCTATGTGCTTCTCCTGTGGCCGTAAGCTATAGGATAATAAAAGGCTGTCGTCTCTGTAGGCTTAATTATACAGAAGGAAGAAATCTTAAACAATCTAAACCTGTCAGTTTGAAATATATGACTTAATGAATTATTGGTCAGCTGTCAGCCTGCATGTTTATCACATTATAACATTAAAAATCTGAAAAAAAAATGCTGTTATGCTAAAATCAAGACATTTATTTCTATATCATTGCCTCGGAGCTATGTATGCAGCAGGCCGTGTATGAGTTTTGTCCTCGTCTTGCTTCTCTTGAGTATCTCATCAAATTTACAAAAGAACTGAACACTCTCCACTTTATTAAAGCACCAAAAACATTACAGTTGTGGTTCTCTGTTCCTCAGGAGCCCGGAGCATTTTCATTCAGATCATCTAAATATTAATCAGGACCTAAAACCGATGGACAACCAGCGTGTCCTGTGAATGATTTGCTGTGGTCTCAACACATCACAGAAAGAAGCAAACATGTGCCAAAAGAGACCAAAAGACAGCAGCCAGTTTTACCAATTTAGCTCCTGAAGACCAGATTAGTGCTTGAGCTAAGCAGAGGACACCTGGGATGATCAGAGAGGTAATTTTGCTTATCAGATAATTATTTAGAAGGCACTTTGGGGTGCATAAGATCCATAAGAGGAAGGTGCCTTTTGCACTTAATTTTAGCAGCTATTGCCACTTACAATACCCATGCCAAGC
Source organism: Thunnus maccoyii (assembly GCF_910596095.1). Lineage (NCBI taxonomy): Eukaryota > Metazoa > Chordata > Actinopteri > Scombriformes > Scombridae > Thunnus > Thunnus maccoyii. Next base: position 6,889,514 of record NC_056546.1, on the reverse strand, counting down.
AGCAATGCTTGAATTCTAGTGTAATTGCAGTGTTTTGAGATAGCCTGGGTTTTAAATGGGATATATCATCCTTTTTTGTGATTTTCTGTTAATTTTATACTGTTGTGATGCAACTTGTCTATGTTAAATGTGGTCGAAGTTCCAAAACTTGAGGTGCTCCCTCTAAGTCAAAGCCAGCGCTGCTCTGAATGCTGCATTTACAATATTACCTCTACTTCCTCTTCATGATGACATCAGATTTTTGAGCATGCCCACAAATTGCCGTCTGTTCTGTAGCCTTTGTTGCTAAGGTTGTTCACATTGTCCGCTTGCTTATTTTGGATCGGATTCAGGCTCGAACATGTTCAGATGCATTTGAGAAGTTTCCATTTCAAGTAAAGAACGAGAAAAGAAACAAAATCTGACTACTGTTGTTTGTTTACATAGATGCGGCTTTCAGGAACTGGCCAATCAGAACAGAGTGGGCTCATTGGTGGGGGGCCTTAGAGACTGAACTGAGAGGCTGCATAATGAGCCAGTATAACTGGTATGTAACTGTCATGCAAAGATATTCCAGTAGAGCCCCAGAGTAAAAATACAGATCCGGAAATGTACATGATACATTAAAATTAGTTGTTTTTAATTTTCTTGCAATGGTCTAACTTGTTGTGACTGTTTCAAGCATTTCCCGGCCTTCATACCAGTTCATACAGTGTGTTCTCTGACTAAGTCTAAAGGCAAAAGTGTTACTACAGCTGTTTGAACGGCCACACAAAGGCAGAGTGAAAAGCCTGCCATTATACATAGGGTTCATAATGGTGCACACTTTTAGACATTCTTTCCTCAAAGGCATTCATGGTGTTGCACTTATTTGAACATACAAAAAGTGATGGATTATAGTTGTGTGACGAGAGCTTGAGAAAGAGGTTCAAACTCTGCCTACTCTGTCTCACCTCTGCACACCTGGCCAGTCGTTACATGAAGCGGAAACGCTTTCAGAGTGTTTGAAAAGTTATTATTTAGTTAAAATTGTCGGAGGCAGGCCTCACAATTGCAAAATTGGAAAGGTATTCGGGCAGCATTTCAGACGCTGTTCAACAATTCATCAAACACTTTTGTTTGAAGCACCTGACTGGCCCTGTTTTCTGAATATTGATACCCTTTTGTATGCAATTTATATTACAAGTTGTCTTGTTGTTGTCAACAGCGTTGCGGGCTCATTATATGCGCATCAGGTGTGCTGCTCTGGGCCCATCAACACCAAACTAGTCGAAGATTAAGATCTGGTTCCGTGTAAATATGGGACCCACTGTGTACTGAAACACTAAGAACAAACTAGAATTAATCATCTATTACACACAGTGCACAACAGCTGCGGGACAGTCTCATTTTCACCACATATGTAGTCAGCCCCATTGCTTCCACTGGTATTGTTAGGAATTTTAAAAAGACCAGTTTAAATGCAGAGAGGCTGAGGTTGTACCACTCTGACTGTTAACTAGCCACAAACAGTGCTCATTTTCCGGAAATGTTTAGACGTCAAACAGAACGTGGGATTGTTGTTTTTTTGGGGGTTTTTTTGCACAGGATGCCATGTCAAACTAAAAGCTCATCGAGATTCTCGACAGCCTACAGCAGCAAAGTCGCATTTGTCATTCTGGTTGTGCACAGCATTAATCTGAGGTTTTTAACTCTCCTCTTTCAGCTTGACGGGGACATTCTGGCTGCAAACTGCAAAGTTTTCATCCCAAAATGATAAAGTTGTTAGGATCAGGTATAATGACTGTTGTACCATGTTATGTGATTTATAGATTTCCTTATTAATGAAGCTCTGGAAGAATTAAATCTCAAAGATATGTGTTACATAGGTATGAAATGGTGTGTCTGTTGGGAAGTATCAGGAGAATAATGTTATATTAATGCTACCAATGGCTACACATTAATAATAATAACTGTAATTCTTCAAGAAACCAAACTAAGGAGAAGGAAACATCATTCTTGCTCAAACAAATTTGACGTGTTTAGTGAAGTCAGCCAATTATTAGACAGACTGTTTTCATAGAATCCATCTTTCATAAAATTATCTAAAAGTTTGTTATCTGTTCATCCAAATTGTCACAATTAGACAAATATTTCACCCTTTTCCTCTGCTGCTGCCCTTCTGCATGACATTTATATTACAAAATGTCATGTAGGTGTCAGCAGCTATATTCAGCCTCATTATATGCACTTTTTTTTTTTTTTTTTTTTTTTGAAAAGGTGAACATATGTTGAAATCATATTGATCAGTCTCCTGCATTTCCACTGACTTCAGCAGCTCATTAAGATTCTGTCTTGATGAAATCAGCATTTCGGATGTGGCCGCAGGCTCTGCTGGTGATGATCTCATCACTGTAGTACAGGTGACATACAAGTATTCCTGCCATTTGTCCACTGAGGGTTTCTCTCAATCAGACTGTTTTTTTTTTAAAGCTGAAACGTGACACTTGGGACAGTATTTATTGTCTATAGGAAAAAAACATTAAGAACTGAAAGCTAGTGGGAGATGTCTCAATTCAAAAAAGTGTTTATCTAATCCACCTATCAGCTTTCACTTGTTTAGTAGCAGACAAATCACCGGCAGGGGAGACACACCAGTAATGGAGAGTGTTTTCTCTCATTCTGTCCTTTACACCACTAACTGGCTCAGAAGGCATTCACTGATTTCAAGTGTATGTTGCTTTCTTTATAACAAGGTGATCGTCTCAGCTTACTGACGCCACGATCTGTTACTCAGCCCTAATTTCATCATCACATTTTTCTCTGTGTCTATCACCCAGATAGGAAAAAAGGGTCCTTTCCCTGTTAGGTGCTATGGGATGATTTGTGTTTGTGGTTAAAGGAAGGAGTTGTAAGTTAGATCTGAGAGGTCTGACTGAGACTGGTGTGGACAAAACTTAACAAACTATTCTGTTTGTTTGTTTGGTCAATTACAAAACAAACTGAGCATTTTCATCACATACGGCCATGGTGTTGAGATAACTAAATTAATCACAAAATTACAGGTTAACAGATAGATTATTCTTAACCAAAACTCCTGGAGATAATTTTGTCCTTTGGCAGTGTAATAAACTTTGAATGGTGTTGCTGTTGTTGAGGTAAAATAGACCATTTCTGCCATCTGTTGGACAAACGAGGAGTCATGACCAGCCAGTAAAGGAATATTTCACCTCAAACAACAATACAACTTATTCCAAGAGAATATTTTTTAATACTTAACGTGTAAACACATAAAGGAAAACCATTTGAAAACCAGTGGGGGGAGAAGTATTCAAGTCCTTTGCTTAAATTAAAGTACTAATAAAATAAAATAAAAATATTCCATTACAAGTAAAAGGCCTGCATGAAAAAAGTAAAAATATTAGCAGCAAATGTAGTTAAAGTAGTAAAAGTAGTGGTTTGGTTCCTCTGACTGATATATTATTATATATGATATCATTAGATTATTAATAGTGAGGCATCAGTGTTAGAGCAGCATGTTACTGTTGTAGCTGCTGGAGGTGGAGCTAGTTTACACTACTTTATATACAATTAGCTAGTTTAGTCCAGTGGTTCCCAACCTAGGGGTTGGGCCCCTCCAAAGGGTCACCAGATACATTTGAGGGGTCGTGAGATGATTAATGGGAGAGAAAAGAAATCTTTTTTCAGATTTTTGGTGAAATATTGGATCATTTGAACATTTATTGAAATGAAACCATGTGAGAAGTTTAGAGGAAAAAATCACTATTTGGTGGAGCTGTTAACAACTCATAGACATCTGAAACGTGACCCCGACTACACACTGCTTTTTGTAAGACGTCAAAAGCCAAAAAGCTTCGAAACCACTGGTTTCATCTTTAACAATATGCTGAATTTTAAAAGCTAGTTATGTTATTGTGTCAAATCTTCATCTGAGAAGTAACTAAAGCTGTCAAATAAATGTAGTGGAGTAGAAAGTACAATATTCCCTCTGAAATGCAGTGGAGTGGAAGTATAAAGTAGCATCAGTAGTACTTCAAAATTGTACTTAAGTACAGCATTTAAGTAAATGTACTTTTTACCACTGATGAAAACAAAGATACAAAAAGGTAAAAGAAAGCGAACGTGATTTGAAGAGACACAGAACAAGACACGGGTCACATATTTCAAGCTATGGCTCAAAAAATTGGAGGATGATTGTCTCTCTAAATAAAAGGACACAATTTCACACAATAACTCACCTTGTTGTTACTTGTGAGCAGTTGTAGTTAGAACTTCTTAAATAGAAAACCGTCTATTGTATTTAGAGGTGGAACTTTTTGGGTGTACTGTCACTTTAAGATTATTTCCCTACTTGTTGGGCTCTCTCGCTTTCCGTTATTCCCGGAAGTGTTTGTGTTGGTTTGCTGCAAACAGGTTGCGCAGTGTGTTCAACACTAGCATCACAGATTCAAAGAGAGGTATTTACATTTTACCTTGGACTGAAACACCGTCTAAATGTCTGGGGGAACCCGTTTGGAGAACGCAAACCCTGTGATTTTCCAGCGGTCCGGGGAGAGACTGCTGACAGCGTCCGATGAGGATGAAGATGTCCACGACCCCATCGACGACAGAGAAATATTCGATATCCTGTTTTTGACACTAACTAACAGCTCGTTTTTCTCTGCTTTACATTGGTTTTACTCCTGACAAATATATCTGTGCTCACTAACTTGTCTGGCTGGTTATACTGGTGACAGCAGACGTATTTCTTTCTTTTACTGGCTGTTGCGTCATTAAGTTAACATGAACAGCTACTTAAAGATGATAATAATAGCTTTATTGTTATAACACTTTTCAGAAACAAGTTACAGCGTGCTTTACAAAGACATAAAAACAACAAGAAAAAAATACCAGATAATTATTAAGTAAATGGAGAATTGATAACGATGCTGAAGTTAGCTTCTGATTCGTAGTTAAGGGGAATATTAAGGGAAACATAAATAAAGATATTTAGCAGCTGATTCTCTGTTTTTCATCACTTACACTTATGAAAGAGTGTTAGACATAGTAGCGAAAGCCTTAACGCTGTTTAAACCCAATGTCAGATTCGTGAAACCTTTTTATTGCTTATGAAAATAGATAAAAGGGCGATTTCACTGATGTTACGCCATCCAGACCACATCAGAGCAAGTCCAGATCAAAGGCCACTGTATTTAGACTTGTCAAATCTGGACTAGTTTACCAAGGAGACTCTAGAGATTGATTGAAACATAGTTTCAGATTTGAGAAACCTTTATTCTATTAGTGAAAACTGGAAACCTCTGATGTGGTCTGGATGGGGAAATACGGTGAAAGTGCGATTTTTTTCGTTTTCCACAAATAGAATAAAAGTTTCACAAACGTGAAACTGTGTTTTAATGAGTCTCTTGAGTCTCCTTGGTAATCTAGTCCAGATTTGATAAGTTTAAATACAGTGGACTCTGATCTGGACCTGGTCTAATGTGGTCTGGATTGGGGGGGGGGGGGGGGGGGGGGGGGGGGGGAGCAGTGAAATCGACGATGGTGAAGTTAGCTTCTTATCCGTCATTAAGGGGAAAGTTAACGGAAGCATAAATAATAATATTTAGCAGATTCTCCGTATTTTCACCACTTACACTTATGAAAGAGTGTTGGACATCGTAGCAAAAGCCTTAACGCTGTTTAAACCCACTTTTAGGTTTGGGGAAACCTTTATTTTTCTTATGAAAATAGAAAAAAGGGCGATTTCACTGATATTTCTCCATCCGGACCACATTAGACCAGGTCCAGATCAAACACCAAGGATCTCTGAATACCAAGTGTAACATTTCTTATAAAGGGAGAGCTGTTTCTCCAGATTTGTTTGTTGACTTTTAGATTCATAATTGTAATTTTATATACAGTAGGGTCTCAAAAACTGAGACTAAAAGTGGTCTCAGACTTTATATACATCTAATCCCTATAATCTCAGCTCAAATCTCAGTCTAGGGTTAGGAACTGCTTGTTTTATTTGTTGATTGAAAGGAATAATATAGTGACCGCATTAGAGTTCAGAACAGAGGTAGATCTAGTGTTGTTTTCATATTTTTGTCTTTAACTAAAGTTACATCTGATCAGATCCATCAATGACCCAGAACACCCCCTGTCTCTGGAGGAACTCAATGTCGTGGAGCAAATCCGAGTCAAAGTACGTCCTTGTAATTTTGTGTCCTGATGTTATTCTTAAGATTGTTTACAGGATGAGTGGAAAAAAAGCGTGATAATTAATTTAAATATATTCTTTCTTTTTTTAAAAATATGAAAACAGGATTAAACTTAACCTCAATTTACTGTTTTACACCATGTTTCTGTCCCCTATAAACCTGAATTTACTGCTGTTATGTTTCCTGAAAGAAAATACTGCCAATTCAATAAAATTCTGGAGACAAATTGGTTTATTTTGCTAACAAATAAAATGAATTATTGGCAGATTTTTTTGTTGTTTCAAGAATGAAAATTATTGAAGGACGAAAGAATGTAGTAACGAAAAGGTTTTTCCAGGTCTTAAATACTACAGGCCACCTATAAATGTCTTTCTGTTTTGAATTCCCTTCAAGTTATTACATTAATAATATTACTGTTATGTTTTAACAGTAATTAAAATTTTTATTAACTTTATTTCTGTTTCTGTGTTGCTCAGGTGAACGATGCAGAGAGCACTGTGGGTATTGAGTTCACACCCACGATCCCTCACTGCAGCATGGCGACGCTCATCGGTCTGTCAATCAAAGTCAAGCTGCTCCGCTCCCTGCCAGACAGGTTCAAAGTATGTGAATGTGTGTTGACACTGGGGATGCACATTTAACACCTCGTCTCCTTTGGTCGATCGTTAGTTGATAAGAACAACTTGTTGGACATTGTTGGATTTCTGCGTGTCTTCGTCTAAATGCAGTCTGTGTTTCTACTCAGATTGACGTCCACATCACTCCAGGGACTCACGCCTCAGAGGAAGCAGGTAGGAAATATCACACAGAGACAGCAGATGTGATTAGATGATGATATTTTCCATATAGTGTAATATTTACTGCACATATTTCCTGTTTGGTTGCATGTTCATATCCAGTTCAATAAGCAGCTGTTAGCTACAGTGTCATAGGTGATAATAGTTACAGCTCATTGTTAAATAATTTGTTTTATTTACATGTTATGTGACATTTTTTTTATTGTGTTGTGTGTGTGCAGTGAACAAACAGCTGGCAGACAAAGAGAGAGTGGCAGCAGCTCTGGAGAACTCCTCGCTACTAGAGGTGGTCAACCAGTGCCTGACCTCCAGGAGCATCTGAGCAGCCAATCAGCTTTGTCACGTTCTGCTTTCAGTCTCTGATTTGTGCAGCAGAATGCACCGAACAGCCAATCAGCTTTGGCTCTTTCTTTGACAACTCAGATGTATCTGTCTGACCAACTATCACTGATCCAGATGTGAATAGCTGCATCTGGTAGACACTGATGCAGCAAAAAACAGGATCATACAGAGTTCCTGTTCCAGTGTTTCTTGTAGGGAAGTGTAGGGAATCCCAGTTCAAAGAACATAAAATAATCATCATGCAAACCGGTTTATACAAAGCAGAGAAATTATTCTTCTACCTGTGAATTTTAGGGTCATCACTGTTACAAAGTTCAGGGTTTATATTATGTAATTTGTATTGTAACTTATGGATTTAATCATTATTAGAATAATATTTGCCCTCAACGTCTTCTGAAAATCTGCAGCAACAATCGTCACCTGTATATAATATTAATGCTTTTGAAATTTTAGTAAAAGATTGCAGATCAGTAATGAAAATAAAATGATGAAGATATTTGTGTTTTGTTTTTTTATTTATTTTATTTTTCAGGTATAAAAAAAATATCATCAGGCATTGAAATTTTTTTTGTCTTGGCTGGCATGTATGATGAAATAACTGGCGGGTTTTCACTATGAACCAACATATACCTGATATTATGTCTCCTGAGGGCATCTTTTAATGATGGATGAAAGTGTACCAATTTATGAATGACATTTCACCTGTCTGCTGTCTGTTGGACACAGCAAACTGGGAATTTGAAATTTGATATGCAAGTCTAGTATTTAAACATACACACATAAGACCAGAGCTGTTTTCAAGGGAACTCAGAAATGTTTTATTCTCTGGAGAACTTAAATTAATATTAACAGATTATCAGATCCTAGTAAACAAAATAATTTGAAATAATTGTGATAACATAATTTGAATAGTAATATTTTACAAGGCACTGATTTAAGTCACTGATTTTCTCTGGGAAACACTAGACTCTGACCTGCAGTAAATCCCATAATGTTCAGATTGTGTTGACACTAGCTGTGTCACTGACTGTTGTTTTAGTGTTCTAGTATTTTGCAACCCCACCCTAATGGATGCACATTGAAGTGAACAAAACAATAGTAACGACTTTCAACTCTCAGCTTACTCACCTGAACCACAAACATTAAGTCATAGCAATGAAAACTAACTTACGGTTTTCCAACTGCTCTTTTTAGTACAATACTGAATTTTGGCACCAAATTCAAATGATGAACCATGAAAAATCAAACATCCCCATCCAGGTTACTGTTGCCATTTATGATTAAGAACATTATATGTATTAAGTGATGAAAACAACTTATCAGTGCACAAGAAAATGCAAAAGCAAGATTGACTGTCATGAACGATCCACACAGTAAAATTCCATATAACTCGTCCATATAAAGCCACCAGGAGGTGCTCTTGTGCTGTCCACACAGGTTCACTTCACTTAGGCGGAGATATTTTTGAAGTTTCTGTCCTTCAGATTTTAGGAGGATATCTGGCAGAACAAACCACAGCTCAGATGCGTCCAACATGCCTGTCCACCCACACCCGCCTCAATAAGGAAACTAATGCTGCCACAAATCTTTCATAACCAAACAACATGGCAGGTAGTTTCAAAGCAATGTAAGCTACACAGATATGATAATATATGATGCTTCCTCTATCAAAAATGTTTACACAGATGGTTGACTGACAGAAGCTTAACTGTGGGAGAACACTGTAGAAATAAAACTATCATGATACAAATAGTTTGAGATCTAGCTCTTGTTTGGGGATTAAATGCACTTATATAAGTTGCTTTGCACAGAAATGGCTGTTAAATGCATGTAACCTAATGCAATTTTTAAAAATCTATGAAAATATCACAGTGAACAATTTCCCGTGCAACCTATACTGTCGGAAAACAGAAGTAAACAAAGACGATCATGTAAACAATCCTGACACTGAGTGAGATATTTGGTGCCATTCGTCACAAAAACCACAAACTTGTGGTTGATTCTGGACATGAAAGACATTCTTTAACCCTATTCCAAGTTCTCTGTATAGTAAAGCCTTTACAATAGTATTACAGGCATATTTGTTTGGGGGAGTAATTGTTGTTCCTTAAGCCAGACTAATTCAAATTTTTTCCCTCTTGTTTCACATCTGGAAACATTGCATCACTGCGAAAACCCCGGATAAGAGACCCAGCCTGCACAGCTGCATTAGCCCGAAGCCAGAGCTGTGCATACACAGAGTTTAGTCAACCAAAACAACAGGGATCAGAGAAAGAAGCCTACTGAGTCACAAGAAGCAGCTCAGGAAGCCAGCAGGGTTACTTATTAAAATGTAAGTAGCCAGACAAACACAAAAATGCAGGCTGCAGTGTATTTATGTGTATTATACTGACAATAATTTGTAGTTTAGAAGAGCAGAAAACTAAAGCGGAGGCGGCCATGATTCAAGGCTGGACAGGGGCCATGGAGATGGATAATTATCTCAGGGCCCCCAGTTGAGCCATTTTCAGGAGGCCAGTGGGCTGACAGTGGGCTAACTGACAGTTTCTAAACAGCATATAAGAACATTTAGATTTATGGTTAAACAGTTTAGTCAGGCCAAGAAAACACAATCTTCTGGAGCTGTTTTCATGTTAAATGAGATTGCAGATGATCTAAAGTGTTTGTTATCAGATATAATGTTTGCGAGGTAGACTTTTCTAAACAACGAAACCCTAATTTGATAAATGTAGCCATTTTTTACATTTATAAAGTTAGCCATACATAAGCTAGCAGACAAGCTAAAGGCTATTGTTAGTGTTAGGTGATGAACGACATGCTAGAGTCATGTGTCCTTTATGATTATTTATGACTGCTGGCTGTTTAGACCTTTTATACTCTTTATTTGCTCTGTGGAGCAAACATCAAACACATTACTTATCCATGTGTGCATTGCTGTCTTTCAGACTGTTTTATTCTGGCTTTGATTGTCTTTGTTCTGTTTTTAGCTCTTGTCATATTTGTTGACATGTGGTGACTATTGTAGCTTCCCCTTTGTGAATCATTAAATCTATCTATCTGTCTAGTTATTTGTATGCCGTGTGATAAAAAAAAAGTTTTCAGAGATGTTTGTATTATTTATGATATAATTTAGTCAACTTGATGCCCTCTGGTGTCAGTACATTAAAGGGACAGGTTCACAATTTTTCAAGTCTGTCTTAAAACAACAGCCAGGAGCCCAAATGAACACTGAAACAGGTTTTTCTTTCCATAATCATTCCTCCTGTTCATACTGGCCACTAGAAGATCCCTTCATAATGCACTTACAATGTAAATTAAGGTGGGACAAAATCCACAGTCCTCCCTCTGTGCAAAAATGTATTTAAAAGTTTATCTGAGGCTAATATGAAGTTTCAGCATCCAAATGAGTTAAATCAAGTAGATATCTTTCAATGTTTCAGTCTTTTTAGAGCCAAAGTCCCTCTTTTTGTTACTATACTTCCACTGCAGCTCAACAAGGAAACACTGTCTGAAACACAAAGAGGGAATTTGATGCTAAAAATACTGTAAATGTGTCAGATATGCACATGAAATGACTAACTCAGACTGCTGAAGCCTCATATAAACTTCAGATAAAACTTTGAAACTGTTCATATGGACACCTGACTGTTGTTTTAAGACACTTGAAACATTGTTAACATATCCTTTAACAAAATAAGCGCTTTAGTTGTATGCTATGTAAAAAAAAAAAAAAAAAGTTTTCAGTGAGTTTTGTATTATTCGTGGTAGCATCTAGCCATTTTAAATGCTCTATGGTGTCAGTACGATAACTCTCCTCCTCCTGCTGAAGGTTTCTCTAGAGCATGTTCAGTAGGAGAGAGTTAGCACAACCCGGTGTCTGCACGGCTCTAGATGAGGCTAGTTTAGCTGGCCTGCCTGCCTGCCTGCCAGACCTCTGCAGACTTCAGGATTGGCTGCACAGAGGAGCTCAACGCCAGCTACAGTATATCGACGGTCGATGGAAGACTATTAGCCGTGCACAGTACTTCACGCTGACAGAGGTAGGTTGAGCAGACATTTATCCGAAGTTTAGTCAAACTTTTATGTCTATGTGCGTGTGTGGAAAATAACCTCATTGAAGCGGAAACCGTGAGACCCGAGTTCGGGTTCACACAAGCAAAAAAGAAGTTGTCATCCTCCGGGAAGGCAGCTGGGAATGATTCCAGCAGTGATGGCTGTTTACTGTTTACTTCACCGTCTAAAGAAGCTTTTAGTCGGTTATAAACGTCTTGCAAACTCGTACAAGGCTCTGCCAGAGGTTTTGGCAACAAGCCAAGGTTTGTTCTTTCTTCTACCATCAAATGATGGTCAATGTGAGACTTGTATTAAACGTGTTTTTTTTCTTTTCTTTTAAAACTCCCTGTGTTTCCATAGACTGGTCTGCTGTGGGGGGAAATAGCAGGTCTCATGCAGTCCAGCATGTGTTTTGAGCAGTGAGAGGGAGGAGAGAAAGAGCTGAGGGAATGGACTGCAATGTTTTGACATATTTGGGTTTTGTTTTCGAAGAGCTTTGTAGGGAGAAGGGACCACTGGTGTGTACACAAACACACACACACACACACATACATGCACTCATAAAGAAATGCTGTTGACTTCAGCTGGACTTTCATCCACATCATTAAATGTCAGAAAGTCAGAAAGCTGAAGGAAAAAAAAAAGGAATTTGTGTGTGTGCATGTGTTTGTTCGCAACCAGTTTGACTGAATGCCATTTGGCTGCAAGCAGTCACTCTGCATGCATTCACACACACACACACACACTCCCAAGGCTGAGCTAGTTCTGTAAACATTTAGTTTATAGAGAACGGCTTGCTTTGAATGGAGGAATGCAGAGTAAACACACGTCGATGCAACGACTAATCTGATGGGAAGCAGGGTAATGAAACTGCTTTCCACAGCGAAGAGGCCTGTGTAGTTTTCCTTATTACGAAGCAGTTTTGCAGATAGATGCTGTTGCTGGCTTTTCTCTGGTCCCAGTGTGACTGTTATGATTCATTTCAGCGGTTTGAAATTTACAGATGGCTTGATTTGAGGATTTCTTCAGAACTGCTTTGGCTGCGCCTCTGTGTGGCCTGAGTGGCTTTTTCTCGGTAAAGTGGAAGCGTACATGTTTTGAGTAGTTCTTTCGCTGGCTGGGTGGTTTGTTAGTCCCTGATGTCAGAGATGCAATCATGCAACAAGCAGGTCTAGTCAATATGGTTGAAATCACTGTATAAAAAGGAATATTTTTTATGATAGTGGTATACTATTTATCACAATAAGGCAAAATCCCATAAAATGATCAAATGGATGTTGAGCATACATGCATTACATCACACAAAACCTTTAATAGCGCAACTTTAAGCTAGTAAATAGCCGTGAGTGTGATCATATCATCACAAATAATATTACACTGGAATTTAAAATGTGTATGTGTAGATATTTGTGTAGAAATGCCAATTGTGCACATATTGTACACTCCAAAACAAAACATATTCAATATCTGCTCATCCCAGTGTCAGTTGAAACTGAACTCACAATAGGTTTACTAAACAGATATGATCTGTCTCAGAGCAGATAGTAGTAGTAGTTGTAAATAGACTGCGGTTTGGCCAAAGAACAGTGGGATTTTCCTGAATTGGTGATATTTTTTGGATATTTTTTTTGGGGGGGGGGGCATTTTTGGCTGTTGCTGAGGAGGAGCAGCAGCAGCAGTACACACACACACAGGCAGTTCAGTTATTCTTGGATCCTGTCAGTATACCATGGGTTTCATCAAAACTTAAAAAAGGAGATGTTTTGGTCATAGCAACAGCAGAGAACAGCCTTGTTTATGTGCTCATGTTGTCTCTGGTTGTCCTCTCATTCATTTGCTTTGTTACAGAACTAGTTTTAGTTCATTGTAGCTCTGAGTTGTGGGCATTCCTCAGGAGCACAGCGTTGTTTAGGAAGTGAGGGGCTGGTTGAATCTCCCTGCTCTTCCATTTATTCAAATATATCTTGTGTCCTCTGTAGAAATGCGTTCACAGAACCTCTCATCATTTCCTGGTGTGTGTGTGTGTGTGTTCGGAGATAAAGAAATATCATGTGAAAAGAATTGCAACACTGTTTAGCGATGTAATTCTTGTGTTTTTTGCGGTCTGAGGATAGAGCGTGCTATATAGCGTGTGTGTGTGTGGGTAGTAGAAACATAATGTATAATATGCTCTGTCTTTGTGCTCGGCTCTGTTTCCTGTGTGAAGCATGTGATCTGGCATCTCTCTGTCCATCCAACACAGAAACTCATGACCATGTGCCTCATGTGTTGTTAATGCAGCGGGCCAAAGTCATCAACAGCCACAGTCGTGATTTTCAAATGAAGAACAGATTTATGTGGTAACTCAACAACACGAGATGTAAAAGCAAAGTGGAGGTTGATATTGCTGTTACTCTACCACCACTTAGAATAAACTGTATGATCATATCCAAAAGGTCCAGTTTGCTTCCACAGTCCAAAGTTGTCCTTTGATGGCAACCTGTTCAGGAAATATCATGCCCAAAGCATGCTGGGACCTACTGCCCTTCCCAGGAGAAAATGTATGGATATTATATTATAGAGCTGCAACTATTGGTTGTTTTTATCATTGATTAATCTGCTGGTTATTTTCTCAGTTAGTCAATTAATCATCTAGTCAATGAATGTTAAAAAATAGTGAAAAAATGGCTTTCATAGTTTCTTAGATGTCTTCAATTTGCTTGTTTTATCTGATTCCACCTTCTCAAATGTGAATATTTACTGGTTTCTTTAGTCTTCTGTGATAGTAAACTGAAGATCTTTGAGTTGTGGACTGTTGATCAGGACCACAGAAGACATTTGAGGATGTTATCTCGGGGTTTGGGAGACAGTGATCAACTTTTCCAAACAACCAATTGATTAATCGAGAAAATAATCGACCATGTTATAGCTTTACAAAAATATAATCACTGAAATAATGTGTGTTGCTAATCTTAGATTCAAAGCTATATGTTGATCTTTTTATCTCATTTTTTTAAATTATGATATCTTTTTTTTCACAAGTGAATTGGAGTAAAACAAATAAAGTTAAAAGTTTCTAGTTTGCCAGAGAAAATTCTCAGTGAGTCAAATCAGAGGTTGTCATGAAAACTGTATAACACTTAGTCAGTTTTATATTTCACAGTTAGTTATCACACAGTGGAGGCTTTTGAATGACATTCTTCTTCATCTTGGCCTACAATATATGAGTCATTTGTGGTGTGATGTGTGATCACAAAGCATCTAAAGTGACTGAGTAGCCTGCAGGCGAGCTGCACTAATATTCATGTGACTGTGACATACAGGATGGGAGGCATGTCATTTCTCCTCTCTTCTCTTCAGTCTTCATTGACCTTCTGTAGTTGTTTATGCTAATGAATCTCCTGACTGTGTTTGCTCTTTGGAACTGCATTAGCGACTACCACATTTCAGGTTCTGTGGTTAGATGAGTAAACATGGAGAAACACTTAATGACCCTGATGACATTACTTCAGGCCGTGTAGTGAGACGCAGGACTTATGCGTAGCTGGTGCAGATGTCGAGGAGTGACAAGGGGAAATATAAAAAATACTTAGACATAACCTGGCTCATTTTGCCAACCAGACTGTAGTTTGGCTGTGACTGTGGAAACATTTGAAAAGGACTGAGTTGCAGTGATGATATTATGATCTTGAGGAATGTACAGGAAGTACAAAAACATTATAATATGAAACAACAGTTGAGTGAAGGTTTTAATGTTCATTTTTTTGTTGAAATTGTCAAAGGCATTGATTCAACTTATTAACCTCAACTTATTTTTGATATTTTTCCCTTCCCACGATGCATAATGACGCAGTGTTTGCAACTGATGCATTAGCATTTTATCAGCAACCTTCTGGCCCCTTTATACCTCTGCTAGTTTCCTTTTGTTGCCCTGAAAACTCATGCATGACTGGTGATGCAGAGTGGTATCAATCGTCTCATCTAACTTTCAGCCATAAAGTGAAAATGTTGAACTGTTGCTGACTTAATAATTGGTATTCAGTTTAATGTGACTCACAAATATTTAGGGATGCACTGATACCAGTATCGGGTATCGGTCCAATACTGTGCTCACGTACTTGTAATTGTTAAACTATTCAGATACAACTGCACCCGCTACCATTTGACAGCAACGTGACATGAACCTCTCATCAGTTGAGCAAGTAGGCGGAGGAGAAGCAATGTCAGCAGTTTGGAGATATTTTAGGATAAGCGATGATGACAAAAAGCAGAGCAGACTGCAAACTATGCTCTGCGAAATTATCAAGAGGAGGGGTGAAAAATAGCTCCTTTAACACAAGCAATTCGATAAAACATCTAAAGAACCAACACAACACCAAGTTCAAGGAGTTTGCTAATGCTAGCAGCAGGAAACAATGACAACCAACTTTGCAGCAAACGCTGGAGAAGCGAGAGAAAATGTCCAGAGACGACCCATGGGCGGTAAAAGTAACAGAAGCTTTTATCCAGTACATTGCTCTTGATGACCAGCCGTTGTCAGCTGTCTTCTCAGTTTACTGGAGCTGAGGTATGAGATTCCCAGCTGTCACCACATCACAGAAACCGTATTACCAAAGCTGCACGATATTATGAAAAAGCACATCACCATTAATATTTGGACTGTCAGTGTCAGCCCGGTGTCTCTCATCAGTTTGACTGCGCAGTGGATTGATGAGGATTTTACTCCCCTGAGAGTCGTTCTACAAGCAAAGCAGTTTCGGGGTTCGCACATTAGCCAAGTCATCGCAGGTTCGTTTGATGATATGCTTCAGACGTGGGGGGTTCTGAAAAGTTTTGTTCATGTTGTGCTCCGGGATGACGCCAAAAACACGATCAAGGCATCCATGAATGATGCTGGACTCCCTAGCCTGCCGCGTCACTCACACACTCCAGCTGGCTGTTAACAAGGGTCTTTTGGCTCAGAGAGGTGTAGCTGATGTGGTGGCAGTCGGTTGTAAAATAGTTGGACATTTTAAACGTTCCTCCTTAGCCTACTCCCTCCTGGAAGACGTTCAGGAGCAGCTCAACCAGCTAACCAGCTAAGAAGACGCCAGCGAGATGAAGACCAGCTGGGACAGCAAGTACTACATGCTGCAGCCTCTCATCGAGCAGAAGCGGGCTCTGGGAATATTTGGGTCCGAATATGAGCTCCCTGACAATCTCACCGCTCACCACTGGACTCTCAAATGTTTTTGGCTCCGTTTGAGTTAACCCGGAAAGTGAGCTCCTCTGATGCTTTGGCATCAAATGTGATTACTGCTGTGACTGTGCTTCATAGACTTTTGACCAAAGCAACAGACCATGGCATCAAAACAATGAAGGGAACCTGAGCTGCAACCGTCAAGAGACGCTTCTCTGATATGGACGCCACTGCATTGCAACTGTACTTGATCCGAGGTAAAGTGTGTGTGTGTGTGTGTATGTGTTACATAGGCTACTTTTGGAGATAAATTTCAGACTAAAGAGCAGTTAATTGAGGGACGGCTTGTCCAACTGGGGACAAAAGCTCTGTCCCCAATTGGTAAAACGCTGATTTTTGGGTCAGTGGTTAAAGTTAGGGTTTGGTTAATGATTAGACAAGGGTTAGGGTTATACAAGTAGTGGCTATGGTTGGGGTTAGGGTAAGTCTTCAGGAAATGATTACAAGTCCATGTAATGTCGCCAAAATTGGACGTGTGTGTGTGTGTGTGTGTGTGTGTGTGTGTGTGTGTGTGTGTGTGTGTGTGTGTGTGTGTGTGTGTGTGTGTGTGTGTGTGTGTGTGTCTTTCTGTTTGCTGAGCATATGAGAAAGAGAGAGAGAATGATGAAAACAGAACTTTGTCATTATAACCAACCTCAAACTTTTTACCATTTAACTTTCACATATCAATTTATTAAGTGATTTGAATGCAATATACTGACATTTATTCTGACAATTTCAGACTAGCTTGTCTGTTACCAGCTAAAATATTATTTTCTCTGTTTTAGATATAATGATGTTTTTTCTCAAACATCAACACTGCTACAGAGGCCAAAGAGATGGTGATGCTGGAGCTGCAGAAGGTGTCTGGAGGAGAGGCAGACATGCAGGAGGATCTGGGAGAACCACCTGCCAGAAGGCAACGCAAGGCTCAGATTTGTTTGATGAGATATCAGATGAGCAAGCATCAACATCACTGAGTAGTACACCAGTGGGTGCTGCCATTCAGTTACAGACGGTTAGAGACCTTTTGGAGAGACCACAACTTCTCAAGAAGACGAACCACTGCAGTACTAGGGGGTTAACAAAGTGCGGTTTCACAGTCTGACCCAAATGTCATGCAGATACCTTTAGGCGCCATGTAGTAATGTGGAAAGTGAAAGGCTGTTCAGCTCAGTGTCACATATTGTAGATGAAAACAGAAACAGGCTCACAGCTGATAATGCAGAGAAGCTTCTTTTTATCAGAAAGAACCTGCCTCTCACCTTTTCGAAACAGGCTTATTCCTCACAGACAGCACGAACATCACATATCATTTCAGTTGATCTGCTACAGTTGTATGTCGTGTGATACTGAAACCACTGAATGTTACAGGTAACGTTTAAATAAAATGTGTGGCAGTGCCATTTTTGTTCAGGAAGGTTAAAATGTCAGCAACGGCTTCATGTTGTATATTTAATTTGTTACATTCAGAAAGTGATGAAAATAAAACATGTCATTGTTAGACTTGTAATGGAATTACTAAATACTCGATACTGAGTACTCATACCAGTACTCGGTATGGGGAAGTACCCAAATGTAAGTACTTGTAAGTACCCTACAGATGTTCCAATAAATGCTATTGGAATTTACTGCTGCATTGCCTCATCTTCCTCTAATCTATTCCCTCATTTCCTCCGCGACTCATATCCTCATTTGTATTCTCTTCTTATTCAATACCTCTCTGTTGCGGTCGTCAGTGTGCGTATATTTACATGCACAATCAAACTTATGACCCAACTGGTCACTGTTTCTCATGTGAATTTGGTGTGAAAATTGCAGATGGGACACTCACAATTACTGCAATGTGATAATGTAATACAGGAAAACACCTCAGAAATCATGACGGCATATACCAAAACTAGAAAACTGCTTTTCAGCAAAAAGAAAAAAGTATCAAAGACACTGACGACGGCGTAATCGATCTCTGTATCAACAATCTTAAAATTGACTTGAGTTCAATAACAACAAAATGGAACAAAAAGGGAAACAGTTTCCCACCAAATTGCTACTTATCGACTTTTCCAGAGCCACATTAGCAGCATAATTATAACCAGATTTGATCATTTTAGAATTATCACGAAGATAAGGAGCTTTTTATCCCAGGAGGACGCTGGAAAACTCGTCCACGATTTTGTTTCCAGTCGGCCAGACTCAGTGTTGCCAGATGTTCGATCATTATTGTATTGGTATGATTTATACAATGGCTTCCACTAGATTTTAGAACTGATTTTGAAATTTTAACACTCGGTTTTAGGGCCTTACATGATCTGGCACCCAAATATCTCTCTGACATGCTTGTGAGCTATGAGCCAGCTAGGTCCCTCAGGTCATTTGGAGCAGGCTCTCTGATTATTCCTCAGGTTTCCACGAAAATTGGTGAAACTGCTTTTAGCTTTCATGCTCCAAGCCGTTGGAACATCCTGCCCAATCATGTTAGGTGTGCTCCAACGCTATTGTCTCTTAAAACTAACTGAAAACATTCCTTTTTAGCTGCGCATTTCCTGGTCTTAATTATTTTTATTTTATTCCTACTCTTTTCAATGGTTTTTAACTGACGTGTATCATTTATGTGTTTGTTTTAATTGTGTTTACTTATGTCTAATGTTTTAAAGGTGCAGTGTGTAGGATTTAGTGGCATCTAGTGGTGAGGTTACAGGTCCCCTTCCAGGCTTGTAGGAGAACTACGGTGGCCGCGAAACTCGCAAAAAACATGAACCCATGGCCCTCTCTAGAGCCAGTGTTTGGTTTGTCCATTCTGAGCTACTGTAGAAACATGGTGGTGCAACATGGCGGCGTCCATGGAAGGGGACCCGCTCCCTCTGTAGATATAAAGGGCTCATTCTAAGGTAACGAAAATACAACAATTCTTATTTTCAGGTGATTATACACTAATTATAACATACTTATGAATATTATATTCCATTTCTGCCAAATCTGTTCCAACAGACGCCACTAAATTCTACACACTGAACCTTTAACGTGTACACACATAGTTTTTGTGACTGCTAATTCTGTGGTAGCTCACGCTCAGTGAACACATTGTGCTTCCACCTGGAATGAAATGTGCTATATAAATAAAGTTATGCTTGCTTACTGCAGGGCATTGTATTGCAATGTAAATGTTTATGTTACTTTGTCCACCAACAAAATGAAACCAGGTTAAAAAATAGAATTGGAAGCATGTGAGGTCGCAGAACGCTGATTGAGGACAGTTTTCAGATTTATGAGAAATTACCTTTTATGGGAATGTAGAGCTATTTTTAGTTTTAGCATGTTTGTTTCATTCTCAGTCATTTTACCAGTATCAGTTCACTTCCAGTGTCTGCATTAGTAGAAAAGACTCTGTAGCTTTACATGTGGAGTCACATTGAGTTCCTGTTGCACATTTGTTTTGGATAGATAAGCCTATGTGCTGATTTTTCATTTAACTTGCAGTTTTTTTTTAATAGTGTAAGCGTTTTTTCTTGCAGTATTAGCCGATTGCAATAGCCTCTGTGGGGAAGACTGGCCTTTTTCATGGTTAACTGAAGTATCAGCTCAGACACATTTTCCCCCTCACTGAAGACTGGTCCCTGGTAAAGAAAAACAGCTGAGTACATGGGAGAAAGCCAAGGTGTCTCTTTAAGACGCAGCTCTGGTGCTGTAGTTGGCTGGAAAGAAGAGACAAGAGGGAGAGTATTTGAAATGCAGCCGATGGTGGGTTGGCAGACTATGTTGCGAGGCAGGAAGTGTGACACTGAGAGCACAGGAAGTGGCTGCTGTGGAGCTATGCTAACCCGTTTTCTTCTGGCAGGGGATCTATCCAGCAGCACCAAGCACTGGGATCAATTCACTTTCAGTTCATTCAGTTGAAGCTGTACTTCATTTTCTAACAGGAAAAACATAAGCAAAGGCTCCTTTTTTAACATGTGATGTGTGAAAGATTTCTGGGTGTCTTAATATATTTCAGAATGCAGTTTGAGAAAATCCTCTTTCTGAGGTGGATTAATTGCAAGCAGACAGAGCCCAGTCTTGTTGAAAGGACGGCAGCGAGAGACGGAAAAATACAATTTCCCTAAGAATTTGCAGCATAGTCACAACAGAAGAAATAGGCAATCAGAGAATTTTATGGAGCACACAATAGCACACACCAATTTGCCTTTTCCAGGTTTGCCTCATCTCCCTCTTAATCTATTCCCTCATTTCCTCCACGACTCATATCCTCATTTGTATTCTTCTCATCTTCTTCAGTATTTGCTTCAACTTCTTCCCAGTCGTCCTTTACCTCTCCATTGCGGTCGTCAATGTGTTTTCACAGACAGTCAAACTTATGACCCAACCATACACACTGTTTCTCATGAGACTTTGGTGTGGGGAAAAAAAAAAAAAAACAGCAAGCCACGTCTGGTCTTTTTGATGTCATGGGTTCCTCTTTCTCTCCATCTTCTCCCAGGATAAACACAGGAATCACAGCATTGATCAATCATCAGCTGTGTCACTGACTAGATGATGAAACATCTTTACATTGTGGTGTGATATGAAAAAATCAGATAATAATCACAATAAGGTCAGTATGAGTTAAATTAGGAGTTTTAAAAACTGTAAATCATAGAAAGATATTCCAGTAGAGACCCAGAATATAAATACAGACCTAGAAATGTGCAGAATATTTCCACTTTAAATTGAATTTACAATGTATTTTGTTTTTTTCAGTGGTTTGATTTCATGAATCTAGCACCAAATGAGACCAAATGAGTCTATTTTTAAACATTTTCTGTTATTAAACTTATTTTAGGGGATTGTGCAGCCTTGTAGATATATGCAAGCTCAATGCATTTTGTTGGACTACCTAGAAGACCGAAATATGGTGGATTTATATTTACTTAGTTTTCATAACCTTGTTGCAGACTTTATTTTAGACCTAAACTCCAGTGGGAACCCCAGCGCACGCCGCCGCCACCCCCTCCCTCCTCCCTCCCCCAGGTAGGGAACTGAAAAAGAGGAAGTGCTGTGTGCTGTATATAAGGTTTTTGTATGTCTGTGAAGAGGAGGGACTTCTCTGAATGTGTAATGTGAGTTTAGAGGAAGAGGAATCAAGAAGTTCTGCTCGGTGCACAATGGTTTTTTTAAAAGTTTTTTAGATGCTGCTAATCTTCCGCTTTTTTCTGTTTTCAGCTGTATGTGGCTGCTGTTCACGTTTTGCATTTTTATGAGGAATGAACTGAGGTGCTTCTTCTACTGTCTTCTGAACATACTGCTGATTCTTCTATGGACACAGATTGAGTAAGTAGTCTTATTTTTCACAACTTTGTAGATGTAAAAAAAAAAAGGTTTCGGGGTGTTTTCTTTTGGTGATAAAAGTCAAAGGAAAAGGCTTGAGTAGGTCTGAAGCCTGTCTCTAGTTTACGGACCACTTTTTATAGTTATTTATTGCCTGTTGTGATTATGAAGAGAATCTCTGTTAAAAAGACTTCTGATAATGTCGGTTTCTCCGCAGTTTAGCAGAGGACATCAGCGTACTAGTCCTGTTTTAAAGCCAAGTGTCTCTCAGAATGTGTTTCCTGTGTGTTAGCAATAATACAAAAATAGTAATACAAGTCAGCAACAAAAAAATTAGTCATTGAACACAAGGATTTGTATCTGGTGTAAGACAGCAGAGGAGTGAGCCAGGCACAGTTTAACTCAGTCATGGCAGTATTTTTAAAATGCTAACCCACATGACAGGAGTATGATCTGAGAATGGCACAGGAGATGAAATTTGCTCAAACCAGCTTCAGTAAACTATCTCTGAATCAGACCCTGTTATACGGCGAGTGAGCAGAATATAGCTTTGCCTCTTCAAGCATTATATCCTCTACGTTACAGAGCAGGCAGACGTCGCCTGGTTCAGAGACACCTTGTGAATGTGTCTGTCAAGCTAAAAATATGATGATGGTAACGTGACATTTGATCAGTTCATGGCTAACCGCAGTGATGTCAGGGGTCAAGCTCATTGTTCCAAATGGCTTTCATTTTGTCATCAGTGTATTTGTCCAATAAGAGCTGATACACAGACTAGAAGGTCCTTTTTATTGCATTTGATGCCTTTTGATTGTCTGATTATGTGTCTGTGCAGATGTACTGCAGAGCATGAAGGTATGTCATTACCAATCAGTATCTATACATAGGAGATATTTGAGCTGATTAGTCCTCGTTTGACATTGATTTGGTTCATCAGAGTGCTTTTATAATATATGCAGTTAATGTATATAGCTTTATCATATTTGGTATGTCACCTTATATTAATAGAAGTGGAATCTAGAATATCTGCTAATTGCATTTTGATTACTCAGAATAACTGGAGGTGAAATAAGGTTTTTCAGCTGTAAACATCATCAGTTTTTTTGCACCAAGTGAAGGAAATGGCATTGTTTTGTTATTTTTAGGAAGTCGTTTATGCCATTGAGGAAAACCAGCAAAAAAACAACTGTTTTGATGATGATGTTGTTTCATGTCGCTCTGTGATTTGTTCCACCAGAGCTTGAAGTTTAGTAACTTTTTCAGAGGCATATTTAAATCTACTTAAGTAACATCTGGTTTCATATCACATGTATCAGGCACACACACACACACACAAAGAATCCTTGCTAAATCGATGTCCCTCAAATAAAAAGACAAACACACAAGAGCCTTTCAACAGAGGAACATTCATTCGTGAACATTTCCGTTATGAAACGTATTCAGCGTTTAATTCTTAATTTGAAGAACGTCCTGCTGAGTAATCTAAAGAGTCTAAAACACCAGCAGCAGAACCACATCTGTTGCCCGATTTGGTTGCAGTGTGTGTGTGTGTGTGTGTGTCTATGTGTGTGTGTGTGTGTGTGTGTGAGCAAGTGCATGTGAACGCACCACAGGATGTTAGCTTAGCCACTCAGCACTGTTCCTGCACTGCCAACACATTTATTACTAGCCTGGGCTGCGCTGAAAACTTCTCAGATTACCTTTTCCCTTAGCTCACTTTCAAAATCGACTCAGATTTTGATCTTTTTTTCTTTTTTTTTTTGAGTAGCAGCTCTATAAATTTTCCCTGATGATTCCAGTGGAGACAGGAATGTAAATGTACTATATTTGGATGTTGCTAAGTGTGTTTGATTTGTCTTAATTGTTACCTGAAACCTTGGCGTTTACTACCGAGCCGTCTGAGAGCTTGGGTGAGGTTAAGTGAGAAGTGATGGTAGGTTTCAACTTGATGATATATCATACTTCCGCCCACCATCACCCTTGTTAAAACCACATGTTCCTGCATCGAACCACAACCTCTTTTAAGCGATGCCCAAAAAATGTCTTAAACGTTTTACTTACTTTAAATTATCTAATCTAATTAAGCTTCAATTGCTGACTTTGATCGGATTTCATAGTCACAATTACACAAATCTTAACCCACATTTGCACAAAACTGGGTGTTTTCTAACCCGGTGGAGCAGCAGAAAACAGCAGAAGTTGAAGCCAAATGAAATATGGTTGTGATAATTTTGCCTTTTATTGTCTGCTATGGACACAAAAACTGTCTCTTGTCACATAACAACACACCAAAACTGCATTATGTCCCTTTTTAAACAGCTTCCAAAGTGAACACAGTATGTGAGATAAATCTAATTTTCATTTTCATACACAAGTATCAGAATATATTTGCTGAGTTTATCCGTTTGTGGTGTTAAAGAAAGGACAGGTTTTGTAGACCAGGGTGAAAAAAAAAACCACTGCTGTATTGCGATTATAAATTGTGTGCAACTATGCATGCATGTATGTGAGTGCAGTAACTCTAATGAGGTCGTGGAGCGCAGGAGGTTCAGAGGCAGGATGAAGAAGCCTTTTTTTATGGCCATTTGTAAACTGAAACATATGTGAGCCTTATTCTGTGTATGTGTGTGTGTGTGTGTGTGTGTGTGTGTGTTCTGACGGTGTGTCTTCAAAGGATCTCCACCCTGAATCCCTCATATCTCCCTCTCTACTTCAATCCGTCTTTTCTCCCTCCCTCTCTCCCTCTCTCCCTCTCTCTCTCTCTCTCTCTGTCTGTCAAAGGAGCCATTGTGAATGCTTAGCTAATATTAGGCTGCATGTGTGAGTAAGAGCTAGGGAAAGGGAAGTTGTGTAGCGCATTTTAAATTTCAACACACAGGCCTGTTTCTGATGACGGAAGTCGATGTCTTTTCTGTGTTCACTTCCAGCTGCTTCAGTATCATCTGTAAATCTCTCACCGACTGAAAGTCAGCTCATAAGAACATTCGGTTTGCTTGCTTCCAGTAATTAGAGTTTTTTGGATATTTTGAACTGTCAGCCACCCTATCAAGGAGGGGGCTTTCCATCACAACCCCCCCACACCCCCCACACCCCTCTCACTTGCAACACCTACGAAACCCAGACCGGCTCCTGTCTTCCTGCCTGATCTCATCTGCCGGCCTTACATCTGCAGCGGTGTCAGTGTCATAACGTAACTGCTGCAGGAAATGTGATTGTCTTTGTATCCTGATTTAAAACCGTGAAAGCTAGTCAGCCATATTTGAAAAAAATTACACCATAGACTGAAATAAGTTGTGACAGTGTTTACTCTCAACCACCTCTTGCAACCCCTACCCTTCCAGTTCCGCATGTAATGCTGAACTTTCATAAGTTCAGCATAATTTTTTTTTTTATTTTTTTTTTACATGTAATCAAATACCCTGAAATACATGTATCTGCTGCAGAGGTCTCAAACATGGAGGAGGCCAAATAGAAACATCTGCAGTTGTCAGCACAGTGGAAACATGCACGTGTGCATTCGGCTTTAAATCTTTAACTCTGCCAGCTTGACTTCAAATGGCAACTTTTGCACAGAGGTTCACCGCTGTGAGTGACGTTTTCCTGTTCAGCTGAAATTTGTCTTATGTAGCCAAAACTTTACCCTAATAACCATGGTTAGAAGTATGAGCTGCAATAGTTCTGAAACAATAGTCATTTAAACTATTATTAGATTAAGTGATCAGCAGACAGCTGCTGGTTCACAAATGCAAATAACTTCCTACTTTTCTCTGCTCCATATCATAAAATGAATGCTTTTGGGGTCTTGGGTTGATTGTCATGTTAAGTAAACAGATTTGAGGTTCTGTTGACTAGTGAAGAGCATTTATCTGGATTTTGATATTTAACAGGAATTGATTTGTTGATTTACTCAAAAGAAAAGGCACAAACTATGAGCACACATTTTATCATAGTTGTAAAACTTAGTCTGTGTTTTAAAGTTTGTGATGATTTCATAACTGTGTGGCCCAGTTTGTTTTTAATTTTCTGTCATCTCCAGACCTTTTCCTCCTGCTCTCCATTTGTCCTGACAAAGTTTTGGATTAAATTGTTAATCTACCATGAAGTCTAAACATTGTTAACATGTGTAAGAAGTCTCGATGTGAGACTGAGTGGGGCACTAACTGGCAGGTGGTAACTGTTAAACTGGTAAACTGAGATTTCTTTTAACCAGTGAAGGCAGATCATAGTTTTTCCTATAGCTATTAATCCTCGCCGAGGTGTCACTGATTGAAATGTGACTCTATTAAAACATGCAGCGCAGGTAGTTTCTATGTACTCCAGCTTCCCCTTAATATCACTCTTTAGTGCTCTACTTCAATGTGGGCACATGCAAACATCATACACATTCACAGTCTCCATATAAAGTACAGCAGGTTTCAGCTCAGACACTGATGCATGTGTACTGTACATGTTGTCCAGTTTATGCTCTGCTCTCACAAGCTTATTCTCTGTGATGCTTTACGGGCTTTTTTCCCATCATAGTCTATGTTGGGGGAAATAGGACAGTCACATAAAAGATGCATGTAAACAGCTTATTGTTATTAAGACCTTATATGTGGGTCAATCTGTATTACGGTTAGGTCAGTATATTGATCATATGATTTAGTGGCCACAGCTGATTTAACAGATATAAGGTTTTTTTACTCAACAGCATCACAGAGACAGTTTGTAAAATCTGCTCACATAACCTGATCAGATAATTATTAGTCTGTGTTTCACTGCAGATTTTAGTATCTTATGATTTTCTAAATACTATTGTTCCTATAGAATAACATTTAGAGGGAGACACTGAATCCTTGAATCTTTCAGTTTTTGGTCAAACTGGTTGCATTTATATACTGCACAGAATATATTAGACTAGAGCTGCAACGATTAGTCGATAAATCGATTAGTTGCCAACTATTAAATTAACAGCCAACTGTTTTGATAATTGATTAATTGTTTTCAGTCATTTTTCTAAGACTTATCTGGTTCCAGCTTCTCAAATGTGAATATTTTCTGGTTTCTTTAGTTTTTCTGTGAAAGTAAACTGAATATCTTTGGGTTGCGGACTGTTTTGAGGATGTCACCTTGTGCTGTTGGAAACAGTGATCGAGGAAAAATATCAGCAGATTAATCGTTAATGAAAATAATGGTTAGTTGCAGCCCTGTATCAGACATATGTTTGTGCCTTCAATCTAAAAATATTTATATCAGAATCTGCTTTGACAAACATGTTCGTTAAACTGCACTACGTGCAAGAAAAATGCTGAAATAAGGTGAGAAACCTCTAACACGAAACATTCTAAAAATATTTAACGTGTAAACAAGCCCAACCACACGCCACCAACAAGTTGTGTGGTGCGAACAATTTGTTTCACATCCATGCTTCGTCAGGTTTGATCATTAGCTTTTATGAAATTATATTTTAAATGGAATCATTTCGCTCTGGCTATCGCTCAGAAATATTCTTCAAAATTGCTCCACTTACATGTTGCTAAACTTTTAGTATTATACTTTCTAGGCAGTCAGTTTTATCAGTTTTTGGTCTGCAAAAATGCTGCACCACTCAAAACCAGTTTCAGTTTGGGCACAAATTGAAACAACTGGGTTGGACTTAGATGCTCAGGCCTGAGTAACCGCTCAGATGTTGGTGTCATTCTTGGACAGAGGCCAAGTTTAAGCTGCCGCACATTCAAGCTTTCTTCTGTTCCTTTGCTTCTGTAAATTTTTTACAGCGTACTGTAAACTGCATTCACCAGAAGATGTGAATGCTTTTTCTCTGAGCAGTGGAAACTGTTAGTTATGTTCAGAGGAGAAGAAAGAGACAAAATCTCAGTCTGTTTGACTTTGAGATATTGATGGTGGCAGACCATGCAGGGAAAGTAAGATAAGATAATGAGGGAGAAGTCACAGGGTGAACTTTGAGGAACAGCGTGAGTGAAGGAGGCTGATCGAGCATACGAGGATAAACTTCAAGAAGATGAAAAGCGAGCGAAGGAGGGAGGAAGAATAGCTGATAAACGAATGCAGTGTGAAGGAGAGCATGAGATTGATGCACAGTTGAGATGAAGAAAGCGAGCGGGATGAGGAGAATATCAAAATGACGCATAGCTCAGATGGAGAGGTATCATCATCCTGGCTGCCGGATGGCTGCGGTGCTGGAGCCGCGTGGTGACTTCCTGTTTGTCAGCAGCTACAGGAAGTAAGAGGCCCCTAGAGGATGGTCTGACTGTATGTGTGTGTGACTTAAAATAAAGTGAGAGGCCGAGCTGTATAAGCGTTTGTGTGAGGGGAAAGAGGCTGATCTCAATGTGAGTGTGAACATGTGAGCGTATGTGTGACGGAGTCTGTAATGTGCGGTTTTTATCGCGCTTGTTGTTCTTGCCGTTTAACTGGTTTCCTATTTCATTTAGCTCTACCTGACCTGACCTCTTTGATCTCAGTGCAGCTACCTCTATTAATGAAAGGTAAAACAAGTGAAACTAATGGCATGAAATTGATTCAAAACTGCTTATCTTCATGAGTGATAATCAGTTTGGCTTTACACTAAGCATGGCATCACTCATACAGTTGGATGCTTTAAAAAAATAATGCCATTTACAGTTTTTATTTATCAAATAATTCATTCAAAGTTCAGTAAACAGAAGAAACCTAAATGAAATCAATATTTGGTGCAGGCAGCTTTGCCTTTAAAACAGCACCAGTTCTCCTCGGTACACCTGCACACAGTTTTTCAGGTACTCGGCAGGTCGGTTGTTCCTGCATCTTGGAGAAGTTGCAACAGTTCTTCTGTGGATTTCGGCGTCTCAGCTGCTTCTGTCTCTTCATGTTAATCCCAGACTGGCTCCATGATGTTGAGATCAGGGCTCTGGGGGGGCCAAACCATCTGTTGCAGGATTCCTTGTTCTTCTCATTGCTGAATATACTGTAGTTCTGTATGACTGCTTGGCTGCATGTTTGGGGTCGTTGTCATGCTGCAGAATAAATCTGGGACCTATTGGACGCCATCCTGATGGTATTGCATAATGGATAAGAATCTAAACATCTAAAGTGCCTAAAACTTTTTGCACAGAGTTTTTGGGTCAGTCTAATACAGGTTGTGTTTTTGGTATTTATGTCATGTAAATATTTGTATGTTTATATTATCTTTTAAATGCAGATAATGTGTTATATTTTTCTCTTTTGGTCCTGATCTACAGAAGTATCTCTTCCAATTCCAAAGATGTACTTTGAAGCAGCCCCCATTGTAAAATCTTATATGGTAACAAAACTACCTAAATCAATGGTTTAAAGTGGAACTCCATGCAGAATCAATCAGATCAGACAGCTGCTGCTGCACTACTCTCTGTGGGATGAAGCTTTCATCCATGTTGCTCTTCTGGCCCCAGCTGAAGCAGTGATGTCAGTGCAGGAGTTTTTCCATCAGCTGTCAGTTGCAGACCTGCTTGTACTTCACTTATTGGGATGTGACCAAAAGTGTAACATGCTGAAACGTTAACAGTGGAGCAGCAGTTTTGTGTACAGTTACTCTAAAAGCTCGTCTAAAATATTACAGGCCTGTGTCGGTTAATTAATAAAATGTGATGTGATAAAATGTGTTGCTTCCTGCCAGTGGTTATACCAACGCCATCTTAATCAGGGAGGAGGACATTTTTGTATTTTTACATGCATATTTTGCTTAGTGCAGCTTTAACAAAATGGAAACTTAGCTTTGTGTTGCTCTGTATATTACACGCATGGATTATGTGACGTTGTATTAGAAAGGGGTAGTTGCTAACAGCAGCTGGTTATCAGTCTTTGTGTTTTTGTGTGTTTTGAAGTCTTGTTTTGCGGAACTTCACACTCAAGTTCCTGCTTGATTAATCATTTATTGTAAGTCTGTCATTGCGTGCAAGCTCACTATCAGCTGATATAAATTATTGTTGTTGCTCTCATATTTTAATCTGAGCATTATGTATTTTGCACAAGCTATGCCTACCATATCTTTATTTCTAGTTCCTCCAGGAAACCACTATTTAAGGAACACATCTTGCAAAATTCACACAATTTCACACTCTGAGACATATTTGTGAGATTTTGCAACTTTCAGTTTTGTAATTTTGCACCCTCCAGAAGTATCTTTTCAGGCACAACATCTGTGACATCATATATTTAATATTACTCTGAGGGGATGTTTTGAACCCTAAAATTGGGTGTACCACACGCCAACATCTTGGCCATTACTAAAGCTGGAAATTCCTTATTTGTGGCGCGAGATAAAGCCTGGGCGGAGCTTAGGTGCGGCGAGCAAGCAGCAACCACCACAGCTGAATGTGATGGGCTGAGATCTGTGCCAGTCAAGCAGATAACCCCTTAAAATGTCAATCTGTATCCTGCAAGCCGTAAAAATTAGCTTCTCAAACTTGTCACTAGAACTCATTTAAGGAAGTGAAAGTAACCACTGTAACCAGCGCCTTACGTGGACAAAATATGTAGACTTTTTATTTCTACAGAAAGGTTCAGGGTTTTCCCAGTCATTTCAATACAGTCAGATGCCAGCAAATAGTTGCCACTAGAGGAAATGCAACTTAAGGCTCTCTTGCTTTTGCGTAAGCATTCAGCTGTGGTAGTTTCTGCTTGCTTTAAATGGTCATAAAACTTTTTTTGGGACACATTAGAGCTGCCTTGAGGACCTCGATTTCTAATTTGGGAAGCGCTGCAGAAGCTGAAATATCTGTCAGTACTGGGGTGCTTGATTTTTCTTATTGCCCAATTTTCTTATGTGTGTGTATCGTCTCTCTATCAGGGTACAGCGCCCAGTGCAGACAGAGTGAAGTGGAGAGAGGAAGATGCCTGCCCCGCCTCCCCCACCACCCCCAGGGCCTCCCCCTCCTCCCTCCCTTGCTGTTGTAAGTCATTCTGTCTGTCTCTCTTTCTCTCTATCTGTCTGTCTGTCTTGTCTATCTCTCAGTCCAGTAACTTCTGTCCTTTTGACCCTGCTCAGCAGAGCTATCTTGTGGACAAATCATGTCATAACATACTGACCGTTGCTACCAAACACCTTTCTCCTACTGTTTGGTCTGTGTGATCCTCCAGTCACTGCCTGTTATCGTTCATTCACAGTTTTACCTACACACTCTAATCTGCATCCCCCTTTTTTATGGTTTAAATTGATGTAACACGTTTAAAGTCACAGTAAAACGGAAGTCAGAACATCTTTAGCTTCTGATGTATTTGGAAGGGAAATTGAATATTTGGATGATGTAGAATTATAAGAGGGATTTTAATCAAATCCTTCAGATTTGATTGGCCTTTTAAAGCTGAGCATGGTTTAGCGGCTACAGTGCAATACAGAGCAGTTGGACTGTTGTTGTAAATCAAAACTCAACCACTTTCTTTTGGAAATGAAGACACGTACCTCCCCTTGTGATATTGCTCTGCTAGCTACGACTATACACAAGCGGTCAAGTGCAGTTTTATGTGATGGGTGTGGTTAGCTTGTCGCAAAAATCCATACTGAATGGATACAGTTTTGTATACACACCTGAATTCAAGATGAGTCATCAAACATACAGTTTATAGGAAGAGGCCAGAAAAATACTCAAAAAGGATTTTTTGACCTATATTTGGCATAAGAGATAACTGAACAATTAACACAGGGGCAAAATATTAAAACTGAAAAAAAATCTTAATTTCACTGTCTTGAAGATCAATAAAGTCCATTGTTTTTTTCCCCTTCATGTGTGTGTTTTCTTCAGCTTTACTCTGTCTCAGTGACTATATATCCATGTATGTATATGTGTGTTTGTGATTCAGGCCAACACAGAGAGGCCGAGTCCGAAGGGAAGGAACGCTCTGTTGTCTGACATTTGTAAAGGCGCCAAACTAAAGAAGGCTGTTACCAATGACCGCAGTGGACCCTTATTGGACAGTAAGCCAAGACCACTTCAGTACCACTCATAATGCCCATCTTTATTGTTCCTAAAGGGGAAATTTGGTTTATAGCTAGGTGACAAAGGTAGTCTTGCTAACTTAGTATCTTATAGTAACTTATCTGTATACAAATGTGCATCAAACAATTATGTTAATAATTTTTGCTTGTCCTCTCAGAACCCAAAGGAGGTGGAGGAGTAGGAGGAGGTGGTGGTGGCGGTGGAGGAGGAGGAGGTGGAGGTGGAGGAGGTGGAGGTGGCGGAGGAGGTTTTGGTGGTGGCGCTCCTGGTGGTTTAGGTGGCCTGTTCGCAGGAGGGATGCCAAAACTGAGGTCTGCAACAAACAGAGACTCCTCTGGTAAAAAAAATAAAATAATATTAACAACAACAATACAAAAAGCATCGTGTCTAGTAGTGTCAAAGCACCTGTAACATAGTTAACTTTACAATTGCCTTTTCTCTCCTCCAGACTCAGGACCCAGTCGAGCACCTATGCTCCCCCCAGGAGGCCGCTCTAGTGGCCCCAGCCCCTTCGGTGGAGGTGGAAGCCCCTCTGGCCCACCTAAACTCCCGGGAGCCCCTGCTGGTTTCCGTAGCAACGTCCCTGATATTCCCAAGGGCCGCTCGAATCTCTCAAGACAAGACACTCCAGGAGGCCCCCCTCCTCCCGTACCCAACACACCTCGACCAAACCAGAGCTTCCTGTCTCGTGGGGGCCCACCGCCGCCGTCACTCCCCGGAGGACCCAGACCCAGCCATGCTTCTTCTGGACCTCCACCTCCTAGTGTTCCACCAGGGAGGCACGGGCCTCTCCCCCCACCGCCAGGAGGCTCTTCCCCTGGCCCACGAGCGGGCTTCTCCGGGCCTCCTCCTCCACCCCCAAACAGCAGCCGACCTCCTTTACCGCCAGCTCCTGGAGGGAGGCCCCCACTTCCTGACGACCGGCCTCCACCACCACCAGCTCCTCTGGGAGGTCATCGGCCATCTATGCCCCGCGATGTTCCCCCTCCTCCTCCCTCTGTCAACTCCAAACCGCCTTCCTCTGTCTCTTCCCCCTCTTCTCGTTCCTCCACTGGTGGGGGTGCGCCGCCTCTCCCACCGGGCCGACCGGGCCCTCCTCCTCTCCCACCCTCCCCAGCTGGAGGGGATGATCACAACATCCCTCGTCTTCCTCAAAGGAACAGCTCACTTAGCAGGTACTGGTAAAACTTTATCTGTCAGTTGTTAGTGGTATGATTAGCATTGAGACCAGGTATGTACACATTTCTTATCAGGCATCAGACGATGAGAGAATGCTCTTGATTGTTGAACTTACGTTGGTGGCTGTGTCAAAGTTTGCATAGATTTAGATCTAATAGCTGTTCTGTGATGCAGTAGGTTACACATCATGCAAACTTCTTCATGTAGCCTCCCTCTGAAAAGAACAGTCCCCTTTTAAAAAGAAAAAAAAACTAGACCTGTTAAAAAAGTTGTTTTTTTAAAGTTCCGTCTTGCTTTATACACTTAAGTGCATTAACATATGGGAGCCATCCAGATCTGATTAATTGCGTGCTCTCTGTTTAGCATGATTTTTTTTACTACAATACTGTATAATTATTGTGTAGATTAAGTGTAAGTGTTTCTCCTCACCAGCCCTTCAGGTCCACCGCATGGCCGGACAGGACCTCTCCCTCCCCCACCGAACGAGAGGCCGCCATCTCTTGGAAGGAACCAGTCTTCCGCACGTACAGGTTAGTAGCCTTGATTGATTGATTAAACTATGGATTACTGCTGTATAAAATCCATATCCATATTCAAATCTCATTCACAGTTTTACCCACACATCTGTGACGGAAGCTAATTTTAATGTGGTATCAGTATCATAAAAAATTCACTTCTTCTCTCATCAGCTAACATGTCAATTTTATGTCTACCTCCAAAGGGCCCCTTCCTCCCCCTCCTCCCTCAGGTCGTGGCGTGGGTGGAGGAAGTGTGAGGTCGTCGCCAGCTCCTTCTCCTCTCGGTCGGCCAGGCCCAGAGCCCCCTCGTGGTGGACCTGGCGGTAGACCCCCACTCCCTCCAGACAGGCCCGGGACAGGAGGGGCCCCCCCTCCTCCGCCACCCATGGGCAACGGCTTCCAAAACTCTCACCACAACCAGATACAGGGTGAGTAGATCCTAGAAGGTGCAAGTTTGGTTTAATTGAGTATCGATGAAACCATTTGGGGGGAAAATAGAGAGCAGGAAGTGAACACAGTGCTTGGGACCAAGTAAACCTGGGAACTCTGTATTTCACTAGTAAAGGGTAAGATGCAAAAATAGAATGATGCATAAGTGCATATATAGTAAAGTTTAGGTAAATTAAAACCCTGACATTGAACAAAACAAGTCTAATATATTAATCCATATGTGCAGGCTGAGGATCTCTCTTTTTCAAAGACTGTACCCTCTTAGTCTCTACAAGAGAAACTCGTTGCCCTCAGTGTTGTTTTTACCAGAAGTTCAGCTCTGTTCAACTATGTCAGAGGAACCCACTGACCTCCGTTCCTGTTGTTTTTATCCCACTGCACCAAAAGAGAAAGTTTGATTTGGGAGATGGTGGGGACAAGAAGTGACGGAGAGCCCTGAGTGCCTTGCCCCAGAAACAATCTGGCAGCTCACATTTTCTGAAGTCTGTCACAGTATTTTGTGACTATGTAGTGCTCTTGAATAGATTTTAGATACAAAGACATACTCTTGTTAGTTCTGGATATGAAACTTTTAGAATACTGATTGATATTTGTCTATTCAGTGTTGAAATACAATGATTTCTTTTTTTTAAAATCTGACCTCTGTTTATGTTTATCTTTGTTTGCATTGTGTCAAGTGATATTCCTTGTCATTGTATCATGAGAGTTTTGTCAGAATGATGCAGGACGGATCCACTGACCTCTATTTCTGTCCATCAACAGATGAGTGGGAGTGTCGGTTCAGTTTCCATCCAGTGTCGGACTTTCCTCCACCTGAACCCTACGTGCCCTGCCAGAAGACCTACCCCAGCAAGATTGCCAAGACTGACGGCAAAGGTCAGACACACATAAGCACACACACAACTTGTATACACATAAAACACTTACATCAATGTTGGGTAAAAATACAACGTTCAAAGTGTTGTTTTCCAGGAATTAAGAAATAGAGCCCTGCTTTCAACTAGACTTTTGTGCAGGCTGTCCAGTGGTATTTCTGAAATGTACATAAATGCATACTCTACTGGCCTGTCTGTGCAAAAGTAGACTGCAAGATGCAAGTGAAATCAGTTTTATTTCAAAAGCTAGATGGTACTGACTTGAGCTAACATTCCCATATTTGATCACCTTTTCCATTCGCAAGTTTTTGTTTGATCCATCTTGGAAACACAGACAAATGGAATATTAACCTGAAGTAAATAGAGCTGGATTGTGACATAGTGCCCCCCTGTGGAAGAAAATGAAATATCCTCTGGAAAACAAAAAAAAAAACCAAACACTAACTCCTGTGTATTTTGCTTCTTTGCAGGTTCTGGGAAGAAGGAGAGAGGAGCTCCTCCTCTTCCTCCTATATCCAGGTGAAGAAAAGGCATCACAACACCTGGAACTACTTTCTCTGTCTCCCTACCTGTGTCTCTCTCTCCCTCTCTCCCTCTCTCTGTCTCTCTGTTTTGCTCATTGTGCTTTGACCTGCGGCATGTGGATCATGTATGGACTATAATATGGACTTGAAGTACAGTTGACCAAGTAAAAGAACAGACTCACAGTGTGGAATTTACCCCACGTGCCTCTATAGCAGCAGAATGGTCGCATTCAAGGACCAAAGCGTGTTCATACTCTGGTATACTGTGTTCAGATAAAAAGAAAAAAAAACTAAGGCACTAGAAAAAAGAAAAAAAGAAAAAAAAAAAGCAGGTTTACAACCATGCATGGCTGCAGCTGGATGATGCGTTTTTGGGTGGGCTTCGTCAACCTGGTTGCTGTGAGACATAAATCACTTATGAACAGTATTTTCGCATCGTTATCCACATTGACTCTAATCCATGTTCCAGTGGAAGATGCTTCCCAGCACCAGTCCCAGAAAACTTTTTTTCATCCCCGTACCTACAGTTGTTGATGGATTTCACAAATTCCACGCTGACTGTTATATTTCACCACCCACCTGCACGTTTAGAATAAAACTCTAGACCTTCCCAGCCTGTTTACACAGACAGCATTAGCTGAAGCTAAATCAACATCTTCTGGCAAGATTACTGTCAACATTGAAGTCCCAGGGTAATAATGACGCAATATTGCAGGGTTTATTATGCAACCATTTGGCTTCCTCAGGGGTGTTGAGAAGCTGTTAAATTTTTTTTTTGCTAGTGTTTCCATTGTGCCTTTTTCTAAATGTAATTTCAGGCTGCTTAAAAGAGTTAAGGGAATTAGCCAGGGATGCCTTTTGTGCCTTTAAATTATCTGTATGTATATGGTTCCCCTGTTTGTTCAGCTGGATTGGATCACCTCTGATAATGTAAAAACAGAAGCAATACAGCAACTCGAGTGGACGTCTAGAATGTTTAGTATAAGAAAGTGTCATAATAACATCATTAAAATGAAGCCTCCTATAATACATAGACAGACATGGAACTAAACTAAACATGGCCCTGCCACTGCTGCATAAACCATCAGGGGAAACGCGGGTGTTTAATTTGCCAAAGCCACATGTGCCTTCACAAGTATGTGTATTTACAGCTGTGCATTTCTGTTGGAACCACTGAAAGGTACTTTTCATTTGATTGTTATATGTGATATGTGCATGCATGTAACGTCTATGATTTGAAAACTATGTTTTAACGGACATTGTATGAGGGTTATGGTAGCATTGGTTTACAGTTGAACTGATTTTTTTTTTTTCATTTCCTGTTTTGTTAAAAGCTGCCTTGACTTACAATGAAGGACCTGTGTATGTATCTGTGTGATTTAATCAAGTGGTATTGGAGGACTGTATTATTTTAAGTTATGTTTCAGAACTGTGCAGTATTATGTTGCTTCACCCGGCACTGCTTTGGTCTTTTTGTATACGTGTTGTATTAACTTCATGTGTCGGTCAAAGAAATCTTTTCTTAAAGACAATCAAACAGAAGTAAACCTATTTACATCAATAAATAAAATGCTTTAAGATGCTTTTTGTGCTCTACCTCGGGTGAAATTTTCTTTTATTTGACTGTACATTTTAAATAAATAATTTGACATTCCAGCACAAAGGACAATAATTTGATCAGAATACAGATGAAGTCATTTGTTTTGTGTTATTACATAACCAATATGCATCATTTACATTTTTGTGCAATAAAGCTGGGCAGAACATTCATACAAAAATGTGTCATGATATACAAACCGTCTTGGATTTTGGATATTATGTTACATAATATGATTTAGTTTAAATGCTGTAATTTGTAGAATTTACACTACTCAACAACCTCTAATGATCATTTCTTGATTTTCTCTCCTGTAAATATCTATAAGCATCAAATTATCATCTGAAATATATTGTCACATTAATGATGGTATTTTGATTTTTTTTTTTTTTACAGTCACCCAGCAACACTGTGGAATCAAATGAATTGCTCAATGTCACTGACTGTCGTAAACCGAGGCTCCTCTTTAAGTTATGAGGGACCTCACAGATACTTTTTCGAAGCTCAGTGGGTCCGTTGTAGCCCTCTGTGCTGCTGTAGATGCTGTTACAGGTGATACAATAGCTCAACTACCTGAAAGTATTGTTCTTCTATGAACACAGTGCCGCACAGTTTGTTCATGGTGGTATAGAGTTGAGAGTAAGCCATCCATTTGCTTGCTGTAGGGTTTCAATACACTGCATTGGGATTAGCTGTGTAATTTTGACATTATTAACCTAAAACTGAAGAAAATCCAAATATCTGAGTTGACCAATGTTCACCTGCGGGCTAACTGAATGAGATACAAAAAGTTGAAGTGGAACACCAGTAGAAATGATCTACCAGGAACGCAGGGATTATTTTGGGGTCTTTTCACACTAATCTCCTAAAAACTCAATGGACTCTTAAATGACAGGTTCACAATTTTTCAAGTCTGTCTTAAATCAATAGTCCTGTGTCCAAATGTGCACTGAAATAGGTTTTTCTTGCCATAATCATTCCTCCTGTTCATACTGACCATCAGAAGATCCCTTCATATTGCACTTACAATGTAAGTGATGAGGGACAAAATCCACAAGCGTCATTCTGTGCGAAAATTTATTTAAAAGTTTATCTGAAGCTAATATGAAGCTTCAAAATCAAGTAGATTTCATTCAACGTTACAGTCTTTTCAGTGCCAAAGTCCCTCTTTGGGACATTGTGAACGTATCCTTTAAGTGGAAAATTGGTGGATTTGTCAGTTTGCTCAAATTAAAGTTCCTTTTTTAAAGACAAAGTTATAGCACAATGATATTTTACTTTTCATAATTGGAAATCAGTGTGCAGTTAAAAAAAAACTATTAGAAATGTCTGTACAAGATTATGTGGAGTACAACAGAAAAGATACCAAAATGTCTACTTTGTTTGACCTGCCGGACATTTGCTTGTAAGTAAGTGTAAGGGTACAGCAAGTATTTAGACACATCAGTCATTCTTTAATCATTTTATAGTTTATATTGTTGCATGTAAAATCCACCTTCCTTGCAGTTCTAGATCTGAAGCTCAATTATTTGCAGTGTGACACTGATTTCAGAAACCTGTCTAACTGAGCTTTTGGCTGTGAGTATTGGTTAGAAATAATATATCCTCGTGGGGTCAAACAAAATATAGACTCAGAGAAATTTGATGTTATAGCATAAAATACTGTGTAAGTGGCTGTGATGGCCGAGAGGTTAAGGCGTTGGACTCGAAATCCAATGGGGTTTCCCCGCGCAGGTTCAAATCCTGCTCACAGCGTTAATATTCTCAACTTTGGTCAATATAATTAATGAAATGATTCTTGTTCAGCATCATAGTTTCATTCAAAGTGCCTGTTATCTGTTATTAAGACCATCGAAACGAATATGTGATGTCTGTTAGGTAGAGAAGCAGCACCGTACCTATGTCACATTATGCTGCAAATTCCATGTGATGAAAATAGCCAGGAATTTAAAGGGAATAGCCTATTATAAATTTCTTCACCATTACTGTGTTTTAGGCACTGCTGTTCAAATTGAAGAAATGATGTGAACTTATTTAACCAATAAATAGAAAAAAATATAACAAACCACTTCACCTTGTCGGCTATTTCCTTTGGTAATCACATTTTTTATTAAATATTCAATAAGCTTTGAGGTCAATTGCCCTCTCATGGATGGAACAGCCCATTGTCACATACTACACGTTTCATATCCAATCACAGTTGGATGCTGAAGTGAACCTGGACGATCATTGGCTCAGCTGCCTGTCAGTCATTTTTCAGGGCGTTGCCACTCTCGGCGGCTGTCAGATCCAAACGGTAAAAACAAGAGCTTTTTCAACCCGCAAGTCAGTTAAATCTCGTGCTTTAAAGATGGTCTATTAAGTAACAGAGGTAAGCAATTTAATTTCTAAACAAGTCATTTTATATACGATATTCGCGCCAGATGTGGACGATATAGCTTACGGCTGTGTATGCCCTGATGTTTTTAGCATACACATAGCACTAGCGCTAACGCTCAGCTGGCAGTGACAAACGGCGCTGTCATTGGAAGCTTTTAGCTTTTATTTAACGTGACATAGCTAACAGTTTTGTTCTGCTACAGAGCCTTTAGTCTGTATACATCTCCTGTCATTGACTGTGCTAACTTAGCTAGCTGTATGTTCATTCTGGGCACCGTGACAGACGGTTACTCAGCGGTCCATCCCTCCATCCCCTTTGAATAAATTACAGTAATCGGTATTATTATGGGTTCCCTCCGGCTGGAAGAAATCACCACTTACATCACGTGTTTTGTCTTAGTGACACTAATTTTCATGCTTCTCTCTTTATGATTAGACTGTTAACTTCTATCTCGCCTTCTCCCCCTCAATCTCTTTCTTTTTTGTCTTCTTTCAATCTCTTTTCTCATTTATCCTCCTCTCTTGTTGTCACTTTCCTCTCACTTCTGCCTCCTAACTGTAAATATTTTCTCTCCTTGCCTTCCTCCAGCAGTGCTGATATTCCCCAGCCTTCAGCTGACCCCTCTGATATTCCCATCCAGTCATCACCATGGAGACTGCCAACAACTATGTGCTGATCCATGGGAAGAACATCTCCCATAATACCCTGGCAGGCTCAGCTGCTGGGCCCCACATGTCCATCGACAAGCTTTTCCCAGCTCTGCTTGAGTGCTTTGGTATCATATTGTGTGGCTACATAGCTGGCAGGTAGGGATGCACAAAAACAGTTACACACTGACTGGATATCCAGACCATTTGAAATGTTGTTTGTTGCCCCAGTGTGCCATAAAATCTTTATCAGTGGCATTGCTGATAGGGTTGAAAATAACAAGACCCGAGCAAATATCCTTTTAGAGGGTCAGTTTACTTTTGTAGGTATGCAGCCAGCATTTTATGCTGTATACAGGGAATCTAGAATCATCCGGTGAAAAGTGAAAAACCACTGTGTGTTTTATGTGTGTTAATGGCTATTCCCTCCGTTTCTACCTACAGGGCAGATATCATCACAGGGAGCCAGGCAAAGGGTCTGGGGAACTTTGTGTCAAAGTTTGCTCTGCCAGCTCTGCTCTTTAAAAACATGGTGCTGCTGGACTTTGGAGACGTCATCTGGGCGTTTCTCTGGAGTGTCCTGGTCGCGAAGGTTGGTGTCTGTCTGTGAATCTCTGTCTCAGGAAAGTCTAAATCATGAAAGACGATACTATGATTAAGAACCTCACAAATAAACACAGCCTGACTTTGATGCTTGCATCCTGTTTGTAGGTGACAGTGTTTGTGCTGGTATGTGTGCTGACACTGATGGTGGCCAGTCCAGAAAACAGATACAGTAAAGCTGGTCTGTACGCCATCTTTGCTACGCAGAGCAATGACTTTGCTTTGGGATACCCGATAGGTGAGGCAGAGTAACACTGCTGTATATTCCTGTCACGAGTTGTCAGTGAAGAAGAATACTAATGCAGCTCTCTATCTCTTTCTCTGTCTCTGTTTTTCCAGTCGATGCTCTTTACCGGAGCACATATCCAGAGTACCTCCAGTACATCTATCTAGTTGCTCCGGTCTCCCTCATGCTTCTCAACCCTATTGGTTTTGCTCTTTGTGAGGTGCAGAGGTGGAGGCAGGCCAGCCATCCACAGCACAGCACAACTGGCATTCTGGGAGTTGTAGTCCTACAGGTACTGTTCATACTGGTGTTTTTATGGTGAATAACAAAGCATAGCAATTGTGACACACCTATACATGCTCAAAAGTTAGATTTAAAGGCCCAATCTGTACATTTGTTGCTTTATTTTTGACACTACTAGCTGCCAAAATCAGATGTTCTCAGATCTTATCATCAAGTGTTTTAAACTTATGTTATCTCTGTGAAACTCTTATTGTTCCCTCTCCAGGTGTTGAAAAACCCCATAGTGTTCATGGTGATAGTGGGAATCGTCTCTCATTTTGCCCTGGACCAGCAGATCCCTGCTGTGCTGTCAGAGTTCATAGACGGCCTGGCCAACTCCTTCGGAGGGGCAGCCTTGTTTTACCTGGGCCTCACTATGGTGAGTTTGGCTTTGTTCAGTCATTTGTACCGTCCTGTTTCCAACACTTCTGAAACATGAAGGATGTTATCAGTGTAAAGACATCTGTCTGTTTCTGTGGCAGGTCGGGCAGCTTAGAAAACTGACCAGAGACACTGGAGTCGCCTTGATTCTCCTCATCACAGCCAAACTGTAAGTGGGACTGTGTGCATGTGCGTGTATGTAGTAGAGGATGGGGGATGATGGCCATAGTTAGTCCTGGTGTTGTATTGGACTTCATTATATACAAAAGTGTTTTATCTTGAAGGGGACAAAATATTGGAAACACCTCAGCATAATGCAGTCCAATGCCAGACCATCACTATGGCCTTAAAAATTAGTAAAATAGATTTTGAAATGTATCTCTGACACAAACCAACAAATACTGAATCTTATAAGCTTTTTGCAGGGCTGCTTTACTGTGTTTAATAATCATAATAATCTGGTAAATCACAGCCACACTGGCTGGTGTATCCAAAACCATGTTAGAAAAATTATTGTAAAAGCTTTCAAGGTTTTGTGACAAAGTCTATCAGGGTGTGGATGGATTTTCCTGGCCTGGTTTTCATTAACTAAAACTGCTCATAATGCTGATTTACGTATTTTTTTCTGTTCCTCACTACCTTCTCTCTCCAGTCTGGTGATGCCGCTGGTCTGTAAAGACATGGTGGATATTCTGGACGTAGGAGTGAACAGCACGAATGCCAACCACACCAGTTTGTCTAACTTTGCTTTCCTATATGGAGTCTTCCCAACCGCACCTAGTGTAGCCATCTATGCTTCACACTACAACATGGAGGTAGAGGTGGTAAGTACTGATCATAGAAATACTATTTTAAACAGAAATTTGTAAAAAAAGAGTTGAGCAACAACAATATTTGAAACATAGTTAAATAGAAGCCGTTAACACACAGCTCAATAACTCTTTGTGAAATACATAAATCAGGACTAAAAAAAGAGGAATCCTCTACTTTAAAAAGCCTTTAAGCTTCAAAAAGCGTTTTGAAGCGGTTTGACCTAAAAACAAGTCGTTGTTGTTGTCATGGTGTGTCAGAATTACAAGGCCAATACCAATCTCCTGGTCAGGTCACATGACAGGAAAGCCCATAAGCCATAAAAGGATCATACACACACACACACACATACACACGCGCACACACACACACACACACACACTGAAGCCAAACAAACCGAGAAAATGCTTGCTAGTAGTGTGTCATTCGAATATTTCTGTGACTGTAAATGTCAACTGTAAATACAATACACAGTATTCATTGCCTTCTGAGACCCTCCCTTGTACCATGACGCCACCCAGCTACGGTATATTCCCGTCCATTAGATGTAGTAGTGAATTATGGGGATTTTATGTCATTTTTTTTAACATGGAAAAGAAGCACTATCAACACGGACATCAGATTTTTTTGTGTGTTTGGTGTATTAGAGCAGGCTGATGAAAGTCTTTTGTAACCAGATTTCTAGTCAGTGTCTTAAGTTTCTCTCTCTCTCTCTCGTATTTCTGTCTAGGTAACATCGGGGATGGTGATCAGTACGTTTCTCTCTGCACCGATCATGTATGTGTCGGCCTGGTTGTTAACAATCCCTCTGATGGATCCGACGCCCCTGGTGACAGAGCTTGAGAACGTTAGCTTCAACATCAGCATTGTCAGCCTCATAGCACTGGTGCGTGTGTTTACACGTGACTTGGAGTAGAGAGGGTCAGTCAAGCTGACAAGAACGAATACTGAAGGATTGATTTCTATTCAGTCAATAAGAATTAGAATATCAATAAGATGAATATGAGTATTAATGTGAGATCTGTTTTTCAGACTTCATGAGGACAGGAATATGGTTAGATTACATTTTATAAAGAGATTAAGGAAAGGACAGTAATTTACCAAATATAATGATATAAATCTATGATCATGTGCCTGTGTTTTCTCTCAGGTCTGGACCATAGCGGTGATGCTGCTCAGCAGGAAATTTAACCGACTTCCTCACCTCTTTGCCTTAAATCTTTTCCTGGCTCAGGTTGGTCTGCAGTCACAACTCAAGTACTTTAAAGCTTGAAAACAGAAGATTTATTTCAATTGTAGGACAGCATATGCTTCATCAGTGATGTCCAGGAAATGTCATTTGAGTACATTGGCTTCTCACTTTGACTTTCCTATTCTGCCCTTCTCTGCTCTAGTTCTTGGTGTGTGTCAGTATGATCCTGTGGAACTTCTTGGTGAAACAAGAGGATAATCTGCTCGGCAAAATTCTCACCTTCACTCTGCTCTACGGGTCTCTGTACAGCACGTACGTTTGGACAGGTGAGTGTGTTGTATTTGTGAGCGGTTAAGAACACTTCTGAAATGAACTGTGTTTAGTTTGTTTACACCGGTGTTTGTGTGTATGTGTTTTGCTCTCTCTTGTAGGTTTAATCCCGCTCTGTCTGGCTCTGACTAACAGAGATGATCTACTGAGACTCCGACCAGGAGTCTTCATGATTTTGGGTTGGGGGTAGGTCAACACAAACAAACGCCACCGGACATTTCTCTAAAACCTTTTAAATCTGGGTTGTTTCAATAAAAACTTTATTAAAAAGCAACAGATTTGCATTGCAGATCAACATAAAGTCAAATCAAATATTTGATTTCCCACAGTTCAACTACTAGACAGAAATCTCAAACATTAACATTATAAGGGAAACAGTCATCTACTGCAGGCTTTA
Organism: Thunnus maccoyii; assembly: GCF_910596095.1. Lineage (NCBI taxonomy): Eukaryota > Metazoa > Chordata > Actinopteri > Scombriformes > Scombridae > Thunnus > Thunnus maccoyii. The sequence goes on along the minus strand of NC_056546.1, from coordinate 6,845,301 downwards.
TTGACTTGTTTTATGACGTGCAGGATAACTTGACACACAAATAAAAACATAAGGTTTCATGTTTTTTATCTGTGCATGAAGTTGTCATCCAGTGGTCAGAGACTTCTTATTGAGGAAAAACAAGATAATAAAATGAATTACTGGCAGGTAGATCATGGAAAATGCTTGGAATTTGCTTAGTTTGAATATTTTGTGTGTTTGTGTGTGTGTGTGTGTGTGTGTGTGTGTGTGTGTGTGTGTGTGTGTGTGTGTGTGTGTGTGTGTGTGTAGGGTTCCCTTTCTGATGGTCGGCGCTCTTATGATATCAGGAGAGAGGACTGATACCATAGACTCTGCCTTCTTCTATGGCAGAGCTCAGGTTAGAAAATAACTCCACATTACCTTCAGTTTTTCAACACAAACAGTTAATTTGTATGTTTTCCTTCATTCTCTCTTTCAATGAGACTTCTACTTTTGGTTATGATAAAGAATTTCCCATGAATCCCAGAATAAACTGGTAATCAAGTAGTCTAATTCGTATTCTTTTCTATTCTACTTAAGATCATCAGTACAGCAGTGGTGCTTGCAGTCAGTCTGGTGCTCGGTGCAATTTCTCTGATGGGTCTCAGCCAGGGAGACAGGGAGCAGGGAGGCTACCAGGCCCTGAACAGAGCTGCTGTAACAGGCATCAACGACGAGCTGAGGACCCCTGGTGGCGTGGATGATTCACAACAACAACAACAACAACAACAACAGTCACAGGCGGCAAATTCACCCGCCTGCAGCATCAACTCAGGTAGCTGGGTTCTGTGTTTATTGTAAGAAGCAGTTCTGTGTCTGTTGGAAAATGTTGGTTTCTAGGATCCCACTAACGTTTTATGTGGACAAACTAGTTTAAAGTAGTCCGTAACTCAAACCAATGATCTACAGCAACTATTTCCACTGTTTCTGTTGTGTTTCCAGACCTGCACAGCTGTTCTCCTCTCCAGACCTTACCTGACATGATAGCCAGCACGCAGAGGGAGCACACAAACAGCACAGGTAACAAACACAAATTAAATCATTTAATTCTTCATCCATTGAATGTGCATTGCTTTATTTTCCATTTTATTTGCATTAAACACTTTTACATATACTATATTATTAAATTAACATGGCCAAAGTTTGCAAACTCATTCATTTCCAAAAACCTGATAGAAAATAATTCATTTCTATGCTCGAGTTTATATTCAGGCTCACGTAATGTTTTCTTCTACAACTAAAAGGTTAACACAGAAACCAAAGAAAGATGCCAGCAGTAATCTGCACAATAAAATGGAGAATTAAGATTTGGTTTACACATTTATAACTTAAGTTGGAACCCTCATCACTTCAGAAAAACAGACAAATATAAAGTTTTTCAAAGTGTGATGAAAGCTATGCAGTAAAACGGCATGAAAATATACAGAAGTGAGCAGATAATCCAATTACCCATTAATATAACTGTGGTAATGTGTTTTTTTTTCTCTCCAGGCCACACTGGGGCTTTGTGTGACGGACAGCAGAGTTCTTCCTCCTCAGAGCAGCCGCTGAACCTGCCGCCACCCGGTGGGCTTCCAGCCACCGATGATAAACAGACCGTCAGACACGTTCTGCTCTGTCTGCTGCTCATTGTCAGCTTGTTAGCGGTGAGAATAAAGCACTCTGTTAATGAGCGTGTGTGTGTGTGTGTGTGTGAACGTGTGAGTGTAATTAGCAAATTAGCAGGAAGAAAACCAGTTACTAGATGCTTGTTAAAGCTGATGGAAGGTGTAAAGGAGGCTTGTGTGTCACATCCAGATACTTGAAGGGTTCAAGGTTCAAAAATCTACTTTAACTTACTTGGCTGACCTGTACAGTATACACACTAATTATGCAAAACTTAGATATATGTCCTGATGTTTGACTGGTGAGTGTTCCTGTTCCTGAATCTAGAACCTGTCCAGCTGTCTGTGGTGGTTGTTCAACAAAGATCCAGGAAGACTTTATCTGGAATTACAGTTCTTCTGTGCCGTGGCAAACTATGGACAGGTACCACTGTGTGTATTGTGTGTTTGTCCATGCATTTATGTACATTAAAGGGTACGTATCATGCTCATTTCCATGTCTATATTTTTATTCTGGGGCTCAACTGGAGTATCTTTGTATGATTTACAATTCAAAAAACCTCGTTATTTATCTTATACTGGCCCTTTATGCAGTCCCTCAGTTCAGCCTTTGTCTGAAACAGGCTGTTTTAGCTCCTGTCTCTTTAAGGGCCCCCCTCCTAATTAGCTCACTCTGTTCTGATTGGTTAACTCCTGGACTCCTTCTCTTTGTCACAGGGTTTCCTGTCCTTTGGGATCTTCGGTCTGGACAGACACCTCATCATCCTGCCTTTCAAGAAGAGGTGAGATGAGACTTAATGGTTTCTAGATTCATTTGGGACCAAATCAGAGACACATAACTACAATGATGGTTCTGCCTTGTGTCAGGTTGCTCAGCATGTGGCAGGGCAGGGACAGCGAAGAGTTGAGTCCTTCAGGTGTACCAGAGGAGGTCAGACTTACCTGTACCCAGTTCGTCCGCTACCACAAAGACCAGTGTGTACAAGACATAGTTCACACACGCAGGTACTAAACTTTTTGTCTGTGCATTTGAAAGAGTCTCTTTGAAATCGATTTATTTAATTTTGCTCTGTTTTTGGATCTGAACTGTTTAGATGATCCCCATAAATTAGATTCTGATCCTGTTAATTTCCACACTATAACCACTGTGTCATTATTTTATTTTCATTTGATTCTTCAACGTATAGATTTCCCTCTGCATCTTCTTTGCATGTTAACTATCTGTTGATCTGTTTTGCTGCAGTTTGCTGATAGAGACCCTCTATCCACCAAGTCCTTTTCCCCAAAACAAATGAAAGTTGAGCCATTACACATGTATGCGTTGTACATGGAAGCTGCATCATGGTTTGCAGTACCTGCTTAATACTGCAGCCATAACACAAACATATAGAAGCATTAGCTGTAATCACTGCTGTTGCCACACTATTGGAAATGCATGTATTAATGTTTTAAAATGTAACTTTTTTTAGTGTCATGCAAGTTATAGTAAAAAAAAAGTACAAAATAAAATACTAGATAAAAATATCTAATATGCATATAGGTCAGCTTTTTAGAGTGTGTTTCCCCTTGAAACACCACATCTTAAGATGTCAAATATGAAATTAAGCCTCTCTTGCATTTGACGCATAAAACTTTACTGGTTTAGTAAAGTTTTTGTCTTCAGCTCTAACACAATTTTTGTTGATCTCGGGTTATTTTCTTTGCTTCTAACGCATACAAAATTCTTTCCACTATTCCTTTCCCCTTTCTCCTTTTTATTTAATCCTTGACCTTTCCTTTTCTACCCGTTACACATGACCTTTTTTCCTCCCTGCTTTCCTTTGCCTGCCCATTTCCTCTTTCTTTTCTTCTCTGTCACACCCTAGTGGCTCAGGGGAGAGTGTGAGCGCTTCGACAGGTGAATCCTTCCTCTGATAATGACAGGTTTGGAGGAGGAGGACTGGAGGAGGAGAATGGGCTTTTGAGACATTCCCCTTCCCGTCAGTCCCGTCACCTTCCCCCGCATCAGGATCTCCAAGCCCAGAACCTCCAGGAGCAGCTACACGACGAGACAAAGAATCTGCACGGGACTCACCAAACTCACGATCCGGCTGAACCCTGCGGCCGGCGTTCCCCTCCATCCCGACCGCGGCCGGAGCCTGAGAACGAACGCCAAGCACATATTTCCGACTCAAATATCCCAGAGGAGGAGATTTCCCATCTCCAGTTTAAGCAATCTCATGACCCAGCTAATCCTCAGCCCCTACACGAGCATGGTCCCCATCTCCCACAACACCCCCAGTCCCAGCTCGAAAGCGCATTCCGGGGCAGTGACTTGGTAGACTGGCTGGTCGAGCGGGGTCTGTGTGCGGGGAGAGCTGAGGCCCAGCGCTACGGAGTTCGTCTTCAGCAGGGAGGGGTGTTAGATCACTCGACAGGTCAGCATAGGTTCAAGGACGAAGTAACGCTGCTGTACCACTTCACCCACGGGAGAGGTGCGGGATTGTCCCAGAACATGTGAGAGGAAGCGAGGACCAGATGGGGAGGAGGGGGGAGAAAGATGAGACAGGAAAAAAGGAGACGAGGAGGTCCCAAGCAGCAACCACCATGGCTGAGTGCCAAAGGGGAAGTGCCTTACGGTGCAGTTTTTCCAACAACCACTAGATATTGTCTCTGGGAAGGCTAATTGTGTTGAAATCAATCAGGCAGTTTTTTTTTTTTCCAACAAGAATCTAGCCCCTTAATAGCTAATTTCACCTCTTCTAATGTATGTTTTTGTGGCAATTTGACACAATTGTTCCATTAAGATGATATAAAGTGGTATATTTGAAGGAGTATTTACCTCGATTGACAGATGTCCTGGGCTGTTCATGGTGGTTGCTGCTTGCTTGTCCACTCAGGTCCACCCTGATGCCCAAATTTAAATATTTCTAGCTCCAACTACTGAGAAGCTTTGTTTTAAGGCCTTTCAGAAACGTATGCCTGACATGAGAGACATTAGATGAAAGAGAAAGAAAGTGGGACAAGTTTTTTTTGATTCCATTTTTTAAACTTTTTTTGTTGTTTTTTTTTTTCACTGCTCTGAATTAAGCTGCGTTTAATTGAGCAAGTGGACTACTTAACGACATATTTTCAATGTGTGAAGGACAAATAAGCTTTGTTTTAAGGACAAGTTGCTATTCAACCTATCATCCTCAAATATCATATTTTTATGTTGTATTTGCGTGCGAGTAATGAGAAGACAAAATAAGATTATACCAGTGAACCGACACTGTGGTACTGTATGTGTGTGTGCCAGCAAGCAGCGAGCTGCAGCGTCCCTCGTTTAAAGGCTTTGTCGCCCGCTCATTCTACGTTACCTTTTCTTTCAGATGACATGAAATCATCCTGAACCCTGCCTGTTATTTCACTATTTGATATTTTGCACGCTGTGTCTTTTAACCACTCTGGTCTACGTTGACTACTTGCATGACAGAGAGCAGTACGGTCTTCTGCTCTGCACTGAAACGTTTGCACTGACTGAATAACTACATATTTCACATTTTGAAATTATGCAACTCACTGGATATTTGTCTTGAAAATGTTGATCTTTTCATTGTGTAACTGTGCCGCTGCAGTCAATTTGAAACGTTTGTTTGGGACTGACTGTAGTCACGTTACTAAATGGATTCATGCTGCCAGGATGGAAACTTTTGGAAAAATCAGCCCAAGCCGGACCTGAACTCAAGTTATTTGTTTGCCACTGAGTTGAACCCGCAGGATATATGTGTTTTAGGAGACTGATCCCCAAAACCAAAATTCAATTTCCCTAAAACCTGAAGAAGACAAAAGTGTGTAGTTAAGTGAGGAATTCACCAGAACACTTTAACTAAAACACTTCTGTCCATTTGAATTGATAATTTTATCTTTTTACCCTTTGATAAGACTGAAACTGACTGAAACCAACGGTTATAATCCTAAACTTTGATACAGTTTATGTGTCCTGTAGCTTGACGACTTCTTACTTTGGCTGGAAGTCATAACCACTACTGAACTGTTGTTGCAACTGTGAGCAACTCTTAACACTAACTACACTACAGCTATGATTTGCCTGTTAAGTTGCTGCTGATTCGTGATATTGTTAATATGAAGTTTACATGTATAGGTGAGGTTGTGGAAGATGGCTCCATGGTGATATATGCACATATTAGTAGGGACACACTAATGTCAAACCGATGATGGAAAAAGGACTCTGACTGCTGATTTGATATTCCGTGAAACTTTTGTAAATATTCATTAATCTCTGAGCAAAATCCCCAATTGTTTGATGACAACTCAACTTTTATTTAAAGCATCATAAACCTCCCAGAAACTTGTATGTGCATATATTTCTATCTTTGTCTTCTGTCAACTGACACCGCATTTAAGTTCATGCAATTCACATCAGGTCCTTGTGTTTACTGAGTTGTTAAAATGACTTTCTGTGACAGAGTGCCTGCCTCAGCCAATGTGAAGGTGTGTGTGCATGATCAAAATATGTTTTTGAGTTTCTGTGTGTGTGTGTGTGTGTAGGAAAGTACTGAGAGAGAGAGAGAGAGAGAGAGAACAGGAGAGATTTTAATATGAGACGTGTGTTGTTGATAGACATGACAAGTGTAAGTGTGGGTGTTTTTGTTTTGAAGTGTGTTGCTGTAAATCTATCAGGGTCGATGACCATGTGACCATAAGAAAAGGCACAAATAAACTTGCATCCAAATCCGATCCCCTTCTCAAGCAATTATTGATTCAAATGTAAGAAGAAAACCTTGAAATACACCCCCAGTAAAAGCAACAGTGTACAGACTTTACAGATTTTATTACACCATTCTTCAACATAAACCCTGCAAACATGTTAAAAAAAAACATTTTTGGTCAAAGAGGAGAACAAAAATCTCTCATCCTAAGACCCACACAGCTCTTTAAAGCGACAATGTCAACAACAAAACATTTTCTAGACAGACGGCCTCTGCATTGTGCTGGTGAAAACCTCTGGCCAGTAGAATAAAGTGTAAAAGTTCTTCTTAAACCTGCATTTTAAGTCTTAAAAAGATAAAGTTTCACTCAATCCAGGCAACTTGGAGGGTTTGGGGGTCAATTTATTATCAGTTCAATCCTTTAACAACAGTAAGTGACCCTAATATGTATTTATATATTAGTGAATAGTGGTTCCTTGGTATGATGGCACTTAAGCTCTTTTTGACATTCACAACACAGTGGAGCCTCCAACAGACTCCAGCTCACAGAGCCACAATGTTTTCACTTCAGAGCAGTTAAATCCTGAACTTCACCACTATACTGTCAGACCACAATATAAGATTTGATATCTAAAATAATACAAACTACACATTTTTACAAAAGATCATCTTTCAATTATGTTAATAAAATATACAGTAGAAGATCCACATCTGTAGTGTTTTGTCAATCAAGGACACCAGTTGTCTGACTGTCCGTCTTTGCGCTACAGTCACACCTGAATTTAGAGCTCATACAGTTAGATTATATATGACATTTATACATTCAATGACCCTACACTTAAATAGTATTGTTTACGTTTCTTGATAAGAAGCTATATTTTAATACTATTCTCTAAAGACTCTCTGCTCTGCAAAAAAACTGACTTTAAATAATAAATAAGTACACGACCAAACTATCAAACATTAACAGTAAATCAGTTGATAGTGACATATAACATACTGTAAGGTGCAACACTGCATTCAGCTGAACAGATAAAGGACTCATACAGTAATCACACAGACAGAAAATGTGATCTTCTCATGGTTTTCTTCAAATTCAATACATTTGTCAAGTTACTGCTCCTTCGACGCAAACATTGGTTGAAGTCACAGAACTGAATTTCTACAATTTCTAAATGTAAATGGAGAGAAACAAGAATGTATTTCTTAATATAATAAGACTTTCACTGGCTGTAACACATCCATCTCTATAGTGTCTACATATGAATTATCTGCTTCTGAAAGTACTGTGAAACTCTGCACTTTCTGAGTCTGAAGTAAGAAGTGAGGAAGTAAACTGTAATGTCACGGTGCTCTTGAGCTGCACAGACGCACAAACTCTGATTAGAAGGATATAAAAAGCTGCAAACTCCAAACCGCAAGCGAATGGGTTCACAAAAGCATCAAGTTTATCGTATGTTGATGCTCCAAATCATTCATGTCCTTTACTTTCACACCTGGTCTGCAGTGAGCTTCTGTAAAACCCACCTGTGGATGCAGCCAGGATCACATTAAGACACGTGTAAGTGCTTTAGGAGGAGACGGAGACGGAGAAGTTTCTGGAGCCCTAACGGCTGCAAATAAAGTAAACGTGTATGGAGAAGATATTAACGTCTAGCGGGTTAACTCTGGTCTCCATAACTCCCAGTAAAGTGTTTAATCAGAACACACAACAAAGACAAAAAAATAATCCAACGTGAACTGTTTCTGGGGCTTCCTGTGCAGCTCTACAGTACATATTTATCACACAAATTACTTTTAAAACTCAGTGTGATAACTTGGCAACATAGTGGACCTATGTGCTAGTTTACTAAACTAGCACAGTTTACTAAAATAGGCCGGTGTGAGGGAGACTTACACTACGCTGAGATAAATGCTTTGTTACATTCTGTAGGAGTGCTACAACTGACAACTAATTTTCATTATTGTTTAACTGTTTTACCTATAAAAAGTCAGAAAATAGTGAAAATTGCCAGTTATAGCTCATAGGGATGTTAGTTTTATCTGATCAGCAGCCCAAAATCTAAAGATATTCAGTTTGCTATCACGTATGACACAGAAAAGCTTCAAACCCTCACATTTGAGAAGCTGCAACTGGCAAATTTTTAGTGTTTTTACTTAAAAAAAAGAAGACAAAAATGATTATTCCATCGTCACTTTCTGTCGATCAATCAATTAATTAAGGTATCGTTGCAGCTTTACTTAAAATATTTTCTTTTTTTTCGTAAATCCGAATATTTTTTTCTTCTTTTCAGAAGAAAACTTTACATGTGTGTATCAGGACTAAGAGATCTTTTGGAAACTCTGGTCTTAAAGCCTGGTGTAACAAGACCTGAGGACGTTTCCAAATTTTAAAAACAGATCATACTAGAAATATGATGAGCCTCTTAATGTGCCCTTACAGAAATCACAAGGCCGCAGTGCACATAAGGTCACACGCCTACCAGTGAAGACCTTGAGTCTTCTGATACGAGGTTGCCTTTTAGGTTCCCTTTGTTCCCCCAGAATCATCGTCTCTTCCGGCCCTGCTTGTTTTTACCCTGACTCTGTCCGTTAACGTCCATGCCGTCCACGTGGAGATGATCTTTGCTGTAGTGTTTGATCAGCGCTCCCGGGACCAGAGCCATGAGGGCAATGGCCAGGAGCTGGGCCAGCGTCCCCCAGGAGAAGATGTCATCCAGAGAGGAGATCTCTGAGAGGATGGAGCCCGTACGAACACAGATGAAGTTGTAGGGGATCAAACCTGGGAGGAGAAAGCAGCGGCGTAGTGGTCAGCGTTTGTTAGTTAGTGCGCTTGCGTGTAATTTTTATGTGTGAACAGGCTCACCTATGAACACAGAGAAGAAGAAAATGGGCATGGGGATGTTGAGGACAGGACAGGTGATGTTTAGGAACCAGTTAGGAGTCATAGGGAAGAAACGAAGGAAAAGGAGGAAGAAGAACAAACTGCTACGATTTTCCTCCACCTGACACAAGGAGCAAAAAACGGGAGAGAGAAGGAAGATAAAAGAAACATATAAAGAGATGAGAGAAAAAAAGAGGTGGGGAAAAAAAGAAAATAAAGGCGGAAAAAAGATGAAAGCAGTAGCAGAAAGAGTCGCTATGCTGCTTCTCGTCTATGTAAATTCCATACAGAGCTATTAACAAGACTGCATAAACATTAAAGGGGAACTATTATGCTTTTTGTCATTTTCAGTCATACGTATAATGTTACAATGTCACATGGTCATATTAAACGTGGCAAAAGTTTCAAATAATGAGGTAAATGGAAAGCCAGCCAATCAGAACAGAGTGGGCTCATCGGGAGGGGGGACCTTAAAGAGACAGGAGCTAAGACTGCCTGTTAGAGACAGAGGCTGAACTGAGTGGCTGCATAAAGGGCCAGTATAAGATAAATAAGGAGTTTTTTGAACTGTGAATCATGCAAAGATACTCTAGTGGAGTCCTAGAATAAAAATATAGAGCTGGAAATGAGCATAATAGGTCCCCTTTAAATAACACCTAAATAATATCATAATAATAAAATAAACCCTTCCATCATTTTTTCCTATTCTGTATATGCTGTTTTTCCATTTTCATCACAGTGTGCAAGTTGTGCAAAATGCACAACTAAAAACTTAACTCTGAAGCTCAAACAGTTTCCACTTATTACACAACTCTTTTTAAAAGTCAGATTTTTTTCTTGATAATTATAGAGGCCTTTCTAAATTCAGCTTGGTAAAAAGTCACAAAAGTTAGGAAAAAAGAGGTTAAAATCCAGAGTTTGCCAAACCAGCAGAATGGCCAATCAAAACCAGCCCAAAAACCAGAACTCAAAATACGTCTCTGTTAAACCACATCCACTGCTTTTAAAGTCCAACAGCATTGCTATCATTCACTAATGTATTTTAATATCTACAAAATAACGTCATAAATGTTGCAGTTGCAGTCATCTGTTGCAGTTTTCCAGAGTTGGTACCAAAAGGCGTGCGTCACGCGGCAGAGAGCCTTACAGCACATCGTGTGTGTGTGTGTGTGTGTACGTGGGTGGGGTGTTGGCATGGGTACGCGCTCATCTGGAGTCAGTTTGGTAGGATTTGGGTATAATAAATTATTTCATTGAAAATGTGGATTTTTATTTGTAGATATTATTCATGTAATTTGCATGTAAAATAAGTCTACCCATGGCAACATTTCAAAAGTAGCCCAATTCTGCAGGAAAACCGCAGACCTGGCAACCTTGTTCAAATCCCAGAGCAATTACAAGTGATTAATCTTCCATAGTGTTTATAAAACAGTTTCAATTAACTTCACATTATTTAAAACAACAAGCAATCAGTCACTGCAGTAATTTATTAAGAAATTATAATGACCAAATAGAAAAAAACTACTGAAAACTTCTGAAAACAGAAACGACTATAAAGTTACACCCCTGTATTAATGACGGAGGCTACTGAGCAGACAGGCCTACCTTCCTCTGCAGCAGCGTCACCTTCTCAGGGAAGAGCTGAACCACGTGCTGCTTTCCAAAGTTGGAAGACAGCAGGAAGCAGAAAGTAGAGCCGAAAGTGGTGAGCATGCAGGCCAACAGCAAACCCTCCCAGGGCCCGAAGATCGCACCGGCTAACATGTTCTGAAGGAGAAGTTAGAGAGAAATGAGTCAGTTTCTGCAGACAAGACAGAATAAAGCAGATCTATGTGTTGAAATAAAAAAATGGAACATGATTCCAGAAAATTCTTGAAATTAGCTCACTGGAATCAGAGGAAAAATGCATTTAAAAATATATATAAATATATGTAATAGGCAAAATGACTTGTTTGGATGAAGATGTATGATGTTTTTAGACACAACACACAGTTTCTCTCCTGGTTTTGTTACAGTTTCAGTGATTAGTCATAAGTCAACAGAAAATTAATTGCTGACTATTTTGATGATCAATTAATCGTTTTGAGTCATTTTTAAGAACAAAATGCTGAAATTCTCCGGTTCCAGCTTCTTAAATGTGAGTATTTTCTGGCTTCTATAGTCCTCTATTATAGTAAACTGAATATCTTTGAGTTATGGACTGTTGTATCTTGGTCTTTGGGGAACAGTGATCAATATTTTCACCATTTACAGACATTTTAAATACTAACGACTGATCCATTAATCAACAAAATAATGAAAAGATTAATGAATAATGAAAATAATCGGTGGTTGCAACCCTTCTCATTTGTGTGTGTGTGTGTGTGTCTCACCAGAAAGGAGGAGCCAGGGATGGCGAAGGACTGTTTATACAGGTAAGCGCTGCAGAACAGCAGCAGAACGTAGTCGTGATGTTCTCTTTTATAAAACTTGAGCATCTCTGCGAGCTCCCGCAGCTCGTCCAGGTCCGACGGGAACTTCAGCCTGAACGGAAACACACAACAGGACACACACGATGATGAACAAACAACTCTTTAGAGAATTAATTAATTAATAGAAATAAAAACATTGTTTACTGTTAATTATCTCCATTTCTTGTGACCCAAAGAGTTTTCTTAAGGACAAAAGACATCAGAGTAAGTGAGACACTTTGTCCTGGAAAGAAAAGCTGTTTTGGAAATTTAAAAAATGTACTTTTTCAAATCTTCGAGGACCACAAACTAAATTCTAGTCACCTTCATCGTATCAGAGCAGCAGCTGAGGTGTCAAAGGTCGACGTTTCGAACTCTGTGCACAAAAATCAAAACTAGCTGCATGTTTAAATACTACATAATAGAAAAACTACATATTCTTGTGATTTGGGTGAAGTGGCTCCTTATACAGAAAATCATGATTATGAACTATTCTATTCTTCAGATAGGATGAAGAGGAAAGACCTTACTTATTTTAGAAACATTTGTGTGTGTGTGTGCGTGTGTGTGTGCGTGTGTGAGAAGGCGAGTGTGAGGGTAACAGGATACATTTGATTGAGCGACAGAAATAGCATCGCTGCCTGTAGACTTGAGCAGAGGGTAGAAAGAGACCCCCCAAAAACACACACACACACACATACACACACACACACACACACACACACTAAAATCCCCCCACTTGAAACTCAAGATGCCGGCTTCCTCTACCACCTGCTCCGGCATTCAGCGTTCCTCGTTTCTACTGGTTAGCGGACAAACATGTCGTTCTGTCATTGGTCGGCAGGTTGATGATGTGTTAGCGCTCAGATACGTGGAGCTGCGCGGATGTATGTACAGTATTTAAGAAGGGAAAAGTATCATCGTGAGCACTTTTAATTTTGCTTACTCAAAACCCCATGAGACAATATTCTGTCTGCACATGCACAGACACACATATTAACACGAGTGAGACTAAAGTAGACACTTCACAGGGAGGATTTTAACTCACAGAATTAATTACAAACACTGATATGAGGTTTGGTCATATTAGGTTGCAGCTTTAAAGGTGTTTTTAAAGCAACTAGAGCTGCAAATAATTATTTTCACTACTGATTCATCTCTCAATTACTTTTTTTGGAACTTATTGTTAAGACTATAAATTGTCAGAAAATGGTGAAAAATAGTCCATCACAATTTCCCAGAGCTCAGGATGACATCATCAGTGCTTGTGTTGTCCAACCAGCTGTCTAAAATAAAAGATATTTAATTTAAAGTGATACAGAAAAAGAGAAAAGCAGCAAATTCTCACATGTGGGAAACTAGAACCACCGATGTTTGACGTTTTTACTAGATAATTAATGATTCATTATTTTTCATATTTTATTAATAGTTGGCGATTCGTTTTCTGACAAACTAAATCATTTCATCCCTGACAGCAGCAGACTAAGAGAGATAACAAAATGTAGGCCTTTCTTGGGCCATTTAGCAACATCAAATAACATTTCTTTACCAATTTTTGTCCGATAAAAATAACTTTAATAACCAGAAATATGCTCTTAATTACATGCCAGCTGTTTTACAAGAGTAGGTGTTACACAAATGGAGACTGGAAAACAAAAGGTTAATCTCAGGATTTAGGTGCCAGCACTCAGAAAGCGTAAAGAAATATACTGTGTGTCATGATTATGAAAGAAAGAAGAAAATCTAATTAAGCATGTTCAAGGCAAAACCTATAATAATGATAATAATAATAATCTTTTTTAAACTATTGCTTAGTTTTACTTTAGTCGACAATAATACTCCCAGTTCATCACACCTGAAAGATAACTAATATGGCAAATTATTAATCCGATCTCCACTTTCAGGTCACTGAGGTCATCTAACCAGATGGCCTAAAGTTAAAGGATATTATGTGTTTTTTTGTTGAAGTGGAAGAGTAGATTTTTCTTTTTGTCTTTAAAAGCATCATCTTCACTCTGTAGCAGTTTTGTTTAATTCAGTGTATTAATGTAATTTTGTTGTATTTGGTTTTATTTTCTCCTTCTGTTGTTTTGTTAGCAATTGTACAGTATTTTTTTTATATTTCCTCATTTGGTTTCAAACATATTAAATAAATAAAGCCGGCTTGTCTTGGTCTATAATGTACATATCAAGTTGATGTGTAACATGCCTGCACTGCAACCTACCTGCAACACAATTTAGAGCCATTTAGTGACATGAAATAACATTTTAGTGTCAAATAAGTTTACATTTATTTTTAAGATTATTTTTGACACACACACACACACACACGCACACGCACATGCACACAGAAATACACACGCATGACTGGGCAAAAGGGGAAGTCATCTCATTGGATGCTTTCACACCGAGTTTAAATGACCTCATCAGTAAGAGTACAGTAATAATATGAGTTATATCAATTTACCGAGTCTAAACACACACACACATGACTCCTGCTCTTGGCCTCAGAGTGTCTTGGTCGACGTTATTTTATCAACCCAAGACAACCTCACACTCGTCTGTCTGGCACATTGCAGCGTACCACTTACAAGACTCACTAATTTAACACACACACCCACACACACACACACACACACACACACACACACACAAGTCTTGTTTGGACATTGTACTGACTTCCATTCGTTATAGACAACCTAACCCTAAACTTAACCTAACCTCAATTCACACCTTACCCCTAACCCAATGACGTAAGAAAAACACACACACACACACACACACACACATACACACACACTCATAGATAAAACTACTAGAACACATTAAGAAACACACACACACATTCTGAAGAGTAATGTGATCAGTCCAATATGTACTGAAAGGAGAGAAGGGAAATTTAATATTTCAGTGCTATTTTGACTTTATTATTGTTATTATTGATAATGATAATAATAATAATAATAAATTCAAATGAAATACCGCAGTATAAATGTGGGGTAAAGAAATTAATTCCCTCATTCATTCTGTTGATGTATTACTTGTCCTTTCCCTGACCCCAGCGAGGGTTGGGACCCCCCCAAGATAAATATGAGGGGTCACAAGATGATTAAAGGAATAAATAAGAAGCACAGATTTCTTCTACTTAAAATTATGTTTTCTTATTTTGACTTTCCTCTTCATATTTTCTGTCACCTCTTTTGTGGCTTAGAAACGCTTCAAATCAAATGATCTGAGGACAAAAAATGATTCTTGATGACACTGATTCATTATAGAGGGTCACGAGTCAATAAGGTCGGGAACAGCCGCACTAGTCCATCAGTGAGGGAGCAGTAGAGCTGAAGCAATTAATCGATCAGTAGATCGACAGAAAATTAACTAGCAACTTTTTTGATAATTGATTAGTCGTTTCAGTCAGTTATGAAGCAAAAAGTCAAACACTCTCTGGTTCCAGCTGCTCACTTGATGAGGATTTGCTGCTTTTCTCTGTTTAATAACATTGTAAATTAAAATTTTTGCGGGTTTTGGACTGTTGGTGGGACACAAATAGACATATCAAGAGGTCACTTGGACTCTGGGACCATGTGATGGGAAACTTCTGTTTGTCATTCAAAAAAAAGCAAACAAAAAACATAGATGATCATTAAAAAAATGTAATTGGCTGCAGTCCTTGGAAACACAGAGGCTGGAGAAAAGTTTAACAATCATGGCAGTGGGGTTTTTAATTTATATGCCACCTGATGTTCAAGGTACTGCACTGTCATGCAGGGAAAAACCCAAACCAATACAGGAGCACAAGGAGGTGACTGTGAATCACTGCCAGAATATAAATTTTAAAAATTGGTAAATACTAAAAACAGCTGTTTTATCTTATTATTGTGGCTGTTATGTCAGTTGAAATTTAACTGTATGTGAAGAAGTACGTGAGTAAATACACTTTTGGTTTGTGTGATTATTCTTATTATAGTTTTTATTATATTTTGTATGTACTGCTAAAAACAAAACATGATTAAGCCACTGTTGTTGTGGCTGATTTGAGAGTGACTCCCAGCTGGATAACATGAGGAATTAAAATGAGGTAACTAAATTAATATAGAATTCAAAGAAAGTGGATTAATTGTGGTTGCATTATTTTTATTTATAGGTCTCTCTCTTTTTTTTTTTTTTTTTTTTTTAAAACTGTTTGTCTCTTTCCATTACCCGTACCTGTACTCTTGGACTGGCTGGTCCTCCTCCTCGGAGGCCGACGGGAGGTGCTCCGGTCCCGGGGGAAGATGAGTCGACAGCAGGTAGAGGTAGACGCTCGCCGCCGCCACAATGGCAGCCAGTCCCGCTAAGGAGCGCATGTTGCTCCCCGCAGAAACTCCCTGTTCACCGGCTGTTTAGTTTAGCAGCTCCGCAAACAAACTCCGGCTGAATTTAAGAGGAGGAGAAGAAGACCGCTGGCGGAGTAAAGTCGACGTGTTGCGGTTCAGTTGGACGACACCGAGGAAGGAGGGTGTCGCTTACCGGCCAGCGGGCTGCAAATGACGGTTGTCATTCTGGCTGAGGTTCGGCAGACGGATCACATGACAGTTTCTCCAGACTGTTGACATGTGTGCAGCGCTGTGGTTTCTCTCTGATTCCCGCTCGTTTTTTCCTCTGAAACTGTAACTTTTCACGTTACGTTTTCTACAAATCGCCCTAAAAGAAATACATTAATCACTAAAACTAACTAAACTGAACTTTCTGTGTACAGGTTATGCAGTTGGATATGCGCTTATATGATAAGGCCACTAGAGGGCGGCGTGGTAAAGGCCATGAGGAGTTCAGAAGAGTCAAATTATGACTTAAAGGACAGGTTCACAATTTTTCAAGTCTGTCTTTAAACAACAATCAGGAGCCCAAATGAACATTGAAATAGGTTTTTCTTGCTGTAATCATTCCTTCTGTTCATACTGACCATTAGAAGATCCCTTCATGATGCACCTACAATGTAAGTGATGGGGGACCAAAATCCACAGTCCTCCTTCTGTGCAAAAATGTATTTAAAAGTTTATCTGACGCTAATATGAAGCTTCAGCCGTCCAAATGTGTCAAATCCAGTAGATAACTTTCAACATTACAGTCTTTTTAGTGCCAAAGTCCCTCTTTTTGTTACTATACTTCCACCGCAGCTCAACAGGGAAACACTGTCTGAGGAAACACAAAGAGGGATTTGATGCTAAAAAGACTGTAAATGTAGCAGATATCCACTTGAAATGACTAACTCAGACTGCTGAAGCCTCACATCAACGTTTTAATGCATTTTTGCACAAAATGACTGTGTGGACACACTGTGGATTTTGTCCCCCATCACTTACATTGAAAGCACATTTGAAGGGGATCTTTTAACAGCCAGTATGAACAGGAGGAATGATTACAGCGAGGAAAACCTCTTTCACTGTTCATATGGTCACCTGACTGATGTTTTAAGACACACATGAAAAATTGTGAACCTATCCTTTATGCAGTGACAATATTTATAAATTCAGTCACTGGGTTATTTGTACATTAAAAAAAATACAGTGCCATGCAAACATATTAGACACTTTAGATGTTTAGATTCTTATCCATTATGCAAACCATCAGGGAGGCATCTGATCAGTCCCAAATTTATTCTCCAGCATGACAACGACCCCAAACATGCAGCCAGAGACATAAAGAACTATCTCCAGCAACAAGAAGGACAAGGAGTCCTGAAACAGATGGTTTGGCCCCCACAGAGCCCTGATCTCAACATCATGGAGTCAGTCTGGGATTAACATGAAGAGACAGAAGCAGCTGAGACGCCCTGAATCCACAGAGGAACTGTGGCAGGAACAACCGACCTGCCAAATACCTGAAAAACTGTGCAGGTGTAACAAGGAGAAGTGCTGCTGTTTTAAAGGCGAAGCTGCTCACAGTAAATATTGATTTCATTTAGGTTTCCTGAACTTTGTATGAAGTTAATTAGTTAATAAAAACAAAAACTATTAATGGCATTCATTTTGGAAGTATCCTAACTTTACTTTTAGGGCCTAAAAGTTTTGCACAGTACTGTATATTAAAATAATACTATCTGCTCATCAAACATAGTTTTTACTGTTTACATTTCCGATTGTTTGCTCGAGGCCACTTATCTGGCTGCCTTACACATGTAAATACTCTCTTCCTTTAAACACACATGCATATGATATAGTGTCTCCTTATTTTGTTATTGCACATGTTTACATTGTTTTATATTTTGATTGCATGCTCTCTTTTTATCTGCCTTTTGCAGCGTCTCCTAGGAGACACTTTTCGTTGTATAATGACAATAAACTTAAATTGAATTGCATAATACCGGTATAAAGTCTAAAATAAAATACATATAACATACAAACATAAACAAACATTTCTTGTACATGTCTTTTTTTGGTTTGTTTTTTAATGGTTTTTACATCTTTTTATGTATTTATGTCTTCTATGGAAGGATATAAACATTATGGTTACAATGAGGGAGAGCAGACTGACCAACATAACATGAAGACGCCAATCAATATTGTTTTGTCTAAGCAGTATTCTCATATTGCATCCATTTTTAATATTATCTCACTGCAGGTTCCATCTCAGAAATCACATTCTTTAGTCTTTACCCTTTCCAAATACAAGTATAAATCATCAATCGACACAGGAAAATGCTTCAATGTTGACTTTATTTATTTAACATCATATGGTTGCAACAGTTTGGGCCATATTTAGAGGGAGCTGGGAGCGGGGGGGTAGGGTTAGAAAGTTGATGCTGTTCCCCTTCGATCTCATTTATGCGGCTTAGCTCCTGCAAAAGAAATTTAGAACATTTAGTCACAAATCGTAAAGACCTAATAACCACAGCATTAACACAACACAAACCCTGAGCTGTTCAGAGACTGAGAAGATATCAGTCTTGTTCTATCAATGTAACAGGCTTTCTATGTGAATGGCACGGATTAGACATGTATTTTCACTCGTCAGCTACTAAAGTAACCATCTTTAGTAACCATCTTTCAGCCCTTTACCTTAAAAATGCGCTTACTTTAAATTACAGTTCAAAAACACATAATCTCATAGAATAATTTCCTACTTATCAGGCAGCCTTTGGTTTTCATTCACTTCAGTATGATATGAAAGCTCACTTACAGAGACTTGAAATTTACTTTTAGGACAGAATCACAATATTTCAAATCTGTCCTAAAACAATGTGCAGGTGCCCAAATGAACAGTGACAAGTGTTTTGTTTGCTGTAATCATTCCATGACAGGTATGAATTTTATAAAGTAATATGAAAGTAAAATAATGTCACACACACACACACACATTTTTACCTTTTTTGTCTTTTGTATCCTGAGGATCGTTGTTGAAGAAGGCGTCCACATCAATGTCCTCGATCTCATCTACAGCTACTCCCTCTTCTTTAACTACAAGGTTGGAACACATTTGATGTAAGTAACAAATCCAAAGTTTTTGGTCAGTGTTACTTTATTAGACATTTATTCTCACAGGCACATGGAGGACAAACCTGGCTCGTCGTCAGTGAACGCAGCTTTCAGCCCGACCACGACAGCCAACAGCAGGAACACGAGCTGAGCTTTCATTTTCTACAAGAAAGCAGATGAAGGAGGCGCTCAGTTTAACTGCAATCCTCTGCCTTTTGTTTTGTGATAAAGATTAATGATGCTTTTAAATAGTCGGTAAAAGCTGAAAAGAGATATTAAATAATAACTCACCTCTGCTTAAACTCACCAGCAGCAGTCTGTAACAGTGAAGTTTGAGGTTTATGATGCGTCTGGATTGTGACTGACTTATATAGCAGACTGAAAGGCCTCAGGCTGGGTGTGTCCAAAGAATCTTAGCAATCTAACCTGTTCAGTTTAAATTAGTTCCAAAAATAAATCACTCACTCGCTGTATTCAAAAGCACAGAGCATGGACAACAACTCTTAACTGCTTGTAGCTGCATGTTGGAAAAATAAAGCACAGCAGTCAGGTTGCATTAATACAACGACACATTTTTCTTTGCACTGATATATTCTGATGATGGACTGAAACAACGATGACTATGAGATTAACGTGTTGTCTTGAAGCTTTAATTTGAGGGTTGATTAATGTAGTAATTGTAGCCATTTTGTATATAATGTATGGAATTGTAATGTTGTGTGTCCACAGCGGGAAGAAACTTTGTCTCCTAAATGATAAAACAGAATTTAAAGGAATTAATAAGAGGCAGTGTCAAGTGTTAAGTCTGAGTATAATCACAACATTGAGACTTATCCTGAGGGGTTGGAAATGACCTAAAGCTCCCAGTTTAATGGAATGGATGAATTTGTTGTATTGTAACTAAACATCAGTGTCCTATGAAATGATGTTAACCAGAAGATCAGAGATATATGACACAGATAGAAAGGAAATGGAGTTTTCTTTTTCTTACTTTTATGCATATTTTGTCTTTGTTTTATTTTTTACTGTTGTGTTAAGAATTGTTTGTGAAGAATTGTTCTTATATTTATTTATGTTGGTATATGTTTAAAATATAAATAAACTGGGGGGGGGGGGGGGGGGAGGAATTCCGGCCATTTTAATGCATGGTCCCCCAATTTTAAGGTAATAACTTAAGCTAGAAAACTTTAATAAAATAACTTTAATATTAAATATTTGGTTTCAAATCCTTTGCAGTCACTGACAGTCTGAAGTCTTCTGTCCACAGACAACAGTAGATATACAGATATTCATCTTCACCAGCTCTCCATGGTTTCCTTTTAAACATGAACGTTTTAATTCAGATGATTCCAATGTTTTTGAAGATTTATCTTCACAAATTTTTAACTCGAATGCAACTCTGTTCACTATATATATATTATGTTTTTATTTCTGTATGCAAATGTCGAACTGAACCGAATATGAACATGAGAAAGTGACGGGGAAATAAGAATTATTGAGGGTTTTTGAAATTATTTTTTACCCTTTAATGTAGTTTTCTCAGATGTCCTGTTGTCTTGTATAAAAATCTTAAAGGACAGGTTCACAATTATTCAAGTCTGTCTTAAAACAACAGTCAGGTGCCCATAACAGTGAAAGAGGTTTTCCTCGCCATAATCATTCCTCCTGTTCATACCGGCTATTAAAAGATCCCCTTCAAATGTGCTTTCAATGTAAGTGATGGAGGACAAATTTGGGGGTCATTTTGTGCAAAAATGCATTTAAAAGTTTATCTGGAGCTTATATGAGGCTTCAGCAGTCTGACTTAGTCATATTAAATGGATATCTGCTACATTTACAGTCTTTTTAGCATAAAATTCCCTCTTTGAGTTTCCTCGGATAGGATATATCTACTTGATTTGACTCATTTGGACAACTGAAGCTTCATATTAGCTTCAGATAAGCTTTTAAATACATTTTTGCACAGAAGGAGGACTGTGGATTTTGTCCCACATCACTTACATTGTAGGTGCATTATGAAGGGATCTTCTAATGCTCAGTATAAACGATGATTATGGCAAGAAAAACCCATTTCAATGTTCATTTGGGCTCCTGAAAAACTGCCAACCTGTCCTGTAAATAAAACATGCCCTGACAACATGACCTATCTGAACACATCCAGTTTATGAAAGGTGACGCTCACACCACAAACATGTTCTAATTAGCCTCAAGCTAAACTACTCCACACTTCTCTTCTTCAAGGGATTCCAACGATGATGGGTGAAAAAAGTTGCCTATTCAAGTTTTGCCACATTGTCGATGAAGGGTTTCAGATTCAAGCTGTCGCCGCAGGAGTTACGTTGTCAAGATATTTGTATGACAATGAAAAAGAGAGGAGATTTGCATACAGCGCACTGCAGCAGGAGTAGCTCAAACATACAGGATAATCAAAGATCCGTTATCATCAGTGGCAGCAACATGTTTTACTCAGCTGTTCCTTGGGTTTGTAAGTTACATATGAGTGCTTCATATAAACTTAAGATAAAACTTTTAAATGCATTTATGCTCAACATGACAGGAGGAATGATTACAGTGAGGAAAAACCTCTTTCACTGTTCATTAAGACAGACTTGAGAAATTATTACTCTATCCTTTAATGAGATATTACACATATTACATAAACTCAAAGTGAACTTTGTCTTAAATAAGTTTTTAATGTCTGTTTTTTTTACAATATTATTTACCCTTTAATGAAATTCTCTCAGATGTCCTGTTATCTTATATCAAAACTTAAAATAAAACATGACCTGACGATATGATTGTTGTCCAGCTGATGCTGCGACCTATAAACACACATCCAGTTTGTGTAAGATGTGCTCACACTTGACAGCAACAAAAAGTCTCAGAGTCTGTCTCAACTGGCGAGAAAATCATGTTGAAATTCAACTTCCATCTGAGTTTCCATCAGACAAACTTGTTCTAATTAGCCTTAAGTTAAGCGGTGGTGTTGACCTATCTTCAAGAGATTCCAAATACGGATGCAAATATTTGCCCATTCAGGTTTTGCCACATTCTATATGAAGGGTCTCAGACTCAAGCTGTCACCACAGGAGTTCAACCTTTCTGACACAAATAAAGCAAACACTAAGGTCTTATCAAGTTGTTGATATTAGTCTAATCCACGTTTGCACCTGTGTTTTATGGAGACAAATAATATGACAATGATTTGCATGATAATGAAAAAGAGAGGAGCCGGAGGTGCTTAAACACGCAGGATAATCAAAGATCCATCATGATCCAGTCTCTATCTGCTCCTCAGTCCCTCTGCACTGCCCCTCTGTCTGTTCTCAGCCCCTGCTCACATCTCCGAGGCCATGTTCTTTCCTCCGACTCCCCAGACCTGCCATCTTCAAGCTGTCCA
This sequence comes from Thunnus maccoyii, assembly GCF_910596095.1. Taxonomy (NCBI): domain Eukaryota; kingdom Metazoa; phylum Chordata; class Actinopteri; order Scombriformes; family Scombridae; genus Thunnus; species Thunnus maccoyii. The sequence goes on along the minus strand of NC_056546.1, from coordinate 6,822,818 downwards.
CCTGATGCCCTCAGACTTTCCCTCCTTTCCCCACTCAGTAATTGTCTGCACCTGCTGCTCATTCCCTCATCAGCTCCTCACTATGTGTACTGGTCCTTTTCCTTTGTTCTTTGCCAGTTCATTGATGTTGCTTTATAGGATACTTGCTTTCTAGCCATCCTGATCCTAGCTTATCCTGGACTTTATCTGTTCCTTGTGGTTTGATCCTTTTTGCCTGTTTATCACCTGCCTGTCTGCCTTTGAACTGGTTACCTGTTTTTGGACTAACTCCTGTTGCTACCTGTAAGTGTGAGTTTTTTGCTTTTGCATTAAACCACCTTCTAATTTCACCTGCCTGTCTCATGAGTCTGCATTTGAGTCCTCCACCTGTCTGTCCTGGCGTCATTCATGACAAGATCTATAATTATCAGTGGCAGCGACCTGTTTTGCTCAGCTGTTCCTTCAGTTTGTAAGGTACATAAAACTAGAACATTCTTTTGGTTATGTACCAGTATGTATGTACAAAGCAGGTTCAGTGACAGTTTTCCAACACAAACCTGCTTTCAAGGACACGTTCACAATTTTTCAAGTCTGTCTTAAAACAAGAGTCAGGAGCCCAAATGAACACAAATGTTTTTTTTCTTGCTGTAATCATTCCTCCTGTTCATACTGACTATAAGAAAGATCCCTTCATAATGCATTTACAGTGTAAGTGATGGGGGACCAAAGTCCAAAGTCCTCCTTCTGTGCAAAGATGTATTTAAAAGTTTATCTGAAGGTAATATGAAGCTTCAGATAAACTTTTAAATACAAATGAGTCAAATCAAGTAGATATCTTTCAGTGTTACAGTAATTTTAGTGCCAAAGTTCCTCTTTTTGTTACTTTACTTCCTTTCAAGGAAACACAAAGAGGGAATTAGATGCTAAAAAGACTGTAAATGTAGCAGATATCCACTTGATATGACTAACTCAGACTGCTGAAGTCTCATATAAGCTTCAGATTAACTTTTCAATGCATTTTTGCACAAAATGACTGTGTGGACACACTGTGGATTTTGTTCCCCATCACTTACATTTAAAGTACATTTGAAGGGGATCTTTTAATAACCAGTATGAACAGGAGGAATGATTACAGCGAGGAAAACCTCACTGTCGATATGGGCACCTGACTGTTGTTTTAAGACAGACTTGAAAATTTTCAAACCTGTTTTAATGTCTGCAGGTTATTCTTCAAATTTCTTGTTCTTTATATCTTAATTTCTACTTAAGCATTTGATGTGATTTTTATGAAAGAGAAAATAAAGTCAGTCCCTTATATACTGTATTCAAGTGTGTGTGTTCAAAACCAGCCACTCAGATGTATAAGAGTTCAGATTTATTCATTCTTCTCTACTGAAGAAAAATCTGACAAAATCTCTAATACAGAAACATAAAGAAACATTAATAACTGCAGTTCCTAATATATACATGACGTTTGTTGTCTCGAGAGCGAGAGAAAGGAAAAAGAGATGGGAAGTGATACACGTGTCAGACATTTACACACCACTTATTGTACTTATGAGGAACGCACCTACAAAATATCCAAGCTGAAAATCATGTAACGTAAACGGGACTAAAAATGTGTAAGACTGAAGTGGAAAAATACATCTGTCTAGTTAGACTAAAGGAGTCACACTCGTTCTGAATAAGTACTTTAATGAACAAATACTCTAATACTGATGACTTCAGTGATCTTTACACTTTACTGTTCCTCTAATTTAATAAAGCGTTAAAATACTCCTCCGCTTATACACATATGGCCACCCAGGTGATCCTAATATCTTATTCAGTGTCCAGGATCACACTTTTAAATGTACTTTTTGTTGTGTGTGGAAAATTATTGAATAGATGTGGAAATAAAAGCTGAATGTCGTACTGTAGGTCTGCAGTACCCTCTGCTGGGTGATAGTAAAACTGAGTTTGTGTTTACAGGTTGGGATGATCTTTGTTGTGATGCATATTTTCAACATACATACATGGAAATGTGTGTACATACATATAAAATGTAAATTCATCTCATTTTAGAATGGCTATAGGCTTAAAACAGAGAGATGTGTGTACATTAGTGGGAGGTTATGGGGGTTTTAGAATTTTTTTTATTCTCTGTGTAATTCTACCTTTTATACACTGTATTATATAAATATATATACAGTCAGCATCTCATAAAAACCCTTCATCTACTTTTTATCATTTTTACTGACAATGGCTTCTTTCTCACAAACAAAATGTCTCTTGAATCTGAAATTAAGCCAAAAGGAAAAACTGAAACACTACTAATACACCAAGAGTTTCTGTACTATTTAAAGAAAAAGCTGGAGATGTACAGGAAGAAACAGGACAGAGGAGACAATAATATCAGGTTTCAGTTTGGTCATACTGGAATAAATATTACACTATACAAAATAGAGAAACATGAGAAGACATGAAGAAGAAGAAACGCTTGATCGTGTGATGATCTATTGTCAGAAATATGAAGCTGAAGGGAGACGCCTGATTCAGAGCCTCAGAGAGATTAAAATACACTTTTTAACTATTAAATGGCATTTAAATGTAAATGTCAAAACTATATTTGTTTAATTACCTTAACAAAACAAATTTGGCTGATTTTTTCTCAGTGATTATTTCATTAATATTATTATAACTGCATCTTTAGTTTAGATTCCCAATCTACAGTCCATACCAGCCATTTAGTTGTTTGCCAACTGCTAATAAACCTCAACAAGATGATGAAGAAGAAGAAGAAGAAGAAGAAGAAAGAACAGCGGCATTGTTGCAGCTTTCATTTGTACTTGAAAACCATCATCAGGAGCAGGTTTTAAAGTGAAACTGAAAGCTTGATTCTGCAACGATTACTATGTCTTCTTTGATCTCCTGGTTACTTACAACTGGTGTTGTCTGTTTCTTCTTCTGGGGACACATTATTTGGAGGACTGGTTATGCCAAATCTAGTATATGTACTGTATAAATGCATTATATCATTATATGAGGCTTCTAATCATACAGTCTGTGCACATCATGTGAGGTCCTTTCATGTCTTTTATATATGAAGTCATGTAATAACTCCAGTTATACACATCAAATTCCTTATAAACTACTGTTGTAATTACACTCATTTTTACATTTCATCAACACTGACACAATTATCACCAAATGACTAATTACCCTCAGGTTCATGTAAATTTAATTCCAAGCCAATCAATTCTAAAATATTTCTGCAGTATGTGTTTATTAAAAGGTCACAGTGGGAGTGCATCAGTAGAAGATGAATTGCAGTTTGCAGTTTTGAGATAATTAGATAGAAAGTAAATGGCTCCGCGTGTTAAAATTACAGTTTTTAAAGATTCCCTGCAGAGAGAAAAAAGAGGAAGAAAGAAGAAGAAGAAGAAGAGAGAAGCAGACAAAAGAGAGAAGAAGATGGATGGAAGAGAAACATCGTAGGTGGTTAAAGAGTGACTCTACAGATGGGTGATCCATCACAATATAATCAATAAGAGTTGTTAACATTTATGTTGAAAGCAATGCTTAGACAACAAACTAAAGGTTGAGAATTGTGCAGTTGATGCATCTCTAGCTGCCAACTGAACCAAACGACAACACAAAGCTGATCTCTGGAACAACAGTTTCATTTTTTTTTCTCCCCCTCAGTAAAATCTATCATTACAGCTAATTAAAAAGGGAATCAGTTAATGACTAAAATTCTCCATACCACATCTGTAAACCAATACTTCATATGATAACCTAACATTTAACAGCAAAAAGCTCTGGATTAGTTGCATTGAGATTATCATATGGCTACAATGTTCAAGCTAACAGTCTGAGGGCTATTAGGCACATCTTTTAACACACACAATAAACGCTTCATTAAAAATACCTATAAACATACGAAATTTGTATTGACCCATTTTCTAATTAAAGGAACAAAGGTTACATAAAAACAAATTATTATAACATTTAAAAATGAATATTTGCATTGTTATTAAAGCTCAGCCTCCAATGACTTCCTGCTTCAATAACTGGTGATAAATGGTGATGTTTTGTCTACAGGTCTTAGTGTCTCCAGGAGGTTTTCCCTCCACACACACACACGTTATATTCAGACATTACTCTCCTGCTTCTGTCTTTGTCAGATTATGGGAAATGATGGAAAACACAGAGAGCTGAGGTGATGCAACAGACTCTCTGGTACTTATGCAAAAAATTAAACTTAACTATGGTTAAGTTATAGTTAAGCTCTTAGGGTGGTTATGAATTATTGAAGTGTTCATTGTTGACTATGACTGGACTGGAAGCTGTGATGAAAGTGTTGAAGACAAACACTTCCGCTCCCGTCTATCACCCTTCTGCACTTGTGTTTTCGCTGCACTATGCAAACTTTAGACTCCCTATACTGACAATAAACATCTGTTGAATGTACTCACTGTTTTGCAAATTTGCTCAATCTAAATGTTTGTGACAGGCATCACTTTTCCCTGTAAAATGCAATTTCTAATACAGAATTGGTTCATCTGAAAAAAGGCTTTATATAATTTTCTGCATACAGCTCATACGACGGTCACCTCAGCAGAGGATTCAGCCACTCAACATTTCTCTACCATTTTGGAGTAGAAGTGATGCATCAAATAATTTTTTATTTGGATGTTGTAACAGTACATTGACATACTTTATCTGGGAGATGATTAGTCGATTGACAGAAAATGTTTTGGCAACAATTTTGATAACTGATTAATCGTTTAAGTCATTTTTTTAAGCAGAAACGCCAAAAATTCACTGGTACCATCTTATCAAATGTTAGTAGTTTTTCCAGTTTCCCATGATAGTAAACTGTTTGAGTATTCTGAATATGTGAACTTGGGCATTTTTCACTATTTTCTGACATTTCATTCACTGAACAATCGATTGAATATTAAAAAAGTAATTGTCAGACCTACTGATAATAAAAATAATTGTAGGTTGCAGCCTTACAGTGCTCCTATGATGGAATAATAACACCTTGCCCCAGGTTTTCTGTGCAATTTCATAAAAACAAAAAAAAACCATTGCAATAAATGAGCACAATATAAACTACAATTCATCTTAAGACTAGACTTGACATCTACTTCAGGTCCAAATTTCTAAAAAAAAATTTTAAAAAATGCCATTAATCAAATTACCTGGAGTCAAATGATTGACAGTTGGTAATCCAGACTTGTCTCAGAGAGGGTTAAGTGAGTCACATTAACACATTAACATCAGTTTCTTTGTTTAATTAGCCTATCAGTGAATAATTTTAGCTAACACAAACCATTCGTTGCTAACTGAGATGACGTTTTTGAAAGCTTTAGTGCGATGAGGAAAAACCTCCGTGATGGTGCTGTTAATGCTTTAATGAGAGCGAGACAGAGAGAAGCAGACAAAGGCAGAAGCATTCATTTCTCCGGTGAACAGCGTGTTAAGGTCTACAGTTTTATGTGTGACTCCTCTGTTGCATCAACCCGACCTCATCGGGAGGAAGGCTCCGAGCTACATGTTGCTGCTGGGGTCCGGTTACAGCAGTGATATTACAACCACAGCCCTTGATAGAAAGAATTTATACGACAGTGGACATGTTGAAACCCCCTCTCTGGTGATGACAGATGTATGCTGCGAATATTTAACAGACACAACTGGAAACGGGGAGGCGGGAGAGTTTTATAATTCACCCTTCCTGTCTACGTAGTTTTTCCAATTAGTTTGGATTTTATGGTTGCAACCATTTTATTATAAAATCTTTCTTCTAACCATTATAATACTACCACCACACTGGAGGCTACAGAACAGCACACTGCACCTAATGTTTACAAAGTACAGGGACTGGGAATCAGCAGCGGTGTGCTGGTAGTTGAGGATGCCGCATACAACACTAGAAGTAAGTATACTTTAATCCAAAACATTTAAATTGGAGTGAGGGTCATACCAAAAGAAGTGGGAGGGGGTGGGTACTCTCTGTGTGCTTGTGTATACCTTAAACTAGACTACTAAATACCACATTGATATTGTTTACACTCAAATCTTTCTTCTACAGACAAAATCAGCTTTCTGTCATCTACAGTATGATGGATAAATGTTGGCATTTTGTAGCAGTAATTCAGCCTAAACTCCAAACACGTAAGTACGCTGGACTCTTGGATCAATCCTGATTCAAGAAACAGAGATTAACAGTCAAAACGTGACAAAAACTGAACTAGACGATGGTGTTATTACTAGATGTAGGAGAGTCTTTCTTCAAGGGAGCATCACTGGGACGACAAACCTTTTTAGGAGAGGAGTTGTCATACCAGAAACTTTACAATACAACGCAATCAGATGTGAGTTTTTGTTTTGTCCATGTAGGAAACTGGAGTCCAGGCTGGATTTCAGTCCACTGAAATGCTGACGTCAGCATATTTTCAGCCTTATTAGGTGTTAGCAACTGTGTGGAAGATGAATAAACCTCATTAAGGTCCATTGTTTGGTGTCACAGCTGCTCCTACCAGCCATTTTTTGCCCCACATCACAAGTGTTTGTTTCATGGGGACAACCAATGACGCAGGTGAAAGAAACAAATTAATTGTCCTACAAGATCTGGTTCGCCCCTGGTTGCCGGGAGTTGCCGTCGTCCCCCCTCTCTGATTGGTGTTTGTAAAGGTCACATGGCATAAGAGGGAGGGGCTGTCCTTGCTCGGCCAGCACTGACTCGTAAGATGGCGCCGCCTCCAGCGGGAAGGAAATGGAAGCGATGTGCTGATGCTCCTGCTCCTGTAGTCCCAGCGGGTAGTGGGAGCGGGAGAACCAGGCGGCGCTGGCCGAGGTCTCCCCGTAATATGGAGAAGGATCCGAGCTGGTGTAGTTAGGCTGTTCCTCCTGCTCTGCCCCTGTCTGACAGGGGTCCAACAGGGAGTAAGGAGGTGGGTCATCTGTAGGTATGTAGATCTGAGAACCAGGGCCAACACACTCATCGTAACTATGGAGACAAATCCAAAATTATACAGTTAGTACAGTGATGGTTGAGACAGAAAGACATTTTTTATGTGTTTTTATTTCTGGCTTGGACATCTTCACCAATCTACAGTATATCAAAAGAGCATCAGCTTTATAGATAAGGATATTGAGAAAACTTTGCGCATAGACATGGCAGGTGACTGATAAGTGGAGCAAAGATGAGCAACTGCATATATGTGATAAAATATCTGATACATAAAAGGTCACTTTTGGATTCTGGATCAGTTTTGGAAGAATATTGCAACAATATGAAGCCTTTTGAATTTGCTCAGTTTTGTGTCTGTAACTGGTCTCATCTCCAACAATCAGTAACAATGGCTGAGACTCATGGATATCCAAGTATTTAGAGCCATCTGTCCTACCAAACTGACGGTAAAAAATAAAGGGTTAAGGGTAAGGGTGGTTAAAAATTAAGTTGAAACAATTAAAACAGATGACCATAGCATAAACTTTTAGTATCATAAAATTATCCAGGAGACTTCTGTGTTGCCATTTTGAGACAACATTTCAGATATCACTAAAAGAAAGCTTGAAATGTGAATTTAGAGTGGTAAACAAGACTGAGAGTCTACAGCTGTGCTAACTCTCTGGGAGCTCTGGGAGGCTGCACTGAGCTAAATCCTGACATCAGCATGCTAACATGCTCACAATGACAGTGCTAACATGCTAATGTTCAGCAGGTATAATGTCTTCATGTTTATACTGTGATTGGCTAATTAGCACTAAACACAAAACGCAGCTAAATATTTGATCATAAACCAAAGTATTGGACACTTCGAAATTTTAACCTGATGGGGGTGTTAGATGAAATGTTAAAGGATAACCAAGGTTTTTGTAATTCATCCTGACATGGACATAACATAAATGTTCAAATCTCATGGCAATCCATCCAGTAGTTGTTGAGACATTTCACACAAAACCATAAATGTCAACCTCATAGTGGTGCTTCAGGAAAAGTCAGACCAAAGTCAGTAGAATTCATCCTCTGAGAACCATGAATAAATGTGGGACATTTCATGGCAATCCATTTAATGATTGTTGAGATATCAGACCAAAGTGTCGGACCGACTGAACAGCAGACAGACTGACATGCCATCCCTTAAGCCATACTGCTAGCATGGATAAAAATACTTCTGATACTAGCGTCTTATCCCACTTTGCAGCTCTATCATGTAGTTTTCTGAATTAAATCCCATTGCTCCAGCTCTGATGTGTGTGCAGCTGTGTGTTTGCTATGTCACTGCTAACTTCTGGATGCATTATGTGCTGACAGCTGTCCAGTTTCATCAGTATCCCCACACAAGAAGGGAAATACTCTTCAGTGGAAATTGTATATGTAACAACAACATAGGAAAAAACAGCTACCATCTTTAAAACAAACCTGCTTTCATGCCCGATCATTTGCACCATCCAGATTTGTTATATACTGGACCCGTAAGCACACAAACAAACAAACTCTGCTCTGTTGGTAGCCTATACAAATGCAGCGCTGCATATTCTGTATCACACTCTGCAGCCCACAAGCATTCATAAAAGAACAATATTATCTTTCACATGTGCAGATGCTAACTTTTCCAACAAAGTTCATAAAACATATAACCTTTGGCTTGTGCCTGCCTGTGTGTTTAATATTCCCCTCGGGAGATTTCTCTTTTCATGTTTCAGAGGTCAAAGATTGGGGATTAGTTACAGAACAGTATGCCAGGAGCAGGTGAGAAGTCAATCTCTTGCTCAAGGACGCCTCTGAAGAACAAGCAGGGTCTTTGATGTGAAGGATCACTCTCCTTTCTCACTACAGTACACTACACAGCTGCACCTAATGTGACTGGGACTCAGTGAAATAGCAAACTTCATTATAAATGTGCTGCAACACATGAAAAATGGTGGTGCTTTAAAAACATCTGACAATATTGTGATATAAACATTTGCTGTATTTCCTCAAATAAAAGACAGTAGTCAGTTGGTCTCTGATAATGGTTGAGGGTGTGGTCGACACAAACAAACAAAGGTCGGCCCCAGAAACAGGCCGGGGTGCCTGTTATATAATGTGCATGCCCGTCAATCATAATGTCCATTTCCACTGCTTTAATTGAATAAATTCAACAATATAATCATGCTATTTTCAACACTTTGTTGCTCTGGATCACTCATCTAAATTATTATTGTCCTGTTTCAGTCACTGTGGTTGTATGTGTGTAAATGTCTCAGCCAACTGTAGTTTGTAGTAACGTCCACATTTCCACAAGATGGCAGTAGCTACATTAGAAGCGCCATGTGGGACCCGTGCAAGTGATTTAATTTTCCACAACACAGTGGAAAGCGAACTTGAGCAGCATGGCACTCAGATGGGAATTTGATGCCAAATTCAAGGAGAGAGTTTTGCAGTATGTGGAGGGACATTCAGGAGAGAAAACTGCAACAAACTTTGATATTGATACAGGAAGTGTTGAGTTTGTATTAACAGCATAATGCAGTAACAAGGAGGCTTCGTACTAAAATATGAGCAAATATACTAGGGAATTACAGAGGGAATTAGAAATAAAGGCCTCTCTCTGATATAAGCCTGCTTCCAATAAAGGCCTGGTTCCCACTGAAGTTGAGGTAAATAAAGGCCCCGGCCTCTATTAGAGGAAATACGGTAATCATTTTGCTTCTTGCCCAATGACACTTTGAGAAGATGCTTGAATGGATGTTGATGGACATGTAATAAAATAACAGTTTAGAAAAAATCTGTATGATTGAGGATGTGTTACCACCAAAACACCTTTACACTACTTCCTGTTTACAATTTACAAAAACAGGTTTTATCTGCACTGTGTTTCTACATGTATGTAGCTATTTTTTCACCTACTTGCTTGTGCATAACAGTGATATGTTTAATTCTCTTTGCCCAGCTTTGTGGTCTTTGTTTTGGCTGTGTGTTCATGTATATCTCCTGAACATTGTTGTGTGTAAGGACAATATGAGCCACCAGCAACTGGAGTCTGATTACTTGTATGAGTAAACATACTCGGCCAATGAAGCTGATTCTGATTCTATTAAAACTGTGCAAATTGGGTGAATTTGAAAATGCTGGTCTGGCTTTGTTTGACAGGGCTTTACCAGGGTTACTGTAAAGAAAATATTACATAAGTCTTAATAATTGGTAACCTAAATTTCATATCAGCAGTGTTGCTTTTGCTAATTCTTCTCAAACCAAAACCAAATTTCTCACAAACCCCGTTCTCTGTCAGTCCTGCAAAATCTGAAGCAGCAGCCCACGATGTAAAGCTCATTCCTCATAGTTTGGCTTTTATAATAGTTTATAATACATGGTAAATACACTATTATGTCAAACTTAATGTGAATTATTTTTAAATTGGTGTTTTAATGCCTCATATTTCACCACCAACATGTAGTCTAACCCAGCAGGAATCGATTAAGTCAGCAGCCTCCTTTTGTTCTTCACACATGCATGCACACTCACACACACACACACACACACAGAGCCTCCTTCCTGCTGTTTTGGCAGAGTCCCAAAAACGCTTCCCTGATGAACTCCTCCAGCAGCCCCGAGGTCAGGTTTCTACCAACCTCCTCCCCCACCCAGAGAGAGAGAGAAGAGACAGAGTAGAAGATATAAAATAGAATAAAACTAAACAGAAAACAGAATTATAAAACCACAGGCTGTGTGTGTGTGTGAAGCTAATGGTAGATGATGATGGCGGCATAGGAAGCAGTAAATCAGTGTAACTCGATCAGCACAGCGGTTAACTCAGTCTGGAACCACAGTGCTGCAAGCGTGCGTGTGTGTGTGTATGATGAGTTAAGGTTTTGCCTTGCTGCCCATTATTCCTTATCTAAGTCTTTCTTTTTTTTTTTCTTTGTGTGTGCACTTTCTCTGTCTCTATCACTACCCTGTGTGAGTGTGTGTGCCCACATGGCAGCTATTTTAAAGCAGTGTTAGAGTGTGTGTCCGTGGTTTTTTGCTAAATGTGTGTGTATGTGTGCGTGTGAGAGAAAGGGAGAGCTATTTTAGCTTCGATGTGAGGACGAAGCTCAGTCAGAAAGACCTAATGTCCGCTGCACCCACTGCTCATCATACACACTCACCCCGAGTACCGCTATAAGGGACTGAAATAGTACTTTAAATGTGACCTGTAACCACATCATACCTTTAAATCAGCATGACCTGCTCAGTTAATTACACATTTTAATTAATTAATCACTTGTTGGTCATTTATCTAAACAAACCAGACGGAACAAACATTTATTATTAAGTAAGAACCTCAGCACCTGGTTCAGAGAACTGGCGCCCTTTTTTATTCCAGACACACAGGAGGATTGATGGTTTAGTACTAATAAATATAATAATAAAGTAATACTACTTAATTGCAATGAAACCTGTGACCCACCTGGAGATTTAGTAACCTCAACGTCCTCTTTTATTTATTTAAGGAGGATAAAACATGCACAATTTAAGGTCTATATTTTTATTCAGGGGCTCTACTGGATTATCTTTGCATGTCCCCTTTAAGTGTTTATACTACTAACCCCATTATACCTGCTTATAAATTCAGTATTTCTGCATTATTAAGATTGACAGTATAAGAGCTGCGATGATTAATTGATCGACAGAAAATAAATCTGCAACTATTTTAATAATTCATGAATCTTTTTTTTTTTTTTTATAGAAAAATGCCAAACATTTGCTGGTTGCAGCCTGTCAAATGTGAGGATTTGAAGTTTTTTTGTGTTATACATGATAGTAAACTAAATATCTTTGGATTTGGGATTGTTGATCAGACAAGACATTTGAAGATGTCACCTTAGGCTCTAAGAACATTTATAATAACTTATAACATTTTTTTAACAGTTTTCTGACATTTTTCAGATTAATTGATAATGAAAATGATTGTTAGTTGCAGCCCTAAACAGTATAATTACTGTACTTTCAGATGTCATCAAACCCTTAAAATTAAACTGTAGTGGTCTATTTGCAGATGAGTCTTTTTCTCAACACATACTCATCTGAATTTTACATAAAAATCTCTCCCTGACACCCTCACACACCTCCACACATGCACACAAACCAAAGGATTGAGGGCAGATTCAGGTTTTTTTTAATTTTAATTTTGTTCTTACTATTTTATTAGGAAAACTGACCTTGAACATTCATGCCAATAAAGCATGTTGAGGTGAAAATTGGAGGCAGGGGAGAGTGTGTGTTGGGCAGGGCAGGAGTGTTTCGGAGGTGTTGTAACACACTGTACTGTTAATCCCCGTGTCTCTGGTCTCTCAGGAGTTATAAGCTCCTCCGCTCCCCTGCGGCCTTCTGCTGTGTTTCTGCAAAAAAACTCACACTAGATAATGAACGTGGTGTTTTACACTTATGTGTGTTCTGCTAACACGAGTGTGCGAGCTAGGTGTGGCGGAGAGAAAATGATTTATCCCCTCTGAGACTCACGCTGGGAGTTACACAACTGCTTCTGTTTATCTGTTCGTCTGTGTTTTTGTCTGCTGCCTTTTTCTGCTTGAGATCCAGACACATCATGTAAATGACCCTCAAAATATTAAATCCATAATTATTAATTAGTTAAGTCAGTCAATTATGTTATTGCTCAGTGGCAGAGTTAACAGATTGGTTAATTGCATACTGCTGCTGTCCTTATGTTTTTATATTTCTTGTATTATTAAAATGCATTCGGTTATCAAGGTTTTCTTCTTCTTTCTTCTTCTCTTTCCTTACTCTCTTATTTTTCTTTCCTTCTTTCTTTCTTTGTCTGTGTGGACCCGCCCCTCTCCCTTGACTTGATTAACTTCAGATCTGTTTTATGTACACCATGGTGGGGAGTATAAGCAGACTCTAAAAATTACTGTTTTAACTAGGAGTAAGTTTGAAGACCAATCTGTCTTGTCACGAACCTCATTTTCAGCAGAAGGAAGAAGCTGCTTTTGATAAACAGGCCCAGATACACTACAGTACCTGCCCTGCCTGCTGGATGTGTATGTGGGTGCTTTTCTACAAACACACGAACCATAACAACTTTATAAGGTAACATATATGTCAGAACTGTGTCTTTGTCTTCTACTATCTATTAGATATTTGTGACGAGAGCAAGGATGTCTAAGTCAGATATGCATACAGTACAGGTCAGGATCTAAGGAGGACCTCTCGCATTCATTCATGCTTTGGATGTGACGCTCTGCAGAGCTGGACAGGGGACAACTCCATCTACAGCATACAGCATATGGTCCTCTGTGTGTGTGTGAGCGTGTATGTGTTTATGTGTGTAAAACTGGCATGTACCTGCTTGTTATCACTGTGAGAAGTACCTACCTGTAGAGTAAGAGAACCATATAGATGCTGCGTAGTGTGCAGGTACAATGAGGATCAAGCCAAAGCCGATCTGGTTTCTCAGCATAAAGCAGCTCAGGGGATGAAATCTACAGTTAGACTTAACATTTCAAATGAATGTGTAGATGAAATTTAACAGATTAGGTCATGTGTCTCCTGTTGGTGTATTTGGCAAGATTTACGTTCTTTTAACAAGATAACCAGACAACACGGTGTATTTGAAGTGGATTCTACAGATTTGATTATTGTCCTTCTTCACCTTGTCTCTCATTTTCTCTCTGTCTCACACTTTTACTGTCACTGTCGCCTGTAAGAAGCAGATCCTTGCAGTTCGGTGTCATTCTTTCTGTCAAAGGTTTCACAGTTCATCTTGACCTGAGTGTTCCTGTTGTTGTCAGTGACACTGACCGTTATAGTGTCATATGACACAGAAACAAATTATTCTGTTGACATTAATTGATGAGGCTGCTGAACAGGTGATTTCATAGTATTAATCTTTTTATATATATTTTGTCTACTGTGTGTGTGTACCAGACAAGGCTGCTGCAAACTAAAGAAATGCTATATTTTATATTGTTGGTGGTATGGAAGTACTATTACTGGTAATTAAAAAATATTTTACTTACAGTTTGCAGTATTTTGTTAAGAAAGGAGAACTTTCTTTCTCAGTTATCAAAGTCATATATTCCTACCGCACTCATTGTTTAATTTAAATCATAAATAATATACTTTTAAGGCATTATTGTTTGTCTAATAACAAACATAAACATGATATTTCACTGCTCTACTGTTTTGGTTCATATCACTCTTATTTACAGCGGCAGCAGGCAGCTCTGATAAACCCACTGTATACTTCCTGTCCAGCACCAAACAACACACTGACAAAGTCTTAGTGGACATATTGGAGCAATTAGCAGCTAAAAAATCAGATATTTGTCTGTCGGCTTAACTTCAGCTTAGTTCTCAGCAAAAGACAAGAAGGCAAACAAACATAAGCTCTCAGTCCAACAACAGCTCAGCAAAGCTGACATGCTCAACACTGCTATGCATGAGCACTTAATAAACCTGTGCTTCTAAGTTAATTGATAATATGTACCCACACCAGCCAGCCAAAAGAAATAAGAGAATTGATAACATGAGACTAATAATATAAGCCTAAAACTGAAACTTCAGTCACAGCTCCAAATAAAATGCTGATGTTGCTCTGTGTCACACATTCACCATAACAGTTTTATAAGATATGTCAATGTTGCATTTACATCTCTAAAAAATCTATTAAAGCTGCTCTAATGATAAATGATAATTAATAAGGTCACCAGCATTATCAAACCATCCTCAAAAGAAAAATTACAGCATAGATCCAAAATAAAAAATAATTAAAAAACCACCTCTAGTTATGTTTAAGTGACAGACGCCATCCAGCAGCCGTAGTAATTATGACCCAGAGAAGTGACGCAGTTCAGACGATGTCAGTATAAGGTGACAAATTTCCATATTCAGAGGTGGCAGGTTAAGTGGATGGTTAGATAGATAGATGGCAAAAAGTGTACTTCGTTGCAGGAGACCGCTGTTAGCTTCCCGTTTCCAACTGTGAGTGTCATGTTTTTTAAAGTCCCAGTGAAACGCAAGTTAGAGCATCTTTAGCTTCTGTACTGTGACGTATTTCCCTGCGAAAAGGAATATTTGAGCGGTGTACAGTCACAATAGAGGTCTAAATCAAATACTTCGTATTTGATTGTTGGACTGTTGGCTCCACACACACCTCCCTCACCTGTTGTTAGATCAGGAGGAGGACGAGGGAGAGATGAATGATTTAGACCTCAGCAGCCACATTAATTTGGAAATGAAAACAAAGTTTCTGCCCACTGATATCCAAACACACGTCTCTCCTTATCTCTCCCACATACCCACAAACGGTGAGGTGTGGTTTTATATGACCGATGTGGCCACTCACTCAAAGTCACATTTGACTGGATGAACTTTTGTAAACACCCCTGAGTGAAGGATGAGTCATCAAACATTTGAAACTGTTTTACAGGAAGAGAAAAGAGGGATTTTAATCTAAAAATACTCTGATACTCATTATTGACATATAACAGGAGATAAATGAACAATTAACACAGGAACACGGGATTAAAACTGGGAAAATGTATTTTTCATTTCACTGAGACTTTAAAACCGTAACTATGATTGTCATGGTGTTCACTGTTGTCATGACAACAGGTTGCCAAACTTTAAGGAAGTAGTAACTTTAACCCACACCATGTTTCAAGTTTTCATTTTAACCCAAACCATGATCTTTCCCTAATCCTGACCAAGTGGTTTTTGTGCCTAAACCTTACCAGACCTTAACCACAGCATTGTCATAAAACGTCATTATTTTTTGACAGTGATTTGTAACGGTTTTGGAAAGTACCGATAACGGCGGCATATTAGAAAACGCTCCTATGGGTGGTTCTGGAGTGCAGGTACAATCAGCCTATGTGGTCGTTTAATTACGAGGATGTGTTGGCAATAACAGTGAAAAACCGACAGTCGTCAACACACATCTTTTCAAACTGTTTGCTTCTACTTCTTTCCCTATATTATTCAGAATGAAATGAATGTGTGTGTGTCTGTCTGTGTGTGTGTGTGTGTGTGTGTGTGAGAGAGAGAGTTCATGTGTGTACCAATGTTTGCCCAGTTCTCCCTGAGAGGAAGCAGAAGCTTTCAGTCTCCACAGGTGAGCTGCTGATCCGTGAGCGTGAGTTTATTTGAGAGAGAGAGGGTGTGTGTGTGTGTGTGTGTGTGTTTGTGTCGGAAGTGTAGCATTCACAATCTCAGTAGGTGAGCTGTTGATCTGAGTTCTCTGAGTTTCCCTCAACCATCTGTGGCACACACACACACACACACACACACACACCCTGCAGGATCATCATATGACTTCAGCTACCTGCTTGCTGACAGGGTTCCAAATAAATGCCTTGCCAGCATTATGGTAAACAAAATGTGCAATTTGTATGTATGTATGTGCGTCTATTTGCATGTGTGTCTATTTGAACTTGTGTGTACCTGTGTGTGTGTGTGTGTGTGTATGTGTATGTGTGTGTGTTGGCTGCTGTCCCATCGTTCAGGCCAAAAAGTGCGGCTCTCACACAGGCTGTCCAGAACACTCTGGTTCCCTGCCAGAGTACTGACGTAGCAAGCTAACTCCCCTTTCTCTCTTCCTCTTCGCTTTCACAGTCTTTCCTTTCCTTTCCTCTTATTTCCTTTCCTTTCCTTTCCTTTCCTTTCCTTTCCTTTCCTTTCCTTTCCTTTCCTTTGCTTTCCTTTCCTTTTATGTTTAGGGACAAATACATAATTATGCCACATACCACAGCATTAATAGCCTAAGCTTGTTTGCAATGCCCGTCCCTAGATGGGCTTTTAAAATACATGAAACTCAACAGTAAAATACATATGAAACTGCACAAAACTCAACAATACATATACATACATTACAACAAGAAAGTCAACAACAGAGTAAATACAAAGAAGCACAAAACACAAGTGGGCTCATAAACAAACATACCATAAAATTTCTGCTGTTTAAGCTGAAGTGAGGACAAAAGTTTTTCATAAACATTAAGAATGGATTAATCAGAACTCAGGTAGTAGCTGTAATGGTGCATGGGAACATTTTCCTGGCCTACATTAGGCCCTGAAGCACCGAGCATAATTTGAACACCACAGCAAACCTAAACCCTGCTACTGACCAGGTGCATCCCTTCACAGATGATGTATCTTTCTAGCAGGATAGTATATTTTATCTGTGTTGCAAGAGAGCACAGAGAACAAGGCAGAAGCTTTGGTTTAGTCTCCAGGTCACAACCCCAGAAGAAACCTTAAGCCTCACGTTGAACATGATGAATGTTTGGCCAAAAAACCTGCAAGAACTGTGCAACACTATTGAATCAGCATGAATCAGGGTCCATGTGAAACATTTCCAACACTGCGCTGAATCAATTGAGGCCTCAAAGAATATGAGCTATGTGTAATAATTTCCCCACGGGGATCAATAAAGTACTTCTAATAACATGGCTGGTGAGTGAAGAAAATAAAAATCAATATCAATTCAAGCCTTCTGTGTAGACACTGTTGATGAATATGAAACTGGGCATGAATAATAAAGTAGAAAAACAAATGAAATTGAGCAATAAGTGCAATAAGAAATATCTGGTTCTTGATAAAAAGTCGAAGATACACGCTTATGTACATAAAAACTCGAAAAGAGAACTTCACAATGACTCCCAAGGAGCACTTTAGCAAGAAACATCCACTTCTTAAAGCGGATATTGAGAAGGAATTTTAATATATGTGCCGTGTATGAAAATGCACCTTAGACAAGCAGACAGTGAGGGACAGACAGCTGTCTTCTTCCCAGTCGAGCCAACCTGGTTTTATGATTGTTGCCATAGAGACAGCGCTAAAGTAAACAATCTTATAGCGATGTTGTGACTGGGGACGTGGTGTCCTGGGCGCTGCCTGAATAACTGATTGTGGTTCAGCTCTTTTCCTTCAGATTTGCTGCAGTATTTCACTGGGTCCAAACCGGCACTTTGAATTGTAACTGCTGTGTCCTCGGTCGATCGAGTTTGTGTTTGTCAATAAATCTTTTTGCATAAGACATCCATATCTCCTGGAGTTTATGAATTGACAAGCTCAGTATTTCTATAACAGCTATAATCAATTTTTTTTATTAACAATGTATCGAATGACAAAGTGTAATGTCAGAGTTGTCATTCGTAGTGATGAACCTACAGAGAATTATCAGCCACTCTGTGGCTCCTCTCGGCTTTACGGAGATTCATAGTTTCAGCTCATTGTTTAACTGTCGACTTTCAGAGAAAAAGCTCTAAACACCCACTTTACACAAACAGACACAATTAGCAACGAGCTGGTGAACATAGCGGAGCATTTAGCAGCTAAATAGCCAGATATTTCCCTCAGGTGCTGGTGGAGACCAAACACAGAGCTAAAAGAGAGTGAACATTGGACTAACATTCACCAGGTGGACAGAAATACGACTACACATGTGTGATAATGTTGCTTCTTATTTGCTAGATGTGTAATTAAATGACTTTTTGCTAACAAGTTCACCATATCTACTTAAAAAGATTAATATATGACAGTGATGTGTTGTTTCTGCTGCCCCCAAAAATCAGATTAAAGCTTAAAGTTCTATTGCTGAGCTGAATCTGAATATTATGCTTCTAGGAACCTGATAAAACAGTCAAAAGGTTAAATTTCTCCTCTTTAGATTTATGACTGAGTGTCAGATCAATTCATTGACTAAATTTGCTGCAGCCGGTGACCAGAAACTTCAGAAAGTCAGATACAGTCGTCTACGTGAGTCAGTAATGAACCTTCTCTTTAATGAAGAAATGAAAAAATAAAAAGGAAGAGATAAGATAACTATCTATACTCAAATCGATTAATTTAGGTGAAGTGCGAGTGAGTGTTTCTAAGGCAGAGGAAGGAGAAGGAGACTACAGCACACACACACACACACACACACACATACACACACACACACACACACACACACACACACTGCAGGGGAGGGATGTATGTGAATTATTAAAGTTGCCAATTAGACCAGCTGACATTTGGATCAAAAACACCATGACATTGGCCTTTAGCGAGCTCTTTCTCTCCCTCACACACACACACACACACACACACACACACACACACACACACACACACACACACACACACACACACACACACACAGAACAGTGGGGGACATGAGCAGAACGGTCAGTTACATTTTAGATTTGACATTTGACATAATTGGCAGAAGGAGGAGTGGTCCGCTTGCTTGTTTTTACCAACATACTGTGGCTTGCGGAGGATGAGAAAAGGTTTGAGATTTCAATTTGATTCAATTTTAATTCATTCTCTGAATGTTTTAGCTCACCAGAACGTCAACAATTGTCCAATATCAACACTGCCTCCTCTGGGACCCATTTCAGATTTGACCATAAAGTAAATACCTGCAAGGCAACTGCAATTAAAAGTAGATC
The DNA here is from genome assembly GCF_910596095.1 of Thunnus maccoyii. Lineage (NCBI taxonomy): Eukaryota > Metazoa > Chordata > Actinopteri > Scombriformes > Scombridae > Thunnus > Thunnus maccoyii. Next base: position 6,803,420 of record NC_056546.1, on the reverse strand, counting down.
CAAGAGTCATCTTGCATTTTAGTTTGTGTTCTGAGCAGGTAGAAACTGTTTTCTGTGGCAGAATACTGAAAACCTCAATGAAGAAAACCAGTAATATATTCGGTTACAATTCTCAAAATGATGATGTACTTAGTTTCCATTTAGAATATATCCTCAGAGGGTATAGCAACTTTATATTCAACATTATTTGTGTCACATTTGTTGCCTTTTCCTTACAAAACAACGTTGTGAGTACTTATGAATTCACACCAGCGCTTACCGTGGAGGTGAGTCGGGATACAAGCTGTTGACCTGTGACAGAGTGTCTCTGTAAGAGTCAAAGTCTAAACCAGGAGGAAAGTCTTCTAAGCAGGTAGATCTCAGTTCTCCTACTGAACCTCCATAAGAAAAACCATCCGGACCTGCAGAGACAGAGACATGCAGCTCAAGTCCTGTTTGAATGGAACTTTAATCATCGAGGTAAATCCAGTAACATTAGAATAAGTGGGGTAATGGACTGTGATGTTTATCTTTTACACATCTGTCATCTACATACAAAGAAGCAACAAGATAACTTGCATTTATTTATAGTCTATATACATTCCTAAAGGATTTTTTTCCTTAAAAGCAAGTTACGTGCATGAAGGTGTAGTGAATTTCAGACTTATATGAGCAACAGAAAAGCCTCCACATAAGAAATATCTAATATGTATATATATATATATATATATATAAGAACATATGTATAAATGGGTGCCTGAAATTTTCCAGAAATCTTATTATAATATGATCTTTATATTTACATTGTTTTACTTTTATATGCTACAACATGATGAATCTTTAATAACTTTGTTTTTCTCATTTTAAAACGACTTCCTGTTCTGATGACTTGTAATAACTTCAATAGTTCCATCAAAGAAGAAAAACAACCTGACACATGAGCGAAGAATTCATAACTTTGTTTCTGTGGTTCATTTATGACTTTGTTCAGTGTGTTGCTGTAACACTAAATAACTATCTTTGAAGTCTGAATGCTACGGCAGCATGACAAAAAAAAAAAAAAAAATTCTCAGTTTCAGGTAATTTTTCTCATTATATCGAGAAAAATGTCCCTCAAAAAAAAATGTAGTGCTGCTGCTGCTGAAATGGGTGCACCTGAATGTTTGAATGAACTGAATTGATCTGAACTCTAGGGCTGGGCAACTAACGATTATTTTCATTATCAATTAATTTGCTGATTATTTTCTCAACTAATCATTAATCTTTGTATCAAATGTCAGAAAGTGGAAAAAAATGTTATAATTTCTTAAAGCTTAGAGCTTAAATGTCTCATTTTGTCCAATCAACAGTCCAAAATCCAAAAATACTCAGTTTATTATCATTTACGACGCTGAAAAACTTTAATTTTTCACATTTTAGCAGCTGCAACACCTGGATGTTTACATTTTTGCTTTAAAAAATGTCTAAAAAACATTTTTAAATGATCAAAATAGTTGCAGATTTCTGACAACTGCTTAATGGATAAATCGACTAATAGTTGCAGCTAGTTAAGTCTTACTTTCTTTTAGGGATAAGACATGATGAAATTCTGCTCTAAACAACCTTTCTCGTTATAATGAGATACTTTTTCATTATAACAAGAAAAATGTAAGACATTATTTTGACTACGGATGGTTGTGCTCTATCACAGAGATGCTAAAATCAAAGGTCAAGATGACAATATCTGAAAGACTGTCATTGCTCAGGGGAAGACATGTTTTACCTGCTCACTTAATTGTTAATAATTAGTTAGCTAGTTGCTCAGTTTGTCAGTGGGTGTGTTCGAGAATCAGCCAAAAGCTCAGTCACAGACTGACCGTAGCTTGCTCGGAGGTGCGGGTTTCTCAGTCGACTGTCTTTGCGCAGGCTGCCCACGATGATGGTGATGCAGGAGAGGAAGAGGACCAGACCTATAACAATCCCCGCCACCACCAGCGGAGACACCAGGAGAGACGCCTCCCCTCCTGACTCCCTCTCACTCCTGCAGTCTGGGTACTCCCCATGGCTCTGGTTGGAGCTCACTGCAGGGAGAGAGAGAGAGAGAGAGAGAGAGAGAGATGGAGGAGGTCATGTGTGTGTATGAGTTTCATGCATGTACGGTGAGGTCATGTTATACTATAACTGCTGCCTTCTTGCTCCGCACACATCGTGACTCCCTCCTTATTCTCTCTCCTTCTTCTTCTCTTTTTCCCATCTTTTCAGCTCTCTCTCTCTCTCTCCCTGAGGACTTATTCCATTTCAGTGCGTGACAGATAATTAGAGCTAGAGTCTACACACACACACACACACACACACACACACACAAACACACACACACACTGTCTCCCTCTCAGTCATCATCATCATTAGATTACAGAACTGTTCCTGTTCCTCTCCATTTCTGTTTAATGTCTCATCTCTCTGTTTGCTCTGCTTGTCCACCCCTCTGCCTGTTTGTCTGTCTCACTGTCTGTCACTCTGAACACACGAGAGAGGAAGCAACCATTTATTTTTTTCTTTCTTTTGCTGATTGTTCGCATTGCAACCAAAAGTAATGATCTAATGCTAATATTCCTGCTCTCTATAGCCTTTTGTAAGTGTTTTCTTACATCCTTTATTCTTTATTTGGATCCCCATTAACTTGCTGGGGTCCGCAACAATAAAAGAATCAGTGATTTAAAGTCACATTCATCAATAAAACAAGAAAAAGCAAAACAAGCCAAATATAAAGGTTAGAAAATAAGTGAAATAACTCTGAAAAAAAAAAGGTGGAAAATACAAAACATAAAAGCTGCATGGAGTTGCATTTTTCATTTTCATGTCATCTGACTTGCTTGAGTTTTAAAAAATACTAAAGGAGGATGTGCATCATTGATGTGGCAAACAGTTAATCCTACATTTTGTCAGTCTTGTTGGCAACACAAAACGAAGGTAGCGTCAGCATCAAAGACATCGGACCTGTGTTTTTGTGGCGACAACTCAGTGCTGTCAGAACTCAAAAGTAAAGCAGAAATGTCATAAACATGTTCAAAATTACTTTAAAACATTACTTACTATAATCTTAGCGTACTTAACTTACTTAATCATTAGCCAGTAGAAATGAAAAGCAGAAGCTTCAGTAAATTAAAGGATCTGGTTCCTTCAATCATAAACGTGCTGTCTGTTGTTTTTTTTCTCTCTTTCTGTCTATCACAGCTCTGGATATAAAGCAGCAGAAACAATCAAAGTCTATAAATGATTTACACTCAAAATATCATTTTCATTTCAGTCTCTGTGCCTCTCTATTGCTCATTCCTCGTCTCTGTCCCCTCTTGAATGTCTGCGTCTGTAATTCTGTTGTCTACAGTAATTTGGTTTCACACAGACTCCCGAGAAGAGGAAAATGTTCTCTCACCCCAAACGATTCCCAGCAGACCTCTCTGGTCTCTCAGTAACGTCTCCCCCCGCTCACACACTTCTTTGTCTCCTCTTTCTCCCTCTCCTAACATGATTTTCTCTTCATTTCGCTTCTCGTCTCTTCCTCATAAACTCCATTTTGTCTCGTTCTCTCCGGAGAGAACTCACAAGGAAATCTATAATTAAATAGATTTAAATTCACATAAACCTTCCTCCACTGTAACACTAAGACAAACACACACATACACACACACACACAAAGCAACAGACAAACTCAAAGTCTGATAATCTTTGTAGCTCCAATACAAATTTTAAGCAACTTTCCTCCAAAAATTCTGTGCATTTCATCAACAAATGTTACCAAAATATGCAGAAAGAAATAAGAGAAAAGTACATAAATAAAAGAGCAGCATCACAAGATTTGTGTAATTTTCATATCTTAATTTGTTTTTTCCTGGTGGTTTAACATCTACAGACATTTCTGCTCATTTTAGGCCACATGGTGAGGAAACTAAACGCCAGCAGACTCCATCTCCCCATGATGTATCTTTACTTTACTGATACGCCAACTTTTCTACCAAAACTTAACTTCTTATTTTGAGCTTTAGTCAGATTTAGAGGTTTATTTAGGGAAAAATTCATAATGCACATGTAAAGGGAAAATCAGTCCTCACTGCCTAACAGAATATTGACCGATTTTACTCATAGATTTTGTTTTGCAGATATTTTTTTGTGACTGTGCAATAATCGCCTATTAAAAATCATTGATCACTAGTAATATAATGTGACCTTGATTGTAGTGTTGCTATCACATCGCATTACAATGTTATTGAAATGTACGATTAGCTTTTGAAGCATCTAATCTTTACTAAACTATATTCAGATAGTTTAACAAGGCTTATCAGGCTGTCATATAGTCATGAGTCCAGTTACAGTGAGGAGCAACAAAAACCTTTAACACTGACAGTAACATGTGATCAGTGCACACATGGGATGTTTGACTGCTTGTTCGCTCCATCTGTCACTGCATTATGCCAGTAATGTACGATCTGTGTCTTTGATTAACATGGAAATGATCAAAACTTCAGTGATGTAGTCGTAATGACGTCGGAGGTTGCAGTTCATCTCCTCTTTCATCTCTCCTGTTGCAGCTCTTCAAACTGAAACTTTGCCTTGATTGAAACTTTTCATTGCAGTAAACAAAAAATAAAGACAAACCAGGCACATTAAAAGGCAATAAATAAGCTTCAACTGAGCTAATATGAACCTCGGGATTATGAGCTGGCTTTTTTTTTTTGTAACACACTATAGTATACGATGTAGGAGGTGGGTGTATGTTCAACAGTAAGCTTTAGTGACAAGCTGCCAAAGTGAATTACCACTGTTGCTGTTTCATTATATATGAACATATAGCATACACCCTCTCACACACAGCAGTAACCGAGTGTCATAGAGGTCTCTGCGTGTGTGTGTGTTTCTCGTGCAGAAGATCCTGCACGCACGAGCTCTGCTGAAGCGCCTTCGAGCAAGACACTGGCGGTATCGTTATTATCCGATTCACGCTGGCTCCAAAGATTTTCTTGGCTGAAATAAATTCCCAGCTTCTCTCTCTCGAAATAGTCAGTACATTTTTTTTTTTCCAAAAGTTAATGGTCTGAATAATTAATTTGGCTTCTCCTAATGTGTGTTTGGTAGCGACCTGGCATCTCAGCCAACACACTCCACCCTGGCGCTTGCTGGTTTGTCATCTCTCCATGCCTATTTACCGAAATCACTGTTTTTCTGGCTTGCCAAGATTTAAAATGTGATGCCACACCCATAACCATGTGTTGTACAGTCTCCAGTCTCTTCCGACTTCAGATGCTCTGCACTCACCTTGTTTTACCTTTGTTACATAATGAATATTGAAAAAGAAACAAGTAAAGCGTGACACCATCATGTACAGAAGATTTAAAACATTTTCTAGTGTTGGATGTCTCAAGATTTAAAGGTTCCTTGTTAATCTGCTTCCCTCTTGTTCATTCATCAGGCCTAATTCTGTAAATTCTAAATTTCTACTGTAGATCTCTTGAGCTACAATACCTAGAGTCACCAAAACACATACATGGACACATACACACACATATACAGACACACATAGAGACACACACACACTCACACACACACATAAACAGAATTTCTCTCTTCTTTCTCTGCTTTCTCTGCTCCAGCTGGGTATGGTACCCTCAGGGATTTGAAATATAACACTATCAACATTTATTATAATCTTTCTCCTCTGTCTCTTCCTCACTCGCCCCAAATTATTGCATTGCTGCTTTCTGTCTAAACTCGTACCCCTCACTATCCACCTGCTAAATTCTCTTCCTTGGTTTTGAATTATATGGAGACAGCAAAAAAGAAATTTGCCGGGCGGCTTTGTCCAGTGGCCTCACAAGACTATGAGTCAATACAGCGTGTTGCTACGCAGAAGCTCATTTTTTGAGTGTAGGCATGACATAGTGAGAAAGGAGGTAGCATTAACTATACAATGATTGAAAATAAAAACAAATAAAGCTAAAAATTTAAGTACTGACCTGTCATTGTGACTTACTGACTGTAATATCTCCTCTTTCTTTTATAGCAGTTAGATCACATCTCTTTTAAAGATCACTACACCTTATTTACTAGTAAACAACCACCATGTTTACACAGTAAACAGAAGCACTGATTTGATACTTTCTGACAATGAATCAGAGCAATTTTGTATATCTGATCTAATGGCTTTGAACTTTACAAGCAAGTCTTAAATTAGCATAAATTATGTTTAAACAATATAAATACAACTTTTTTTCCCCCCATTTTGGCAAGCACTATGACAAATCAATTAAAAATAATCAATTGTACACATCAGGTTTTGGCAGTCCCTGCATATTAAAGAGCAAAGCCTTCTTTTATGTTCATAGTGCAGCAACATGAAACAATCATAAGGAGAAAAAAAAATTGTGGGGGTAGAAAAGATGAGTTTTACTCCACAGAAAACATTGGGCTGCATGTGTGTGATCATGCTGGCGCCTATGAGATTACATAATATCCAGTAATAAATCCATGAGTGTGAGGGCATATCAGATACATACATAAACAAGATTTTACTACTCTGAAAATGTATCAAAGCAGCAATCATCCTAAGGTAAACAGAATAATGATTCTCTTATGTTACAAATTATACAATAATATGACAAATGTGCCCAGGCACATACAGCACAGTGTGTTGCAGCAAAGTCGAGCAAGAATCAGTTTTTCTGCAGGACAACGCTGCATTTTTTTTAGTGAGTACTCCTGCTGTGCCAACATTCAGCTTCCTCATTCATTGAAATAAATGGAGGAGCTGCATTTTGTTGATGCAGTGCTAATTGCATTCTGAAAGCAGCCTTTTTTTCTCTGGGAGTTGCCAAGAGAAATATGGAATAAAGTTAATTGAAGTAGAGGTATGCAATAGACCTTGAGGGGAAAATTTGTCCAACAAAAAATATAAATTGCATTGGCTCACAAACAAGAAGTAAATTAAACGACCAATACGTTGTGTGACCGTTTGCACTCCAGAACGATACATGGAGTTAACGTTAGGAGACAATTGTAGGTACAGATTTTAAAAAACTGTCCACTGTTAGGTGATACCATCCACCCAACCAACCAGTCACCCCTACATGAGGAAATTTGTTAACTTATACAGACATCACATAACTATATGTCGTTTTTTGGTGCCTGACATTACGACTATTGCGTCTCCTCACAAAGTAAGTCCTTTTAGTTTAACAAGTAGAGCATTTAGTTTAGAGTTTTCTTCAGCATGATGTCAAAATGAATCAGGAGCATTAAGGAAAATAAATTTACAGAGTATCGTGTTCATAAATTAATCTTTAGGGTATATTTTGTTATAAAAATGGCGTCTGTTAGACTTCAAAGGCACCACAAGAAAACAAAATTAACTGTCAAAGGTCAAACTATGTATGTGTGTGTGTGTTTGTGTGTGTGTCCATCCAGACCAGGGAGTCACTAACAGTCATTTATTTTTAGGTGTCAGAAGCTATAAAGGTTAAGAGCCTGTGATATTGACTGCTGCTGCGTACGCTGCATCACTTTGTACATTAGCTGCATACATTATACAGAAGCATCAAGCGGCCACTCAGATTCAATCTGACAGCTTGTCATTATGAGTTACAACCACCTTCTCTTCAATATGAAATATACCATAGCACGGGCTGACTGGACATCCACGGACATCGAGGCAGAAAGAGTTCTTTCTGGCAGGATGTTCGATAAAGTATGACAACAAACTCAACTCAAGCCAACGGTGGCATCAACGCTGATGTTCAGTGAGAGTAAACTAGGAGTAACAGGAGTCTTAAAGGACCCTACCACTACTTTTCCACAGCTCACTTCCCTTTACAGCAGCATCAGTAAATAGTCTGTGCTATAACAGGAAACAGCACTGGGTACTGACGGATGAAGTGAAAGCTCCTGGAACAGCCTCCGAAGGAAGAATTTCAGTATAAAAGCTTGCTTAAGTCACAGCTAACAGTCTATAACCAATCAAAGCAGATACTCTATATCTAACTAAACTAAGTGCTATTTGATAGCTCACTAAAATCGAAGCTAACAGAATAGTACTCATAACTAACGGTTATAGCTAGGTAATAGCTAGTCAAAATCAAAGCTCATAGAGGTCTGAAAATCAGGCTAATCTGTTGCTGAAACTTGAAAAGGGAAAATATTAGCAGCTCACTTAATTTCACTTACTCATTTAATTAGCTGATAATACTAATAGCTCACTTAAAGGTCCAGTGTGTAGAATTTAGCGGAACAGACTTGGCAGAAATGGAATATAATATTCATAAGTATGTTTTAATTAGTGTATAATCACCAGGAAATAAGAATCATTGTGTTTTCTTAGAATGAGCCCTTTATATCTACACAGGGAGTGGGTCCACTATGTTGCACCGCCATGTTTCTACAGTAGCCCAGAACGGACAAACACTGGCTCTAGAGAGGGTCTTTTGCATTTTTCACAAGTTTTGCGGCCACTGTAGGTTCTCCTATACACTTGGAAGGGGGGGTGGGGGTGTTCAGTTGGTCACCATCTGCAACCTCACCACTAGATGCCACTAAATCCTACATACTGGTCCTTTAAGTCAAAGCTGCCAGTCTAGTAGCAAACTAAAGTCAAAGCTAACAGTATATCTAGCTAACACAGAGCTAACAGTCTAATACCCAGTTAATGTCTAACTGTACATGCAGTTTCCTGTGTTTTATTTTCTGTCAAAGTTAAACTATGACGGCATAGTGATGATTTTTGATCAATTCATAAAAATCACGCTTTTCTCATCATTTGTAGCACAGTCATGGTGCTACAGTAAATGATAACAATGGCAGCAAGGTCTTGAAGACCTTCAATTGTCATTCATCTGTCATCCATCTATCTCCTGTATCCTTCTTCTTCCCTCTACCACTTTTACATTTCTCCCTTCATCCCTCCATCTCTCCAGCTCTTTACATTCCTTCAGGCTGCACTTCAGTAGATGTGGACCGTTCTGAGCAACCCAACAAACCACTACACACTTTCCTCTTTTGATAGCTGACAGCTGGAGCGCTATCCTCCCACACACACACACACACATACACGCACACACACACACACACACACACACACACACACACACACACACACACACACACACACACACACAAACATCCCTCCTGAGACTTCAGCTTCTTCTTCAAGGTCAGGACACTCTTCAGGCTCTGTTTGTACACTGGGTTAGTCATTAAGAATTATCTGCATAGTAGAAACCAAAGCAAAATAAAACAGTGAGCTGTTATGTGAGCATAAACAAACAAATAAAATATTAAATAACGGCAGATCAATGAAGAAAACAACTCAAAGAAGAACAAACAAATCAAACACACAGCAGGAACTGGTTTCATTGTACACCACATTTATACTCAGTGATTTATACCAGCTTTGTTGTATATTTTCATGTTTCCTCCCTGCACAAACTGTAAAAATAACAGGCTGTTCAGTTTGATCTTAACATGTTTGCTCTTTTCTTTCCTCTTTGCTCTTTGCTCCAAGTAGATACATAAATCTGTTGTACAGGGGATTGCCTCAGAGTGATTGTCCAATTGGCAGTGAGTACAATTTGAAAATTACACTGTAATTACTACAGACATTATTAGCAATATTTAACTTTTTGTTGTTTTTGTTGAGTAACTGTCACTAATTGTTATATTACAAGAAATGTTTACTGTATGCAAATAATGGTGCAAAAATAAATTGTGCAAAAGTAGAAGTGCTATTTTAAACAGGCCCAGGCGGTGTGTGTGTGTGTGTGTGTGTGTGTGTGTGTGTGTGTGTGTGTGTGTGGATAATATTGTGTTTTCTTTTATATAGGTAAAAATAAAACAAAGCAAAAACAGTAACTTTTTCTTTCTAAACAGAATCTCTCAGTATTTTCAGGTGAAAATGTGGTGGATACAGTTTGTGTACTTTTATGAGGTGACTGATTATCCAAGTCTCTGCATGTTTAATGAAACTCATTTAAATGAGCCCAATCAAATCCTAAAACACTGTAATCAGCTAATGGACAACATTTATCACATTTGACCCGGAGGGCTAATTAAGCCAGTTGCACGTAACAGTCAGTGTCAATGCAGTTAGACCAGGATGCTCATTAGGATGCATTAACATCGTTGTGATTATCTGACCACACAGCTGGATTTTTAAGCCAATCAATCCTAAGTGATATTGAAACATCTCCCCTCCTGAGTGCAGTCATTTCCCAAATAAAACACATCCTTTTCATAATTCCTGAAAAGGAAAGGAAAGAAGGATGTCTGAAATATTTGAAATAGCAGCAGTAGAAAGAACAAACATTTCCTGCACATTTTGGAGATGGATGGATACAGTATTGTTCTCCATTGGTTGTATGTTTCATTTCTCTTTCTCCTGTTTTTCTGTCTAATGGCCCTCAGCGGTGTTACAACAACAAACCCATGAAATGATTTTACATTGATGAACCTCTTAAAACACGTCTGTGGTCATCTGTGATGATGGGGTTTAACAAAAGAGACGTTTGACTGTTATGGACACCCATTATGTTGTATAATCTTTATATTTACTGCTCAATAAGATTTATATATGTAATTATATGTTTAATTGTTGCTCTAAAACTGGGTTGTTCATAGTCAAAGGTGCCAGAATAAATCTAAGACTTTCATATTCATCTTACCATTTGATTTCTAAAAAATAATGTTGATTAAGGGATGTCAGGTTACTGTTAAATGCATGTTCTACAGGTGCATATCCAAAGTTATTTAAGTGATTTTTTTAAATAGATATGAAGGCTTAGTGTCTGATTGGCCTGCAGGTCTGGTTGACTGGTTTGTTTTATCTGACATGAGGCCAAGAACTTTTATGTATCACACATTGTTGCTTTGCTAAACACAATATGCTGGACAGAACGCCATGAATCAAAAAAAAAAAAACTGCTGTGAGGAGCAGATTTTTCTGCATTCAAGTATGAAAAGTTGGCACTGAATAACTTTAAGTCCTCCAAATTCTTTCAGTTCATTGTTTGTTGGAATTGAGATGATTTAAAGTGTGCTCTACTGCAGAGTTTTTCTATCCAGCACTTTAAGGACACCGGCTGTTCTCTCTCCTGAGTCACGACTGTAGCTTCTCCCTGTTTTCTGTTACAAACTGAAAACCCTTCAGATTGCGACTTGCACCTGACCCGTACTGGATTTGCATCAATTAGCACAGGCACTAATTAACCTCTCAGCAGGTGTTGTTATTGTGCCAAAATAATATTAAACTTACTGTACTTGTTTAAAATTACAACAGACAGAAGGGATTTATTTCAGATTATTTTTTGACTGGTTTTAAGCCTCCAGGATGCTCCAGGAGGAGAGCTATTTTTACTGCACTTTTGTAAAAACAATTATTGTGGTTCTTGTTTTCTCTGCAAATCTGCAATTTAATTCATGTGGAAGGGCTTCTTTCCTACTATTACTACGCCTCTTTTATAAGTTGCTCTGAAGAAGAGTGTCAAAATCAAAATGACAGCTTAAAAAGAGCAAACCATTAATGCCATAATCATCATTCCTCAGGTCTAGAGAGTGTGTATGTGTGTGAATAAGAATATACCCAGTGTGTGTTGTCAGCATCAGAGTGCGTTGATAACAACGCAGGAGGATGACCTCCAGTCTCTGAACCTCTTGGGATGCGAGAGATATTCCGCTGCTTGCAGAAACACTGTTGTTCCTCTTATTCTGACACGTGAGCAGTCTGAAAACTAAAAATATCCCTTTCAGAAAGACTCAAGTAAAACATCACTGTTTCTATTGAATATGCAGGGATAAAGGGAAAAAGCAAGTGTACCTGTGTGTGCAGGGAAGGACGCAACTGCTGCAGCAATGAAATGAAGAAAAATATTAGAAGTTTGCAATGCTACAAATGAGGTAAAATCACATTAAAAATATCACCTTAAAATTAAGAAAATAAGCCAAGATTCAGATTTTTACCTATGTCAAAGGATCCATAAAGGCTGCAGTAGGTTTTACAGTAAAGGATGCACAGTATCTTTATTTGCAGAAGATGTCCAGCAGTCGTGGCTGTGACATAAAGTGACAGATGTTATCTCCTCACTTGTGCAGTGTCCTGGAAAAAGCTTCAACCTTCCTACCGCCTGGTCAAAGGACAACAAGAGGCTCAAAGAGAACGTGTCTCTCTCACACGCACATCCCCCCCCTGTCTCTCTCTCTTTCCCCTCTGTCATCGCTGTCTCGCTGTTCTTTCCTTCCTTGTCTCTCTGTGATCCTTCCTGTTGTTCTATTGAACAGATACCAGGAGGAGTTTGGTGTTGGTGGAAGGAGGACATTGGCCATTAAACCATCATGTCGCATTACCACTGGAGCAGGGAAAGGAGGAGGAGGAGACGGAGGAGAAAAAGAGGAGGAGGCCCTGAAAACATCTTTGATGATGAATAGAGAGCCAAAGTCATGACGTCAATGCAATCTCTCATTTAGCGTTTCTTTCATCTGCCTTTCTGAGCAAATGAAGTGTCTTCCTGTAGTTTCTCCACTCAGCATCCACTACAGCAGTTGTTATCAGAAATTTAAACCTTTTTTGTGCTATTTTAACAAAGTTACAACTTTTTCATTGTGCGCATCGTTTTACAAACATGTCTGAACTAGCCGCGATCCCTCCACTCACTCATGTCTCCTCTACTGTGTCGAACCAATACGTTTAGACCGCAAGGACTTATGGGATGTTCATTTAAAAAAACATAAATACTGAATAAACAACAATATTAGATCACTGATGGGTGTGGTTGGGTTCTCTGCTGCACCTGTAAACACACCCGACAGTGATGTCACACAGTCCAGTCATACACGTCACTGCAGCAAGGTAAAAAGTTAAAGCACTGGGGGTCAGCAAAAGCAAGATTTTAATGGGATTTTAAATTGCTGTTTAAAGAAGCAGCTAGCTAAACACTCCAAAATTCAAAACATCAAATCCCTTAAGCAAATCCATATCTACCAATCCAAAAAAACTAATCCTACGACCCTTTCAGACATGACACCTCGTTATATAAATGAAAAGTGAAACACAGCATGTGATCAAACAGGAATTAAGTAAGAGATTCGGTTTAGTGTCTTCTCATTTTATATGTGTGTGCTGTCAAACTTTGTTAAAATAAGCAGCATAATCTTCAAATAATAAAATCTGATGATAATGAAATCGACAAGAAAATGTATTCATTGTGAGAAGTAGGGACGAATGTCCTTCATGATCACTTCATGCACAAGATAAGTTTTAAAATGCAACACTGATCCAACCTGTGAGATAACAAAACACACTCTCCTTCCTTTATATCAATACTTCTCAGCTTACAGATGTTTTCCAACGACACCACTGCTTCTTCTTGTGCACCAGTTGCCAAATAATGTGCGAGCATTATTATATCTCTTCCTGTAAATATCCTGTCACGTCTGAATTAAGCTGTGAGGAACATTTGAGTAACAGACACTTATTAAAAAGCTATTAGTTTAACAGTAGATGAAGCCAACGACATGAAAAGGACTCTATAGTCCACTCTGTAATGCCAGCCTTTAACATCTACTTAAGCTAATTATTGATTTTTAGGGCGTAATTAAAAAGCAATGCATGAGGAAACTCTGTTACAGTGATAAGAGACTATTTGCATTAAGTTACTATCCCCTCTGTAGTGTCATTTGTAGTGAGTTGTCCAGCAGTGAGCTGATTGTGGCCGTCCAACAACAGCACAGGGGAGCATCAATAATACTGGAAAGCATAAAGAAATAAAAGGCTTTTACCATTCTAAATTTAGGAGAGAAAATACATGTGTAGATAATTGTTTAAATGCAGGCATGTTCACTGTTTGTTTGTGCGAAGACTGTGGTTGAGGTCTGATGCCGCTTCAAGGTTGACAGCTCAACGAGACGACTGACAGGAGCGGCGGTGAGAATCGAGGGAAGATGAGGAGGGGCGAGAAGAGCGTAACACTTTGCTGACTCAAGGCAAAAAGTTGCATACCGTAGACTAAAAATGACAAGTGGGGATTTCATGTTGACTGGCAGCGATTACATCTCTGAATTAGTAAACGTGTCTTGGTGACTGCGTATGTGATGATGGTTTTCCGCACAGTTTGAATGTGTGAATGAATGTGTCTGTTTGGATATAACCATCCAATGAGCTGCAAAGATCCTTTGACAGCAAAACCTCAAAGTAAACTGGCTTCCATATACAATGTAGGTTAACCAGTATAGCTATATTATAATATTATTACATTACACTGGTATTCTAAGTATAATAGTCCATTCATTCTAAATCTAACACAAACACATCAGTATTAAATTAAGATGTGTATTAGATGACATAATATGTGGGTCACAAAACATCACTGTGTGTATGAATATGGGTCAGAATACATCATACATCCCCTTAATCTCTCTCCCTCTCTCTTTCTCGCTCTCTTTCCCATGTGGGATAGATGGCAGAGAGACAGATTATCACACCCTGCTGGCCCACATTCCTGCCTTCCCCTCGTTTAATCATCCACCCCTTTTTATTCACTCGTTCAGCTCCTACCATCCCTTGTTGTTGTTTTTGTCATCACTTGTTTGGATCATTCATTTCCACGAAAAAAAACCCAACCCTGATCAAGCCTAATTCTGATGAATTATGGGAATTATGATTCAGAGGAATTAGGTTTTTAGTACAGTGTTGTCACATTTGTAGAGGTTTGAATACAACATGACGTTATTTGATTTTGTTCTGGCTCTTCTTTCATTTTTATATCTGCATTGATAGCAATAACACAAAACGGATTCATACTTACCCTCTGGGATACATACATAGATACAGAGCGATGAATGATGTTGATTAAGCTTTCATCACTGATCACTAAAAACATTTCCTAAGAGACAAATTGTTTTCAATGAATGAATGAATGAATGGTATCTCACATCCAGATCTATCCAGACCGAGGAATGATTTTGTTGAGACCAAGCAGCAACTACCACGTCTTGAGGCTGAAGCCACTGAGGAAGTGCGATGCCACTGGACTTCAAACTGGCTCAAATACAAACTAATGGGTGACAGCATACCTTGCTATGTCCATCTTTATATGGTTGAGACAAATTGCAGTTAATACTAGAGGGAAATTATAGAGGGAGGAGAGTTGACTAGAACATCCTTTAATTCAGTCAGGGTCACATCTCTATCAATGGGCCCGAGCAATTTGGTTAGATGAGAGAGGGTCAGGACCAATCAATGTCTTCATTTTCATCATGGTGTAGCCCCTGCGTATATAGGCTAACTCCTTCTTAAAGAAAAATGTCTCATTTTTTAATTCTTTACACGTTATTAAGATGGATCTGGAGCTGTTAAAAGGCACCTCTGATAGAGCTACAGGCTAGCAGTTTCCCCCTGCTTCCAGTGTTTGTGCTAAGCTACTCTAAACATGTCACAGAACTACCTTTGTGTTGAAAGCACAAAGAGTAAAATCATATCAATCTTTTCATCTAGCTCGAGGTGAGAAAGCAAGCTAAAGTATTCCCCAAAATGTGAGAGTATTGGGACAAATATTGGCATTATGTTGTAAAGAAAATATTGCTTCAATGACAAATGTTATAAAATGTCCTCTGCTGAAAGTCTTCAGGCGGATTCGAACTGATTCCTTGTTAGTTAGTTAGTTCATGTACTTGCAGCTGTTGGTTTGACAAAAAATTAATGAAAATGTTTCAATAAGCAGGTGCATTGGAGGCCTGGGAGGTTTACTGGATGTCCTGTGGTCTGGTTGTGTCAATGCAGTGAGTTAGAGAAAAACCCGTATAAATAAATTATGTCTAAAAATGTGTATTTATATCTTAAAAAATGCAAATATAGATCACATAAACTCAGTGTGACTCTGTGGTGGAAACCAAAGTGAAAATAAATCCCGGCAATGACTGCCGTATATCCTTCTGTGATTGGTCAGTGATCTCTGTAAATCCAGCTTTGATTGATCAATAAACACTGCAGATCAAGTTATGATTGGTTTGATTGGTGAATGAGCTCATAGATTCGACCCTGACTGGTCGGGGAACACTTTAAATCCAGCTATGATTGGTCAATCAAGAGTTCAGCACTACAGAAAATGTAGCGTTTGATCCATCTACTGTCCCCCCCCCCACACACACTTTATTGTTGGCTGTGTGCACCCACACATGCACACACTTGACCATTTCCACTGAGGCCATCTGGTGAAATTCAGGAAATGAGCTCTGATTACTTTTTTTCACTGGAGAGTGTGTGGCTCAGATGTATTTGGGGACAATGACTAATTTCCTGTTGCCATCACACCTCACGACAAGTCACAACACAACACTTGTCATCTCTTGCTCTTCTTGTCCTTCTCACCTCACAGAAAACTGCTGCCAAGATGGGTGAGAATATAATTTTTTTTTTTTTCATCTAATGAAGTAGCAAATTTGATACGGATTCATGGTTTTGAATGTTCAGCAGCTGAGTGCCAATGAGCACTTTCCCTGAATCTGTCTGCTATAAAACTCTGACAACTGGAAAAAATAATCTTTGACTAAATGTTGAAAAAGCAATATTCAGTTTTTTTCATTTTTGTCATTTCACGGCACTGTTCACACTGCCGCCTCACTAGAAGAAGCGCCCTTGTCTGCTTTTTCTGTAAGTGGCATTTTTATTTGATTGACAGGTGTCTCAGCCTGTCACGCTCAGCTAAAGTGGTCAGACTTGCTTGTCCCGTCATCTTCTTTGAGGGTTCACCTTGTTGCTGTAGTTTCCTTGTCCAAAACAACTGATAAGATGGCGAAAAGCGGTAAACCAACGATCCAGACTCCACAGTGTCTATTCAGAAATCTATGAGTGACATCACAGACACAGTATCTGTTTTTACCCATTTCTACTCTTCTACACATTTCTGCCTTCTGTCTGATGCATGAAAAGCTGTTCTTGGATGCATGCAGGGATAAACAACACCATCCTTGAAAAAACACAGCTTCTATAGTTAGTACAATGTTCTTATAAGTTGCCTCTATTTAAAGGTGCAGTGTGTAGAATTTTGTGGCATCTAGCGGAACGAACTATAATATTCATAAGCATGTTTACTCAGTGTATAATCACCTGAAAATAAGAATCATTGTGTTTTTGTTACCTTAGAATGAGCCTTTTATATTTATATAGGGAGCAGGTCCTCTTCCACGGACGCCACCATGTTGCACCGCCATGTTTCCACAGTAGATAAGCAAGGACAAACCAAACACTGGCTCTAAAGAGGGCCTTTCATGTTATTTGCAAGCCACCATAGGTTTTTTTAACATGCTTGGAAGAGGATGGTGAGGGGAGGGGTATTCAGTTGGTTGCAATCTGCCACCTCACCACTAGATGCCGCTAAATCCTACACACTGGTCCTATAAGTCAAAGCTGCCAATCTAGTAGCAAACTAAAGTCAAAGCTAACAGTATATCTAGCTAACACAAAGCTAATAGTCTAATACCTAGTTAAAGTCAAACTGTACATGCAGTTTTATTTTCTGTCAAAGTTAAACTATGGGGGGGCGGGGCACTAAATCCTACACACTGATCCTTTAATAGAACATATAGGATATACAGTCAATTGAAAATTCACCTTACTTAGTCATCTATTCACGTCTCCTCTCTGGGACCTTTGCCTGATGACTTTCCACTTACACAATCATTTCTCTAACCACATCGCCACCTCTCTGACCTGACAAGACAGTTAAAAGCTGTGAGATTGTTCTGACATTTTAAAAAAAAGAAAGTGTTAGGGGCAGAGATGTCCACTGAGAGTTTGACATGCAGCCACATGCCCAACTGGGGCAAGTTTAATCTCAGTAAACCAACACAACAATTTCACACAAGACATCATGGTATGGTGAGAATTCAACTTGGAGCAGCCTTAGGGCGTTTTCAAACCTGCCTTGTTTAGTCTGCTTGAAACAGACATGTTTGATTCGTTTTCTCCCACTTGGTGTGATTGGGTTGAGCAGATCTGAACACAGCCATCCTACTCAAGTGTGCACAAACACAAAATGAAGGGTTCGATTGTGGTGGAAACATGATCCAACCTCAATCTGACTATTAGGCGTACTCTGCAAGTCTGAACTAAACAGCTTCTGTAACCAGGTACGCTTTGCTTACTGGGATGCAGGTGAGTTGATATGAAATCAACAGTTGCTAGCAGCTAGCTGGAGAATGAATTGAGATCCAACTTGGACTAACGCAACTAAGTATTTTGCATTTGGCCAGAGGAGCTTCTTCAGGACCTTCTTCTTGAATTTTACTGTGTGAAAAGAAACCGAAACAATGGAAAAATGCACCAAATTTACCAAATAATCTCTGATTCGGACCAGAGCAAACAAACTTTAGATTTGGAAACGCTCTTAGAAACTGTTTATCAAGATATCAAAATATATTGCTATATTTTCTTTCAATCACAGTATCATACTATAAATCATGTTAAACCTAGTCTGTTTCAAATCAGGGACCTGTGGCCTGCCAGACGGTCTTGTACAAACCTCACCCAAAAAACAGACAGGATCCCCCCCACACACGACCTCTCAGACTAATTTGTTGAAAATCTGTCTCTGTCTGCCAACACACCAGACAATCTGCCCGACAGACAGTGTTTCTATCCGTTTTTTTTTTTCTGACAGGACGCTGAAGGAGGATTACACCCAATCCAGTGAGTGCTGGTGGCTCAGTGGCAACTGGAACAGTCGGATAAATAAAAGCCAAAATAGTCATAACATCATATCACAGAAGCCCATTTCAGACAGACCTCTCCCTTTTGAATTACAAGACTGTGATCTCTTTCTTTCCCTGACCCTCCTTGCCTCACACTCTGTCTGAGTCTCTCTTTCTTTGTCTCTCTATGTGTGATTCCCTGTGCGGCTCTCGGCCTTTTTGCTCATCCCTTTCCCTCCCTCTCTCTCAGAAGTGCTGTGTAGGGGATAACGATGGGCAAGAAAAGCATGGAGGAAAGGCAGAGGAGATGATGAAATAGAGGAGGAGAGGGGAGGAAGAGGTGGTGTTTAATCATGTTAAAACAGCTCCAGCACACACCCGTCTGTGCAGCCTTTTTCGCCTCTGCATGCACAAACACACACGTATTTATGGATCGCACATGTTGCATAACATGTTGTAAACTGTATGTCATGAAATTATTGGGATTGCAATATTGTAAACAGACAATTTTTCCATCCATCCATCCTTACAACTAATAAACAGTTCTGAGCTATTCAGTTATACCCTCTATCCCTTATATATTAATTTGATTATACCCATAGTAAATTTCACTTTTTTTACGTGTAAAGTGGGAGGAGGGGGAGACTTCAAGTGTGGTCACCTTAGGGCACCACACTGTGCTGATCCAGGCCTGCATCCATCCATTCATTCAGCATGTTGACATTGAACAGCAGAGCCAATACATCCATTTCAAAATGACAGAGCTAATGAACTAAGGAGCAGGATGCAGCTTGGACTGACTGAGTGTACTGAAGTCAAAAGGATCCGGCGTTAGTCAATATTGGCACCGAAGACATTAGCAAAGACATTTACCCTTCACTTCTCCTTCCTCTCTCCCCTCCCTCCCACTCTCTCCCTTTTTTCTTATTCTTTCAGTCGTTCCAAGTCACCTCCCTCAATTTCTCTCTCCGCTCTTCTCCTTTAACCCACTTCCCCTTGAGAGTGCCGCTGTTTCCTCCCGACACCCATTCCGCTTCGTATACCTTTCTCCTGTCCACTGCTTTCCCTTCTTCCTCTCATCTGTATCACATCCATCCTTTTCTTTTTGTTTCACCCCATAATTCATCACCTCTCTCCCTCTGTCAGGTGTTATAGATAGATAGATAGATAGATAGATAGATAGATAGATAGATGGATAGATAGATAGGACAAAACACTTTTCCCCTGCTACTTGTTTTCCTCACTCTGTCTTTCACGCACACACACACACACACTTGACCACCTGTGGTGTGTATTAATTGTCTATGGGCCCTGATGGGGGGTTAGTGAGGTGGAACAGCCTTGGTATTTGCTGACCTGCCGGGCCGTGAAATCTCTCTGCGTATGCACACGCCTCATATCCATTTAAATAGATTTAAATAAACAACCTTACACTGTGACTAGATTGGACGAGAGCACGGACGGACGGATGGATGGACGGACAAGGAGAGATAGTTGGATGAGATAGAGGGTAAAATGCCGTTAAATGCAGTTTTTCCTCCCATTTCCATAAAGCATAGGAATGTGATGATTGATGGCTCGGTGGCGAGGAGGCGAGGCATCGTGGTGCAGCGCTGATAGATGGATAGATGATGTGTGCAGCGAGGGGGAACAGAAGGAGATTCCATTTCAGATCTGCCCTCATCTGATGCACGCTCACAGCGGAGCTCTAATATGTAGATTGTGTTTAGCCTTTATCTTTTGCAGTGAGAAGCTGGGGCGTGGGCAGACACACACGACCAAACTCTCACATGTCCTTTAAGTTATCACTTATGCACATACACACATTTGTTTAACTATTTAACGCAGTCATCTGTAACTTTTATGACACTGACACATCTATATTGCTCACGGTTATGACTGAGTTTTGAGAGATCAGATATTAGAATATTACATCTCATGATAATAGTTGTGTTTGTTTGTTTTGGACTAGTCTTTCCAGTGTTTTAGCAGCAATTTGTCCAATAACCCTGTATAAGACATGCTAGACAGTGTCTTAACAGAGTAGAAACACTTTTCAGCTTTTCAAATTCACTCTGTAATTATGTTTACCGACTGTGTGACCCTCTCTTCCAAATATGAAGACAGATGTGGAAGTTTATGCTGGCAGTTGAGGACTTCATGCCCTTCTCAGGGGCACAGCAACAGCAGCAACCCTCAGGCACAAACAGCTGCCATGTGGCACATGTCAGCCTCCATTACACACTGCAAAAACACCCAAAGGTGGGTCAGGATAAAGTTTTCAAAACCTTTGATTGTGTGGGAAAAGTTGACTGACTTTTTAAGCCTCAGCCTTGCTTTGCTTCTTTCATATGTGGCAGCTGCAGCTGTATTCTCCTATTGGTGGTCAGTGAGCATTATCATCTGTTGAGTTCCTTGCATCAGTAAATATTTTAAAGAAGGGAGGTAAAAGTGTTAGTGATAATTGTAAATGATAATTGATTTGAAAAAACATGGAAAAATGGGAAAAACACTGGACGTATGGAGCTCCGAACATTACAAACTTGGGTAAACATTTCTCTAAAAATTATTTAAAAAAAAAAGGTTTCAGCTCAGGTTTCCATGCTGAAATGTGTACATCACTATGAAAAACACATTTAAAGGAAAGATATATTACATTTTAGTGAGGGATCTTACTGTACATGATCTCCACAAGGATAACCTCACCTTACTACCAAACTTTCTTCCATTCCAACTGTACTTTTACCTTTACTCATTTTTATGTTTAAGGTGTGGGAGTCGTTGTTTTGCATGTCACAAGTTTTAAATTTTGTCCATAAAGTCTAAAGTCCTGAACTTTTAGTTTTGGATTCTGAACAAGTCATACTGTGCTTTTCACCAAATTTAAAACTGACTAATGATACTGTGGCTCCTGCAGATACATACCCTCAATACCAGGATGAACACCTTACAGCGGTCCATTTTATTCATACAGCCCAAAATCACAAACCACAAGTTTGCCTCAAAGGACTTTACAATGTGTAAAAACTTACAACACACTTTATTCTTAGGCCCTTGCATCAGATAACCACTTTGCAACATCCTAGCAAGCACCCACAACACCAAAGCAAGCATCTAGCAACACCATAGCAACCAACAAAAAACCCATACAACCACTTAAAAAACCCATGGCAACCACCTCATTGCTTTGTAAACATGGAGGATGATTAGTAGAATATAAAATTAATACAAATCATGAATTCTTTCTAAAAGTTATCTTAAAATAATCTTCTCCAGATGTCTTTATTATTTCTTTATATTTTCCAACATGGTCTGACGTCATTTCCAAACTTGATCTCACATGGTTGGACTCTGGAACAAGTCTTTTCATAGGACTACATAGAGCTGTGTAAAATGTCAACCTGTACAATACACCACATGGAGAAATACCTTATTTATAGAGCTGCCCATCCCAAAGCTTTTTATCTGTCTCTTCGCTCTGTTCCTTTATTCATCATTCTATTTCTTTTCCTGGGAGGGGAGCACTGTTGGTGGAGGTCTAAACGCCCTGGAGCAGCTGGAGGGATTTCAGGTGTCAAGGGAGGGAGAGAAAGAGTCAGAAACGGATATGAATAATAGATCAGAGAGGGAAAGAGAAAGTGGGAAAGGGAATGAGGTAGACATAAAAGGTGAGAGATGGAGAGAAGTCAATAGAGAGAAAGAGAAAGAGATATAAAAGGGGGTGTCAAAGGGACAGAGAGTCCGACAGGGAGGAAGCAGAGAGATGCATGGACCCGAAAAAGAGGAAGGAAGTAGGATAGACAGTTTTCTTGGAGGGCAACCATGACAGAAAAACACATCTATAAAAGTCATGCATCTGTCCATCCATCCATCTGTCTATCTATCTGTTCATCCATCCAATCATCCATCCATCTGTTCCCCTGTCCTCCTGTCTCTTCCCTGCCTCCAGTGTGGTCAGGAGTTGTTGCATAAGACAGCGATTCATCTTTTATTGAGATGGGAAGCTTCTATAAATATGTCTACCTTGTTCTCTGGAGTTTAAAAGCTCAACCTGCCTGTAATCCAGCTAAAAATAACAGAGGATACCCATGACAACAACAACAAATCCAAATGTACTGTACAGTAGAAGCACACAGGACACAACTTCTGTTCTTTCCTGAATTATTTCAGGACTGAAAGTGTTTTTGTTGACAATAAATCATATATTTTTTAGGTCTTCCTTAAGAGGCTGTGCTCATTTACTGACAAGAGTTAAAAACGACTTACTTATATATAGAACCCCAATATTGACTGATTTTAAAAGCCAGTGCCAACATTCTTGTTTTGAAGCTGCCAGTTTGCCTTACCTGTGTTGATTTTCATTAGCTCAAATGAATTTCAATTGAGTGTATGTGCTTTCCCTCAGAATTTAATGGAAGTTTTCAGATCTTCAGGGACTTTTTGGCCCCATTTACACCTTGCATTAAAACACATTTTTGGTGATCAGATTGCAATTGGATAGTGCTTGACCACATGAAAGACAAATTGAGGACGGATTGTGATCCAGTCAGCCAAACCATCTCCGGAGATGGTCAGGGACGCATTGTGACCACATTGAACATGAGTATAAATGCAATTTTGTCGTGAATCCACATACAACAATTACGTGGGCGGAAATACGTAATCGTGTGCAACTGCAGTAAGAAAGCTACGGCTATTGAGGACACTTGGATGGAGTCAAGATCATGGATGCATAAAGAGAACTGGATACAGCGTTGGAGGTGGAGCCCTGTTTATTCCTATGAAAGATGCTCAGTGGCACATGAAGTCAAAAAAGCTACATCCCACTGTAAAAAAACTACCCAGATGAAAACATACTGCACACACTCTATGGACCCCATGCACCCATAGAGCATGCTAATTAGAGACTTCCGCTGGCTGAGATAGCTAACTTCCAGTTAACTTGAATGGGGATAAAACAGTTCAACTGTGTGGCTTTTTTAGACTTTTGAAATGTCATCGGACTGAATAAAAGCAATGCAAATTCTGATTGTGGGGGTTTGTGATGTTTAAAAAATGTATCTACTGTTTTACAGCTGCTCCTTTTCCCATGATTGTGTGCAGGAAAATGCTTTTTGGGCCCCTGATGGACCTGGAAGTTGTAATTACATGGTTTGGCCACTATGTCAAATTGACTTCAAAGCCTGGCACTGTTCCTGGGGGCTTGGTCAAGACGAGACCAACTGTCTGCTTTCAATTTGGTTCAACAAAAGTATACAAGCAAAAGTTGGCAATTCATATGACAACTGAGCCATTGGCAATGTCAACAAAAAATTAAACACATGAAACTGGCATACAGAAAATTCAAGGATCAATGACCAATAATAATCATTATAATAAAACACCAGTATAATCAGTTATGTATCCTTGTGACCACAACTTCTTACAATACAAAATACCAAGAATAAAAGTATAATGTTTTGTTTCATTTCCTAAACACTAAAGATGTTTTCATCTTCAATACATCATCTATTAAATCCTTCTTTGAATTTAAAGCACTTTGAAACTTTAGTCTTTTGTTCTAAAGATAAGACGGTGTCATCTAGTAACTCACTGACAAAATGTAAGCCAATTTAAATAGATGCACCTCCAAATCTGAGGCCATGATGCTCTGCTGGAAAAAGGTGGACTGCTCCCTCTGGGTTGGGAGTGAGTTGCTGCCCCAAGCAAAGAAGTTCTAGTATCTCAGGGTCTTGTTCACAAGTGAGGGTACGATAGAGCATGAGGTTGACAGGCTGATTGATGCAGCATCAGCAGTAATGCAGGCGTTGTACCGGATTGTTGTGGTGAAGAAAGAGCTGAGCCAGAAGGCGAAGCTCTCAATTTATCAGTCAGTGTACATCCAAACCCTCGCCTATGGTCACAAGCTTTGGGTGGTGACTGAAAGAATGAGATCACGGACACAAGCGGCCGAAATGAGTTTCCTCAGGAGAGTATCTTGGCTCAGCCTTGGTGATGGGGTGAGGAGCTGCTCCTTTGCATCGAGAAGAGCCAGCTGAGGTGGTTTGGGCACCTGGTTAGGATGCCTCCTGGACGCCTCCCCCTGGAGGTGTTCCAGGCACGTCCAACTGGTAGAAGACCACGTGGCAGACCCAGAACATGCTGGAGGGACTACATATTTCTTCTGGCATGGGAACGCCTTGGGGTGCACCAGGAAGAGCTGGAGAGTGTTGCTGGGATGAAGGATGTCTGGGTTTCCTTACTCAGTCTGATGCCACCATGACCCGGTCTCAGATAAGTGGTGGTTAATGGATGGATAGATGGATGGATGCATAGGTGGGTGGGTGGATGGGTGGATGGATGGATGGATGGATATTTTTTTGCTGAATGATGCTTCTCTAATCACCTTACCTGACATTACAATGTAAGATTCGTTCCAGTCTAATATCAGTCTTCCAAGGAAAACGTATGCTCCTCTCAAAACTCTCAATACCAGAAGGAAAACAGATTAAAGCATAAAAACAACATGAAAGGAAGTAGGAAAAGGGGTTCTTGTTCCTTACCTGAGCAGATCAATTTCATCAGCATGAACCCCTGTTCACTGGGTTTCCTATTGGCACATCTCAACAGGCAGGAAGCCAACTTCAACTGGTCTCTACCACACAGTGCTGCTATATATGTAACTACAAAGACAGAGAGAGAGGGAGAGAGAGACAGGCAGCAGATCAGCAGATTAGAGAGAGGAAAATGTGATGTGCAGGCCTGCAGGAAGAAAGCAGGGGAAGAAAACAAACAGCAGACAGGTAGATGGAAAACGATAGAAATAATGAGAGTAAGAGAAGCTGTGTTGTTTTACCAAAAGAGAGAGAGAGGGGGGGAGAGAGAGAGAGGGAGGGAGGGAGGGAGCAGAGACTGATGTGCAAGTCACAACCTCCAAGCCCGGCTGTTTATAAAGCCCCAGGCAATGCGTGTGTGTGCATGTGTGTGTGCATGTGAGGCAGTCAAGTGGCTATCCACGCCTCCCTGTGTGTGTGAATATGTGTGTGTGTGTTTGTGTTTGTATGTGTGTGTTCATTGCTCTTTCCGGAACATGACCACAGAGTTCAAATGTTCCAATCAATACCTGTACCTAACCAATACTCTACCACACACACACACACAGACACACATGAATAAACACACATGACTACTGCTTTTCTATAGGGGAGTAGTACTACAACAACATCAACGACTACTACTACTACTAATAATAATAATAATTATTATTATTATTATAATAATAATATCCATAGTAAACATAATTTGATCCTTTACTTTCCTGCATTTACACATGTATACCATCCACTATTCTGTACATAACATTTGGAATTGTTGCACTTTTTTTGCCCTGTTTTGCATTTGTGGTTAGATGCCTACCTGCATTTTGTCATCTCAGTAATGGTGCTTTTGTGTAATGACAATAAAGTTGAATCTAATCTAATCCATAGTAAATATTATGAAAATAAAATAAGTACAGCATAAACATACCTAATGAGAAGAAAAAACTCATGAGCAAGAGTATGAGCATGTTACTTTGTTTAGAAACGGTTACAAATACTAATAACAGTGAGCTAGCTAAGTGTGCGTCATATCACAACCTCTTTATGCTAAAGTTATTTATGATGTAAAACGTAGCACAGCACAAAGTCAAGAAGTTGTGATATGTAACACATCCAACATGCAACCGAAGCTGTAAACGGAACCGCATTCCTGCACATGCTCAGTGCCTTACACAGAACTACTCTCCTGAGACTGAAAACATGATCGCTGTTATTAGTCTTTGGAGCTGTTTCTAAACAAACTAATGTGCCCAAAACTCTTTGTGATGAAGTAACATGTCACCCTGTGCAGAATGGGATGCCATCCCACAGCGGTGTGTGACCAGGCATGGTGCCAGGCTGTTGTGGCTGTGTATGGTTCTTCCACACGCTACTGAGGCTCCTGTTTGTTAAATGAATAAATTGTTAAATTGCTAATATGTCTTGTTTCTTCAAACTTCAATCATCCAATCCACCAAACACCAAACAAGAGTCAATGGCAGAATAAGCTGTTTGGCATTGGCAGAGAAGATTTGGCAAATTTTTCATGGGCGCAACCCAAATACTCAGCTCTGCTGCTTATCCCACAAATGCATGTTCCTTACAAACGTGGCACCATTTAAAAGGGAAATAAAGCTTTCCCTTTTTCCAACGGTATAAGATTTATTGCCAAGAAGCATTGTTACAACAAAGAAATAATCTACCAAACACAAATTTCCTTACTTTTTGTGCTAAGATTATATATATACATTGAACAACATTTTAGTAAGTAAGCATCTCTTTGTCTCTGAGATAATAACAAGGGTCAAGTTAAGGTCAACTGTATTATCACATCTTTATTACTGTTTGAAAACCACCAGCCATTTCTTTTAAAACTCCCGTGCCCTCACACTATGCATCAAGTGGTTGGGCCTGACATCATCCACAACACATCCTCCATGCTGCCCTGTCCTCTGACCCTTCCTCATACCTCCACCTCACCTACAGGCATCTGTTAACGATGCCTCCAACTGTTACTGGACTGGTTTGTAGATTTATGTGATTGCATTGTGGAAGTTTTATTATTAAAGCCTACTATTGTTGGATTATGATGTGGTTCTAGTATTTTTAAAGCCTTGTATTTATTAAGAGATATTTTACTGACAGCCAACTTTAAAGCCTTTTGGCCATTTGGGTCTCTTTGAATTCCCTCTCCTGAGATCTCTTTCATTTTTTCATCATACACTAAGAGTTTTTGATGTTTTTCTTGAACTTCTGAGTGAGTTTCTTTGGCTTCCTGGAGATCACCACCAACTGTTGGGAACCACTTCAGATGTGGACCTATAATACCTATATTCCTATATACCTTGATTTGGGTAAACAGGATGTCAAACACATTGCTGCTGTCAACTCACAGCCATGAAAAATCATGAGCACTGCTTACAATTAAATCCCTCACTTCCTGTCCACTGAGTGTGTACAAGAGCATTGGTGCTTGAGTGTGTGTGTGACCAAGCGGCAACAACCACAGCTTTAAATATCAAAGCCAATGCGGAAGTCCCTTAAAGTGCAATACCACTGACGGTTGCTAGATGCTGGCTCCAAAAAAAGTTCTGGCTTCAACAGACTCCCATTCAAAAAGCATCAACTTCTCACATGAAATACTAAGTCGAAAGATTTTTTCAATGAGTCATTATGGGCTCAATCTCTAAATTTGGGCCCTCTAATAGGTGTGCTGGTGGTCATTTTAGAAAGTATTGTTCCATTAATAAGATATCAGGACGAATAGTAGCTTTGATGTCTGCTGTGTGGGTGTTGATTGACAGTTGTGATTGACAGCTCACTCCCGTAAGCGTTAGCGTCAGTGTGAGGTAGCGGGGTGTGTTTCCAGAGTGTGAGAGGAAACACCCCGACCTGGCTCCAAACAGAAAAGATGGCGCTGATCATAAGCAGCAACTCTGGGCTTCAAACTGGCTCCAATACAAACCAACAGGGGTCACGCCTTGCTACGTCCATCTTTATATACAGTCTATGTGTGTAACTCACGTGAACCTATGATGCATTCTGCTTTGTTGTTACATAACTGTCCCTGCTCACATAGACAGATATTACAGACAACACACTCTGGCAGCTAGACTGATCTATCTCTCTTTCCTCTCACACACACACACAGTTTGTTGTTCTCACCCCAGTCTTGTGTGTGTGTGTGTGTGTGTGTGCGCGTGTGTGTGAGAGAGAGCGAGAGAGAGAGAGAGAGAGAGAGGACAGAACTCACAGGATTTGTGTCAACTCCGACCCGACTGCACAACACAAAGTTACAGTAACAGAGAAACAGCTACAGTCGGAGGAGTGAGTGAGAGAAGAAAAAACATAATCTGACCTCCTCTGAATTACAGTAAATGAGAGTTAAAACATCAAAAATGAACCATTTTACTAATAACCCTGTGTTGTGTATTAATATGTTTCAATACTCAGGGTTTTGTTATGATTATTCATTATAAAAATTGTTTGTAAAGATATTGTAAAATTCAGTGAATTCATTTTGGATTAGAATTTTATTGCATGTTTACATTTATTGTTTTGCTTTGCTGATATCTATTTGTTTATCAAAGTAAATTGATATGATGATTTACATTGTGACAGGTCATAAATGCTTGTATTGATAAATTGGAACATATTCTGACTAATGAATGTAATGTAACTATGTTTTAAGTAATGAAGTTAAGTAAGAAGCACACTGTAGGTGAATCTGTTTATTAGCCAAATTTCAGGAATTTCAACCGCAGCATTGAAGCATCTTTATAAAATGATTACTGGCACCCCAAACTGAGCCTTGAAATTTTATATGTTTTAGCAAGGTGAAGCTCTCTAACCTTTGTTTCTGAGATATTGGATATAACTGTGTATTATGAATTTACATGAAATATCTTATTTAACCCATGCTATCCAGGTAAAATTAATAATCTTCCATATAATTTCACATCTTGGCAAGACATGAAAAGAGTCATGATGGGGAAGTGAGGAAAGAGCTAAAATGATGGAGACAACACAACATAAAGACACATTTAATCCCTGTTGTGGAAAAACAAATGCATATCACTCCATTTCATGCATTAACAGGAAGAATAAGAGACAGGATTTTTATGGACTTGAGAGTTTAAAAATGGAAATGATGTAATTTCTCTACAGACTTGCATTGCTTATACTGTACTTGCCAACAGGAGGCTACTGCCAATTTCTCAAAATCACGTATAAATGTCCTTAGAGACAGTTTGGTTAGAGATGAAAGGCTTGTGAAAATCCTAACTGGACGAGTAGAAAAGGATAAATACTGTATATACTTTAAATCTCACATGCAATCACAAAATTTCTGCTGCTACTACCTTGCATGCAGTTGCACCAGAAAAATCATTTGTTAGAACACTTAAGTGACATCTCGCATTCATGAGAGTTATTGTCCATCAAAAAAACATTGATGAGTGTGTGACTTTATGTCCTCCTCCATACCAGCAGTAAGCATTGGTTCCTTTTAACCTTGAAGGCCTCCTCCTTTTACCCTTGAACCTGCATTAACTGGTTTTTTGGTCACTTGGGGGAAACAAGCAGAAACAAGTTGTGAATGCAACACTGACATATCATGTTGAACTTGTTAGCAAACAGCTTATTCCCACATCCAGCAGTTACAGAGCAACATTATCATTCATTTTGAGTCGTGTTCATGTCCACCTGGTGAATATAAGTCCGATATTCACTCTCTTTTATCTCTGTTTTTGCTCTCTACCAACTCCTGAGAGAAATATCTGGCTCTTTAGCTGCTAAATGCTCCACTATGTTCACCAGCTCGTCTATAGCTAACTGTGTCTGTTTGGTGCTGAGCAGGTAGTATACAGTGGCTTTTTAGAGCTTTTTCTCTGAAAACAGCTGCCTGCTCCAGCAGCAAACGGTGCTATGAGAGCGCTGAGAACCAAACAGTCACAGCCAGACAGTTAAACAATGAACTGAAACTCGCTATAAAGCTTCGTAAAGCCGAGGGGAGCTGAGAGAGTCACTGATTATTCTCTGTAGGTTCATCACTACGAGCCACGCCCAACACATTACACACTGACAGCTCAGACAGTGGAGGACTTGTTGAACAGAATAAAATACTGTGAAGTTACCACAAAACACAATCTATGATAGGCATTGTCACATATTTCTAAGTTGTTACACCAGCGCTGGTAGCAAAACAGCTCCAGACAGTGCAGAGCTCGTAATACTCCACTGATTAGTCAAAAGCAAGCAGCGATGGGGAGAGAGATGGTCGGGAGATTGAGGGGCAGGCTCCTGGCTCAGGCAGAGAAAGAGAAACTAAGGGAATCAGCTATTGCCTGTAGCCACAACAGCACTCCATCATTTCTTCATCTCTCTCTCTGGTATTCCCTCTCTCTGATGCTCTCTCTCTCTCTGTGTCCCTCTCTCCCTCCTCTCATCCATCTCCTCCCAGCTCTCTCTGACAGTCTATTTGGCCCACACAGCCCTGTCATCCATTCAACCTGTCAGTCCTGGCAACGGCACCAATCTCACACCGACTCGTGTTTGTAGCCAAGCAGGCGGGACCTGGGGTTACAGCACCCGTGCCATCGTTGAAAGACCGCGGGTTAAATTCTAGTGACACGCGGGTCAAAGAGTCGATCCAACAGTGAGAGGGTCAGAGGTTCAGTCCTCGTGGAACAGAGTATCCATCAACCGTGACAAGGTTTTCATATAATTACTGTATTTAAGTAACTTCTGAGTGCTTAAACTTGTTAGATTTTTTAAATTGAGTACTTTTACTTAAAGGGAAATACCTATTTCTTTTACAATCTGGATATTTTCACTCACACACAACTTACACTACACTATTAATAATGAAAGATAATTAATGTACTATATTTATATACTAAGACTGAAAAAACTACATTTCAGGATCATATCCAGAGACCAGTCTTTGTTTATTGGATTTGTTAGAACTTAAATAGTGAGTGCCAGACTGAAGTCAAAGGGCTTTTTGTAGCGTTGACCTTTATGGCTCAGTGGAGAGAGAAAGCCACTTAGATAACCCATGGCAGGGCTTTGATTTACTCTGGGGAACCCAACACTAAGACTGTACGCAGTCCTGACACTGTCAAGTGCTTTAGCTCAAACTGTTCACAACTGTCACTGCAAAAATCTTTAAAAGCTGGAAGTTTTGCTGTGTATCATGAATTAATTCCTGTTTGGAGCAGCTGTGATGCCAAATTGAGGCTGCAACAATCATGAAACACACAGTTAACTCTTCAGTATGATTGTATTGTATTGTATATTTTTGTCTTTTCTTGGTTTTTATGCATTTTGTTTTTACCAACTGTTATCCAGTTCATGTATTCTGTTTTTATATTGACCCATGAGGTTTCAGTACCTGCACCTGTTTGTATTCCCTTTCTTTTATAGGCCTGAATAGTTTTTATATAACTGTAACACATTCGTGCATCACATGCGTGGTGATCTGAGTGATAAAGTAACCTACGGTATGAAAACATTTGGTCCAGCATTCGTCTCTGTGCTGTTGCTGTTACTGTAAGGTTGTAAGGCTACTGTACTTCACTGCTGAAACAAGAGAGCGTGTGGGAGGAAAGTTGAGTGAGAGAGAGATGAGCCTATCTAAAAATCACTATAACACGCCTACAACATTCCTTTAGAGACGTTCAGTGTGTTTGTGCTACTCAGTAGTAAATGTGGTTCATTTTACTTTTAATTGCCTCTTAAATTATTACTGTGATTTCCAGTTAGGTTTTTAATCATGGTATAGTTATTCAGTAACTGGACTAAAGGTAGATCTTGTTGTATTTTTTGGTCTTTTCAGGGACAGAACTGTCTAACACACTGGTCCAAAGCTATAGCATATGATTCATTCAAATCATTTTCATACTCATCAAACCATTCAGTCAACCATTCTGCATTTGTAATGTGTCTCCACTCATTTATTCATGTTTTTCCTTTAATTTGTCACCTGTCTGTGTCTGTAGTATTGTAAAATACCGTATAGCCTGTTAAGAGCAATGGAGGAAGACGTATTCAGACCCTTTACTTAAGAGGAATAGTCACGCAAAAGTAGGTTCTGCATTCAAAATGTTACTTTTGTAAAAGAACAGAGGTTTACTGAAAAATATGATTAAAGTATTAGAGTTAAAAGTACTCATTAGGCAGCAGAATGGCTCATGTCAGTGTTAATTACAATGTGTTAGCAGCATTTTCATATTGCAGCAGGTTGAGGTGAGGCTACTTGTAACTACTTTATACACTGTTACTCTCAGAATTAATGCCATTTTATAAGCTGATCATAAGTGTTGAATGAACTATGCAACTAATAATTATTTTTATCATCAATTAATCTACAGATTATTTTCTTAATCAATAATGTTTTGTCTATAAAATGCCTGAAAATACTGAAAATGATATAATTTCCCAGAGCTCAAGGTGGTGTCTTTAAATGTCCTATTTTGTCTGAACAACAGTCCAAAGTTCAAAAATATTCAGTTTACGATCAGGAGAAGCATTAAATCCTCACATTTAAAAAGCTAAAAGCAGCACAATCTTGACATATTTGCTTGTGGACACTGAAATAAATGTTTGATTATCAAAATAGTTGTCAATTAATTTCCTGTTGATCGATTAATCGACTAATTGTTGGAGCTTTATAGAGTAGCATGAAATAAATGTGCTCCGGTAAAGAACAAATACTTCAAAATTGTACTTAAGGTACACAAGTTATACCACAAGTGAATCAGTGTGACCTGCAGTAGGATGTAAATGATAGTTTTGATGCCCTCCTGTCAGTGCACCAGTAGGAATATGACATAATATCATTGTGATACTGCAGGAGGTAAAGTACTATGAAGACAATGTCACCATGCACTCACTCTCAAACACCAAGAGTATCAAAGGTATTGCACTACAACTATAACTCCCCAATTATAGTATCATATGTGTATTTATAATAGTTTTCGCATCACCAGAGAGAGAGACAGAAGGAGAGATAGTAAATCGTGAGAGAGATAGAGAGAGAGAGGGACACTGACTGCTTACCTGCAAAGACGTAGAAATATGTTTTCCACGCGCTGGCAGGAGTCCTTTCATCAGCTCCTTAATGTCGCTTCACATCCCTGAACACAACGACAACATCCCAGTCCGACCACTGGCACCCAGTCCAAAGGTCCTCCCCCTTCTCTCTCTCTCTCTCTCTCGCTCTCTCTCTCTCTCCCTCTCTCGCTCTCTCTCTCTTTTTCTCTCTCTCTCTCTCTCCCTCTCTCTCCCGGGACTTGGCCCACCTCCTCAGAATAGCGCTTCGTTAAACTCTCGGTGATACCCGAGATTTTCCCGCACGATCATCAACACTCAGATCGTCCAGAGCATCCTCCTCCGAGCCGCGTCCCGGCCGTCCTCACATCCGAAACATCCTCACCATCATCACTGTCACCACCCTCCAACCCGCAGAGATTTGTTGTTCTTCTTCCTCTATGATCATTCCCCTGTCGATACCAACATCATCATCATCATTATCATCATCATCATTATGAGCTATCGGCTGCTTTTTCTCTCCAGCATCCTCCTCCTCGTCTGACTCTGTCCTCTGGCTTGCTCGCCGTGTCTCTGTCCCGTGGCTCTGCTCTGACTGCAGCCCAGTAAGTGTGTCATGCCTGGGAAGAAGAAGCGCATCATCCAGGGCAGGCAGTCAGTATACTGATGGTGAGACAGCCAGTCAGGAAATCCCTCACCAAAACAAACCGCAGTGATGCTCTGAAAATATTGACAGAATATGCAGAAACACCAAAAAAAGCTACAAGTTAAACGTTAAACTCAAAAAAACCTGCAGGTATTATCCAGATATATTTGGTAAGGTGGTGTCTAGTAAGGTGTTTACTCCCACAAACAGTTAATTGTAAGGAAGTTTGAGTGATATCAAAATAAACAGATATATTGTACATCCAAGTATAATTTGGAATATCATTAAATATTATAGTGATACTAAGTGGTAACAGAAAGAGATATAATATCAGGTATGATAATATATCAAATTACACTATGTGGACACTCCTGTTTCCATACTTTTTTGTGTTCTTTACACCTTTTTCACTGCTAATATTTTGAAGTGCCACAATAGGAAAAGCACAAGTGTTACTAATAACATTAACAATGGCTCTGTTTAATTGGTAGTAAGCCATGACAGTGAGGTGAGCCAGCATGCACAACACCAGGACCCTTAAACCAAAGCAGCTAAATTTATTTTTATTATTTACACCTGTGCTTTTGCCGCAACATGTCTTCTGGGAAAAAGGCCTATACCCTAAGGCCTATATGCTTCAAATTTTGGTGCAACAATTTAGGGAGTGTTCCTTCCTTTCTCTACACAGCAATGCCAGCACACATAAAACCAGATAATAAAAACATTTTTCCAAGAACTTGACTGGCTTGCACAGAACTCTCATCTCAACTCCATCCAACTCTTTTGGGATGAACTGGAACGCTGACTGTGAGCCATCTCTTATCAGTGGTCGACCTCACTAATTCTCTTGTGGATAAAAGGGAGTAAAATCTATTCCTCTTGGAAGGTTGTTCGTTGACTGTTTGTTTTGGAAAGACATGTTGGGCGTCCACCTACTTGGTTCAGGTTTCTACATACTTTTGTTCAGCCTTTCACATTTTAATTTATTTTAAAGGCCCTGCACAATCATGCAAAAACCCCACAAAGAAGACTTTAATTCTTCCGTCTGATCCAATGCTCTGACTTTCCTTTCACCTGTTAAGGCAGGACTTATACATATAACACCTTTATCAAATGAGTACATGCTGATGTCACGTAACTCCCATCGTAGTGCCACCCACCTTCAATGAACAGAGCTATAATCAGCCACAACAAATGAAAACATTTGTGTAGGTGTGCAGAGCCTTTATTATAAGAACAGATATACTTGCCATTCCTTCAATCCTTGTCTGTGGACTTTCTAACAAACTCTGCATCACTTTTCCATGTTTTACTGCCCACTGCCTGTTGGAAGTTAAAACTACATTTTCTCGAGTACTGAGGCATACTAGTACTGATACAGTGCCTTTTCCTAATTATATTTAAGAGGACAATGCAGTTATTGTTCACTATGATTTAAATTCAACATGTCATATCCTAATATACTGCACTGTTTTAATGTAACACAAATGACTAAACTTATAACTAAATAATTTTAGAAAGGGAAAGATGTTCTAATCTCTAATCTCCAATAATAAACTGATCTCAAGCAATTTCAGCTTTTTTATGTTCAATAACACTCTCAATAGGGCTGAATTAGTACTTTTAGTTTTGATACTTTAGTTAATTTTACTCAAGCAGGTACTTCCGGGTCTGAAAAATGAAGCCAATGCGGAAGTGCCTTAAACCTGCATTCTCTCTAATGGCCAACAGAGGGCGACTCCACTGGCTCTAAGTCCGTTTGTATGGAAGTCTATGAGAAAATGACCCTACTTCTCACCTGATTTATTACCTCAGTGAACACTTTCCTAATGAGTTCATGTTCTCAATCGCTCGTTTTAAGTCTTCTTCAATATAGCATGATGTTCATTGTGTAAATTATGGTCCCATTTAATTTAAATTTGAGGATAAAGCAGGGTATGCTTCAGGGCGTGGCTACGTTGTGATTGACAAGTCGCTACCATGGCGACAACGTTGGCTAGGTAACGTAAACATGGTGTAACCTCACAGAGTATAGTCGTAGTCGTCGCTATTTCAGAGTGTTTTCAGTTTGTGAAAGTTAATTGTATCACTATGGTCATCTAAAAAAGTCTTGTTCAGCGTTTGGTTGTACTAAAAGACCCTCTAATGAGTCAGATGTTCAGTTTTCCGGTAAGTAAGTTACATTTTGTTTTAATGGTTTTAAGCCCGTTTTTCGCTAGCACAATTAACCATAGACTTTAAATGCACCGTGCTAACCAAGCTAGCAGCTAGCGTCAGGGTCAGCTCCACCCTCTCGTCCAAATATAGTCACTTCTCATCACTTCTGGCTTCAGAAACCAAAGATGGAGAAGGTCAAAATGCCAAACTCGAGACTTCAAAGCGCGAGTCCACAAAACTAGTTCTCTTCATACATCAATAGAGTCCATAAACCAGAGGTGACGTCACGGTGGCTACGTCCATCATTTTTATACAGTCTATGATTTTACTGCAATTAATAGTTGTATTCTTCTGCTTGACATGCCATGTAAAATAAACTCAGATGGGCTGAGTGCTCCTTCCACCACCGCCGCCGATGTAAAGCAACCGGTGTCAAAATGTCTCACTGAAGAACTGCTTCCACTGCAACAGTATAGTTTGATTAAAAAATACAAATTGAAAATAGCGTCCTGCTGTTTACATGTTTGGCTGGACATCAGAGGGCTTTTAGTGTGGCTGTCTTGGCAGGACACATTAGATTATTTATTATTAAATTATATTATTATTAAAATGAACCATTTTAAAATGTTAACCTCTCAACACAGTCCCACCAGTGTGACACTTCAGCCTCTCTAACTTTATTTCAGGATAACTTACGCTCATTCTGACTTTTTGGTTGTAAAATTTAAAGAGATGCCTTTTAAATGAGACCAGGTTTATGAACAGCAACCTTTTTATTGTGGGCACATTACAGCCTGGTAAGATTAAAGTGCCTTTGTCATCACAAAGTCAGCCAAATACAAATGATACAGGGTGTACTTTGTGTTTTAAACCACAGTGTGGCGACAGAGCACTGCTAGTTTTCTAGCCAGTTGCCAGATGTCTTCTTTCAGGATGTCCTGCTTTCTCCCTTTGTTGGTTAATGAAGTATCTATTATTTCATTTCTCATGTACATAAAGAGTATCAGATAAGGTAATTAACATCTGAAGCCACCAAGTAAAACACAGTCAAATAGCTTTTAAGCAAAATGCTCACTTTTTGCCTTTTTCTCACCTTTTTGTGTAGTTAAAATAATCTTTTAAATGGTTTATTTGTATCTGTGATTTTCATAAGATTCACAGGTCGTCAAGTATAAAGATCAATTTTAAATCATTCCATTATACAGTATGTACATGTTCATGTGAATCACTCAAATGTGCTAAAAGATATAAATCATACCACTATAGAATCTCATATGTATTCAAGTACGGCACTTTTTTTTTTTTGCATTGTTTTGACTTTAATCAACATCCATATGGATCCAGGCGACCTATTATAAATTATACAAGACTGTTAAACTGGATATGGGTAAAACTCTGTTCAATGCAAAAGGGGGCAAACAAAGAGGATGAGAGACTGGGGAAAGGGGATATCCTCCTCTTCACATTGTTGTGAAGCATTTACCATCGCAGACAGGATGTTAGTCAAACAGCAAGAATGGCAGTCATTGTTGAACGCACGCTTTGTGTATACATAATATTTTACATTACTTCAGCAGAAAATTCAGTCTTCAGTGTTGTAACACAAAACTGCAGCATCTCCCAGCTGATTAGTTAACAGAACACTCCTTCTAATGTCTTTTTCTTTCTTTTTTTTTTTTTTTTACCAAACAGGGAACCACAGCGTGTCGGTGAGATGTTGGACCTCGGTGATGCCTCCATCTGCAACAGCTCCTGCTTTTGTAGCAGCTGTTTTGAAGTCAGGTTTGTTTGTCAGTGTGTCAGTGGGATGTTTGATGCAGCTCTGCTTTTGTGATGGTTGACTGCAGTGCTTTTCAAACCAGGAATGAGGACCAGGCCTGTTTCCAGTTTGCATGGGAGGAGCAATGGTATATTTGAGTAATCCTGCTTTACCGTAAGTCCCACATGGGGAATTGAACCCCTAAATCTGGGAATACCATGTTCTACCTTCTTAGCTACATGCCACAGCTTTGTTTCTACCTCTGACAAAGACAACAACACACCTGCTTTACAGACCAACAGAGGACGTGAAACAAAAGACACCCAAACACGAAACCTGGCATACAGCATGAGGCCAGAACCTGTGTGTGCCACAGTGTTTAGTCTGTAGATGTTTGTGGAATATTCACACAGACAACCAAAAGAAAACAGTTTTTCTCCTCCTGCAATAACAATGGAAACAGAATTTCTATTTATGAGATATTATCAAAACATGTGAGCGAGGAGACAAGTTGGTAGGTTTTAGGAACAATGTAAGTTTGCTGCTGACAATGGATGACATTTCTTGTGTTTAATTGGGAAAAAAACTGTTTTATTCAACTTCAATTCGGTTTTAAAGCATTCATTCCATTTTAGGGTTCTTTTGTAAACCAATTGAAACATATTCTGACTTCTAGTCAAGGTTTCAATGTTTCCAAAGATGCCAAACACTGTACATCAGGTGTAATTATAGGTAAACATGCATCAAACTATGAAAGAGAAAACATCGGCTTTACTGTATTGGTGAAGCCATGAAACAGCAGTGTTTCATATTTCACTATATTTACACACAGCTTCACTGAAGCGTGAAACAAACCGTTACTGTATGATGTCATGTTGAGAATATGTGACATTGTTGTTGTATGAAAATAACTTTTCCCCCTCAAACTTCCCTTTAAATAGCTTTGAATGAGAACATTTTTCAACAAGCATCATAAACTCAAGATCACTTTTTCTTTTTCCAAATGCGTTTGGGATCATGCGACAGTTTGAAAGTTTTTACGTAAAGAACAATTTTTCAAGTCTGTCCAAAAGCAACAATCAGGAGCCCAAATAAACATCGACACCTGTTTTTTCTTGCTTTAATCATTCCTCCTGTTCATACAGGCCATTAAGAGATCCCTTGATAATGTACTTTCAAGCGATGAGGGACAAAATCCACAGTCCTCCTTCTGTGCAAAAATGTATTCCAAAGTTTATTTGAAGATAATATGAAGCCGTCCAAATTAGTCAAATCATGTAGATATCTTTCAAAGTTACTGTCCTTTCAGTGCCACATTCCCTCTTTTTGCTTGATCCTTCCACTGCAGCTGAACAGAAAAACAGTCTGTAAATATTTACTGAAAGGACTGTAACTGTGGAACATGTCCACTTAATCTACTAACTCTGACGGTTGAATCCTCATATTATCTTCAGATCAAATTTCAAATACATTTTTTCTCAAAACGAAGTGCATTTGGCGCATATCTTAAAATGGCCGATATGAACGGGAGGAATGATTACAGCAAGAAAAACCTACTTCAATGTTCATACTTGCTGCTGGCTGCTGTTTTAAGACAGACTTGAAAAACTGGGAACGTTTAAAATTACCCTACACTGAAAAGTGTCTTTTGCTTTTTGTCGCTTCACTCGAGCTTCACTGTGCAGAATGATGTATGTGCAGAGTTTTCACATTCATCTGCTGAGGGGGGAAAATTCATCTGCACTCATCTTAAATCTGAGAACGAGACATGGACGTGCATAATTTGTGACACAGCTAGTTGTGAGCCAGTTGAGGGCCAGTATGCAACCTAGACAAGTGTGATGTGGAAACTTCCAGCGCACAAACACTGAGAACTTTACAGTGAAGTCGGAGATATCTTGTGTCCAGCAATTAAACATATTTGCATATTCATAGATTCTGGAGTTTTCAATGAGGGAGAAGGAGTAGATGTCATTTCAGAGACTTTAATGAGGTAATTAAACCTTTTTTTATGGAAAAAACAAATTCTAAATTTATGTTAAAACATGTCTGAGGGGGATCTTTAAATTTTGAAAGGTTGCGGTGTTTTGCTGCCCTCCAGGATTATTTTGGAACTACAGATGTTGAGTGAAATGTTTCAGAAGTGTATATCATACATTAACAGTACATTAAGTATTAATCTTTATACGTCATCACAGTATATAGGAATGTAAACTGATTATGTATAACCATGTATCTAAAATGTGTTTTTATTTGATAAAAGTGTTGGAAGGCACATATTGTATAGAGGAAACATTTGATGATGTTAAAATCAGGTTATGAGGATGGATGAAAATACCTCCTTAAAAAACCTACACATATCAAATGCCTTCACACAAAATCATGTGATATGCACATGTAAGTCTGTTGCTGCAGTGTGCACAGGTAGGCACGCCACTCTCTCACATTCATCCGTGCTGTTTTTTCACGCTGACAGAAACAAACATAACTGCTCGTGACAAGATGCAGAGTATTCTCTAACTGGATTACATGCCGTAGTCATGTAAACAGCTACCCATATCAACTCCTTGTGCATGTAAACACATACTGCAGCCCACTTCAAAATTCAGACTTTCTTTGATCAGGCTTCAAAGGATTATCCTCTCGCAGTCTCCATGTAATCGTATTCAAGGATAAAGCATGTCTTGGTTTAATAGTCTGGTTTTGTCGTTTGACCATAACGTAGTGTTTAGCATGTTGCCGCTGGCTGATCCCGTCCCATACAAGCCACAAGTAGACCAAAGTTGAGCTGAGGTTGAGGGAGGAGGGAAGATGAGATGATAGAAGTATGCCTCTCTCTTCTCTTGATCACCAGCCGTCTTTCCTTTCAGTCTCTCTCCTTCCTGCAGACATCCGTCACATCTTCTAGCTATCCTCCTCGCCTGAATAACTGATGACAGGGTGAATTTTGTGTCTGTGCAGCTCCCAGGACTCAGTGAAAGCTTTTTAAAAGCATCCCTGTTCCTTATTAGGTAGTATTAGAAAGTGTTATAGCGGAATATGAGAACATTTCCACATCACCAAGATCTGACTCTTCATCAGATCTGCCTTGACAGATCTGATGAAGAGAGTCAAAAATCTGCTAGAAATATATTATGTAAAGTTTTGGATGGATATGGATGTTAACTCTGTGTTTTAATGTTTTAATGAATGTCTAAAAGTATGAAGTGTGAAAAAAAAACTTAAGTTGACCAACTGGAAGAAGTGTTCACCAACACATTCTGTAAATCAGGGTGATTTACACTATATGTACTATACAAGAAGGCTGAATCCTCATCATTTATGCAACGAGAAACCTCCAAGGGATCAGAAATCTCAAAAGTACACAACAAAATGAATCTCACAGTTACAAACTACTGTCACAAAAATAGGGGATGTAATTTAAAACATGTTTTAAATGTTTAAAAATATTAATACAAAGTAAGAACAGCAACATCTTAATTAAATAACTGTAAAAAATGACTGTAAAAACTTCCTAATACTAAGATCTTCGTTCATTATCCTTGGATGTAAGTTTCTGAGATTGTAGATCCAGAAAGCCTCTTTTTGTTTCGTAATAAAGTTAATGTCAATCCCCTTTGGGTCCCATATTTATCTTATCAATACCAACAAAAGAAAAGTCCATCAGTCTCTTTTTTTCACCCTCTGATCACAAGTTTTTATTACAGGTGAAGCTGTTTATAGTCTTACCTGTGATTGGATGAATGAAGCTTTTTGTGTATCTAAATGCACAAAGTGTGCAGTAAAACTATCTGTCCATCGGTGGCTTTTCTCTCTCTTTGGGCCTCCATCAACCCTTAAAGGAATAATCTATTCAGAATCTATCTTTTGATTATCACACATCAGTGGTCGAAGAAGCAGTGAGATAGAAGATATTTCACTTAAAGGACCAGTGTGTAGGATTTAGTGCCATCTAGTGGTGACGTTTAAGATTGCAACCAACTGAACCCCCCCACCCCCAATCCCCACTCTCCCCCTTCAAGCATGTAGGAGAACCTACGGTGGCCACGAAACTTGCAAAAAACGTGAAAAGCCCTCTCTAGATCCAGTGTTCAGTTTGTCTGTTCTGGGCTTCTGTAGAAACATGGAAGAGAAACATGGCGGCCTCCGTGGAAGAGGACCTGCTCCCGAAACAGATATAAAGGGCTCATTCTAAGGTAACGAAAACACAACAATTCTTATTTTCAGGTGATTATACACTAATTAAAAAATATGAATACTAAATAAAACTTTTGAATATATGTTTAAGCTAAATTTCTCTCCCAGGTTGGATGAATTTGGTGTGATGGCCCTGCCTAATTTCTGCCTGGCTGAGTCATTAAAGCAACTGGCTGCACTTGAGAGACGGGAATGGCTTTGGGTATGTAAGACCTGCTTCCCACTGGTCTCCTTTCTCTCTTCCTGGGCAGCCTTCATATCCTCCATGTTCTCTCAACCGCTAGTTGACTTTAGGTTTTTGCTTAAAAGTCAACTCAGCTATGTGTAAACGAGCTTGCTGGTCAACAGAGAGAGAGCCGTACTGCAGAGAGCTTTGTCTCTGTCTTTGGCACGTTTACAAGCACTGCACTTTTAATTTGCCATCTGTAATGAACATGTGTTTGGCATAAATATAATTTATTTTTAATTCATAAATACATCTATTTTTTAAGATACTGGGGGATAGTTTTGTTCAAAGTCAAGGGGAGGGTCTTGCTTTTTTTATAAAATCAAATATTCAGCACCCCTCCCCATCCCTGTAATTTTTGTACTGAGCCTCAGGTAAACTTCCTGACACATATGTGTGCATATATGTAGCTCGACACTGGGGATGTAACATTAAACTGAAAGTAGCCTGAAGGTGTATAAACACCTGGTCCTATTTTTAAAACATGATTTGTCAGCCAGATCAAAATCTCCTCTTTTGAGGTTTAAAAAATCTCTCTCTCTCTCTCTTTCTCTTTCACTCTCTCTCTCTTCTTTTTTTGCCCCCCCCCCCCAACCCCCCTCCCGTACAGTCAATAATGTCTCGTGTGGACATGATCACATATGGAGATCTGACCCCTCAATCCAAAAGTCCTCACAATAATAAAACCACATGAACCTGTGGTGAATTTACACTCGGGGTAAAAAAAAAAAAACAGAGGATATCCTCGGACTCACATGTCAAAGATCAAGGTGAAGGAGATCAGAGCTTTCCTCACGCTGCCTCACTGTGTAACATTTTGACACGTTGGATTATTTTACAGCGAGGACCAGAGCTGATCTTCACCACATGGAATCTCATATACAGAAAACACTGACTTTATCAAAGCTGTGTGGAAATGTATACGTGTTGTGTTCATCAGTTTCATGTGTACACTCAAACTTTGTAGTTACTCGGTGAAAATCTGCTACAAATCATGCACCTGACCTGACCTCACTGTGGGGTTATATCAGCAAAAAACACCTTCTCCTTTTATGGGCCTGAGTGATGATTTTATCATGAGGATACATGATGTCATTGTTTCCAAACCAACCTTAAAACACTCCCTGAAAAGGCTTTATAATCATAACTCTGACATATGTTTTTTAAGTAAATATTTCTAGTTTTTAAACATGTTTCCATCTGCTTTACTTCCTTTTTCTATTTCTTTTTCTTCAATAGCTTGATGAGGAAAAAAGAGATCTGGTCTAATGGCCTTAAAGTATTTCAGTTTTTCAATACATACAAGCTCACTTTTTGGCAATATTTCACCATTTTCATCCATAAAAACACGTGAACATCAAGTTCAAAAGTATATAATGTGAACATAATGTTTTGATTTGTTATCTCTCATTTTTTTGACTAATCTAATCTTGGTAATCTTTTATTAGTTTAGCTTTCATTTCTAA
The DNA here is from genome assembly GCF_910596095.1 of Thunnus maccoyii. Classification (NCBI taxonomy): domain Eukaryota; kingdom Metazoa; phylum Chordata; class Actinopteri; order Scombriformes; family Scombridae; genus Thunnus; species Thunnus maccoyii. The sequence goes on along the minus strand of NC_056546.1, from coordinate 6,759,685 downwards.
GGCTGAGTGAGGCTGAGTGAGTGTTTTAAAAGCACAGGTACATAAAAACACCAATCACAAGACAAGAAAACATATTTGAGTGTTTATTTTTATTCTACACTTACAAAAATGTCAGGTAATAAAAAGTAGTTGCTATACACCATAAAAACAATATAGAAAACATTGTGTTCACCATCAAAAAATGAATTACAGTATTTTTTTTTTTTGAAAGTATAAAGGCACATTATGCTCCCTTGACAACCCTTACTGTATTTACACGAGAAAGAAATGTTTGTACTTGTTGGCTATTTTTTTTTATTGGTTTGAAACCCATTTGTGTGTATGTACATGGGTACAATCACAAGCACACAGACACACACAAGTGGACAAAACAGAAAATCACGTATTCACTCCGGCAGTCACTCATGCGTCAAACACCACTCTTTCATTTATAGAAAATGAGCCTATTGTTACTTTTTACAGCATTAAAAAGAGATTGTGTCAAGTTTAAAATCCTCTAAATACAGTAATGATGTGTAAAAAATAAAACAAGGTGAAGCCAGAGAAAAATCACAATTAGGCACATTTTTTTTTGCTATATACATTTCACTCAGTACACTCCCTTAATAACACATGGGATACACAAATGAAACTACAATTAAATCACTTAAAGGTCTGGTTTTTGAAAGTATTATATTGATATTCATGGGGCGTTTGTTTACTTGACATGAAGGTGAACAACTTTATTTAGTGCCTGGATCCCAACCTGAGAGATTCATTGTGACTGTTTGGATCCAAAGTGATTCACCATTTGATAGAGGAGACAAATGCCGTCATACAACCACTGGTAGCCAACAATTAAAAACAATACAAACAATTATTATTAAAGACAAATGTGGCACTTAAATATAGATATTAAAAACCAAAGCTGGCAACATAAATCAAAATGGCATCACCGTTATGGACTAGATTTTGGAGATGTCTGATGCTCCTACTGGAGCAACAGTTAAAAAAGAAACGAACAATGGTAGCATAAATCACCAGAGATTACCATGAAAATGCCCGTCAAATGTTCCAAAATCAACATGTTTTAGTTGTTGGGCTGTAAACTACGAACCTTTATTCCAATACAGTATGTTGAAATCAACTGAACACATGCTCCATATCTTTAAGTGTTCAATGACTGATGTATTCTTTTCATGACTTTTCATTTGAGGTGGGAATGTATATTACATATTGTATATGTATAGTGTTTTTATATGTTGTTTGCAGAACTCTGAAATGAGTGAGTGAAAACAGAGTTGGCTGAAATTGTCTCTCAAAATGTCTCAGACTTTCTCGTCCTAAGTGCACCCATCACTTATTATTGCTGTTAGGAAAGTAGATAACAGAGCGCCGCTGTCTGTTACAAGCTGCTGATTTCAACAAAAAAGATTTTGTTGTGCACATACTCAGTTTTTAAAAATAACTAAAATAATGGTAATAACAGACAAACAAATGCAAAAAAACCCCCAAAAACAACAACTTTATATTGTTCTGTCAACATAGAAAAGACTTTTAGGGACTTCAGACATGTCAGCAGTGGTATCAAGTGTTGTCACAAGACATTTAACATTTGTCCTTCTGAATAAAAAATGGCTTGCTTGTGACTAGAATGTAACCATCAGTGCAAATATCCAAAATGTAAAACAAATAACATAAGAGGCACGAACTGAGGCTAAAAGTCCCTCATATATTAGAATATTAATTTTCCTTTTCTTGACTTTTTGCCACCAAGGTGAGAAGTTGCCAATTATAAATTTTAAGTTTTAACTATTGTTATTCTACAAAGGTTTTGTCTCAGACATTTCTGAGAAAGAATTTATCATAGTTGCTTCATAAAGATGCCAGGGTAACAGGATGTTATCACCGCTTGCTTGTGCGCTGTGTCTCAGCGTTTCATCACACACGTCTTTGGTTTTGAAGTGGTTCTGCTCAGCTGGAAAACTTATCACTGCTCTTCATTGTTCTCTTCATCTTTGTCTCTTCTTAACCCCCCAACCTCATCCCATGTTTCTACTTGCCTCGCCCCCTTTTCCTCCCTCCAAGGTTGTTTCCCATGCCTCGCTAACGGGAAGTGAGCACAATGTGTCGGCTCAAGAGAGAGATAACACACACAGGAAGGGGCGGGCACAACCCCCAGATGGACAGGAAGTTGACTGCACTGTTTGCTTTAGCTGATTAGAGAAGGGAGGGAGAGACATGGTGAGGCAAACAAGGAAGAAGGAGAGAAAGACTGAGAGTGAGGTTAAGGAACAGGCTGCTCTAAGTATATATATGAACCCAACAGGAAAGCATTGAGAAGGCTTCCAGCTATTGTATCCACCGTTTATCAAATGGCATTCCAAGCAAGCCAGAGTTTTAAGGAAACAAGTTCACGTCCAAACAAAACAGAATAAACAGGAGAATAAATAAACTAAATTCTCCAAACTGGAGTGAAAGTACATTTAAAAGTAAAGGGACTGTCCCTCTGAAGACATGAGACTGTGTGTGTGCATGTTTTGTGAAAATATTGCTATATAAACTAGACTGCATTAATGGAGTGACTGTGGGGGCACTCTCTTAACTTCTTCCATTCATTCTCTATGGTAGTTCTTATCGCTACGGATGTAATCCCCCCTCCGACCACAATGTGGGTTGTAACGGCGGAGTAGCGCTGTTTGTGTGTCCGCTCGTTGACTCCACGGGAAGTGAAGATCGCAGAAGCAGTGATTCAAAGTTTATGACTAACTTTGCTGAAAACGTAAATTATGAGATAGTCATGTCTTTTTATGTATGTGGTGAATGAAACTCGCAAGATGAAATTTCAGCTGTCTGAGGCTCATCAGGAGCTATTTACGGCCAGACTATCCAACCTCACTTTGCCGCGTGTTATTTGCGTGCTATTTTATTTTTGAATCGGCCTTGTAGTGTTGTAGATTGCCTTGTCTCTTTTATGTTTATGTTATTCCTGTGTAATAAAGACATGGTACTGGTCGCTGTCTATTGGCAGTGGTGCTTAAACGTTCATCAAATGATACATATAGAGCACAGCGTGCTGTCCTCGCCGTGTGCTGTCCTTGGTGCTGAAACATTTGAACGCGACTGGAAACCTGTCTGACAACATAGCTTCACTGTATGTCTTCTTAGACATATGCTTGCTTGGCTCAATAACTGACAATCTGTGATTATGGAAAGAATAGGACAGGATATATCAGCTATTTTATAGTTGTGAATTTAAAAATGACTTTAGCAGAAAGGCCCTTTGAGAATACTCCACCTTCTCAGTGCTGAGACTCTAGCTCCGCCCCTGGGTGCCACTTTACAGTCAGGCAAACTGATTTAAGTTGTCACTGATCTTTTTACCTCTATGGCCATTTTAAAATTAATTTCTAACCGCAGAAGCCATCATTTCTCTAAGGCCTTCATTTATACAAAAAGTCAAAATGACTGTAGTTATAAAACCTAGTGAGCCATTGATAAATAGTTTTTGGCTGGATGCTCTACAGCATTTCCCCAGAAGACCAGGGGTCAAACAGTCCATGGGAGTGGTGGTTCTTGATTACTTAAAGGGCAAATAGAATATCTTAAATGTTAGCAGAGGATATTCTGTGCACTAAACATTGGGATTTTTCACTTTAAAGGGTGCTAACAATCTTGCAATTCATGAAATGTTGCTGCTGCTTTTTACTGATCTTTAAAGTATTGATTAATGACTTGCATAGAGGATAACTCACAAAAACTCTTGCAGTTATCAAAAAATAATGCACGATGAGGACGAGTATGGCTCCAAAGAGTGTTATTTTTGGATAATTGTATGCTTCAAAGTGGTTTATCCTGTTTATACCATGCATACTTACAGTATTGTTTATCAGTATTTTTGCACTATACGCTCTTTCAAGTGGAAACTAAATAAACAGTGCTATGATATGTAATTACAACTAAACCTTCCCATTAAAACCTCAACAACCAATCAGTCCAATTGACCTACGATAAATCATAAAGCCTTTGTAAGTTTGCCTTATTGTTAAATGGCACCAATTGCAGTTAAGAAATTTTTTCAAGATTCAGAGAATTCAAGTTGTGTTTACTGATGGTCAGTGCTATTTGTTTCTGAAAATCTGCAAAAAACATTCTAGGGATTGTCTAAATTTTAGATCAGAGATTTATGACCTCACAGTAGGCAAAAGGATGAGAGGTTAAAGTTATTCAAGCCACCTCAGAGCCATCGTAGCAGCACTCAGCTGCCCAACTAGCTGCTCTTGTTGCTCTTTGTTTCCTGAGTTGTCTGAATGACTTTTGTTCTAGTAGACCTCTGAGAATTTGACTTTCATCTCAACAATAAGTGTGATGATGGGTTCTGTCAAATAAAACATCGGAACACACTGTAATTCTGTCTGAGCAGCAGCGGTGCAATTTCCTGTCTGTCTGTCCATTGTCTTTTCTCTTCTTACAGCAGAAGATGACTGGGAAAACTGGCAAAATGACTCACTTAGAAAATGACTCCTCATTCATAGTGGTTGGTTTCAGGGAAACACAAAGACGGAAACGTTTTTTCACCTTTCAAGTTTCACCTGATTTCATGTTAAGACTTGCGGCCAGATAGAGTTGAGGAAAATGTTGCAAATCTAGCTATATACTTTAAATATAGCACAATTATTCAGCGCAGATTAAGGGAAAATGGCCACCTCATAAAATAACCTACTGGACATCACAAACTAATGAACAGTATAAGTTTTCCAGAGATGAACTTTCCTTAAAGACGTCCCTCTTTAGTATTTCAGATAAAGCAAACACAACTGGCATCAACGCTTTAAACCTCTTTGATTTAAAACTCATGTGGCTGCTCAAAGTTTTTGCCTCAAACAATAAACCAACATATTTACATCAGCTTCAGATCAAAAATAAAATCACCTCGTTCTTGCCATGCTTGTGGCTCCTTTGTCAGATATTTAAAAAAACAAAACAAAACATCAAAGTTGAAAGAGATTACACGCAGTCAATACCTAAGATAACCAAAGAGTATGAAAAAAATCTCAAATCAACGTGAGTTGCTTTGACTTCCATTTTGCATCCCCAGTAGGAATCAACTAAACAAATTTTAACTTCCATTTATGTTAAAATTCCAATTTTAGTCAATGCAAATGCATATGCAAATGAGCTCATATCCAGATGACAAGACTGAAATATGATACCCAGGATGTCTTTCAATATTAGTCAGGACTGTAATGTTCTTTTTGCGGTAAATGTAAACTTTATGTCCATATTTAGTTTATTTATATCTACCAAATATGCATGTCTCACAAGAGACATGCATACTTGGTAGATCTATATGTAGATGAATAGGTGCTTACACAGCACTAATTTTAAGAGAAAAAAAGAGAAAACCTTTACCTGTAATTCTTTGTGCAATTAAACACTCAAATGGGATGCAAAATGGCGCTGCATGTGAAAGCTGAGACATGAATCGAATGCAAAAGAACATAAAGAATTTGAACAACTGAGTAACATCGCTGGCCAGCAGGGACCTGATTAACTCATCAGTTATCCAAGATGAACTCTGATTGGCTTCGGCTTGTAGTGCAGGGAGCATCTTACTGGGATCTTATCAGCTAGAGAAAAAAGATTATGATGTCAAACATCACAACAACAATCAATCCCCTTGAACATTTATGAAGCAGTTAATCTGCACTTCCTCCTATGACATCATGTCCTGGTGTTTTAAAATATTTTCCCGACATCTCATTGGAGGAAGCAAAGGTTGCCTCGTCATCACAAAAAAAAAGAAAGAGAGAGAAAGAACTCCATAAACAAAAACTTCTTCCTTGATTCGACTTGATGGAGCTTCCTGGAGTTTGAAGAACATTTTATTTACTGACTATAAGTGAACAGACTGAGGATCCTTAACAAACTAATGGATTCAGGAATGACACTCGATAACAAAAAGTTAGTTGTTGTTACACTGGAACCAAGAGTGCCCTGATTCTGTTTTCAGATGCTAGAGAAGAGTTTGGAGACTTCATCCGCTAGATCGAAGCTCCTTATCCAGAGACAAAATGGACGGAATAAAAACGAGGTGTTGCTTCTTTGACAATGTGTATATTTCTGGCATGCTTTTGGCAATGTGTGAGTGCATTTTTATGGCTGTTTTTGACCACTGGTGCACTGTGTGTGTATGTGAATGTGTGTGTGTGTGTGTGTGTGTGTATGTTGGCATCATGTATGCTTATTAGCAGACACCATCTCCATTAGTATTGATGGTAGTGGTCAGGCCCATCCACCCCGTACAGCTCGGCCAGGGGCTTGAATCTCGGACCCCAGTCATTCAGGAAGTCGTAATCCAAGTTCGAGCCGGTGGAGGAACTTTCCAGAGAGCTGAGGCTGCCAGCTAAGGACTCTGGTCCCTCGTAGCCATAGATGTGCAGAGTGTCGTAGGGGAAGCCGTCTCTGTCGTGGTCCGCCTCGCCTTTCTTGACCTCGATCATAACAGCCATGTCACCCTTACATGCGGTGGGTTGATGGGGGGGTTTCTGGACCATGGCGTAGAGAGAGGGGTGAGGATGGCGGTCCGGGTGGCGGAGTAGAGAGCCATCGTGGCAAGCGGAAGTGAGGATGGAGACATCGTAACTAAAGAGAGAGGAATAGTGTCTGTTATTGAACTGAGAGCTGGTTAACTCCTCTAAGAATGGGGTCATGAGCTGAGCTGTGTCCAGGGTCATAACATTTTCTTCAGTTGTATCAGGAAGGTCCTGTCTGTTGTCAGAAACAAACTGAAATTTGTCCTAGATATGACAAAATAAGGACAATACAGCGCTATCACCGGGAATTAAAATATAACCTAATAAAATATACTAAAAAATCCTATTTCACAATTAGAAAGTAACATGTTATCCTTCTGTAACAGCTCCCTTTCATATGCTCGGTGTTCTCTGAGAACAGAAATGTTGCTAATCATTACAGTTTCTGTCACTTTTTTTTTTATCCATTCATGAATCTGAATCTGTCCTACCTTCTGCCATTTGAGGTTGCAGTATTTAGTCTGTAAGATTATGTATGGTTTTAATACTATTCAAATATAGATTAGATTAGATTCAGATTAGATGAAACTTTAATGACTCTTTTTGGGTGAACTGGGTCAGCAAATTTATAGGATACAGCAAAGAATATAAATATTGCAAATAGGGAGAGTTCATACAGTCTAATTTTTTCTATCAAGTATAAAGATTGTAAAATAATAAAACTAAACATTGATACAAAGAAAATTTAATAAGCAATGTATGAAAATAAACATATACAAAAACAAATATATATGTATTTAAAAATTAAAATGTGGCTGTGAAGATGCATTTAATATAAACAGAAATATTAATGTGAAGAAAGTTGACATTTAAAGCACAGATTCTTTTGTTTTCCTCCTTTGATTTAGTTTAATCACTGAAGTAAATTAGTGATGTTGTTTTGACTTTTTTTGCAAATTCATTCAGTTTCTAGTTTCATCATTAGACATTAATGAATTATTGTTGGTTGTTTAGTTTTAAAATAAAAACTTAGAGTCTACAGCTATGCTAATAGCTCTACGAGGCAGGGAGCTAAATGCTAACGTGCTAATTAGCAGTAAACACCGTGTACCACTGAGGCTAACGGGAATGTCATTCGTTTTTCAGGTATTTGTTCATAAATCAAAGCATTGGACTTGATGATGGTACTGAATGAAAAGTCAGAGATCACCAAAGTTACTACAAATCTTCCTGAAACCTGATTTCAGATGAAGTCAGATGAATGTCTGTACAAACATTACATGGCAATCCATCCAGTAGTTTTTCAGTCTGGACCACAGTGGTGGACCAAAAGAAGCCACATGGCTAAAAGGCTAAAAACTCTCATTACTTTGTGAGAAGTCACTGAAGAAACAGTAAATGTATCTCTGAAGACAAGGCTGCTGAACCCTGTCAGCTTATTTCAGTTATCATTCAAAGATACCCACCAGACATGTAAGATATATAAAAATCCTCTGGTTCAAGTAATATGTGTCTAATATTTTTTTTTCCTCAGAATAAAGTACAATTGCCTCATTAAAAACCTTAAAATTACTTCTACTCCTTCTCCCTCATTGAAAATGCCAAAATTGATGAATATGCAAATATTATTCATTTCATTTAAGTTTTCCTGGTGGACACAAGATGTCTCTGACTCCACTGAAAAGTCTATTAGTGTATCTGCACTGGAGGCTTCAAGCTTCCACACTTGTGTAAGTTGCATACTGGACCAGGAATAGCCTCCAAACAAGTAGTGATGTCACAAACTATGCTCATAGGCCCGCCCCTTAAACTCAGTTTTTCGATGAGCTCAGAAAAACTTAAAAAAAAAATCAGTAGATAAATGTGAAAACAGCCTTCAAACTCTTCACATTCATCAAGCTCAAACATCCAACTGAAGTAGCAAAACACATTTTTGAGTGGAAGGGGACTTTAGTATTCTGTATAAAGGTTCATAGAAGTGTATCTTTTCATCTACATACCCGTTAGTGTCCATCTCTCCTCCTCCCTCCTCGTCATATGTGACCAGCTGCTCGTGGATCTCCCCGCTGTTCTTCATACTGGCCAGAGAATCCTTCTGGTAGCGTTTCCTCATCACAAACAGGATCACTATGACTGAAAGGAACAGCAGAGTTGTTTTTTTTTTAATATATTCATTCTGTTAAATTCTTTCTGTGTGTATGAATCCTCTGTGTCAGCACATTTCTCAGCATCTATAACACAAGTTACATGCAGCCAATCAAAAGTACACTGCTGCAGATGAAAAATTCCCCAAACGTGCAGTTCTATCAGTGTGAGGTCTAGCCTTGCAAGATTAAAGCTGTCAAAAGTAAACCACTACCTGAGGAAGAAGTTGGTAAAGAAAATAAATTCATGTATTCAGGCAATATATAAAAGATGTAAAGTGTAAAAACCCCTCTGTAGCATGACTCATCTCTTAAGAAATTAGTAAGCATTGATTCACAGATGGATTGTCCTGCTCGACCGACGGTTCTATGAATTTAAAATCGCGAGAGAAAATGAGGCCAGGAAAACCAAAACAGAATAAGAATTGGGGCAAGAAACAAATGAGGAAAGTAGAGCACTAACAAGGGAATGAGCCTGGAAAACAGAGCAAAAATGAGGAGCGGATGGTTGAAGGTGTCTGCAACATTCGCTTCGAGCGTAAAAAAAAAACTCAAATGAATCTACTCAGCAAGAGACAGACAGACTCTGCAAAGACAGAGAAAGAGAGAGAGAAGAGTATAAGAAACAGGAAGAAAGACTGAGTAAATACAGGGGGGAGGTGGAAATGAAGATGAGAAAACAAGGTGACGGTGGATGAGAAAGAAAGGAAAGGGAAAGAAAGTTGGAGCTGGCGGAGGTTGAAGAAATAAACAATTGAGAAAGAGAGAAGAGGAAACAGAGGGAAGGAAGAGAGTAAAAACAAAGAATGGAAGGATAAGTGTCTTAAAAGATAAATTAATGAGATATCAAGACTGCGCTCTCAAGAAAAAAACAGCATCAGTTGTTTTTGTTCAAGTGACGAAGATGGATGGTTCACTTCCTGTTTCCTTCTTACAGTCAATGCTGGTTTCAAATCAAAACCATGATCTTTCCATCAGCCTAACCAAGATGTTAGTGGTGCCAGAAAATAATTTTAGTTTTGGAACAGCTATTTGTAAAACACTTGCAAATATCTGTACTTTACAAACTCCTCTTCATTATAGTGTAAATGTGTATATGTTCTTCTTTTAACAGTGTGTGCATACTGTATATCTTTTGCTACAATTATGTTTCTATTCTTTGTTTACCTGCATGGGCCACATGAAAGACTTATTTCCATCACCTTACAATGGATAATAAAGTTGTTCTGATTATTTGTTGTTTTGGAAGGAAACTATTTTGTTGTTTGATTTTGAGGACTAGTTGAATATGTCGCATGAAAGTGGGAACAAACTTTAAGATTATTGAAATCAACAAAGACTCAACATCCCACACTACACCAACAATCACAAGTGAGATTTTTTTTGTCTTTATATTCAGAAAGAGAATGTTTTGAACAACTGAGTATATAGAGAGGAAATACACTGGATGACAGCCAGTAGTGTTAAGTCGCCAGTAACCAACAAAATCTCATGAGAACACGAATTATCACATGTTCCTGTACCAAAAACAGAATTGGAAATTCATCAAAAACAGTTTGCCTTGCTGATTTCTGATCCAATTTGTACAGAAATGTGGTTGTAGAAATGTGGGCAACGAGGACTGTAAACTGTAAATGTGTCAAACAGTCTTGATTTAAGTCATAAAGCATGTTTAAAATCATTTTAATGAGTATGACAGGAAGCAACTCCATGATATTTTTCACAGTTTTCATCACCAGTGGTCCCACACTAGAACTGGTCTGATCCATCGTAATGCACAAGTCATAACTATAATTGTCCCAGCTATCGTAATGTGACCTACAGGAGATTTGACACTAAGAAAGGTATAAAACATACTTTAACAGGTTATATGAAGACAACAAACCTGGTTCAAACAAGAATTTTTGCTAAGTTGCTAAACTTATTGTCCAAGTTGATGAAAAAGTGGGGTAAACGAAACAAAGTAAAGTTTTTCTTTTTCTTGCTTACGCCCTGTATATAAACTAAAGAGAGGAGGAATGAGGACAAGGAAGCAGGAGAAAGGAAGAGAAAGAATCAAAGGAAAGAAGAAACAAATAAGGGGAGCAGCCGACGACTGAAGGAAGGAAGAAATGAGAGAAGTCGAGGGTGAGGAAACGAAGAGAGAAGACACAAGAGGAGAGAAGGAGGAGAGGAAGGATAAATTTGACATTAGATTAGGCCCCGAGCCGCGGTCCCGATATGAACCTCTTTCTCTCTCAGTGGACGGGCAGCATTAGCCATGCCTTTTAGTCGGGGGCGAGCGGGACTAATTTAAGTTTGCATGGGAAACCAACAGATTAATCTTTTACAACACATGCTCTGCAGTTTAATAAGCTCGGGAGATATCAGACTTAGAAGGACGAGAAAAGGAAAAAAAAAAAAAAAAGAAGAAGCCCTTTCTTTGTGGAAAAACGACTGAGAAAATTTTCTTTTCGTGTGTCAAACCCGACTTCTTGTGAGAAAATGCGTCTGTGAATGGGGAGCGCAGTAAATTGCTTTGGGCTCTGGCAGATAATGACAAGTGCATTAAATAGTTAATCTGGCCTGCGTTGGGGGGGTGTTTGATAAAGAGAAAGAGAGACAGAAAGAGGAAGAGAGGGAGACAGAAAGAGAGAGAGACAGAGAGACCCAGAGGGAAAGAGAAAGAGGAAGAGAGAGATGAAGAAAAAAAAAAAACGGAGGGGAAAAGGCGCGATAGTGAAGGAGTGTATTAATAGTTAATAGGTTGAGTGTTTGGTGGTGTTTGATAAGCAGACGGCACCTAAAGAGCTGATAAACTCTCCTCATTACCACTCCTATTCTTCTGCTGCTTTTCCCACAATTCTCCTCTTCGGCGTCTCTCTTCTTTAACCTCTTTCTGTCTCGCTCTGTCACTCAGTCGGTCTCATTTCACCTCGTCTAAGTCGTCTGTCTGCCTGTTTCACCCCTCTCCACCTCCCGTATCTAACTCTAGATATAAGTTTTTTTTTCAATCTGTCACTCCGCCTCCGTCCCTCTTTATCTTTAAGTTCCTCTTTCTTCCTCGGCACTTCTCATCCCAGATCCCTCTTGTTTGGCCAACTATCTCTGGCGTGACTTGCATCCAACATGACAAGTGTCTTTTTTTTTTTTCCCCCCAGAAAAAAAAAAAAAAAGGAGCAGGGGGCGAAGGTATCAAAGAGAATATTGAGCTCACAACTGCAGGCATTATTTCCACATCCGCCGCTGCATTATTCATAAAACCAACAACACCGGGAGGGGAAAAGTTCCCTGCAAAAACACAAACCTTATTTATCGCAAAGCAAGGGCAAGTGAGTCTGTGCACATGCCCCAGTCCCTCAGTGTTGGCATTTTGCATCTTTCATTGATGCCATCTTCATGAATTCCTCTCAAACCATAACAACTACATGGATTTAAGAAGGTATTTTATACTTGTTTGTTAACTGGCAATAAACCAATCAAGGCTGAAACTAAAAGTCACTCATTAATGTCTGTTTAAGCTGCTTTCTATCCCTGATTCAAACTGTGGCCATTATACAAAGGCTTATCTGCACATCCAGTGTCTGATAAACCCTGAGTCACATAAGAAGTGATAGTCTGTATTTTCCAGAGTAGTGATTCATAACTCAGGATTTCCTTCTTCCAAATATGAAACATGACATCAAATGAACATGGCACACAAACAGGAAATATTGTTTTTAAAACACTTTTAAAGGGCCATAGATTTCAAGTGTGTTGCACCTGAAACCACACCCATCAGTGATGTCACTGTGTACTGACACACCCTGGAGTACACTTCTACATCACTGCAGCAAGGTGAGAGGTTAAACCACTGGAGGTCAGCAAATAACTTATTTTCAGCTGCTGTTAAGTTGCTTTTTATATTTAATTTTCATCAGATAAATCAGTGAACATACTGTTGCAGCAGAATACTGATAGATGATTCAGCGAAACCTTGGAAAGTGGTTCAGTGGGGAAGTTTTTAAACATTCACTGCAGATTTGTGAGATATCCATGCACTGACACGACTGTATTGTTTAGATTTGGTCACATTTAGACAATCAGACATTGAAGTGAAAGGTTGTGGTCATGGTTAAATATGTACACACTTCCTTTCCTCTGTTACACACTCATCCAACACCCTGTCTTACACAGCATGACTTTTTGCTGTGCTATATGAACATCACACTATTTCACGCATCAGCATGGTTTTAGATGTAAACTGTATTCTGCAGAATTATCATATGAACTGAGACTGAGCTGGATGTATTAATGTTAGTTGCTTTGACCTGAAGAGTTAAAAGTCTTGCTTAACAGTATTCCAACTTTACTCGGTAGCATGAATGCAGGTTGGAGGCTGCAGGAGGCTGGTAATGACGTGTTTCATCCTTCCACTTCTGATAATGAACAAGCGCAGGATAAGTGCAAGGAGACTTGGTTTATATTAGTATGCAAAAAAATGCAGAAGCCAATTGCTCTATCAGTTTGACATGCAGTAAATCCAAGTATCCTTGAGGTGCTCTTGAAGATGAAAAAAATGGTCACCGACAAAAAAAAAAAAGAAGTCCTTCAGGCATGCTTATGTCGAGCAAGGAGAAAAGACATTAAAAGCCTTTATTTGGTCCTGTTAAAAATGCAGAACGGTTTCAAACTCTCAATGTTATCTTCACTCTGATGGAAAACCCTGCTCACATTGTTTGGTTGACAGGTGCGCTCTGAGAAATGCTGTGCAGAAAAAAAACTGCAGCAATTTGTTTTTCCACTGAAGATGGAGACTATGACAGAACAAAAGAAAGACAGAAAGATGGTACTTGAACCTACCCAGTATGGTCAGTATGCAGAGCAGAATGGCTATCAGGGCATGAACACTGACTCCCATCCTCTGAGCAACAGCTTTGCAATGTGTAGGAATTCGCCTGGCATCACAACGACATGCCTACAACAGGAGGGACAAGCAATCACTTAATTAATAAATTAGTTAAATAAAATGACTGATCAAGCAGTGATTGCTACAAATACTGATGACTGTCTTTTATGTAAAAGGAAACGGTCAATTTAGACTAAATAAATTTTGCTATTCATATGTGCAATTAAAATTTGAGGCAGTTTAATGCATCACAGACACACAAAAACACACACAGACCTTGATTGCTAGTTTGGTGACGCTGGTCTGGACGGGTCGTCCTCCGTCACTGATGCTTACATCCACGCTGTAATCCCTGGGGTCATCCAGGCTGAACGGCCCCTGTTTCACTAAGATGTCTGCTGAGTTGTCTTTAACAAGGAAACACATAAACACCCACAGTTAGTGCACAAAATATTACAGCCACCTTTGCAACACAAATGTACCTTTCCTCTCTGCAAAATCCATGTCGAATTCGTCTGACTCATCCCCTCTTCTCACTGAAGCGAATATAATGTTCACCTGCTCAGTTTATAGAGTCTTTAGAGTCTATTTATACAAACGTCTGTTCCGGAGATAAAACAAGATATGAGAGCAAGAAGAGTCCTTACATAAAAGCAGACAGGTAATTTGTCATTATTTGTCAGTTTAGTGCATTTACCATTTGGGTAATTTAGGATTATAGGTAATGGCAGCGCCTTAAAACCCTGCAGTCATGGGACCAAAAGTTTTATAAATGGTTAAATGTTTATTTCCTTTCCTGAGCAGATTCTGTGAGTATAAACATCTGTACAAATACAATATAGCCCCCAGTCATTTGAATCTAATCTGGTTAATTGGTGGCCGGACTAAAGTTCAAGACCACCAAAAGGGAACAGAACAACACAACAAAAACGAACATAAACGTGTTGAGCTGAACGGAGCAATGTCTCCTCTGTAGACCCGTCCAACAATACAGTCATTAGTCAAATCCCCACCAGGCAGAAGTTTCCTGCTGTGATGGTGGGGAGAGCCTTTTTCCACAATATCCCACCGCTGGAGGAATTTCAGTGCACACAATTGCAGGAAAGACCCTTGTGTACGCTCAAACCTCGACACACTGTATACCTCTGTTAAACTCTCACACAAAGAAACATATAGTTCTGGTTTAAGGGCACATTTTGATAAAAAACAAAGCAACAAGTCCTCCAAATTAATCATTTACATGGGGCATTTGACCATGCACTCCACAATGAACCACAGGAGCGTTTTCTAATCAGCAGGACATCATTTGTCAAATAATGATGTTTTATGATGTGACAATGCTGTGGTTAAGGTCTGTTTAGGTTTAGGCACAAAAAACACTTAGTGTTAAGGTTTTTTGTGCCTAAACCTAACCAGACCACACCAGCTCTGAGTGTGTAATATTGCCGCAGATGGGTCTTCATTGGATTTACTTGAAAGCCCCATTGGATCTCATGCCAAAGGTACCTTGTACATCAGTATTTGACGACCCGGGATGAGAACATGTTGAATCATCCTATCAATAAATCATTGAAATTACTTTTCTTCCAAAGAAATAACTCAAACTGTTCTGTGGATTATAGAAACTGAGACACTGTTTCTGTTTAAAACTGCAATAACAGATTTTTTGGCCACTTAAGGGCAGCGGAAACTGCAAACTTATTAGCAAACAGCTCCTTATTTCAACCAGCAGTTACTGGGAGTTGTGTTTCTGTCCACCTGGTGAATGTAAGTCCAATATTCACTCTCTATTAGCACAATATTTGGCTCTACCGACTCCTGAGGGAAACATCCGGCTCTTTAGCTGCTAAACGCTCCACTATGTTCACCAGCTTGTCGCTAACTGTGCCTGTTTGCCGGTTGGTGCTGAGCAGGTGGTGCACAGTGGGTTTTCGAAGGTTTTTCTTGGTAAACAGCTGTCTGAGAGCGGTGAGACCGAACCAAAACAGTAAAGTTGCAGCCGGACGACAAAACCATGAGCTGAAACTCGTTATCAAGCACCACAAAACTGAAGGGAGATGCAGAGTTGGGTGATACATTCTTATAAAAAAAAATATCGATTATAGCCTCTTTCATGTTTTTGTTTTTTGCTGTTGTTATTTTTTGTTTGTTCTCAATTAAATTCACCTCAATCGTGTCGAGGTGGAGGCAGAAATCTCACAGACAGATTTTAAGATACTAGAGCAATTAAAGCCAAAACCATCTGATGGCAAGACGCTGCTAGAGGTGTGAAGTGAGAAAAGATTTTTTTTTTTCTAGCTTAGGTAAACTGACTCTTTCATGAAAGTTGCTCCCTATGTAATTATGTTTATACAACCACCTCGCTCAGATCAGGTTTCCACTGTATTGTCTTAGACATAGTCAGTCAAAGTGTGTGTGGGAGGACACGGGTGCAGATGAAGCCTAACTGAATAACTGACTAACTGAATAAAAGATGAAAACAGTTTCTGTCCTCCCTTCATCTCATCCCTGCTCTCTGTCTTGTCTCCTGCTCCTTTTTTTGTTTGAATTTATGTCTTTCCTGTCTCTTTAGATTGTCACACTGTCCTCTCTATATTTCTTTTGTTCTCTCTTTTTCTGCATCTCATTAGTCTTTTTTTTTTTTTTCCTCACTCTTTGTCTTCCTCTCTCTTCCTCTCGCTGTTGTCTCAGTGTGTCTGTCTGATATTAATGCAGTGAGCTTCGTGTAGTCGCCTGGTCTGAACACAGAGTCCTGTCACTTCACTGTGCAGCTACACTGACTGTTGGAGTGTGTGTGTGTGTGTGTGTGTGTGTGTGTGTGTGTGTGTGTGTGTATGTGTGTGTCTTCCTGGATCCCGTAATGAAACCGTGGTTGTTTTTTTGCAAGTTTTAAAGAGCTTGTAGTCGATAAATATTTTAAAAGTCTTCACTTTGCAGCTCTTGTTGCATGTGCGTGCCGTGTTTTGAGTTTGTGTGTTAAGTGGTGTGAGGTGCTGTCAGATTATTTTTGGGGGCCACAGTCTTGAGCCACAGGGGAGAACAGAGGTTCACACTGACAACCAGCACTTATAGAAAAACCATCCACCTCATCTCCTCTCCTTCCTCTTTTCATTTTTCCCTTATCGTCGTCCCCTCCCTTTTCCTCCCCTTTACTTGTCGTCACCTCCCTTTTCCTCCCCTTTACTTTTCAAAGTCTCATTCGAACATTTGATTTTTCTTCTTTTATCATGTCCTCGTCTCATCTCCACTTCGCTCTATCATTACCGTCATTTCTCCTCCCCTCTCTTCACTCTTCTCATTATAGTTACTGCTCTACTTTGCTTTTTTTTTCTTTCTCCTTTCTTTTCCTCCTCTCTTTCCTCCCCTCTTCTCATCCTCTATCCTCCTCCATTGTCTGCTTTCCTTTCGATTTTTGATTTTCTTGTCATCTTTCTCTTTGTTTCTCTCACCTTTTCCTCCTCTCTACTATATTTTTCCCATTTCTTCTCTCCTATCAATTTCTTCATACCTTTTTTTTTTTTTACTGACTCTTTTTATTCTCTTGTTTATCCCTCTTCACTATTCCCTCCTTCGCCTCCCCACCTCATTTTAACACAGTCTTATTTTAATATCACCCGTCTCCCTTAATCCTGATCTCTTCCTCCTGGCTCCTTTCATCTTTTCTTGCAACTCTGCCTCATCTGTCTTTCCATTTGCTCCCCTCCATCTTCCTCTTCCTTTTTCTCCATCGGTTCAACATGTCAACCCCTCCAGGCATGAGCAGAGAGGAAATGGATGAGGCAAGTTCATGCTTTTTTTTCCCCCCTGTTTATCTTTCTTTGAGCATGTTTCAAGTTTCACTTAAATTAAATAGTAACACTTCACCTAAATCTTTCATCTGAATACCTTACGCTTTCATCTATTCACACTTTTAATATTTGACTAGAACAGTTGGTAACACTTTTCCTCTGGCTTTCATGTATTATGAGGGTATGTGATGATCAAAAATTATGAAAACTGTTTTACTTGTGCCGTTTTGTGTCCTAAGTTGAATAACCCAAATAGGCTTTAGAAACCTGACGTAACAGAGCGCCAACCTTTGCCTAAATATCAACGTCTGGATCAAAGAAAATGTCTCTGCTGAGTTTAATACCATCCTCTACAGTGTCTGTTTATTTGAGCTGACATTTTTTTAATTGTTCATTTATATTTTTACACCCAAATACACCAGATCTGCTGAATGTAGGTGCTGTTTTGAATTTAGAATAATCTTTTGGAAACAGAAAGCTTGCCACCATATGACGGAGCTAGCACCAGACGGCTACTGAGGCAAAGAATAAATACAAGTGTGTTTATTCAAATATATAGTATAAACTAAATTAGGAGGTGTAAAAGCAGATTTCACAAAGCACTTTGAATTGCATTTGACTTAAAGTTGCTATATAAATAAAGTTTGATTGAATAATTTGGTCCAAACTGATATTTCTCAGCAACTATTAGATGGATTGCCATTAATTTTGCCACAGATATCCATGGTGCCCAGGGGATGAAGTCTGATGACATCCCTGACCTCTTGTCTAGCACCAACAAAAAGCCAACATTTTCAACTATTGAGTGAAATATCTCAACACATAACAGATAGATTGGCGTCCATCATAAGGTCAAAATTTTAACGTGTCCAATACTTAAGTTTATGACCAAATACCTACAAAATTTGTAACATTCTCATCAGCTACAGCTATACTTTCCATACGCCTAGTGCTAATTAGCAAATGCTACCATGCTAACAGGCTCAACTGTTGGTCAATGTTGATGGTGAACTCGGTAAACACTGTACAGTACCTTCTAAACATCAGCATGCTAGCATACTGATGCTAGCATTTAGCTCAATGCTGGCCAGACTATTAGTCCCGTTTGCATGCATACAGTGTCCATATGGAATAGATTAAATTTATTCCATAATTTTAGTGAAATTTAGTGTAACATTACACTATATGCCAAAGTCTGTTTCATGTTTGATCAATGAAGCTTTGTGACCTCTGCTGACTGAAGTTCTCTTATGTCTTACTACATTTTTTTGTATTCCCACATACCTGTCAGAACACTAAACACATAATCAAAACCTAAATCACTGTGTGCGTGCCCTCATTCGTATCCCAAATTGTCCTCTTGGAGCAGTTTTCCATCACACTTTTCCTCATCATTTTGTTTGTAAGTAGCACCACAGCAGCACTGCGTGTAGTAATGACATGTTCATCCTACAGTCTCGGATGGGATGAGATTATAATACATACAGAGTCATCTGTAAATCCACTGAGCCACTTGCTCTCATTATTTTCAATATTTGCTGTTGTGCATTCCAGACAACACTTATGGTCCCAGACAGATTCTCTAAATCCTCCGTCTGGCTCGGAGAACCAAAGCATGCTTTGAGAAGTTAAAATAATTTGAACTTTCAGCAACAAAGCACTGCGCTTTAAATGGAGTTTCAGTCGTTGCATAGCAACAAGTGCTGAGGCCAGTGCTTCCTTCAAGCACCATTTAGAGCAACAAGCAAGAAAAGAAGAGTAAATATATACTCAGAGCACACAAAGACTTACTGCCATTGTCCTTGATGGAGAAGTTGGAGCTCGGATTGGCCAGGCTGAAACTGAAGGAAGCTGGCTGGTCGTCTTTATCTGTGGCTCTCAAAGTCCCAATCACCTGCAGATTTAAGACAAACAAACAATGAAACTGACATATGTTCATCCGGTATACAAACTTACTTCATATCCACTGAAGTCCTAAATGTATGTAGTAAATCTATTCTTAACATCCTACTATTGCCAGGATAAAGTCACAGTTGTATACAGTATACGGTAAACAAAGTCAATTTACCATTTTTTTGGTCATTCTACATCATTTCAATTCATAATTTACCTAATTTACATTGTATTCTACATCCAATTACCCAACTGCCATCCTGGTCTCTTGTTGTGACAAAGACATTAGTGCTGGTCCATTTTTTGAAAAACATAATGCCACATTTATTTGGAAAGACTATTATTATATTACTAATCTACTGAGTTTCAGATGATGCAGGGCTGATAAAGAGTCTTGAGAGATGCAATAAATAAAATATACAAAAAAACATCCAAATCAACTGATAACCTATAGAAAATACTGTAACTAACAGTCTCTTACCGTTCCAGCATTGTCGCTCTCACATAAAAAGATCTCATCCACAGACAGTTCAGGCTTGTTGTCATTGATGTCCTGAACTATAATGTTAACTTTGACAAATGACTCCAAACCTAAAGGAGAAGAGACAACAGCACATGATTATTTTCAGTCTATTGTAATGGTGGATGTTTGTTGCGGGGCTTAAAATTTTACAATTACAATGGTAGCACTGGCTCATCACATCTTAGCTATCTCACAGTGTGCTGACAATGGAAACAGTCAACATTGCAGTTTGATGTAGCAAATATAATGAGAAATGTTTGCACAAGGCTTCTAAAAAGAAGTGAACATCATGTCTCAGGGAGTTGCCTGCAGGGATTTGACCTGTAACTCTGTAATTTCATCTTATTGAACTTAATATGAAGGCAAGACAAATCATCCTTTTTAAACACAAACACAAGTGTGCCAACAGGAGAGCAAATTACACTTGAAATCTTACATTTATTTGAATTTTTCTTATGCTGGTCACTCAATTTTCTCAATTTCTTTTTGCTCAAAACATTGTCAGTTTATCTTTTTTATAAAGCCTCCTAATTCTTAAGTTTCTATGTTTTTTTGCAGCATTTGTGATGACTTAATATGTTATCTTCACTTCTGTCTTGATCTTGATCTGACAGTGATTATCCATGAAGCCGATCAGCTGTGTCTTAATGGAACTGATTAAGGTCAATTGACAAAGGATTTCTATTTGTGAGCTGTGTTTTTTTTGTCACAAGCAGCTTTTACATTTATTTTACATCAGTGATGTTTTTTTTTTGACATTTCCTCTTTTGATAAACATGTGGGTCTCTTTAATGTCTCTTGTACTGAGATTTCGAAACTATCTTTAGTACAGTACATGTACTCTATATCGAAGACCTTGTCAAGCTCAAGGGACCATTGTGTTCCTTAAACATCGTGACAAACCACTAAAATAGATCTTTGAATTTCATTCATTGCTGGTCTAAAAATATAGAGTTTGGTTTCGAAGCTGCAAGTGAACAAAGAGACACTCTAATGTGATTTTCCTGCTTACTCTCTCCTTCCTGTGTGGGTCGACCAGGTGTTGCGGCAATGTGTTAAATCTATAAAAAATACCCCGTTAATGTGTTGCACTCCTTCTCCTCACTAAATCCAGAAGAGCTGATCAGTGAACAACAAGAGAACACACTGTCTTTTTTGGCCTTTCTAACTCTCTCTCCCTGTATGCACATTATCGTCGTCAAGGAACACACATGGTTTTCATTTTTTTATGTGAGGATCTATTGTTTTTAAAGGAAGCAGAATTAATAATGCAGTCTATGTGTGTGCGCGTGACGTACCGCTTGGCTCCTCCTGTGCCTTAACTTGAAACATGTGTGTGGCCTCCAGCTCTCTGTCTAGCGTCCTCAGGGTTGACAGCTGACCTGTGAGCGGGTTGATAGTGATCGGACAGTCCTTGTCTAAGATGGAATACCTAAACCAAGAGAGCAGCAGATCATTGTAACAGCAGTTTTGACAGATTAATAACAGTATTTGCTGTTTTTAAGAAGCGTGCACGGCATCATACCGTATGCTCTTGTTGGCTTTGTCAGGATCTCTGGCTGTGATTGTCCCTATGTTGTTCACAAGCCTTTCTTCCACCACATTGAAAGTGTAGATGGGCTGGGAGAACACCGGCGGCTCGTCTACGTCCAACACCTTGATGATTACCTGTAAATTTAAATGAATTCACTTGTTATTTTGTCAATATTTAAGATTTAAATGAGCTACATTTGTTGTACTGAACTTCTTCCTCCTTTTTTTTTTCTACAGTGTCATGCTTTAGGCTCATCCTGTTACACAATATAATAACTGAGAGCTGCCTACTGAAGGTCATCTGGTAAGTGATGACTGAGCAGTTGGGAGTTGGGACTCTGCGGGTCTGCTCAAGAATACACAGTATTTAAGGAGAGTAAATGAGATTCATCTGCACTCCAGTTTCCAAAGGTTTTCAGTGTAGTTTGCTTGTGTAAGATGCCAATTTGGACCTTACTGAGTAATCTTAGCGGGTAAAGATTATGAGTAACACTGTTTCCTGACCATTGAAGGAGACTATCTGATAATCAGCTGAACTCAACAATGATTTTGATTGCGCCTGTGGTACAGTACATCCTCTTCTTTCCCATTTCATTAAAAAAAAAAAAAAAAGAAAAGCAGTGTGATAATGTCTGGAGGAAGGCTTCAAGACTACAGAAGTACTATCTGATATTTACCTGGGCTGTGGTGACAGCGCTGGCCGCGTTGTCAGCAGGAAATCGCAGGTTTTCTCTCACTTTGACCGTGAAGGTGTAGCTGTCCATTGTCTCATAGTCCAGAGCCTGAGGATCCAGGAAGAGATGTATGAATGTCCACAAAAAGTCAAAATTTCAGAAATGGTTTCTGCACACCGTAAGGCTTAGTAACTCTTTATCTTCAAAATTTGTACAAACATGAATTTTTTTCAGTTTCAGTTTTCTTTTCTGACCACAAAGAGTTAAAATCAGAGCTGGTTAGATCAGGATTTGATTTAATATTGAGCATAGGTTACCTTTTCATTCCTCTCAACCGTTTACATGCTCAGATAATTTTGTCGCCGTGGTGATTTTTGACAGAGAGACTACAAACATTCATCAAAAGGACTGAGAACCACAAAGACTGAACATTGTTTCATTAATTACACAAAACAAATCAGTGTGTTCAGTTGTAAGTTACAATATTTCAACCTGGATTTTTCCGATATTTGTTTTTTTTTTTCAAAGGGTCTGAAACCCGATTGCACAACTAACCTGAACGTCTCATTTCTACCTCTCATTAACATGCACCTCATATTCATGCTGTCCGGGTCTGATGAAGCCGGGGATATATTTATACCCGTTATTAAAATGCGTCTTCAGTACACACTGACATCCAAAGTTTCTCTGCCCTTTCACTAAAATACTGCACACTCACTCAGCATAACTTTCCCTCATTAATATAATGTTTCTGACCTAACTATGTCATTGATTAACATCTTATGCTGCTTGTTCCCCATCAATGAATTTAATGTGTTCCACAACTGGATAAATCCTCAAAAGTCTACATTTTTTCACATATCTTGCTCCTGTTTTTAGACCTGGGACGTTACTGCATTTGCACTTTATATTTTATGTGTTCAAATTGCTTCTCTTATCTTCAGTGAATCCTCGGTACATTCACACCTGCGTCTGTTCACTGAGCGCAGCTGTCGATGTCAGGTGTAAAAAGGCTCTAAATGTCGCAACTCAGCCGAAACAACCTGGTTAAGCTCATACTCTGAGTCTAAGAAACACCGTAAAATGCTCTGTCTTTCCTCCACGTTTAAAACATGTTAGCATGGAAAAACTGCATATAATTCCCTTCACTTTTTCATCATCTGACATAGTGTTACGTTTACACTTTCATGTCAACAAATATATGGTAGTAAGCAGTGCTTACTGTCACATTTCTACCTGGATTATCATTTCCCCCCCTGTATTAGAAGCAGCCTACTGTTCACTAAAATGTTTTTTTTTTTTTTTTTTTCTGGTGGACTGTTTTATCTGTGGATGGGACACCACAGGTAAAGAGGAATATTCTGTTAACTGGATTATTCATGGTAACAGGGATACTCAGTCGCAGGGTATCAAAGGCATGTGTAAACAGCTTAACAAGAATAAGACCTTAACCACAGTGTGACCGATAGCCGGCTTACTCTGTACATGTAAACAGAGCCGTTGAGAAAGATGAGAGGGGCTACAGAGCTGAGGGGCGAGTTGAGCAGACAGAAGATTGTGGTGTGATTCGATTCCAGGCCAGCGTGGGTACAAGCTATTACAGGGCTCATTTCATTTGAATACATTTTCAGCTCTCTGATGTCCTAAATACTTTATCAGAAGAGCACAATTCAGTGGAGTAAACCTGCTAGAATTTCTGCAAGCATAAATATCTCTCCTAACCAGAAGGAAGCCAGGACTTTTGGATTTGAAATTCCATGTTATACGTTATTGTCATCCTGCAAAAAAAATCTCACATTTGACATTGCAATTTTTCATTATCTGATGTAATCCACAGCCATGAAGTGCCACCATGTGCAACTAAGACATTAAAGCCAAATAATGCTTCTGAAAATGTCAATACATGAGCCTTCTTGAAGTCCTGAAAATCCTGTCGGAGTACTGCGGCCCGGATCTTTAGGCTTTTTACTCTTTGGATGTTTGTAATGCTGGTGATGCTGGATTTTAAGCTTACTCTATTTTTGTGCTTGTCTCAAACCGGTCTGAATAAGAGCATCACTTAAATACATAAAATGTGACATGAACATCAAACCATAGCTTATTGTGCCCATCAGTTATTGGGCCTGAAACATTAAACACTACCAAAAGCAACATTCAAAATGTTGGATTTACAAGCTCCGCATCACAAATTCACTTATGTGTGCCAAATAAAAAACAAACGAGTCAATGTTCCTGCATAAAAAATAACACGAGGAACCAAAAAAAGGAATACCTTCATAAATAGGAATAACTTCAAAAAATGTTTGTCTGTTCAGCCTCTTACCTGTTTGAGCATGAGGTTGCCGTCCTTGTTGGGGCTGAGATCAATGTTAAACATTTTTTTATGTTCATCAGGAATAGTGAAGATGGGTTCTTTGTTTTGAATCTGATCTCTATCCTCCAACTCCAGAGTGCCGATCTTCTCATTCAACTTGTGGTTCTCTGGAACCTGCAGTTCATACGTCCCTGCGGACAAAAAAACAAACATCACATGTATCGTGAATATTTAATAGATCAAGTTATCATTGCAATTTGTCCAAAATGTACATATATTTATACAGTTTCTTCTGAAAATATGTGTTAGTCATTACTAAAGTTTTGCATATTACTCTCTGTTCCTTACCTCGGGTGAAAGAAGCTATGTTGTCGTTGGTGTCTGTGATGGTGATGGTGACAGAGGTGGTGGCTGTGCTGCCAGAAGCCATTCCTCTCATGTCCTGAGCCTGAACCACCAACACATACTGACTCTTGGTTTCCCGATCCAGAGTGCTTATCTTGCAGCTGATCACACCTACAGACAGACGGTGAGAGGGACAGACAGACAGAGAAGGGAAGGTGTTATCTTTGAGGTCAGCTCTGACTCACATTCAAGTAAAAATAGGCTGTGCATCTACAGCTCTCCTAAATTAAGGGAGAAAATGGTAACATGCTGCAGGGTAACAGTCTCGTTGGACGTCTACCTGTAACGGTGTCGATTTGGAACGCAGAAACGTCTCCGTTTGGGGTCAAGGTGTACCTGAGCTCTCCGTTAGCAGTGGTGGGGTCATCAGCATCGGTTGCTCTTACCTCGACTACTTTAGTTCCTAGGTGAAGAAGATAAGTGTAAAAAAATAATTAACATCATCAGTAAGACATCAGTGTTTTCGCAGAAATGTCCAAGAGGTCGATTCTGAATACAACAAAACTTTTCTTGCATTAAGTAACACGGCTGTTTAACTGATTGATGCATTATGATTATGTGTAAGATGTGTGCTATTTAAGTGACCAATGTGCCTTTTTTCACAGAAGGATGTGCTAATGATTGTGACAGGTGCTGACAGTATGATTCATATTTTCACAGACTTTTCACAGTCCAATTTATTTTTAATCTAAATAATTACTGGATAGAAAATGTCAAATATGTCCTTGCAGTAATAGAAATATTGTCCTGCAAGAATTTTCTTAATTTATGGTCTTTGCACAAGTTTTTCTTTCTTTTTTTTCCTTGTCTCCTCATTGAGCTTGGGCTGGGTTGGGAACCATTGATGTCGTGGGCCTGTAAAGCCCATATAGGGATAAACAAATAAACTTGATTTGACTCTCATCTTCGTATTCCGTCACATATTGAAAAACAAAACCTGTGGGCAATGTTTCAAATAGGTATTTTTCAAATAATTATTTCAAAAGTAACCATACTTACCTATCGTGGACCTCTCCATAATGGATCCATTGTACGTTCTGGGGAAAACGGGGGAGTTGTCATTGATATCTGTCACCTGGACGACAAAGTCTCCAGAGTCCTCGATCACCTTGTTGTTCCCATCGTACATCCGGGCAGTCAAATGGTATGCGCTCTTCTCTTCTCTGTCCAGAGATCTGCTGACAAACAGGTCTCCTTTGTGATCCACTGTGAAGATGCCGTCTGCTCCTTCGCCTTTTATTTCAAACCTCTTCACCTCCACTCTCTGACTTGACTTCAGCTGTAAATGAAAACAAAAGGGTCTTATAGCGAGGAGTGAGGAATCAACAACCTTCCAGCGAATAAATAAGCTCTGGGAAAATTGAGTATTCTGGCAGAATTGCTTAGATATTCATCAAAGGGCTGGTTAGCAACAAGTTAATGCCCCAGATTCCTGGCGTGGTGCAGCATCAAACTGAATGGAAATGACAGAAATACACATTTCCCCTTCCCTTCAGACAGCCATGGCAAAGAGAGTTAAATCCAGAAACCTAAGCCTTGTGGGATTGTTTTAGTTGGATGCTTCGGACAGAGAGTCCTAACTGCTTTTGTTAACTTACCTGTCCTATCTTGTAGGGGATGGGTGCAGGTTTCTCCTCTTCCACATAGAGAGAGTTCCAGATCCACTCTCTCTTCTGCCTGAACAGGACGGGATGGGACTCCTTCCTCACAATCTCAGCGGGTCCTCGCCTCTCGTCATCCACCACAGGGAGGCCTGAGTCTTCAGAGATGCCGAGAGAGTCGGACAAGGCCATGATGGCCATAAGCCCTGTAGTCCACATCTGAAGCCAAGCCATCATCTAGGATGGGAGAGGGAGGGGGGGGATGGAGACAAGAGGGGGGGTGAGAAGGGTGGGTGGATGAATGAATAAGGGTGAAAAGAAGGAAGACAGGAATAAGATGTGAGAAGGCAGAGACGAATATGAAGGGAGAGGAAATGAGAGAGGAGAGAGGGAGCAGAAAAGAAGAGAGAGGAGATCACATTAAAACCACTTATCAGCTGTGGACAGACCCCTTCACTGTGCCAGGGTGAGAGACTCAGAGTGAAGGCCAAGGACTCGCTGTCCCCTTACAGTTCACCACTGAGCTCGAGGTCTAGCTATCATTTAGGACCAGGGCTCTTAAACCTTTTCAGCCTGGGACCCAAATGAAACATTTAACCTCTTATCATGGGACCCGGGCTGAAAGCATATCACTACTGTGGTCATATGGGGATCTATTAAACATAGGCCTGTGACCCATTTTAGGTCCTGACCCACTGGTGTAGCATGAGAGAGAGCGAGAGTGAGAGAAATATAAAAAGGGAGAGACAGCCAGCCAGACAGAGACAGAGAGAAGAGTTGACATTAAAACCACTTAGGATGTCTGTCTTTATCAGCCATTAGAAATGCCATTTACCATGAAGGGACCATTTGACATTTTGAATTTTTGATTTGTATTTCTTTTTTTCCTCTTTAATACAACACATCAAATTGTGGGTACAAACCAGTAAGAGCTTTGCGACCGATACCAGTTGTTGATTCAAACAGTATTATAAGAGTTTTGTACAATAACGTTGAGTTAAAGTCGTGTCCTGACAGACGTTAGTGATAGAAAATGCATCCTCATGTGTTTCATGTGAGACAGCTGCGTTTGCACAACAAGGGTCCGAGCACATCGCAGGGCTCTGGCGAAATGAACAAACGCAGTCGTCTGGCAAAAAAGTTAAACATGGCTCAACGTTTGCCGTGACATAATGCAATGTCTTCTGGCAACAGATAGCACTGCACTGGCCAAAACAAATAAGTGCGAGCACACATTCCTGGTCGATTCTATTGTTTACCTTGAGATCATCGAGATGGAGAATGAAACTATTTGTAATAAACGGGTTGTGAAATCCTGTCTTAGAATATTAAAAAACGGAGTTTCTGCATTAGATAAGCTTTCAAACTCATGGATTTATTAGTCAAAGAGTATTCTGTCTTCTCACTTTTTCCTATAGCAACAAGTACACACCAACACAGACCCTTTGTCATTTTTAAGGCAGTGCTGTTTATTTATTATCTGAATGCTTGTGCAGAGAAATAGAGAGACAAACCAGATGAGCATAAGTATTAGACAATTTGAAATTTTGTGCTGACGACGACACTTCTGGAAAAGTCAGGGGGATTACCAGCATCTGTAAGATTTATCCTCTTGGGACCATGAAATGTCTGTACAAAATTTTGCAATCTATCTGATATTTGTTGAGATAATTCAGTCTGGACCAAAGTGGTGAACCCACTGACACTGACATTCTTAGAGCATGGTTAAAAATCAAAGCAATGTCACAACAGACATTTACACAACTGTATTCTCTGTAATACTGCGTAGAGTTGCAAACTTATTCCAACTGAACTGAATGACAGGCCAAAAATATGCCAACTTAGAGACAGTTGACTGCAAACGCTGTCTCATGACCTACTATTTAAAGGGTAGTTTCTTACAACATCACTGGTGCCTGTTACATCATACACCAGTGATATTCACTTTCTTGGAGGAATGTACACTAATACAGAATAAACTGTCCTAAGAGAAGGGAGTAACTCATTACTCATACTATAAAACATGATTATTTTTTAACAGTGATTTGTAAGACCAGCATATTAAGGTCCTATTTTAGAAAGCAGCATATTACGCTCCAATGGGTCGTCCTGGAGTGCAGGTACAAACCACCTTTGCGGTCATTTCATTTGGAGGAGTTGTTGCTTAGCACTATTTAACCAAAATGTTTAAGGCACAC
Organism: Thunnus maccoyii; assembly: GCF_910596095.1. Classification (NCBI taxonomy): domain Eukaryota; kingdom Metazoa; phylum Chordata; class Actinopteri; order Scombriformes; family Scombridae; genus Thunnus; species Thunnus maccoyii. The sequence goes on along the minus strand of NC_056546.1, from coordinate 6,731,230 downwards.
AAACACCAGCAGTCTAGTAAAACTTTAGCTTCTCCTCTCGTTCCTTCTTACTGCCTCTCCCTCTCCTGTCTGTCTCTCTGTCTCTCCCCACTGGGCTCTATCTAATAAAGCAGAAATGCCAGCGAAATAATCTTCAAAACATTTTAGTCTATATGTGCTCTGTACTCCAGAAGATATCTCAGCGCAGCCCTGTGCCATCCCAGTAGACAGATTAGAGCATCTTATTGTCTCCCAGCCATTAGCAGCGGGGAGGGAGAACGAGAGATTATGATGAGGGGATTATACTGGCACAAAGACTTCTCCCTCTAATGGCCTAATCTCGTATTCTGCTGACCTCCCCTGACCTCTTCACACGGCTCCCCACAAATCAGCTCAAAACAAAGACTCAACAGTGTTTTTTGGCCTTTAGTTCACATCCTTTTGTTTGGTTTTTCATTTTTCCTCTTGTGTTTTTTTTGAGGCTTTGTTTAGTTTCCTTTCAGTACTAAATTAATTAAACAGAAATGCGTCATCTTTTGCAATTTTCTATGGACTTCTGAGCGTGAATGGTTGCTGATAGTACATGTGTAGCAGCGAATATCTGTTTTTTCCTGATTGTGGATGCTCTATATCCGTTCGCATAAGCTCATTGGAAACAGCAAATGATCACAACTAAATTAAAACTTAACACTAATGACAAATACATTAATCTCATTCACTACTAATGTCTTACTTCAACACTTTGTTCTCGTTCAGACTTCAACTTCAGCTGCACTCCTTGGTATCTATTTAGCATCCCCCTGTTGGTTTAGTTGAGTTCATTTCAGTTCGGTGTGTCAGTACGCCCACACCACAGAAGTTGAGAGCGACTGATTGCATTCGGTTTCTTCAAACAGTCAGTCGCAGTCTTCACTAAAACTTTCACATTCGCTTCACACTGAGATAGGGCTACTGTTTGAAACTAAACACGTTTCCTGCAATGTCCTTGTCCTCACCCTGCTTAGCTTTTAGCTTTGCGTCAGCCCGTATCCTTCCTCTCGACATGTCCTGAACAAACAAAGTAATCACGGTCTCCGCTGTACATGTGTGTTGTCACATAGAGCTTTCTAAGACATTTAGAGCTGACAAATAGGAGTTCTTAAATTACTTTAGATGAAATACATATTAAATGACTGACTATTGATGTTTGTCTGACATAATTGGAAGAAAGATTGAGAGAAACAAGGTGAAAGTTTCCTAAACTTTCTAGGTTTAACTGTAACTTTAACTGAAACTGTTTAACAGGCTAAATTTGAGCATGAGGACATTTAGTAATAGATATTCATTTGATATATACCTTAAACGAGTGAATCAGAGACTGAATCCAAACAAAAAAATGAAGTGTTTAGCAGTGTGTGGATGGACTACATAGGCTGGTTGTTTCTGTTTTCTCATGTTGTTGCTGTTTGCTCTGATTCAATGGGAAGTTGAAAGATATACGGTGATAAAACTCTTTGTTGTGTTGAATTGAGTTTCATATCATCATTGTGAGCTGGGATGAGATTTCGGGAATTAGAAGTACCATTGCGTATTGAAAGTTTGAGATCATATCTATAAAAACATGCTAACAAAAATAACATCACCAAGAACTTCACCAAACTCTTGCTATATGAATTTTATTTTTACTGAATAAATAATAGAACCCAGCTTTCCTGAAATTTACTAGACGTTTCCTCGCCATCCATTACGACATCTTACTCATGTACAGTATACAACAATATCCTGTGACTGGATTATTTCTGTGATGACGAATCCATTGGGGGCATTTTCCCTAAAAGGGCATTTTTTAAAAACAGCCTTTCCTCCTTCAAAGGCCAACGTCTTACTCCTCCCCTTCTATCAGCAACAGGAAGCATAAACAATGCCTCTGGGAAATGCCGCCGGGTTTGTTAATTAAGGGTCATCATTAGTAAGTGGACACACCCTTCCTGCTATTCAGCAACTGTAGCTGACTGCATGTCTCAGTTTATAACTTTTCTATGTGACGTCCATTGTTCTGGACTTTCGTGTGCTGTCTCACTTTGTCCGTCCCTCACCTGTCTGTCTTTCACTCATTGTTATGGTTTCTCCGTCTCTTACTGTCTCATTCTCTCTCTCTCTCTCTCTCTCTCTCTCCGTCTGTCCACCTATTTCTTGCTCGTTCTGTCAATCGTTTGACAATTTCTCTCGTTCTCTCTTGTTGAATCTATCCAGGTGAAAACTGCATCTTGTTTTTCACAGTCTATTTCTGTCTCCTGTCTATCATTCCTCCCTTTTTTTTCTCCTTTTCTCACCTTTTTTTTCATCACCTCTCTTCCTTTTCATCCCCGTCACTCTCTCTCCCTCACCTTGAGAGCAGATTTAGCACCTCATGTGATGGTGTGGAGAATGAACGAGCCCACAAACGTAGTTTAACAACTTTTATAGTCGCAATTTAACTCCAGTTTAGAACATGGTAAATGATGTATGTTGAGGAGGAGATAGTATGTAACAGGTTTCGTTTATGCCTGTCATGTTCATTTATGCTGGAAGTTGTTAGTCTTACGATAATCAACTTTTTAATTCACTTCTCAACTGAAAGTGTCATGCATACAAATCTCACTTTAGGATATACAAAAGTTATTTACCACATCATTTATCAAAGGCATTTTTCAGCGGTATGGAGAATAAATAAACATCCAGGAATATCTGTAATTACATCTGTACATTGTCTGCAGGCAAGGGAGTGTGTGTGAGTGTGACGGAGAAGCAGAAACAGACAGACGCAGAGATACAGTTGTCATTCTACGGGATGTTTTGTGACTGGCAGACAGGTCTGACCTAGTTTCAGTCTACCAAAGGCTAAAGCGCAGAAACGAGTCAACAAGACTTCATAATCCTGGCGGACGCCAAAAGGTCGTTGAAGTTCACGCTAAAGTCTTGTTGTGTCGCTTCTGTGCTTTAAAGACAGAAGTATGAATCAGTTTCGGTGGGATAAAGGATGTATCGCTATTTAGTCCATAATTATCTGTATGAACACTGGTGTTTGGCACCTCTTCTTCTGTCTTTGACACATAAACTGAAGTAACAAGGAGTAACATATTCTGTTTTGACTTCTCCACTGCAAGTTTGCATCATTCACAAGAACTGTGATATTAAATTTATTTCTTTATTTTCTTTTTAAATGTTTAAAAAAAAAGTGTGAATCGCAAAGACATCTGCTAACTGGCAGGAAATTTGAAGACCATTTCCCACCTGACACCTAAATAACAAGAATTTGAGGGTACAAGACTAGTCTGGTTCCAGATCTTCTCATTGCTGCCCATATCTCAGATTTGTTTCTTGTTTCAAATACCTCTGCTATTTTGCTCATTAACTGTTTCCCCAGTTGGAAATACAACTGAGCCAATCAGCGTTATGTGTTCAGCGTTTCGAATGGGGACAAAAGAACCAGAAAAAAATGGTGACATGTTGATTAACTGCAGCAATAAATGTTGTAAATTGACTCTGAAATAGCAACTCTTTAAAAACCAGCATATATTGAAAATCTTTAATTGCTTAACTGCTTCAAGCAACACCTACCACAGCTGAAAATAACATCCGTGGGATGGATACATCACTCACTTGTGACTGATTACAGCAAAATAACAACTCATTCAAAATAGAAAACAGTTTACATCAGAAAGGCAAACAATAATAAGGTGAAACAAAATTGTAATTTAGTTTGATTATGAGTGAGTCTGAACACTTCCAGACCAAAATATCTCTACAATAACTTGCCGGATTGCTTTCATGTTGCGTGTCCTGCATTTCCCCTGAAGATGATTCCTAAAGATTTCAGTGACTCCTCAAAACTTACCTCTAACAGCATGTTAAAGGATCAATATTTTTGTTATGGTCAACAAATCTCGTGTGCAGAGCCAAACCAACAATTAACTCATCCTACTTACAAGTATTGTGTGTGTATCCAAAGTCTGATATATCTTGTTCCTCTGTGCTGTAGACCTCTGATGTTGTCCACAAACTAAACTTAAAAACACGTCAGTGAGCCACACCGCAGCACTGGGTGACATGTTTATTCACCCCGAAGAGTTTTGGTACGTTAGTTTGTTTAGAAACGGCTCCAAAGACTAATAACAGTGATCACATTTTCAGTCTCCAGAGAGTAGTTCTGTGTAAGGCAGACGCCATTGAACATGTGCAGGAATGCAGTGTTGTGTTTACAGTGCTTCATTAGCTTGTTGTGCTACGTAGCACACATGAAAATCTAGTGGGCAGATCACCATGAAAGATGTTGAGCACTTTCACGCTCCCTAGAAGATCAACACTTTCTATTTTGGACACTCTGTAAGCTTTTCCTTCAGCTCTTTGTACACATGATATCTACGGGTTAGATTGCCATGAACTTGTTTTAAGGATATCCGTTGTCCCCAGAGGATGAACACTGTTGACTTTGATGGTCACACGACTTTTTCTGTGTATCCTAATATCAAAATTTACACTTGTACAAAAGTAAGTCTTCTGCATAATGTAACAGACTGACTGCAGTGACTCCTCAGAGGAAGAACCTGTTTACGTTTGGTTATTCCATTATCTGGTCTGTAGATCCATCCTGAGGTCAATTTTGACATTTTTTAGGCTTTAGGCTTTAAGAACATCAAGACCATGATGATGTTTTTCATGTTCATCAGTTATTTATTATGAACACATCAGGCCTTTGTTGAAAAAAAAAGGCACAGGCAGCACTTTCAAAGCAACACGTCCTCATAATTAAACGGCTACATGGGTCGATTGTATCAGCACTCTAGAACGACCTATAGGAGCGTTTTCTAATATGTCACCTCTATTGGTGTTTTCCAAAACCGTTACAAATCACTGTAAAAAAATAATGATGTTTTATGGTGCGACAATGCTGTGGTTATGGTCTGCTTAGACCAAAAACCAAAAACTACTTGGTTAGAGTTGGGAAAGATCGTGGTTTGGGTTAAAATGATAACTTGAAACAGGGTGTGGGTTAAAGTAACTACGTCCTTAAAGTTAGGCAACCTTTGTCATCATGGCAACAGTAAACACAGCGACAATCGTAGTTACAGTTTTTAAAAAACTATCCCGACTCGCGGTTGGAAACCAGAAGCGAACGGCGGTCTCCTACAGCTAAGTCCACTTTTTGCCATCCATGTATCAATCTATCCATCCACCCAACCCGCCACCTCCGAGTATGGACATTTGTCACCATCTGAACTGCGTCACTTCTCTGGGTCATAATTACTTTGGTCATTATATGGCTAAAACATAACTGTAGGTCATTTTTGCCGGCTGAATTTTTGACCTATACTGATGTTTTTCTTGTGAGGATGGGCCGTTTCAGAGCTTCATATCTGTGACATTTGACTTGTGAATAGTCTGTTGTCTGTTGTTGAGATTAAAACAGGTTTAATCACAGAGCAGCTTCCAACAATCTGTCTGCCAGCAAGTCACACTAGGAACCACTATAACTCCCTCACACACATGCACACACACACACACACACACTGTGTCCTCACTGACACCCTTGTCATGTCACAGGGTGTATTCATGCTCTGATTGGTGTTCACGCATTCGCTAGTTAATTCTATTTTCTTTCACAATCAGACAAATCAAATCTGATCACAGCGAACAGATTATGAATGATGTCGGCCAACTTTAAAACTGACAGTAATGACCAACAGTAATCTGAAAATAATTTAGAGCCTAGCGTGTTATGCACATTGGTTTCGGCTCAGCTGTCAGATTCGGTCTTAGCTGAAGGCGAAACCTCCAACTACACCACCTCCAATAGTGGAAATGGTAACAGAGCCTAATTATGGGGACTGAGATTTCCTGTTCATATTAAACATGCTGTGAATGATCATATGATATATGTACATATTATTAAAATAAATATATTGCTGATGACTTCCTTAAAAAGCCTCCGTTTTCAACCAGAAACATCACTACTGCAGGTGGAGTTGATTTGCTCTCACTAATAAATACATGTTTAAATCGGTCCAATCAGGCCAGTTTGTACCATTTGACAGCTGTGCACCACTTAGGGCAGCCTTCAGGTGCATCAATAGATTTCCTATAATTTAAAAAAATATATTTGTCCTTTTGTTTTCCTACAAACCTTGATTATTTTTTGATGCATACACATTTTTCATGTTGTTGAATATACAGAAAAACTCTCTGGACGACTGAATATCACTATCGATCCATTCCTTGGAATTGATTTTAAAACACTGCAATAGAGAATTAAAGGTTGTTCAAATACAAGGTAAAATATGGTTTATTATGTAAAATGTAGAGCACAGGTCAGTCACTGAAAATAAAATCCTAACTGGGTCTTTCAGTAGTAATCAGTGACTTGCAGCTGAGCTAACATCGCCACAGCTGGACAGCTTGTCAACCACTCTGACATATATCTGAATGAATGAATGGCTCTAATCATGAATCTTGTGTGTGTGCATGTGTGTGTGTGCACAATTGTGTATGTGTGTGTGTGTGTGGTAGGGTGAAGTCTCCCAGATGGCACCCAAAGGATTTTCCCTGATAGTTCCCTCTCCAGGAATTAGACCACTGGGTTTAGTTGCATCAACGGCTTTCGCCGTAACAACCAAATCAAATCACCTCTGTCGCTCGGGGCCATGGATCCAGGCCCACAAAGAAAATCCACCGCTCGCTGCCAAGTAACAATTCCCACACAGTACACGGAGTAGACAGAATAACAGAAACACTTAGCGTTGTAATGGAATTCAGGACAACTACACCACAAAGAACAGCCTCAGAAATGATCTAGAAAACCTCTTAAACCTGCTCTCAACAAAAACAGCTTCAAAAAATGAGTGTTTGTATGGAGATCAGCTTGTAAAGTGTCATTTTGTCTACCTATTCATGTAGCATAAACTGTTAAGGAATGAAGAGCCTCATCTCAAAATGTGGGAGAAATCATCAGCTCACAAAATGACACCCCTCAACTGACAAGATCTTTGCTACTCTGGAAATGAATAAATGCTCTCATCAATACTTTACAGTCACACCAACTTGACGTGAACTTGACAGTTTGTGAGGATTTTTTTTTTCTTGTCTCTCTCTCTAAGGAATTCCTCAAAATGAACAGCTGAAGACCACCTAGTGGATTTAGTTTCCTTCTTAATTTTTTCCCCCTGCTCTGTCCGCAGATCATCCTGTATCATCTTAACACTCACAGCCGTCTGTCTTCAGGACTATCCAGCCTCTCGGGGAGGTGGGGGGGGGGGAGAAACAGCGCTCAATTACAGCATTCAAATCTACAACGAGCTGTCGGAGATCATTGGCATAACATATGCGAACAGTGACGGGGGTCGACAGAATGTCCTCAAAGGGGTTATAACCATCAGACAGTTTGACTGAGCGTTTCACCCTGGAGTCACTGTGAAAGTAGCCTGGAGCGTTTTTCAAAGGATCTGTGTTACATTTTCTGGAAAGGCTTCTAGTTTCCAATCCGAAAGAAATGAACGTATTCACACCCTGCGCTGGAAAAACATTCAAATCTCTAGGTGAATGTTTCTTTCTGTTTCGCACGCACTTGCCATCTATTCGCACACACATATTCACACTTGCGTAATCCTTCTTTCTTTTATCATTTTCCCAAACCCAAGGATAAAAACTGAAAACTTACCACAGAAATGGAAAGTCCGAGGATCAGACCTGTGTTTTTTGGTCCAAAAAAACGAAGCCCAAATCCTTCAAGGTGTGCTGTCTCGCTCACTCAAACTAGGGTTATTCTTCACTAATTTGGCAGGTTTTGGTAGAAATTAGTGGCTGGTAGGTGGTTGTCTCCTCAACAGAGATTATAACCACCTACTGAATCAACTATCCCTCGGTCTTGCGCTCTCTTCTCCTGTGAGCTGGTTTCCACAGTGTAAAAAGAGAGCAGCAGGTGTTGTTGTACAGGCAGGGATTTCTCTCTCTCTCTCTTTCTCTCTCTCTCTCTTGATTTTTTTACCAGGTTTTCAATACAAATCCTTTTCTAGACTGTGGACTGAAGAATAAAGTATATGATGATGGATTTATCCTGGAGCTGGATTTCCAAAGAAAAACTCTTTGAGAGTTTATTTCCACTTATTGTTCCATTTGTTGTTGTGGAAATTTCAGTTGTCTCTTCCTCTGTAAAGTTTTTCACCCCAAAATGTCTTTATCGCCCTGTTTTCCCTCCTCAGGTTGTCGACGTTTTTTCCTCAGGTGAGAATCCAACAGGTTCTCTTTTCTTCCTCTTGTCTCTGATGTGGTTTTCTCAGCGGCCAAAAGTATTGAACCACAGTTTCTGACCGCAGTTCTCTCTCTCACACAGGTCACTCCCCACTTCCTCTTCCTGTTATTGTGGTCAATCTTCTTTGCTGCTACCGCTCCTTTTCCTGCCCTGGAGTCGAAATAAATGGAGACTGTTGGAGGGACAGAAAAAGAGAGAGAGGCAGAGAACCAGAGAGGGAGCACCACATATGTCAAAACAGCTCAAAGACGCTCGGAGAGGCAGAGAAAGCAGCCGGCTCATGTTCATGAAGCAGATGGAGTGAGTGTGTGAGGGAGAAGGAGGGAGAGGGAGGGTGATGGAGAGTAAGGTGAGAGAGGCGTTACTTCTCAGCCCCTTCTCAGAGAGAGAGAGAGAGACGGAGAGTGGGGGAGAGATTTATTATTCATGTGTGTGAGATAAGGATTAAGTTAAACAGGTTATTGGGGATAATCCTCAGAGATTTCCCCACATGAGGCTAGTAAATATTTCAGAGGGCTGACTTCGGCGGGTGAGTGTGTGTGTGTGTGTGTGTCTATCTGACAGAGAGATCTTGTCTAAGCTGGTAAATGAGATGAGAAGGACGCCCCGCTACACACACACACACACACACAAACACACTTCATTTATCTCACCACCCCCTTCTCCTCTCTTTAGGTGAGGGGGGAAGGGGTGGGGGGTCGGTCGTCAGTAATTTGGCGAATTGGACAGGAAAGCCGGCTGTGTGTTTTTACAAACCTCTCCTGTGGCAACAGCGGTTCATTTCCATCACTCCCTCCCTCTCTTCTCTCAGTCTCTCCCTCCCTCTTTCTTCTCACTCTCTCTCTCTCTGTTTGCTCTTCTCTCTCTTGTTATTTGCAGTTTCACTTCAGTTCTACATACAATAATGTCATCACAGCTGGGAGCGGTATTACCAGAGCATCGACATGACAAAAATCAACATTTACTTTGAATCCCGCTCACTTATTGTAGTACAGTACCAGACGAAAGTTTCTCATTCAAGGGAATGTGAAGGTGTGTCCAAACTTTTGACTGGTACTGTAGCTGTGTGTGTGTGTGTGTGTGTGTGTGTGTGTGTATAATCTCTCTTTCTTTCAGTGGTGTGATTGGTCCGAGCCATGGCTGTATGCAAAATGTACATTATTTTTCCTAAAGCCCTCCACTGTGGTTAAGGGTAGGTTTAGAAAACTAAAACCACTACTGAACTAATCACAGGAAGGGTTGGTAGCGACAAGCATGTTTTTTTATCCAACCGCCTACTTTTAGTCTGCTTCGAAGTCTCTGCGTCGCTGCAAACATCTCCAGTTTCTTTAACAATTCAAATAGGTGTGATGTGCCCGTTGAAGATTGTTTACACCAGTTGGAGAAATAGCAGACCAATCAGAGCTTAGTGGGCCGGATTAAAAATCATCCTCCCACTTCAGTCGCGTTCAGACTGACGTGTGAAAAAATACAGCCTTCTCATTAATTTTAATGGAGCCAGTGAGTTGACGCAGCAGGAGGGTTCGACACAACAGCACAAGGTCCTCCGTGAAAAAAGTTGAACCGAGCTCAACTTTTTCCCACAACGCAACGCAACACAACGAAAAAGATGAAACAGTTACCGACGCGATAGCTTCCCAGAGTTGTAAAATTCCTGCCTGTGAGAATTACAAACTGCTGTTCTGTGTTTTGGCGCCTAATAAGCCTTTGAAGCTCGTTAATCTATAGCTTTAACGCAGGGCTGTGTTTGTTCTGAATGCAACTTTAGCTAGCTAGCTACCTAATCCTTAATATCTCAATCCCAATATTTAGCTATCACTGTAAAAAAACAAAAGTTACACTAAGTACTCCTACAGTGGCAAATGCTACTATATGTCGACTGAAATGACATCAGTTGGATGGAAACGTCACTTGCTACTGATTTGGAAAAAAAGAGCGAAATAATCCCCTCATCCAAACCTCAAGCACAGTAGGGATGCCAACACAAAGGGACCTGGTTCAGCTTTTGCCACGGTGCAGTGTGACATCCCCCAAAAAATCCCCCCCGACAAACAAATACATGCAAGTGCACATTCCTGTTAGATCAGATGACTTTCTAATAGGAGTCCTACTGTTTACCTTGCAGTTATCAAGATGGACATATAACTAACACCATGATAATTAGTCAGAGTTCCTGTCTAAAACTTATAAGAATGGCTGTGTTCTTACTAGTATGAGTTTTTTAGCATCTTTAAATTCAGGGATCTATAACTCAAAATGCCTTTCCTGGATCATATTTCATCGTTTCAGAGTTTTGAGGTGTTTTAACATCATGCCGCTGTCTTTGTCTGTCACTGTCTGTCCACTGTCTGCCTTTCTGCTTTTGAGAGACAACGAACGATCACATTTTTTCAAGAACCACAGGAGGTTGTTGTCAGAGGTCTTTTTTAGGCGAGCGAACAAACGACCAATGCTGTCGTTTTTTTCTGGCGAGGAGAGTTTTTTTCTTCTTCTCACTTTAATTTTTTTTTCTGTCTTTTCTCTGCTTGTATGCATTGCTTTGAACCTTTTACTCTTTTCACTCTGTGTCTGAATGTGTGTGTGTGTGTGTGTGTGTGTGTGTGTAAGTGTCATTTTAAACAGATAAAGAACCTCGTGAGTTGGATGACAGTTACACACCAGAGAGAGAGAGAGAGAGAGAGAGAGAAAGCATGAATGGCAGAGACTTAATGTATTTTTTAAATCTTTCACCCAACATTATTCTTCAGTAATTAATTAATAGACTGTGTGAATTTGTGTATCTGAATGTGTGTATGTTCTGCGTACGTTACTTAGTGTGAAACCCTTTTGTGAGTGTTATTAATATTTTGAAAATCATCCCCATAAATCACCTTAAAATTGAGTTAAATTTGTATCAAATTGAATAGAGCGGAGGCAGTAATGTAAGTACTTGAAAGAGAGAAAGGGAACAGGAGGGGGAATAAAAGAGAGGAAGAGTTCATCCTCATGTCGGCTGTCAGTTTTCTTTCAGTAAACCAGGCGACGTGTACATGAATGACGGTTGTCCCGCGAACAAACAAACAAAACATCACAAATATGATAGAAATTCTCTTGTTTACACAACGCTTTTCCTCTCCCCCTTCTGTGTCGCTCTGTCATTCTGTCTTTTCAAAAATCCTCATGCTCTTGGCCTACTTTCCTAAAAAAAAAAAAAAAAAAAAAAAAAAAAGACACTTTTCGCACTAGAAATTGCATCCTCGCTCCGCTCATGACATGTAAGGAAACGGGTGATATTCTGCCACTGGTGGTTTGACTGGAGGAAGACCACTGGGAGCTTAACATCAAGGGCTGGAGGACTGAGAGAGAGAGAGACAGCAAGAAGAAAAAAAAAAAGAATCAGAGAGAGAAAGAGAGAGGCAAATGTCTAACATGACAGATTTTTTTTTTTAAGTGCTATATCGGCCTAAAGGGTCGTCTTTCATCAGTAACACCTACAATGCTTTTGCCATAAGCACATTCAAGGGGGTAACACTGTTGCAAACACTGCTATAGTACAAAGGTGGGTCATATTGGATTGAAACTCCACGTTGCTCTGAAAACCTACATATCAAATTAAAGTGCTAATTGATGGAAAGCGTCATATTAAAGCTGATTTTAAGAGCGAATGAGGGTTGAAGTTTCTAATTTTAAAGACTCAGTTCACCCAAATATGAGAGAAACATACAGTATGTCTCCACATACCAATACAACAGATGTAAATTTGTGGCACTCAAAGTATTTTAGACTAAACTGTGTCTTTCTAGAAACAATAAGATACTCCATAGTCTCTTTGCATGTTTTAAGGAGAGAAAAATCCCAATAAAAAGTGCGACAATGTCTCTGCAAACACGTTCACTTGAGCTTTTCAAATGTCATTTTTTAATGCTCTGAGCGCCACTGACCTTTGAGTGAACTGACCTTTTCAAGCTTCTTGTGATTACTTATTCATTGTAAAGTATTGGCTTCTTAGTTTTAACAGTTGGCTCCTACAGGATGTGACAAAGACTTTACCTTCACTAAAGATGCTTCAGAATAGCAAATTCGGATCCGTGTTGCATTGGATGGTTCAAAAAATGTACCGCACCAGAAATGATGCATTTTTTTGTGTTTTAATGAACAAATGGATGTTACTGTAAGGATAAAGACTCCCTACATGACAATATATGCAGCGTTTTTGTTTAATTCAGTCCATATAAGCTTTTTTTGTTTAAAAAATACACTTCCAACCGGACATTGATACAATTTTTAGTTTATATGCAGTTTTTAAATTGACAAAGACAAAGAAGCAATGATTCAAATTTTGTTTTATTTGTTGAAAAAAATGTTTACCAAAGATTATAACCTGGTCTTAGTCGAGTCCTTTGTAGAGTCTAACTTGGTGCTTAAAGAGGGAGCATGAATATGAGTAGACGGGATCTCACATTTAATTGGATAATGGTTGTGTGATGAAATTAAATGTAATTTAGTTAAATACTGTTCAATGAAAGCATTGTTTGTTCATTTTTAATGAGCTTACAGTGTGAAACAAGTAACAGAGGTTATTATGAGCAATTTAAGAGATGAATATCTGTTCTTGTTAACCTTTTCGAGCTTCCTTTTCTCCATTCCTGTGTCCTGACCAATCCCGACTTAATTCAATTTAATCATAGGGTGTGGAGCGGTGGAGATATACAAATATCTCCATATGCTCCAACACTGTGTTGACTTTCATTATTTTTAAATCGTACTGAATATTTTTCTTTCCATATTGTTTTTGGAGATTGGGAATAAATGTCTGCCTGTTTTTCTGAAGCCTTGAGACCAGCGGTGTGTTTTGTGTTTTTGTCCCCCTCACCCTTTCATCACAACAACTTCTACCTCCATGGTACCTTTCGTTGCCACAATTACCATTCTGCGCATTGTTATCTGCATGCAGCAGGCAGTACATACTTGTGAAATCAAAAGAGCAACAGACTGCAGTTGTGAAATCTGACCTTCTGTCAGGAGATTAGCTTGCTGGACAACCTTCTCATTAAAGGACCACATCACAGTTTTACTGTATCTCAATCAATTTCCCCATAGATCGAAGATAGCATTATATACACCGTTAAATTTAGCGACTATTGTCAAATATTTGTTCCCCGCCTAATCCTCTATCTGATGTCGCAGTCATAAGATGAAGAGTAGCAAGAAAAGCTACAGTTTTCTGGTTTTAGATTCTTACTTTAGCTCCCCTTTTTCCAAATCTCACAGTCTTATCTGGTAAAGAGAATGATTACAGGTCTTGGGGCTGAAATGAGTCTTTCTTGCTGCCGTTTGGTCGGTGCTTGCATCATCATGTGTAGGATTTTGGGTGGTGAACAGAGGCTGCCAACATGTTACAGAGAGTATTGACAAGTGCAGTGGAGTATAAAGGCATGTCATGATATGACACAAGCATAGAGATAAGGTTGAAAAACTGTGAAGTGTTTCTTTAAATGATGAAAAGAGGCACCAGAATCCTCTATGTGTCCTTTTTTTTTTTAATTACTTTATTGCAGGTTTTTACATTTCAAGTTGTCAGTTTCGTCACTTGTTTCTTTCATCCTGCCACTTTTATACATTTTTACTATGGGCATAACCGAAGAAATGAAAGAAAAATAGAAAAGGGGGAAAAAATCTATGTGTCCTCGGTAGATCATTTGATCAAGTGCTTCAGCTAACCTGTACTGTTAGCACTCAATTTCACGTAAAACAGGGAACGTGAACACACTTGTGAAAAGTAGGTTACACCCAAATAAAGTTTCACCATGAAACCACGAGCGTTTAACATCAAAATTTTTTAAATATTATTCATGCACAGATTACACTTTCTCCTCGCAATACTCTGCTTAAGTCTTATATGAATAGACAGAAATAAGTCTTCAGTCTTTATACAACTTTTCAGAATACTGTACACCCACCTCGCACAGTATCAGGCCTGTAAGAACAATGTTTCAATGCTTATTACTGCTCAAGCTGATCAGTAAACAAATCGAGCGTGTATTTTCATGCACATGATTCATTAGTCACGCTGCAGCACATTTGTTAATCGCCTCGCCAACACATAAAAGGCTGCGAGAGAAGCTTTATGTAAATGACAGTTAGTACATTTCACCATAGTGATCAAACACTCTCACTGCGTTGTTGCATCAGAAGCACCATTCATTTCCTATATAAAAAAAGCTACGTTTCCCTTATTATTTCACAGTTGTTGTGCATTTGGGTCAACAACACTGGAATTTTATATAGAATTCAACATATACATACTAGGGGTGCGCCCGAATAAAAGTACATTATTCGGGAAAGCACAAATAGTGGGTTTTATACAAATATTTGTTTCATACAAATATTAAAAAAATTATTTGTTGGGGGTGTTCCCCAGAGATAAAGTTGAACTACTGACACAAGCAAAGTGCTCTTAAAACCTCTCCATAACCTGTTGTTCCCCTTCTCCTCTCCACAAAGTTAGGTTGTAAAAAATAGGCAATAAATGAAAAGTGCAAAGCAATAATCGCCTTTGAAGTTCCTCCCTACACGTTACATGCTGTGCTGTCTGTGTGTTATGGGTGTACAAATAGATAGGTCTGACTGCAATGAGGCGATGAGTAAAGTTTTAGCTCAGTAATCAAAATAATTTTCTAAAATTAAAAGTGTAATAAAAACAAAAACAGGATTTTTAAGCCTCTTTCCACTTTTATTCAAATACAAATACAGATACAAATAATTTTGCTGCCTCAACAAATACAGATACAAATACAAATACTGGGATCTCTGCACATCCCTGATACATACATATATCTTGAGTAGAGATATAAAAATAGCCAATATTGTGTTTTGATTAGTAGCTGTTATTAAAGACTAATTGAAATTTGAATTCTCCTCACTTTTTGTGCAAGAAAATACAAACTACAATGATACCACAGCTTTTTACATTTTTCAAAAGAAGCTAAATCCAGTTTTTGGACATTTTTCTGGAAACATCATTTTAAACCTGTCAGGAGGCAAGAGCTGGCGTTGGTAGGAGCTGTCAAATTTCATGATGCGGAACTGACCAGAGCACAATATATCCCACGTTAATACAAGATGTTTCAGTTTCTTTCAAAGTTATCTGTCAATTAACAATTTAAACCGTCTGTTGTTCACAATATCCAAAGGTTTGTGCCGTTAAGTTTGTTCCAGTCTGAAAATGGAAGCTTGCAAGTTCGACTCCCTGTGTATCAAGCTTAGACTGCAAACGTTACTCCTACTAGACATTACATTTT
Source organism: Thunnus maccoyii (assembly GCF_910596095.1). NCBI lineage: Eukaryota > Metazoa > Chordata > Actinopteri > Scombriformes > Scombridae > Thunnus > Thunnus maccoyii. Next base: position 6,715,708 of record NC_056546.1, on the reverse strand, counting down.
GCTCCACACTTCGGAGAAGTGTCTCTCTGTCTCTCTTTCATGCGTCAAGTTGTGGTGATGCAAAATGACCAGACTCACAGCAACAGACAGTCCTTCACAAGTAACACGAATCGAAGAACGACACGGAGTAACGTATGGAATCACACAGGGAGCGACGGCAAACAACATCAATCAGATATAGATTTGCTAGTGATCTCCACAGACAGGAATACATATTTTCCTCTGCACCACCGTTGTCCTTTTCTTGTTTTTCTCAGCTAAAATCACACAGAACACAATAGAAAGACAGAAACCTGCATACAGTAACCCCCCTATAAAAACGCTCTTCTTTCTTTATAGTGACTCTGGCCCAGGATGAATCTATTGCTGCTAAAATATTATCTAAGTGTGCCAGTAAACTCAAATCCCTGTCTCGCAGAACAAGGCTGCTCGACTTTTCAGTTTAGAAAACTTCTCTTGTCATCATTGACACAGTGTCTTTTTGATTATGCATGTTGTGCTTGTTACAGTGGTTTGACAGCTAAACTTAGGAACAAACTGCAGGTGATGCAGTGATGATTTTCCAGAAAAATGATATACATGAGGATAATGAAGTGTAAACGTCTCTACTGTTGCTTTCTGGCACCTGTTCTAGATCTCTGTTTAGCCGTAGTTTATTATTTGAGTTGTTGACTGAAATTATCTACAAACTTGAGTCAAGAACAGATGTCATGATATGAAGGCTCAGTTCAGCAGGAGGTCTTATTTACAGACTAGGAATAAAAGCCAAAAACAAACTCAGTGTTCTGATGCTGGCGGCTGATTTGACACAGCAGGTGATGTTTTGTTTTCTGTAGACTATGTGAGTTTAAATTTGAAGTAAAATTCTGATGCTTTGCACTCTGAAAATGTTGTGAAAATGGAGTCAAGGTAAACAAAGAAAAAAAAGCCCAACTCTCCCATGGCCTCGGTTAAAAAAAAACGTCATTTCAGCTTTAACCAGCTTGAGTTGTTATGGCACACAGATCCGGAGAGATGGGACATTAACCCCCGCTGTGTGTGTGCGTGTGTGTGTGTGTGTGTGTGTGTGTGAATACTTTTGTTTGACTATACAATGCTTGCTTACATGTGTGTGTGTCTACCATTTTGTGTGTGTGTGTTGTGTTGTGTTGTGTAAATAGACAAAGATCCCCGAGGACAAATGATGAGGAGATGATATCTTGTGAAGTGTGCCCTTTAAAAATAGCAGGGTCGCTGTCAACATTACTCGGCTTTAGATGAGCTCTCTGTCTCTGTCTGTGTGTGTGTGTGTGTGTATATATGTGTGTGTGTGTGTATGTGTACTCCTGCATGCCACCATGATCTATGTGTGCATCATTATGTGTGTGTGTGTGAGCACATGCGTTTCTCCACTGTATTTGACTGAGTTTTCTGTGTGTGTGTGCGCAGACAAGTAAACAAGTAATAGCTATTAAGATCTGTCTTCATGCATGACTGAGCTCTACATGCCCTGTGTGTATACTGTATGTGTGTGTGTGTGGTTCAGGTATTCCTCACGTTGTGGGGACGCAAATCTGTTTATACAGTCGCATTGTGGGGACTCGTCTCCCTTATGGGGACCAAAAAGCAAGTCCCCTTAATGTAAGATCATTAATTTTAGGGTGAAGACTTGGTTTAAAGTTATGTTAAGGTTAGGGTAAGGGTTAGGGTTAGGCATGTGGTGGTTATAGTTAAGGTTAGGATAAGTCTCCAGGAAATGAATGTAAGTCAATGTAATGTCCTCTGAAGTGATAGAAACACGACTGTACGTGTGTGTGTGTGTGTCTGCAGAGAGGTATGAGGTGCATTTAACCAGAGCTCCTATGACTGATGTACATGGTAATGTGAAATACTGCCTGAGGGTAACACAGACACAGAGAAACAGAGAGAGAGGGGGGGGGGGGGGGGGGTTGGGAAGTGCAATAAAAGAGGAGGATGTTGAGACAAAGAAGCAGTATAAAACAAATTATCATTTATATGTTAGTATAAATCTAATATCGCTCCTCCGTGATCTGACGTCCTCACCGTTCGCTTCACGTTGCTATAAGGCCACGTTCATGTCATACTGTATGAGATGGATGATAGAGATGAGAAAGAATGGCGAGAGTTCACGTCATCTGATAGCTCGAGAAGGCTGCGTGAGGATATAAAATACTGTGCATTGACAAATTTACATGATATACATTAAGTGAGTATAAAGTTGAGTGTAATTTTCATTGAACGACAGACTTTGGCTGACATGAGGCGTCCATGCTTGTTTGTTTTTCTGCCGCTACTATATTAGTAAGCGCCGAGTCACATATATCTTCAGAAAAATAAACATTTCTCAGGCATAATTACAACATGCAACACGGAAACTCGAAATTACGATAACTCCGATGTGAAATGATACGACATACTTTCTTGCAAAGTACAGGCCTTTTTCATGGCAGACGTTTTGGCATGTCAGACCGAGAAAAGAACAGCTGTAACCAGCAATCACACTGAATGGTAACATAAATGATGGCTCCTTTCCATTCAAGCATCCCAGTAAGCCATACCAGTGAGAAAACATGCATAACACAGTACCAGGGCCCTAGAGATGGAACACCTAAACTGTCTGAAGAATATCTATAGCAATGAAACTGTATGGTAAGTGGTATCTGCGTTAGCATTTCAGTGACATTTTTCTAGCTAGCTTGAAAATTAACACCTTTTTGGAACAATGACACAGAGTTGTTTTATTAGCTTGATATTTAGATTGATATTCATTTTGTTACCATTCCTTCAGTCGGTGAAACATTCCCTTTTTGTCACAGATCAATCACTGACAGCTGACATCTGTCATTTTCAGTTGACCAGGCTGTGTTTGTTTGGTGTACAGTTAGCTTAACTTAGGTCCAAAAAAACAGAATTCATGTGTTATATTTGTGAAATAAGTGATAATGAAGTGTCATGATGTGGGAAAAGAAAAGATAAGGCATTGTTAACGATTTCCATAGTGCAATAATATAAAAACAACACCAAGTTGATTGTTTTCTTGATGCTTACCAAAGATTCAAAAACATTTTTATACATTTTTTACAGCAGAAATTGTGATATCTCATTACAGGTAGAAAGCACAGATGTAATTAATAACAAAAATTCCATTTAGATGTATCAGTTCCAGGGACCTGGTGTTACGGATGCTTATTCACTGACTCACCAGGACTCATATTGAAAAGGTACTATCATTTATGTTATTAATTAAACCTGTGCTTTACTTGCTCTGACGGGTAAAATATCTGCCATGGAATATGGAGATGTTGGTGGTAATTCAGAGGTCCAGAAACAGGTTATTGCATCATCCAAACAAGTTGGAAAGTGGTTTGAAAAACATAAACTAAACTCACAGGGATTTGTGTAATTTTTCACTTCTTTAAACCAATCTGTTAAACCAATAAATACTGTTCAGGTCAAATTTGGCCCATTTTTAAGTAACCCAGAATATACATAGAGGCTCTTCTGGGTTAAATTTGACCCATATTTATTCAAAAAATCAAAAATATTGTTGCTTTCTTTTTGTCACAATCAATAAAATTCATGAAATAATTACACTTGGCCTGTTTTATGTAACATATAAGACCATGATCTAGTGTGATTGTGAATGTTTTTCTGCCATAAACAAATAATGTAACACCTCCCTCTGCTCTTTGAAAGCTTAATTAAGTATTAATCGCCCATTTTATCAATGATTGATACTGTATTTATGAATAAAGAAATAGATTTGTGGCTCAGAAATTTGGTATAGAGACTAATTACGAGGGGATACTGTGAATGGTCAGAATATTAACAGTATGTGAGAGTTAGGAATAAAGGGTTTTCATCCAGCAGCTACAACTTGTTATGTGTTTGGAAGCACAGTTTCAGTTATGATGCCTGAAAACACCAGAAACACTGATCGTCTTCTCACTGAGGCAAATAAATGCTATTTTAAAAATGCAGTTTGATCCTGAAAGCAGGAGATGTACAGTAAAAATGCTGGAGAGTTGGTGAAAAAAAATATAGAGATAAAGAGGAGGGGAGACGGATGGACAAAACAGTCTCCCTCTCACACACACACACACATACACACACATACACTCAATAGAGAATTTATATGCAACGCCTCCATTAAAATCCAGAGATAACGACCTACAAATCTCTCCCAAACGGACTCTCCGCCCTGCTGCCTGGTCTTGTTTCACCACCACCACCACCCCCCACCCCCTCATCTCTCCTTGTCTCTCCCACCTGTCTGTTTCTTATTGCTCCTGTCTTTCATCACTCCCTCTGCTCTGTGGCCGAAACCTATCAGAGGTTGAATCAATGACGAGATGTCTGAGGGTGTCTCTGTGTGTCTTTGGGTGTGTATGTGCGTGGATCTGAGTGAGAGAGAGAAAAAAAAACGTGTGCATGTCCTTGCACATTGCGAAAAGAGATCAGTGTGTATTTCTTCCTCATTATGGGGAGATTTTGCGATTGTGTGGTTTAATGTGCGCTGCCTAGCTCTCATCTCTGTCTTTCATATATCAAAAAGTGTGAAAAAAAAACACATTTACAAGTGTGTGTGTGTGTGCGCATATGTTTGTGTGTGTGGCTTTTTGTGTGTCTTTGAGGATGCTAACTACTGGATGCTAAATAATGCAGTATTCTGCCGAATGCCTCTCCTCCCCAACAACATCCTGATTAGCGATTCGGGGTTTGAAAATGTTAATGCTTTTAACGCAGTCACTCCTCATTCACATCAAACTGGAGAAAATAGCAGGACTGGAGAGGCTCGCACATATGCACAAACATGGACAGAGGCAGAATCACATAGACTCATACCCGACCGCAAACATAGACAGACACAAACATGCAAAGACACTCACAGAAACACAGAAACTGACACATACGCACACACATAATAACATATAAGGCAAACACACAGCTGGCCTATATAAGAAGTTAGAAGAACCGTGTCATTTTTATCTTTTTTGTTTTTGTTTAATCTGCAACTTGTGCTGCCATTTTAGCCTAGAATATCTAGAAAAGTTAATTACAGTAGATTAACTATTAAAGACGTTAACTATTAAATAAAAATGAAATAAAAAATAAATAAATAAGACACTACTGGCTGTCAAAACCAGGCACCTTGAGGGTTTTCAAGTCGAATTTGACAATGATTTTACCCTATTTCTAAACATTTGAAACGTCCAATACCCGATGCAGTGAGGTCATCGTCACTGTTAACTCTACTGTTGTCCTGTGGAGAAAATCTGCTTCCTCTAAGAGTCATCATCCGCTTCTTTTCACCTGCCGCTGTGTAGCTTCACCAGTGTGGTATGACATGTTTGGTGGTTCATACTATCCCTCCGAGATCACGTTTCTTCCAGGATGGGTTCTTCATTTTTTAAGTCCGTCCAAAAACAATAGCCGGCTGCCCAAAATAAACACTGAAACAGGTTTTCCCTGCTGTAATCATTATTCCTGTTCATCCTGGCCATTAAAAGATCTCTTCCTGATGTGCATTCAGTGTAAGGGGGCCAAAATCCACAGTCTTTTTTTTATGCAAATGTGTATTCAAGAGTTTATCTGAAGATAATGTGAGGCTTCAGCAGTCTGAGATGGTCAAATCAAGCAGATATATTTCAAACTTACAGGGTTTTTTTTGTATAAAATTCCCTCCTAGTGTTTGGACAGTGTTTGCCTATTGACATTTGACTAATCTGGATGTTTGAAGCTTCATATTAGCTTCAGATAAACCTTTAAATACATTTTTGCACAGAAGGAGGATTGTGGATTTTGTCTCCAATAACTTACATTGAACGTGCATTAGGAAAGGATATTTTAATGGTATGCATGTATGAACAGGAGGAATAATTACAGAAAGCAAAACCTGCATCAGTGTTCATATGGGCACTTGACTATTGTTTGAAGACAGACTTGAAAAATTGTGAACCTATCCTTTAAACTATCAAGGTTTATTGATAAAACTTTCCCAAAGCATAGAAAAGCTATTTAATGTGTGTGCTATCATATCAGTCTATCAGTCTGTGCTGGCAAGGCCTGAAACACTGTGTGCAGAAGTAAACTAAGACATTTTTGGCATATGTACTGGATGAGCAATATTCATTGGAATGAGAGGCGGCCTTCTTGGACTCCAATATCCAGTTCCTGTAATAGATACAGCACAGGGAGTTTCTTTTCCAGTGAAAACATCATCTCTGTGGCAGAAATCCATAAGGTTTACAGGAAACGTCTTTACAGTTTTTGAAACAATAAACAAGAGACACCTATAATCTCCACCCACTGATGTTTACAATATTTCTATCAACATGTTGTTTAGATCAGATGTTTAAAAATGTTTCACATGTCACTTGCACCACGTTACAGCTGCACACCAGGCTCATAGGTGTGGATGGGCCTAGGTGGGTGTGGATGACACACACTTGGCACTCAGGCACTTCTTTTTTGCTGGAACATTCATAATGAATAGCAGCCAATGAGTACTGTTTCAATTATCTGACTATGTGACTGATTAAAAAGTAACAAATCTTGTTTCTTGCTTCTTGTTTATCATATGATGAGAGGTCAGATTTTTTTCAGTGGCAGTGCATTTCGCAATACCAGATTGCAAGCAGCTGTTTCTAGCTTGAAATTTAATAGATATAGCTCACACATTTCTGCCACTCCACAGATTAGAACATACACATTTCCTGAAGTACCACACGTCGACCGTCTCATTGCCGACTACAGCAGCTAGCTATGCTAGCTTAGCCGAAAAATTCACTCACTGTGGTGGGAAATCCTCAGATGGGCCAATAAATCTTCAGGTCACCCACAACTTAGTATTTAACTAAAAACTTATAAGAGAGAGACTCAAAGAAATACAGCTGGTAGAGTTCAATGTGAATAGGTTTACTCTGCATAAAGAGCAATACAAAGCAAAACGAGGCCTTGATCCCGAGATAAAGAACCTAATGAAAAATCATAAAACATTAAATTATATACCTGTCATAACCCCTCCTAATGTGGCGCTTATTTGCTAAACCCCACCTTGCTTGATCTTAACACTTTGGTAATAATCCAGACATGACTCATCTCAGAAAACAACGGTGTCTCAGACTTCTCCAACGTGTATCAGTTGTACTTGGCATCTTTCGCATTTCTCACAACACACAGAGCCTAGCGGCCTTCGCTCATCACACACAGAAAATTAAAATGTGACATTACTGATCCTCCCCTGCCGAGGTCCCTTGGGAACTATCTCTTATTGACATAAATGTCATCTTTGCACAATTACTGGCCTATTCATGGAACGGCAGTTTTCCACCACATCACTAAGACTGAAAGAATAGTTACTCACAGCTAGCAGGTCCCTGGTTTGTTCGCTGGGTCACTCCACTCATTTATTAAGTTTTTACACTTTCTAATATCCACAGAGTTTCTCACTCACTCCACACTCTTCTCTGCATCTGCTCTCATCCACTTTTTCCTCACCACATTGATTGTCACACATGCATAGTCCGCGTATAGCAAGAAACAGCTCTGGGAACAGAAGCCTACTTTCTGCTAGCTAGCTGCTTTTAACGTAGGCTAAAATAAAAATCATGGCAAAAGAAAACAGTTCCCTTAAGTTTATCACAAAGAGACGTCATGACGAGCAGGAAGAAGAGAATTCAGCTCATATTCAGCCGTCATTCTCAGCCCAGACACCTCCTCCGTCACCAGTTTCTCCTCAACAAGTAAAAAACTGGTATCAGGGCATCAAAGATGACATACAGACTGAACTCTTTGTCCCTGCTCTCCTTTAAAAAAGAACTGACTGATCGTTGGACTATCATGAAATGTGATCAACACCAAGCCGTGTGTGTGTGTGTGTGTGGTTTATATGGCCACTGTTCAAGTGTCATTTTTAACATTACTGAGCATGTTGGTGCCGGTGTACTTCTATCCATACATTAATACATTAATGATGCTGTTGCGTCTGTCAGCTGTGTGAATATGCGGCTGCGGTGCCAGGCTATGTGATGCTGTTAATGTTCGTCTGGGTGCCTGTAACATTACCTCTGATGATGTATAAGGCTTGTATGATTAAATTGTGGTGCATTCAGGCAAGTATAGTTGTAATGGCCTATTTTGGTTAATATATTTGTTTCAGAACCTATTAAGTATGATTGGTCTTGGACAGGGTTAGGCCTACCTGATTTTCTCTGTGCCCACCCGCACTGTGATTTCTGCCTACACTACCGCTGCACACTGAGCAGCGCAGCTCAACACTTTGTTTACAGGCAAAGGGAGAGATGCTCGACTTCTAAAATGAGGCAATAGAAAACCAACTCACATTGTAGCGTAGAGCATTAAAATGCAGAACCGTGAAACTAGAATGCATTTTATTCCCCCTTGTTTGAATTTTGGGCAGCGCTCAGCAAACAAGGTGAAAAGAATGAGCTCCCGATTTACAAAAAAAAAAAAAAAAAAAAAAAAAAAAAGTGACAGAGAAAGACTTTATCTTTTCAAATGACTGAATTCAAATGAACTCACAGTGCAATGAACAGAAAATGTGTTCAGTTTAAACTGCCCCAGGCAAAAAGGAAGAAATAAACATGCTCTGCACGCTTCCTTTTGTTATTCCTCCCTGCCTTTTGGTTTGAAAATGGAGCATCTTTGGAGGAATTCTACATCCATGTGCCATTTATAGAGAAAACAATATATATGTGGTGTGTTTTCAGAGTTTTAGACATCAACACTATATGCGTTGTCCTTTTATATATTCATAGATGTTTTTGTTTGTTCCCTACACCTCGCTGCTTTATTGATGTCCTTATTTATTTGTTGTCTTTTCATTTTGCACAGGGATATCACAGTTTCAACCACCTAGGAAGTAAATTCTGCTTATCATCACATGTTTCTCTGGATTAGAACATCAGCCAAATGTGTTAAAAGGTAAAAATGTAAATTATTTTATTTTCAAGGTCCCCACAGTGTGTGATTTTCTTTGACACTGACTCATGCAGGTGTAATACAGAGAGCATATCAAGGTTAAACTGTTTTGATGTTTTCAGTAGGTGATCTCGCTCTCTCCCTCTCTCTGATGATGCAACCTCTCCTCACTCCTTGCCAAACGGTGCTATAGTGCCCAGACTCTAGGACTGTCTCCAACGTGCCTTTTTCTTGTTTTTTTCTTCTTTATTGGTGTGTTTCCCCCCCCCCCCCCCCCCCTTGCATACGATTCAAATGCCCTCCCTAGAAGCACGCGGAGTGCCGAGCGAGCCAAACAAATCTGACCGAGTTGTTTATCACAAGCGCTTGAATGTCAACTTGGCAAAACCTGCAGCTATAGCTGTTGTGTGGAGAGGAATGAGAGTAATTACACAGACTGACAGACACAAACACACACACACAAAAGCTTGCAAGAGATGCAACAGTGTAATCAGAGACACAAACACACTCACACGCAGTGGGTTTTTTTTTCAATAAACAGACTGAGGCGATGCTTTCATGTTGTCTTTTAGTTTACTGTATGATGAAGCAATTAATTGTCTGTCTCTCCACCTTTCTCTCTCTTTACTTTATCTTTCTTTACCTCTCTTTTGCAATCATCTATTTCCTCTTTTCCTTCTTCCTTCTCTCTCTCTCTCTTCCCTATTTCCACTTCTCTCCCTTTTCCCCTTTTCCCCTCACTTTCTCACTCTGGTGCAATGATTGGAGACTTCAAATTGCCACTGAATTTCATCATAAAACCCCACTCTACTCTTACTGCCCTTGTTGCCTCCTGCCAAACACACAAAGATATGCAAGCACACATGCAAGCTCATGCTAACATGCAACTATAAACCCACTATTCAGGGTAACTATTAACAAATCCATGTCAAAACAATTGGGGAAAGAAAAGGCTCAGAAAGAAGATCAACAGAAAGAAAATTGGAAATTTCTTGCTTGCAGAGAGCAAAAAAATATTGATTGAAGCATCTGATACACACAAATCTACAAATCAACAAAAGCACACAGAGCAGAAGAGGAAGATAAGAATTAGGAGTGATATTACAACATATTGCAATATTTCCACTTGTGATGCGTTATCAATACACTGGCACCAAGTATTGATACATTTGTTTTAAACATAGGACTGCTCAGAATTGATTCAGCTACTCAGCTTGGCTTATCACTACCAGAGCAGTACTATCCTCCGTCTCCTTATGGACTGGTGAAGGTCAGATAGACAGCAAATGTAGGTGACAACAGAGAAGAAATGCAAGTAAAATAACCAACCATGAGCATCTGCTGTCAGACTCTCTGTGTCCGCGCTGGAAACATAGAGAGTCTGTCAGAGCTTTGACAGGCACTAGAAGCACAATCATGGCCCTTTGTAAAAGTTTCTGTATGGTATCTGTGTTGTAGCTGAGCTAGCGGCTCTATGAGAGGATCTCCGGTGTGTGTGTTTGTGTATGTGTGTGTGTGTGTGTGTGTATGTAGGAGTGTCAGTACAGAGCTGTAGCCCTGCTGTTTATCATGTTAACGTTTAGCCTACCGTTGTCCCTCATCAGCCCTGAATATCTTGTAAAGCTCTGAATATAGCAGTTAGCTCTATGTCATACGTGCCCCACCCTCTTAACAGTCATCACTATTGGTTTACCCTACGAGACTCCACCTCAGCACCTAAGAAAGATCTTTGCACTCACCACCCTCCTGGGGGGTAGCACCCACGCAGCACCCTCCCCCTATAATGCCCCAGCACATGCATTGCTCATCTCCCTTTTTCTCTCAGCCGCCTTTGATAATGGATCATCTGCGAATTTCATTTCACCATCTGGTGTCGCAGAAGAAATCAACATGTCCATGAGGAGGAAGACCCAGAATCCTGCAAGCTGTAACACCACTCCCTTGCTGGCTCGTAAAACCCTATCCAGGCAACCACGCGACACCGCGTTTGAGGCCAGGGGCCTCGTGTCGCTGTCACCCTTGTGACCACTCACTGCAGCTAACTGTCACTCAGGCCATGTCAGTAGCTAATGCAGGCTGGATAGCTGTGGCTGCATCGTGTCCTGCTAGCATCTGCTCTGGTTTAGCACAAGCTAGCAGCACCGCTTTGACCCAGATTACATTTTTACCGTTTTGCCCAGCCCTAGTCACAACCCTGCGTTCTTATTTTAGTAGCCTGATGCCTATAAAAATCTGTATAAAATGGTAAATGGCTGCTCTCATCCAAAGCACGTTAAGTAAATACGTAAGTAAAATTTATTTGTATAGTGCTTTTCATCATTAGTCACAAAGTGCTGTACAAGAGCATGAATGAAACATACAAAAAGAAAGAAATGATAACAGATGAGGTGACTTCCCAAATCGCTTGATTATTGTTGCATACAAGTTACCCAAACGCCTGTCTAGATGTGTCTTTAGTTGCTTTTTAAATGAATCCACAGAATCAGCAGACAATAAAGGTGCAGGCAGAGCATTTCATAGCTTAGGTGCAACAGCCTCAAAAGCTCAATCACCACGAGTCTTAAGAGTGCGTGGGAAAGACAGCAAGTCTAGCATATTTGACCTAAGAGAGCGAGCTGATGAGTAGGGGTGTTGTAGATCAGCCACATCTGCAGGGGCCTGACCATGCAAAGCTCTGTAAGTAAGAAAAAGAATTTTAAACTGGATCCTATTTGCAACAAGAAGCCAGTGAAGAGATTTAAGTTTAGTGGTAATGTGAGATTGTCTGCAGTCGATCAAGGGCACAGATACTAAGTGAGGAGAACAGTGCGTTACAGTAGTCAATGTGAGGTGAGATGAAGGCATGTATAAGCATCTAGTTCAGTTGTTGAAACTACAGATCTCAGTTTACTAATATTTCTTAAGTGGACAAAACAAGATCTGGTCACCCTTAACAAGGGTGTCGAACAACAAGGACTGATCAAATATTATCCCTAAATTACGTAGGTTGGAGTGGGCAGCAGAGGAAAGAGGCCCAATACTTTGTATAATCACAGAGGCAACAACCAGAACCTCCGTCTTATCAGCATTGAGCTGTTGAAAATTCATAGCTGTCCAGTCTCTAATAGCGTTAGCTATTAATCACGTAGTGCTTTCACCCATTCACATACACACCAATGGCTGCAAGCTACCACACAGGGTGCTGGCGCAAACATCGAGAGCAATTTGCGGTTAAGCATCGTGGACACTTCGACATGTGGACGGGTATCAAACCACCAACCTTCTGATTAGTGGACAACCCGCTCTACTTCCTGAGCCAAAGCTGTCCTGCTGTAAATCCATCTGTTGGGTCATGCTTCACTTTGACGAATTATAAAACCACTTTGATTCATCCACTACCCAGATCTGATCAAAAATCCTTTGGGATACAGGAAGTGATGATTTATATGTTTCAAAAAGCCGGTTTACTGGAGTAAATCTGAGTTGCCATGAGCAGTGATATCTGCCAAGTTTGAGCCAAGTTTCTTTTTAAGACACCGCTCTGGTTTTTATGCATAACAGTCTGTATCTTCTGGTCAAATCACTGCTGGGTCCACAGGGGACAATATTCACCTTCTAGCACAAATACAGCAAAAAAACATACTCTTAATCATTATTATTAATTTCACAGATATTTTAGAAAATTGTGCAAGCATCTGTACCATGAACCATTATTAACTTCTAATCCAGATTTACATCACTGTGAGTATAACTTCCATGATTTATTTTTAAGTATTTCACATAAAACAGCAAACTCTTGTGAAAGCCATGGGGTCATTAAAAATAAAAAGGTTTTCCCCTTGGAAAGCTGGAATTTGTTCAACAACTTTTGTATTAATCTGGCTCCTAAAAACTTAAGATATCTCAAGTGCAAAGCTCATATTTTGGCCCAGGAAGTTCGCTGAGTATCCAAAATTGAAACGGTAAATCCTCCAGGAAGCATAAATGTGCTTTTTCATGGCAAACTCCTCATTACCCTGTGATTTTATGTGCACAAGATGGCCTGTTGGGAGGCCTGAAGGAAAGGTCATTACCTTGTGAGCCAGCTGGATTCACAAGATCACATGAGAATCCATCTTGTCAGGCTTCAAGTTATGCACTTGTGTCCGAACCACCGGTGGTTCGGACCAATCAACGTTGCGAATACAACTGCCTCGCAAGGTAAGACAGTAATAGACGGTTATAGGCAGATGGTTCATCCAATCGCCTGCCAAGTATTTTTTAAAAGTGCCTGCCCTTTTCCAAACAGTTTCCATGGACGACTTCGTAGATGGTTCTGTGTAACAAACCATCTGGCGCTTCAGGTCAGGAAGGTCAAGTCATCACCAAAAATATCAGGACTTATTCTCTCGGGACCATGAATATCCACAGCAGATATTATAAAAAGCTGGCCATGAATTCTTTGAGATATCTTGTCATCTACTACACATCGTCATCTCTGCTGCTAGCTGACAACTTGAAAACTCATCTGTAATCTTGAAGTTGTTCAAATTCCACTTTGATCTTACAAGTGAGGTCACTTCATTGTCAAGTTGTGTACAAAAGGAAATTGGTCACAGACCTGAATCCTATGCTTTGTGAATTGAGTGAATTATTATGGCATTTAGTGAGCTGGCTGTCTGCTATCTTTAACACATGACGTTTTACGCCATTTCCACCGAGGGGACTGACTCATATCAGAAGTCACTTCCATAAAAGGATTTCCTCCCTGCTCACATCTGGAAAGCCAGTGTGTGTGTGTGTGTGTGCACGCACCAAGTCAGACAGGGTAAAAGACTTAATCTCATCTAGCCAATCCTTAATCAGGTCTCTCCAGTCCTTCCTCTAGTTTCCCTAGCAACAACCCTTCACTTCCTCCAAGTATCCTGTAATCTGGTGGTGTGTGTGTGTGTGTATGTATGTATGTATGTATGTTTGCAGTCGTGTGCGTGTCTTTGTGTGCATGCGTGTTTGCTCTGCCATTGTCTCTCTCTGAGTGTTTACCTTTGCGGTTGTGAGTAAGCCTATGTGGGTGTGTGCGTGTGTGTGTGTGGTTTAGTCTTCATTAACCTTTCATCACTGAGGCCCCCTTTACACTTGTCATTTCAATTTTGTCATACATGAAAAATCCAGATGCAATTTAATACACTTTAATACCACATATATGTATCCCTGTTGGACACATCAGAAATCTGATTGCAATCTGTCTTTGTTTTCCTGGACTACATGCAAATAAGGGTCGGCCGTACTCCATTCCAGAGGGTGGTGGTAATGCCCCAGAAGAAGTAAAACTTCTGCGCTTCTGCACTTTAGCAAACTGGCTAACAACACACACAGGAATTGTATTTATGAACTACAAGCAAAAGTTTTATCATATTCACAACCTCTTATTCAAGCTGCTCATTCACCCATACCAATTGTTTCTTTCTCCAAACATGCTGCAATCACTGGAGCAGGGAGATGGCTAAGATGGGAGATTACCCAGCTACCACAGGGGGACAGACCCTGTAGAAGCTATTTCTATCAACAAGTCTTCCAAATTAAACACACAATATGTAATTTTCTGCCGCTAGGGGTCTCAATCAAATCTATAACAAAAGACAGGGTTTGACGATGTCATGAAGTAGCGTGGGATCATGGCAGGTTTTGTCTTCATTGTTAAACGATCACCTTTTCCATCATTGCAGTCAGCTTATCCTGGTTAGGATTCCTTTAGTATTCATTGTTCCGCAGGTTTTTACTGGAAGCCGAATTATCTGCAGAGGTCTCCTCCCTTCCAAAACAAACAGACCCAGTGATTAACACTGTAGAAACACTGAATAAAGCAGTTTCACATTAAAAATCAGTGTTTCTCCCACGCTGTTCAGCGGACACAGGACTTCCGGAGGGGTTGCGAGCTGAGCTGCTGCTAACGTGTTTTTCTGATAACTTAAGATCCAGACATCCGATGACTAAAATCCTCCATCCAGTTAAAAGATATAGTTGAAAATGACCAAGATCTAAAAGGTGTATTGTGAAAATGTGGCTTAAAACTGGATAAAAAGTCAATTTATGACAGCTTCTGGCAGCACACACAACCACAACATTGATGCATGCGCAAAGGTGACCAATGGTGACCATTACCTTGATTAAAATTATGGATTTCTCTGGGTTTGAACACTGTTGGAAACATTTGGGATAATGTAAGTACACATAGGTCGAGTCGTCCAATAGGTCATTTGACCATGTTCACTCCAGAGCGACACATGGGAGCGTTTTCTGATGTGGCGCTCCTATCGCTATTATAAAAATTACCCATATTAAAAAAATGTTTTCAACACTACACAACACTATGGTTAAGGTCTGGTTAGGTTTAGGCACAAAAAAACACTTCGTTAGGTTTGGGGAAAGATCATGATTTGGATTAAAACGATTGGAGGTTGGAGAAACCTTAAAATTAGGCGACCTTTGTTGTCATGGCTACAATAATAACGATGATATTTACATTTTTTTTAAATCTGTCTCAGTTCGTGGTTGGAAATGTGACACTCCTGACCTGACATCAATTGATCTGATGCTTCTTGACTGCATTTACACTTGGATTTTTTAATATCCGATAGCTATTCGGTCTGCTCACGATGCATGAAGTGGCTAAGTAAGTGTAAATGAATAAAAAAATATCTAAAGTTCTCCTAATACTGAAACAAACAATGTGAATTTGTTTTTGCCTGATGCTCCTGGCAGAATGTACAATTCATCTTGAGTGTGGCACTACAGCAAAACTCAGTGAGTCTCAAAAATGGGAAGGGTTCATCCTCCAGGGATCATAGTGTGGATCAGATTTTGACATTTCTTATTTAAGTGGAAATATTGGCCTGGTAGTGGCACTATCTTTAGTCCTTCATCAATTAAACAATTAATTACAGTTAAGAGTTGTAGTTACAGTTACAGAAGTAGTTGCATCATTATATACTGCAGTTCTTACAGTGATGTTGAAGTGAATGTCCAGCTGTGGTCTGGTCACAAATTTCCATTCGCTGAGCAGGAAGACGGAGGTTAAAGGGTTTCACGGTGCTCTGCTGTGTGTTTGTGTGTGTGTGTATGTGTATGTGTGCATGTGTATGCTGCTACTGTTTCAATAGAAGGAAGTCAGTGTGACCCTAGACAGTAGAAGAATTGCTCAGTTCACAGCTGCAAAGAAATTCCCCTGGTAGCCACTGTGGTCCATTTTTTGAATTTCACGCTGCTCACGTCACTTTGTCTAGTAGACAAGTGTGGGCCACTGCAGGTGAATTATTAGAGAACAATGACAGAGTGATTCATTCCAGTGCATTCTGAGTGAGAAAAAGGTAGCGGCCTTTGATCAGCATGCTGTCTGAAAGAGCGGAAAATGGCACCGACATGCAGCCAACACCAAACTCACACAGATCACTGAATCATCATAAAATATAACTACAAATAAAAAATACAAAGTCAACAGTCGAGATGTAAAAGATAGAGGTAAAGGACAGAAAAACAGAAATCAAACAACATACAAACAAGTGACAGATACAACATGAGTAGACACTTTAAAGACAAATAGAAAAACACAAACACACAAAGACACTATCGAGTGGATTTTACAAGCTCATATATTTAGCATGCACTAAGCTAAAGCTAGCAATGCACATTAAGTGTATCAGTTTATATTGCTACCTGTTACTTTTGTAAATATTTTTTGTATACTTTTTAAGATTAAAAAACTGGTATTCATGATGAAAACTACTTGTCTGTAATTTCGATACACTGTATTAAGGACTTTCTTGGAAGATGATGATGACCATCTTGTGTTCTTATGGTAGAGAGGGTATGACGCCATTGACAGGCGACCAAATGAAACAGATCGTTGTCTTGATTAAAATTATGGATTTCTCTGGGTTAAATTGTTGGAAACATTTTGGGTAATGTAAGTACACAACTCAACAAAATATATAACATAGGTCTAGTCGTTTTTAGACATTTTAATGCAGAATAGTCACCTATTATAGCTTTAAATCAATCACTATGAAAGTGATAAAAAAAAACGCCCCTAAAACACAAATCGAGTCAGGGAAAAAACTGCTGTGTGAATACAAGGCTAATTTCTTATCTCACGTACTTTCTCTCCCTCTCTCTTTCTCTTCCCCTTGTCCTTCAGTGCCCTTGTGACATGCATTTCCCCTCTTGGTATTCTCTCTCTTTCACTCTCTCAATGGCAAATTCCCATCGCTTGCAGTTTCTCTTCTTTATTCAGAGAACTTCATGAATATAACCAAAAATGCTGAGTTTTCCCTTTCAGTCACTGTGTTCCCACAGAATAGAATAGAACTGAATACAACTGAATATAACAGAGTACTATAGGAGAGTAGACCTCAATAGATAAAACTAAATAAAGACTCTTTTTTTTAACATTAAATCTCTTTTAACATCTTTTCATGTACAGGTTAGCCCTTAATGTGATTCAGTGTCTATAGTCAAAGCCAGGGGAACAGAAACTTTCATTTTCACACTGCAAAACCTCTGAAGAACACCTCCACTTTATGTCCTCAATAGTAATATTTGTCTGAAGTCTGATGCATATTTCACTCTTAGTCCCAGCTTCATTTATATTCAGTTAAATTCTGCATCTAATGTTTATTTTTAGGCAAGCTAGCAGTGTGGCTCTAGGGATGGCGATGATGGTCTGTTGATTTGTTGGTCGGTCGATCTACCACTTTGATGCAGACTGAAATATCTCAACAACTATGGATTGTCACGAAATTTTATACAGACACTCGTGATCCTCAGAGAATTTGAGCCTTCTGACTTTGATGATTCTGAGTTTTTCTCTAGCGCCACCAGCAGGTTGACATTATTGTTTTTTAGTGAAATATCTCAACAACTATTGCATGTATTGCCATTAAATTTGGTATTAAGTTTGGTATACACATTCATGCCCTACTCCAGATGAACTGTACAACAGGTGACCCTCTGACTTTTTCATCTGGTGCCATCATCAGGTCAAGTTTGCCCAGTACCTTGATTTATGGCCAAATACCTGCAAAACTAATGACATGCCCATCAGCCTCAGCTAAACTAATTAACAAATGTTAAAGGATAGGTTCACAGTTTTTAAAGTCTGTCTTAAAACAATAGTCAGGTGCCTATATGAACATAGGAAGAGGGTTTGCTGACTGTAATCATTCCTCCTGTTCTTACTGTCTATTAAAAAGTCCTTCGTAACACGTTTTTAATGCAAAAATGTATCTGATCAATATGAGGCTTCAGCAGTCTGAGTTACACAAATCACAAGTGGATATCTTCTAAAGCGACAGTCATTTCATGTCAATGACACTGCTGATTCAAAGGTTATGGAAATTTTAGATGTTCTGGCCTGTTTTGGTCTTGTGCAACGTGTAAAAAGGGCCACCCACAACCACGGGAATACATTAGATTTGGCCATTCCTGTTTCTGATCATTTCTGTGTTTTTTTAATGCTACTATATCTGCATCAAAACAGTGTAATGAGACTGTTGTTGTAAAGAGAATCCTTGATGACAATGCTAGGACTAGATTTTTAGATATAATTAATACTTTCCCTCCATCCAACACTTGCTCGGTTGATGATCAAGAGCACAGTTTTAATAATAAATCGAGGTCTTCTTTTGACATTGTTACTCATCCAAGAGTTAAAAAAAAGACAGCCAGCCAACAAATTACCTTGGAAAACTGCTGCTATTCGTCAGCTAAGAGGAAACTGTCGCAGGGCCGAGAGACAGTGGAGAAAAAGTAAATTAAATGTCTACTTTGATGTCTTAAAGTCTCGCATGAGAACTTACAATAATGCTGTCAGAATAGAAAGACAAGCCCATTTCTCAAACATCATTCTTGAAAACAAACACAACAACCCCAAAGTCCTCTGCTCTGCCCATCTCTGGCTTTCAGTTTAAATGCTCAAGCCTCAGTTCTTAAATGTCAGGAATTTGCATAATTTTTTAAAGAAAAAAATGACACCATTAGATCCAGTATTATAAATACATATTCATCAACTGTTTGGGATCTACTGGTGAGTGAGCCTCCACCTATGACATCCTTTAGTATGACAACAGATGATTAAATTAGTGTCACTATCAACAAAATTAAGTCATCCACATGCTCACTAGACCCTGTTCCTACCAGAATGTTTAAATCCAGCTTCCAGTGGCTCTCTCACAAAACAACAAGAATAATCAACACATCTCCGTAATTAGATACATTCCCCTCTGCTTTTAAGACAGTTTTGATAGAACCTCTATTAAGAAGCCTGATCTGGACATTAGCTACCGTACTAATTACAGATTACAGCCTATCTCAAATCTTTTTCTAGCAAACGTCTTCAGAAGACTGTATTTGACCAACTACAAGATCATCTGAATACTAATAACATATTAGATAAATTCCAGGCCAGCTATTGGACCAACCATAGCACTGAAACCACTTTATTAAAGGTAGTAAATGACCTGATAAGTTCAACTTATTCAAATAATGGACTGTCCTCTATTTGTTAGATTTGAGTGCTTTGATACAATTGATCATGGCGTTTTAATGAATCAACTTGAGAAATGGTGAGGTCTCTCTGGTGCAGTGTTTGACTGGTTTCCTTGTTGATGTTGTGTCACAGGCATTTGACATTGAACACGGTGTTCCTCAAGGAAGCATTCTAGGTCCTGCTCTTTTTTCTTTATATATGCTCCCTCTGGGCAACATAATTACACCATAATGTCAAATATCACTGTTATGCTGATGATACACAACTATATATCTCTGTTTCACCAGACAACCCCAGTTCTTTAAATGCTCTTTTTACCTGTCTCACTGATATCAACATTTGGATGAGTAAGAACATTTTTAAAAAGAAATGAGCAGAAAACAAAAAGTCTACCTGTTGGTCCAAAAGCAGAAAGGCAGAGACTAGAGTCAGTGTTTGCCAGCCTGTCCGAGCAAATTAAAAGACACATTACAGATCTTGGAGTGATTTCAGACTCTGATCTTAATTTTATTAGCCGTTCTAACAAGGTTGCAAAAACATCATTTTTTCATCTGAGGAACAATGCCAAAATTAGACCATTTTTAACTCTGAATGATGCTGAAATGCAGATACATGCTTTTATGACAATCTGCTTAGATTATTGCAACTCTCTTTTTACTGGTCTTCCTAAAAAGGCTTTAAGAAAATTACACTTAATTCAGAGCGCTGCAGCCAGGATTTTGACCAGTACAAACAAAAGAGATCACGTTACCCCTCTGCTCGCATCACTGCACTGGTTAACTGTGTCTTTTACTTATCTACAAAACCTTACATAATCTAGCACCTTCATATATCAGCGACTGCCTTTCATTTTATGTCCCAACAAGAACTATCAGATCTTCCACTGCCGTTCTTCTAGAAGTTCCTAAAGTGTCCCACAAGAAATATGGTGAGGCTGCTTTCTATTTTTATGGCCCTAAACTGTGGAACAGCCTCCCCTTGGATCTTAGAACAGCAAACTCCCTTGAATTTTTTAAAAGGAAATTAAAGACCTATCTTTTTAATTTGGCTTTTAATTTGGGTCAACTTCACTCGTATCATTGTTAATGTTTTATTGTATTGTGATCAAACAGCTACTCCTCCGCTCTCTTTCCTCCCCTGATATTCATCACTGAGACTCCATTACAAGGAATTTCTGTCCCAAAACAGATTTTCTGAGAGCTGAGAGGGGTGATACTGCTTTCAAACCTAACGTTTACATGCTACAAATCCTCTTTCTCTCCCTCCCCATTTACACAAAATCCTCACCTCTATCACCCTTTCTCTTTCTCCCTGCAGTTAATGCTTCCAACTTTATAGAGGTTTTGCATTTATGCCATCATGACAATACTATGGGGCTACTTGATGTACAAAATAAATTGCAAATATAGCATACAACAGCTTGAAAAGTAGAGATACCAAAGCACTCTAAGTTGTAGGTTTGAGTTCAGTTAGCTTTCTGTGTTTTTGGTTAGATAAGAAGCCGACAGGCAAGTTATAAAACAAGAAAGTGGAAAATTCTCAGAGTCTGGTATACTAATAACAACATACCAAAATGTTTATATGGTGCAGAAGAGGGACTACTGTATTCTGAAAGAGAAACTATCCCATAAAAGGTCCCAGTTGCACACAGTTTGAAAGAAGTCCACACAATTCCAGTCAGAGTGGGTGATTCTTCCTCCTCCTCGCAACATCTGTGTGTCTAAAATAGCATCACGACAAGCATCGCCAACAACAGAGCTCTGTTATGACAGCTACGCGCTCTGGCCACAACGCCGCCTGAGCAGGCGTGATGCAATCTGTGACCGAAGGGTGTGTCCAGATGGAGGTGTGAGGGGTGAAAGGTTGTCTTGTTGTTTGTGTGTTCTTGTCATGATTTGTCGGATTCCAGAAGTTGAAGATCAAAAGTTCATGTAAAACGTGTTGGATGGAAAAGATGGAAAAGGCTTGTTGTTTTTTACAAAGGCATCATACGCCCTCAGTCCATCCAATTGGATCATTATTTGTTTTTACACATCAAAACTTTGGTCATGATTTATTTGAATGTGTTTGTTTTTGTTTTCAGTATTATAGTATATATCTCACGTAGCATTTTTATGATTTATATGGTTTTAGAGTAAAATTCTTGCAAAAATAGCAGAGTTTCAAGAGAAGACATTGTCATCAAATCTGTGTCCAGGTTTTATCATGATAGCAGTTATGTTTGCTCTTGATGTTATTTTCCTTTTATGGTCTTGTTTTGAGGTTGGGTGGGTTGAGTGTGTCCCAAAGGGGCATTTAGCGAGTAATTGGCACAGGTCAAGGGTCACCTTTCATCAGAGGCTGCATAACAGGCCAGTATAAGATAAATAGCAAGTTGTTTTTAACTGGAAATCATGCAAAGATATTCAAGTAGAGCCCCGGAATATAAATATAAGACCTGGGAATGTGCATGATAAGCGTCCTTTAATGTTTTCTTTTGTCTTGTTCAAATCGCCCTTTTCTGAATCAAGGTTTCAGTTACAATGAAAGTAATTTTCATGGGTCATTAAGCTTGTTAAAAGGAAATGGTTAATTCACTTATCATCTACAAGTAAATGTGGCAACCACATGTCCTACAAAATTATATGCCACTTATTTGCTTTGCCAAATTTGTTTTGGATGAAATGTAATTACTGCTTGGATTTCGTTCTGGCGACGTTTCTTCAATTCATGAACTGTGACATTCGTATACAAATGAGGTGGATGGTTGTATAATGTTGTGCTGATAAAGAATGTAATCTGGGCAGCATGACGTTTCCTACAAAATGATTTTTTTTTTTTTAAATGCAAATTAGTTGTACATAAAGAGAATATTCAGAAAACTGGGTTTAAATGTGGACAAATTAAATGGTTCCCTTGACTGAAGCTCTTGGTAACCATTTTTGCTCATTTACAGCTTTTTTGTCGCTGTTTTGGTTTCATGTTTCTAGTTTCACATTATATGTATCACCTGAAATTGCTCAAGTTAGTTGGTAAGGACAGTGTTTCCTAAAAAGGCTCTTTTTTTGTTCATTTCTGTCCCTGCATGTATTCCAGACCTGTGCAGAGTGTCACCGTCTCCCGTCACCACCACCCTGAAAAAGGTCAGAAAAATGCCTTCAGGTAAAAGATGATGACGTCCACTTATAAACAGAGGAGACGGTGGGGGGTCTGACATCGGCTTTACCCCAGGCGACAACAGCATCTGGAGCGTGTGTGTGCGTGTGTGTTAATCTGAGCAGAGTGTGTGTGTGTGTTTAAAGCGCAGTGGGATGATCTGCCTTCATATCCACCAAAAGGGGGGGGGTGGTGGGGAGGAGAGGAGAGGAGTGGGTGGGTCTAAGCTTGTTATTAGGAACACCAGTCTTATTCTCTGGACAGGGACGGGAAATCCCTGTCTATCTCTGTGATTGTTTCTATCTCTCTCTTTCTCTGGATTTGGACTCCTAACTCCCCCACGGCCCATCCATCTTCCTCCACCCCTCCTGGTATTGTAGCATAAGCAGCATTTCCCTGAAAGCAACAGAAAATTGATTGTGATAGGGTTAAGCCAGTTCTAATGTCCACACACACACAAAAGAAATCCCTCCTCCCAGTCTAAAGGAATGGGATTATAATAAAGTGCTGCACGAGCCGTAAGACCTGGTCCCTGTTTTTCATCATCTATAGACGGGGGGATTCATAAAACTATAAGTGAGGGAGATTTTAGGGTTAAAGGACAATCCATTTTTTATTCTAGCCTGAGCCTAGAGTATTTTTACAAATGGGCATTTTTTTTTACATTAGTACTTGAAACCTGCTGGATATAGGTGCCCTGCTGAAATGTATCAGTTAAGATTTGCTGTTGTGCTGGTTGGTTTGAAATATATGGTGAGATAAATGTAACACCTGCTGGATAACCGGACCAAAGCCGTTTTAAGAAAAAAACACATTACAAATGATCCTTTTCCTAATCTTCTTATTGTTTGTCTGATAACATTTTCTGTTCTGACAAACTACAGGTGCAACAACAGAAAATTACTAATAATAATGATGGTGACTGATTTACTGTTTTAGTGATTTTTAAGCGGAAATGCCAAACATTTTCTGGTTCCAGTTTCTCAAAAGTGAAGATTTGCTGCTTTTCTCTGTTTTATATCATTGAACTCTGAATATTGTCGGGTTTTTCACTGTTGGTCGGACAAAACAAGACATTTGAAGATAGCCTGTGGGAGATTATAATGTACATTTTTCCCTATTATCTGACATTTTATAGACTAGACGATTAATCAGTCAATCAAGAAAATAATCGTTAGTTGCAGCCCTTTGACAAGCATTTCAGTGTTGTTTATGTCATCTTGGAAGTCCCACACCTTACCACCATTGTGAGCACAAGACCTGCAGTCTTCTCAGAAAAGTCTGTTCAATCCTTACTGGGGAATGTCTACTCATATTTTATCTACACTGCTATCAAAGCAGGAAATTGAAACTTTTTTGAGACTTGGAATCTATCACACTCCTAGAGTCTAATTCTGCACAATATATTCATTACTATTTAACAATTACTTTTTCCTCAACAAGACTTTAATGTCAATGAAGTTGATTTAAATTAAGAGGTGCATTGACATGATGTGAGAAGGTTTGATGATTCCCAAAAATGTATTTCCTTCTTATTAACAGCATCCATGTTTGCGTCTTGTTTGTTTTGTGCTTTACCTTTTCTGACACTGCTGTGGTGCACCAGATGACCTACAGACCCTTTCAATCAACATCCTCTACAATGACGTTCCTTTGACAAAAAAGAAAAGGTATAATGTGGACATTTTCTCAAATTCTCAAATATTTACAAAAATAGATACACTTTATATCTCTATAACCTTATATCACCTGAGTGGATGACAGAATACATGTAAAAACAAATTTAAAAAGACAAAATATAGAAAAGGCTTTGCATGCTTTGCAAAATGCCCCCATTCAATCCATCACACGTTGAGTGTACAGAACTTTTTTTCTAGACTCCCGTAGTTTACTCTTCAGCAGATACACAAAGATTGCAATCATGTACATTCTGTCAAACCCCAACACACTATTATATTGAATTTATTTATTTTAACCACCAACAGCTCAACGGAGAGACAGTTATTGTTGCTCATGAGCGGGAAACTGCCTGACTATGTAGCAGTGCTGAGAAAAGAGCCTGCACGCTGCTCGGTCAAATAAATAAAGGTTAGCAACAAATAAAACAAAGCTACCAGATCGAGGAGAAGCAGCAAAGCCAAAAGGCGGCGTTCATTTAACATACAAACGCCTGAGGAGTTCACTTAGTCACTATTTCAGGCAAAGCGGCTCACAACAGAGGCGGAAGGATCGGATTTCAGCACCGAGGCCCAGTGTCTCTGGGCTGAAGGCTAATCGGCCACAGGAGATGACACGGCTGGGTATGATGAGAAGGCAGACAGAAAAAAAAAAACATATAGTCAGACAGAGAGAAACAAGGGCGGGCGGGAGGTGGGGATTTCTGGTACGCACCGGCACACACACCCAGAGGGATAAGGCTTTCAGTGGCCGGGGGCAGCAGTTGTTTTTGATGCCTGATTAACAAATTAATCTGCAGTCCTACTCAATATGGATTAATGAGCTATAAATAGGTCTCATTAATCTTCCATAGAAATAATGATATTAGCATCATTAAGAGGATCTGGATAGTTAGCATCATTTGGGTTTTTATAGACCACTGCCCACTTTATGTGCATGTGTGTGTGTGTGTGTCTTTGTGTAATCACATCGGGGGGATAAAATTGTGTTACCTCAGTCACACTGTGCGGACATTTACTTCTTATCTGATGACAAAAAAATTCTGTCCCCGCAGGTTATCCAATTATTTCGGGGGTTATGGCTTCATTTTAGGGTTAAGGTGAAGGTTATTTTTAGAGATGACAAAACAGGTTTTAGTGATGACAAAAAGGTTGTGTGCAGCACCTCTACTTAGTTTTCTGTTGGGTTTTTTTTTTGAACAGTCCCAAGCCTTGTAAGCCTTTTCTTAAAACAAACACAATCCAGACCTCCACGGCACGATGAGATGGGTGTCTGGCTATGTGAGATTTTTTGCTCTCGGTATTCTTTTAGATCCTTACATGCCAAGTCTTTTACAAGCCTTGGAGGTAGCGGCAGATAGTTTAAATGCACTGTAACCAAACTAAAGTACATTTTGGGGATGCGTGTTTTTCATTGAACGGCAACAGATTGCATGTTCAGGTAGAGAGATAGCGCCGGCAACGCTTCTTCAACTGCAGAAAAAATCAAGAGTTTCATCCTTTTCTTTTATCCTCAACTTTCTGCACTGAGGGCTTCTGTCTCTGTTTCTTCTTTGATGGATTTCTTTCTTTGTGAGTTGAACACATCAGTGCAAAATGGCGGCTCTGGAAAAAGGCTTGATTTTGAGTGAGTGACACTTAAACCTGAAATTTGTCACTATTGTATTAGATGATGGACAAAAATCTATAAAGATTCAGTGTAGCTGTACTGGATATACTCTCACTATAATATCACATCATTTACTTTTGGCCTGTTATCTGTGGGATACCAATATGTGACAAAGAAACACAAAGCATATGGGGTATAACGCTGAGAGGGAGGGACGGAGGGAAGAAATGAAAGAGAGAAGTAACACGGAGGACCACTTAAACACACACACACGTCAGTGCACAGTATATAGACATGACAAGTACATGAGAAACACATTCCTCCACACACGAGCACACACACACTTTCATTTCTGCTCTCATGTTTCCAGTCAACATCACTCTCTCTCTCACACACACATTGTTGTTCCAGCTGTGCTGAAAACAGCTAGTTGATGTGTAACATAAGGAAAAAAACACACACACATGCACGCACATGCCACTGAAACACAATAGAGGCACAGCATCTTTTTCCATTGAAATACTGTTGGACATTAAAGTTGATATTTGAGTGCATGAATACTCCTCCAAAAGCCACAAAACAGAAATTAGAGGAGACTAGATAAAATATCTGATGTTATGAAAATGTAAAATGTTCCATTTGCTCTGCCAGCGTGCAAAAATAGAGGAAAACATACAAGTTTGAGATAATATCTGCTTTTGCCGAGTACATTTTTGCATCACTTTGTGCTTGAATTCATCTCTAAGAAGCTCTAACATATTGCAGGATGTTTCATTTATCTTTGTGTCTCAGGTAAACAGCCAAGAGAAACAAATTAAAATACGTCAGAAAGTGAAAGTTAATGAAAACAAAGTCTCTTACCTTCCCAGTAAAAGTACATCAACAGTACCACTCGCTGCATTTAACCAGACAAAGAGTCTGTTCTGCCTTATACAGGCTGAATCTGGGGGTATTCATGGGCCATTGAGGTGTATGTGTGTGTGTCTGCATGTATGTTTAAGGTCTGATGTTAATAGGTCTCATTATGAACAACCTCTAATCAGTAAAAATAGCGATGTAGGTCAGTGTTTAGTCTGCACACACACATGCACATAGTATGACACACACACATTCTTCATGTTTCACATGATCATTAAATTTCAAGGCACATGTGTGTGTGTGTGTGTGATTACATGGTGCTGGGGTCTCTGAGGCCACTTAAGCCCCGTGGTCGCAGAGGGGCCTCAGTACACACACACACACACACACACACACACACACACACACACGCTCAGTATGAGGTCATCGGAGAAAGAGTGACAGCTTCAGGAAATGAAACACACCTCAGATTACAGCTAAACAACATTAACTAACATTTAAAACATGTGGCTTCGTATGACTCGCCCTCTCCATCAAGAGCGTGTGTTCCTTGATTGAAACCTTTCCCTCTTCTGTCGGTCGCTTTAAACACAAACAGCAGAGTGTGAAAATCTCACTCTGAGAACACCCAGGACTGCACACACTCAGCAAAGTTGGAAATTTCCAGGCTTATTTTCCTCCCTTCAGAAGATGCCATCTGCTGCTATTTAATATTAAAATCAAGTTTCAGACTCAGGTAATCCCTCATAGTAAACATGCAGGTTTCTGTCGAGTGTTGCCGTGACACAACTTACTCTTTGCAACATCACAACAGGAGTTCTCCACCAGGAAATCATATTTAACATCACATTTACATCCACACAGGGCTTGAAGTTGTGTCCTTATATAAAACATTAATAGGTTAAGCTCTCAGAGTGCATGTATGTGATTATAGTGTCTTACTAATTACTTTGATGACATAATGTCCATGTTTTGTTTTCAGCCCAGTCATCTCAATGTTCCCTGGATGTTAGTGTGTTGGTAGGGGTCTGTTGTTTAAGGCATTATGAAATACTATCTAGAAAGTGCAGTTGCCATTTTGAGTCCAGTTTATGTATTTAAAAAGGCTTATTAGACACCAAAACACTGCATAGCGGATTTTACAACTCTGGAAAGTTATTTAAATGTTAAGTTATAATTAACATTTTAATCTTTTGTCACATTTGTCGTGATGTCACATTATGTTGCAGAAAAAGTTGAGCCTGGTTCAAGTTTTCTGTCAGACGACCCTGCACTGTTTTGCCGGAGTCCTCTGAACTGTCACCACCGTTGTGCCGACAGACAGACCGCCCCCATTCAAATGAATGAGAGGGCAGCATTTTTTCACACAGGACTAATGTTGGGCTTATTAAAGCCTTAGAGGTTTATCAACTTTCATCACAACCACTTACTACTTTGATGGGAGGCATCACACTAAAACATTTTTCAGTTAAACACATAGGGGCTTTAAAATGATATTTTTGATTTATTCTGTTAATAGGCTAATGATCTCCTTAAAAGTAAAAGCTTGTTCAGGCCAAAATGATCTGATAGTCTAAAAACTATTGAAATCAGTTTTTAAAACCTTTTTAAAAAATAAATCATTACTGTAAAGATTAAGTACAGGAACAAAATCTGAGAAAAGTGAGGTTCAGGTGGGTTTAACTTCCATGTTGTCACTGAATCATGGGACTATTTTGAGGAGAACCACTTCAAAGTGAGCTAGTGAAACAACTTTCACCACATGCTGACAGCAGACAGTGTTGTTTGAAGCTCCTACCGGATTTTGGAGGTGAGACCAAGAGGCTCTCACCTCCAAAATCAAAGTTTTTTGCTCAGACACATGTTGAGGAGCAGCATCTATCTGCCTCCTCTGGGCTTGTTTGAGAAGAAATAAATGAAAGATCTGACTGATGAAATAAAAGCATCCTGCACAGAAAATTCATCAGTAATTGATGGTATGCAGTCAGACACAAGTGGGTGAAACTAAAATATTTCCTACATTGTTTTCTGAGAACAACTCAAACACTGTGTCTTTGTATCTTCATTTAAAGAAAGCTGTAAAAAAAAGTTTGCAGTCTGCTTCTTCACTGAAACTGAGGGCATTTTAGGATCGCATTGTTTACAATGGACTCCAGTTTCATGGTGAAGTCATTATCAAAACCACTAATGTAGCATAATCCACTTCTCCGCTATCCTTCCATATATGATGCATCTTATAAACGCTCATTTTTTTTGACAAAATTTGGCTAAATCCACCGCTTTCATCTCGGTTTACATGCAAGACTCTGCAGCTCAGTTACTGATTGTACTGTAAACTAGACACAGACAGAACTAAATGGGCCATAGTGACTCTAAATGACACCAAGATTCTCTAGTGAAACAAGCAAAATAATTGCCGTTTTGACCACAAAAATCCTCATAAATCACTGGAGTTTTTTTTTTTTTTTTTTTTTTTTTACCAGCTTACAAAACAGTAACATTATAGTTTTTTAAACATTGGCAGAAAATCTTCACATAACATCTTCTTACTTACAAATAGATTTTAAGTCTTTTGGAATGAAGCCCTTCAGCTATTATGGAAGATTTCCAACACAGGCCCTGGGCTCGGACCCAACATGATGTATGTCCCTAATTTCCACACGCACGTTTATGTTTTATAAGGGAGAGCTGGCACGTGCAGCCTGGATTGTCTTACAATCTCATTATGAAAGAAAAATGTACATAAACATTTACACATGTACCTTACTCTCGCTCTGTCTCTCTCTCAGACATTGATACGAACCCTTCCTACACCTGACTTGACCAACTGGGTTGTCACAATAATGTATGTTAAGTTCGAATAATAATAAAACCTTCTTCTCGACGGCCGCTTGTGGGGGAGCAAAGAACATTTAGTATCTGTTTTAAATGGATGAAGGAGAATAAAACTTTAGGTGATTTGTAGCTGTGTAAAGCTGTGAATGATTATACAGTAGGAAAATAGTAGAATATGTGAGACTGAAACATATTGTGTCTTTTCCAACATGAAGTCTGCTGCAGCAAAGCAAGTTTATCAGCGTAAACTGTGAAGGATGAGGCTGAAAGAAAAAAGGAAACAACACGGTCAATTAAACAAGGGCTGTAAATCATGAAGGAGGGAAGTCGTAAAACATGTGTGTGTGTGTGTGTGTGTGTGTGTGTGTGTGTGTGTGTGTGTGTGTGTGTGTGTGTGTGTGTGTGTGTGTGTGTGCGTAAGCATGAGGGGACGGACTGTGAGAAGAGGAGAGGATTATCGACACACAGCTAATCTCTTTATTCCACTCAAATCTACATCACCTCAACACACAAAAACACTTCTTCATACTCTTAAAGTGACTATACACACACACACCCACACACACACACACACGGGTATACATGATCATCTTCACACATGATGTAGACAGATGTGTGCAGATTGTGGAGGAAGCTCAAGTTTACAGGTAGAAGTAGTTACATGCACACAAAAGCAGACCACACAAGCAGAGAAACAAACACACAAATGCACCAACATACTGTAGATTGGGAGGCTTGTGTGTTTTGAGCTGCTCCACCTCTGCTCTGATGATGATGACTGCTTGCAAACCTCTGCTGCAACAAATGTATGAGTGTAGCCTCTTCCCCCTTAGATTTCTCTTTTTCTAGTGGTACCTCGCTTGCTCCTTAGTCAACATAGTTTTTTGTAAAGATGTTTTCAAACTAGACTCAATAAAAATTGGACTTTTGTTTGTTGTCGTCCTTGGTAATGTGCAGTTGGGCAGATCTGAGCACAGCAATTGTACTCGAGTGCGGACCAAAACAACCACACCGAGATCCTCTGAGGAAGATGTATCGATCCAGTCTCAAAATAATTCTGGGGCGATTTGTTTGTGGTGGGAATGTGATTTGACCTTGATCCAACACAACTACTACTCTGCAAGTTTGACATAGATGGAGAAAAAAACAAGATCAGACCTGGACTAGTACAACAAAGTACATTACATTCTTGAGATTTGGGGCAGATAGACGTTCTTCAGGACTTTCTTCCTTTGTTTATGCTCTTGCTCACGTCACAGACACATCTGACCAATGAGCGGAGCGGACGATCTCGTGGCTTTCATGATGCATTTTGGTTTGCTTGGATTTTTTTTCTGTATGAAAAGAAACTGAAACAACTGGAAAACATAACAAGTTTACTGACTCATCCACTGATTCAGACTAGAGCAAACCAACTGTAGGTTTGTAAAAGCCCTTAAAGACAAATCTGTCTGCTTTAAGAGAGACAGCACAGTATGACACTAGTATGGCTAAAGTAACTTGATGCACTAGATGGTTTGTTACATAGAACCATCTGAGAAGTCGTCCTTGGAAACCATTTGGAAAAGAGCAGGCACGTTAAAAAAAAAAAAACTTGGATGAACCATCTGTCTATCACCTTCTATCACCATATTGCCTTGCGAGGCAGCTGGATTCATGATATCACATGAGAATCCTCCGCTGATTGGTCTGAACCATCGGTGGTGGCGCATAACTTGAAGCCTGATTACACGGATTCTCTCGTGATGTCATGATCTCGCAAATCCAGCTGCCTCGCGAGGTGACAGCTAAGGTTAGCCATGAAGACGGAAAGATATGTCAGTAGCCTATGTTTTATTGACACAAGCCCAAAGATGTTCTGGTTAAAGGTGAAGTGAATGTTTGCCTTGCTACATTCGTTCACACAAATTTGATAACTGGAGTGTTTTGGGGGGTTTTGCTGTTGCTAGGTACTATCAAAAAAACTGTTTCAATTTGAGCTATACAGAGAAATTACGTTTTTATTCGTCCATTAATTTGTATTAACTTCATATCCAAAAAAAATATAGCTTGCTTTACATTCAGTCTGAACACAACTTGAAAGATTTTTGCATTACTATAATGACATTAGGCTACCTTCGCTGTTGGTACTCGTACAAGATGTCATTATTCACACAACAGCAAGACATTGATTGTCAGGAAAACATAAACATGGGTCATTTTAAGTGTTTGAACAAATGATTAATGCTCTAATTATTCTAGTGAGGACATAAAGTTTTGTATTGAATTTGCATTTGGCTTTAGTTTCAAAAAAATCTAAATGTAGTAGTTTATAAACTTCATTCATTTATTTGTTTTAACTGGCTAAAGGGCATTTAGTGAACATTCAAAAGCCTTCAGTGTGAGTGCTCATTTGGCTGTGTTCACTGAAAAAAAAAAGCTGCCTGCAAATAGTTTTTGGTTTCTTGCCATGATTGTGTTATGTGAGGTAGAGAAGGGCAGGGTTTCCTGCAGTGCAGTCATGGCACCAAGCCTTGGCAAAGTGGTGGTAAATCACGATGAATGTAGGGTATTGTGTCATGTCATATTATGCAAAGTCAGCCGTTCAACCTTGATTAAATGGTTTTTTTCTAGGGTGGGATGATTTTGTCATGTAAAAAAGTATCCGCAAAAATGTTCTGTGCGTGCGTAGCTTACACACAGTCCTGCAGGCTCTCAGATCAGTCTCTGCCTGCAGAGTCCAAATCCCTAAAACTGTCCCAGTGCTCTGACACCTGAGAACTCATGCTGATCCTGTTTATGTGAATGAGATTAAAGGGATATACTGGGTCACCGCTTCAGAGAAGACTTATTGCATCGGTTTTATTAAATTAAAAATTATACACCATATGCACAGACATACGTGAACCAGCTCACACACACACACTCTGTCTCTCTCAGAAAGTCCAGATTATATATCATGACTCACTCTGATAATCAAGCTGTGTAATTATCAGCCCCTGGTCATATTGTCTAATCTGACACTTCATATCACAGCACACTAAAACTCTTCTTTTTATACATTTTAATAAACCTTCACCCCTCATTCACTCACTCTCTCTCACACACACATGCACATTTATCACATGTGTAACTTTATGAAGACCTTTAATTGACTCTGAACCCAAGACTAAAATCTATGTCAGAATTCATAACTGGAAATGTTTGCTGGTATTTAATGGTATATTATCATTTTATTTTGTGCTTGAAAAGGAAAATGAATGTTATATGATTATGATTTTGATTAATTCCTCATTTTCTCTGTAATAGTCAAGTCTGAACTGTAAAATAGATAGACTGTATTGCAATTACAGCAGCGATGGAAACCTTGTTTGTGCCAGTATGTACTACATGCCATCACATAAAATGCACAGCAGAAAAACTGAAAGAAAAATCACTCTGAGTGCATTCAGAGTACACCTCCACCCAATGAAATTCCTAAATGTTTTTTGCATTTTGTTGCATCATTGCCCAGCATGCATCAAGAAACCGAATGATAACAAGTGCAACCAGCTGTGCTATGTGTTGTATAGCATAACAGCATAGATGTAAATGCAACCATACATAATTGCTCTCATACAAAAGGTGGTATTTAAAGAAAGAAAAGAGCACTAAACTATGCTGATAGGTGTTTTTTTTCTGTAAAAGGAACAGATAAGAACAGCAGCAAATTACACCCTGAATGAGAAATGCACACAGTCACTGTCTCAGACAATGTGTCCAGTGTTTATCATTTATTTTTCCAGTTTTCTAAATATATTCTAATACAATTTTGCCATTAGTAAACTGTCATGGCTCTACAGCAGCAGGATCCTTTTCTATCCTCATGCTGCCCCCTCCTGGAAAAAGTCTGTCATTACAAGCTGTGGATCTCATGCATAGATCAAACATCCATCAGAACAGTGTTAAAAAATAAGTTATTGAGACAATATGTGTGATGAACAAATATAACAAAACTTCATTAATATAGTAAAATATTAATGTAATATAATAATCATTTATTAAAATCCAGATTAACCCACTAGGGGATCCCAGGGGGCCCATAACCCAAATGAAACAGCACAAATGTATTTTGTAAAATGCAACTATATAACTCAGGAACCCTCTACAACAGTAGGTTATAATGCAGGAATTGACCTAAAGCTCCAATCATCTCAGTTTATAATGTCCAATTTACAATTATTTCAGTTAACACAAACTAATTGCTACAAGTTGTTTCTTACTTTAATTAAATAAATAAATAATAAAAACTTCTGTCTAGCTCTCATTCTCATTGCACTTGTACCTTGTCAGCTACTTGAGAATTTGCATCACAGCTCTTTTGAGTCACTGTCTAATGCTTGACTGTCCTGCTTTGCTTGTAAATCACTTTGGATTCAAGCATCTTCCAAATGACAAAATGTAAATGCTTAACTTGGAGCCTTTGGGCCCCTGAGGACTTGAGTCCCCAGAGCAATTCCCCAGTTGGTAATCCAGCCTTGATCAAAGTTTAATGAGGTTTATTAATACAAGAGTTTGGAAAGAGCACTAAGAACACTGCCGCTGAAAGCCGAGACAATGTTTTAGTTACATGATAAAGACAACAGAAAGGTCAGAGAACTAGGTGACAATAACAGCTTTCCGCACACAGACTTCCCTTCTTCGCATGTTTTTTTTTCTTGCAGGAGGGCAGATTCAAGGGTCATTAGGGAAAACTGCTCAGACTAGCTGCTGACTTGGTGCTACAACATTCTCACAGTCCACGGATGTTGTTAACAGCCATTCTTACATTGTTTTCACTTTAGTTCAATCTTATTTTGGTTAAAAATGAATAATTATTCGTAATTTTTCATAACAAATCAAATGTGGTCTGTTGTGACAGCTGTACGTAGGGAAAACACAAGGTATTAAAATTTCCTTATCAACAATATTTCTATAAGGATCCTAAATGACTCTTTCCTCTTTCATTATTCAACCCAGCCACATGCACATGCATCATGTCTTACAATATAACTAGATATACTGTCTTTAATGCTGTGGTGCTCAATACATTGTACGAGTTGTTGCAGCCATGACTAATTGGTCCAAAGTCTCTTTGTCATAACTCATCATGTCTAGTAGCCTCATTGTCTTTGGTCTGCTGAGGTTACTGTGGGTGAAGACATTCTTCTGTGATGGATTTCTACTGTAGGATTGTTCAACATCAGTGTAAATTGGAGGCTCAACATCTGTGATTTATTCATGTCTACGTAATTACAAATAGGCAAGGGACATAATTGTCAATGTCAATCATTAAGAGATCTTTCAGTCTCAACAACCGGGATGGAACATAGGATACAATAAACACACATTTTATGACCATTTGGTTTTGATATATAGCCCCAACACCAATATGCTGTGCATCAAGACCTAAAATAGAATAGCTCTCTTTAGCCTCAAATAGCCAATAAGTGGCAGGTTCTGAAGAATGATGGCAGTGTACACATAATATAAAAAAATATCCCTCTGAAGAAGAGTGTCAGACGGATATATTGGATAGTTGTTTGTAATTACTGTCAAATACTGTTTATATATAGTAAGTCTCATACATTACTTGGAAAAGTCTGTAGATATATTGGATAGTTGCTTGTAATTACCTTCAAATAATGTTTATATATGATAATGATTATCAAAATTATGTTTTTGTATGCCATTTTCGCATAATCCAATTTTTTTGTATAATATAAAACCAATATTTACCAGGAATTTACTGTAATGGGTGTTAAGGGAGGATAATTTGAATATAATTTTACATAATTTTTTTGCGTTTTACATCCAGAAATTTGTGCTTTGATGGGGCAGTCTTAAGGATAAATTGGATAATTCTATGAATTTACAAAAGAATACTGTATAAAACAAGCCTTTATTTAAATATGGTAATTTTAAGGTATTTCTTCATTGTTTTTCTTTTTTTGTGCAGATTTATACATTTGGTTAACATTCTAGCAATATTTTATATATTTTTTCATTTTTATTTTACAACAGTTGGACTGTAAAAATGCAGATAATGTCTACAGTAAATATCTGTATTATTTTAAAAAAAAATCTCTGTAGAATAACTAAAGGTTTTTACTGTTATTTGATTGTAAGTGTTTGGCAACTTTTGCTGCCAGACTTTTTACCATTTTTTTTATTTTTATTTATTTTTTTTTTACATTTTTTTTTACATTAAATTTAAAGTTTTGCTGTAAAAAACTGACAGTTGCCTTAATTTTACATTCAGTAATGGGATGTGTATTTTTTGTATTTTTACATAGAATTCAATGTAATTTAACATTCAAGACCATGAAGTAATTGAATAATCCTGTTAAACATACACTATTCCATTATATTAATTTACAGATTACAGCCTTTATTTTATGGTGAATATTTTTAATAAAAATAATTTACTGTATTTTTATGGCATTTACACTTAATGTAGAAAAAACTGTAAAATAATACAGTAAATTTCTGTGAAATAACTTTTTTTTTTTTTTTTACAGTGTAGGCAGAAGCCCTAGTTCCTTGATTGTAAAGGACTAACACTAAAACTCATTGTAGCTGTACTATTCCACATACACAATCAAATAAATACACACACCTAGAATATGATGTTTACTGATCAAGTATGTTTCTTACTGATCGACTATGTGTTGTAGACATTGACAGTTCAAACTCACAATTACTCTATAAGTGTATCAATACATGACCTCAGGGGTTTCTGCTCACTGGTGGTCTTAGATCATGTGGTCTTGAAATCCACAAATGGCTGTAGACTCGACCGGATATCTTCAGTAAGATGGTAATTTCTGTCTTTCTGTTTATTTCCTTCTGTCTGTGCATCTGCTGTCTGACTGGTGACCTCTAACTGTGCAGTGTCATCATCACTCATGATGTCACAGCTCCTGGAAGCTCAGAGGTCACACTCTGACCTCACAGGAAACCTGAAAGACATAAACTGCTTAACTGGAGGGCAATCAGAGGTGATCAGACAATGAGCTTGTCTGAGACCTGCAGGCAGAAACACACACAGCCAAGTGTGTGAATCCAGCTATGTATCAACATCCAAAAATAGATCTCAAGGACTGAAGTTGTGCTGCTCTTCCCTTTAATAAACACATTTTTTTCTGTTTGTTGTTATTTGTTTTGTAGCATTAAGTGCATGTTTAAAGGACATATTTCAATGGTGAGAAGTCCGTTGTAAGTGAGGCTTAGGATGATTTTATTATCTGACAACCATATGCTTCCAGCATTTCAAATATCATTCAGCAATAGAATATTGTTACACATACAAAAACAGTAAAAACCAGAATGAAATGTGTTGTTTTAGTTGTTAAAAATGTGTAGTACGATTTCCACAATCAAAACGGGAAATAACATCAAAGACTGAACTTTCATGCTCAAGTCAAACTCACAGGTAAATGCAACGACTTTTATTTGTAGGCACTTTCCATTCACACAAAGAAAACAACGGTTGAAAAACCAAGGAATAAATCACATCCTCTTCATCATTATGTTCATGTGTTTTTGATTTTTGTACAGCAGAAAAGCAAGCTCTGTATTTCTACGCAATGACAACTCTGCTTCACATTTCTGACAAGCTTCTTAAGTTACATGTAACACAGCTATAACATCCACACTCAACCTATCTGTGGTGAGACTGTGGGTGTTTGTAAATGCACTGATGCATCAGAGCGATGGAAAAATAATAAGTGCTAATAAATAAGTCTTTGTCTCTGTGTTGGAAAGCGGCTGTCATGCTCAAGTACTGCTTGAGCTCTTTTTGGGATCCACTAAGAGTTGCATTATTATATTAACATTTTTACTTAACTCTCATAACGCTGAACATGCAAAGGTCTGTTGAAGACTCATCTGGCTTCTTTAAACAGTTCAGCTGAAATGGTTTTGCAAATTAGACTTGAATAGCATATGTGTTGCGTGTTCTAAATGTCATAATTTATTCTTAGAAATGTGTTTCACTTCAAACACGCGTGCTGTAATACTCTTAAGAATGATCTGTGTTGTGATCTTGTGTAATGTGGTGCAAGCCATACTTGTCATTACAGTTAAGAACTCTTACATCTTAATTCTTAAAGCGAGCAAGCTCCTAGCTGCAGCATGCAACAATGTACAAGCAGGAAGCAAAAAGAGTGAATGAAGGCTAAATAACAGGCAAGTATGTGAATATGAACAGGTAGCAGGTTTTAGCTTCTGTTTAATACAACAAGGGAATGAAAGAAGGAACGGCAGAATGTACAAGGATGAGATGATACAGAGAGACAGTCGGGTTGTTTTGGGTCCTTCAGGAGCTCTTGTCTTCGAAGTAGGTCTGTTCGATGCGCCTGCAGAAGGAAAGCAGGTTGCTGTAGCTCTTGATCCTCTCTGCTAGCTCAGTGCTGGTCAGCCTGGTGGTCAGTATGGTGAAGAGGTGACCGAACACTAACGCATCCAACTCTGTAGGCCTGCAACACACACAGACAGACACTTAGTGTTTGTTACTGCTGAGATGAACCATTCTTTTATTATTTTTATTTCCCTTTTCTTTATGTAGTAAGTCAACTAATTTACTGATCACAGCTGCAGCTGATGATACATCAGCAATAATATTTCTAAGGACACAGTGTGGATCAGTGTTAACTAATCAACATACTGGTCCTTAATTTAAAATGTATCACCTACAGTTAAAACTTGTACCAGTGATGCACCAAAGCGTCTCAGCTCACACAGAGAAACTTTCTTCCCTCTGTAAATTATTTCCTCCACTTTTTTCACTCAGCTTTAAATGAGAAATCTGAACTGAAGGGTTAGAAGAAGCCATGACATGAACAAACAGTAAATATGGTTGCAGTTTTAATCATTTATTTAAAGGCACTGACAATTTCTAAAGGTTCTTAGGAAGTACAGAAAGAATCTCTGTGTCACTTTCAGACATGGAAGTTAGGGGTGTCGTTACAACATTACACCACAAGGTGGCACTAAAGAAAATGCTGTCAAATGCTTCCAGATATATTTTTCCTTTAGGCTTTGACTCCTGTAAGATCAGCTACAGAGCCGAATCTGACAGGTTCAGCATATTGCTGAAGTACTGAAGTATCACTTCTCACTATGCCATCCTACTGATGTTTAATCATTCAGCTGCTTAGACAGACAAACAAGACACAGACAGTTAAAGAAACTCACATACATACAGACAGACAGACAGGATACATACTGTTTATTAAAGAAGAACGGTTGTGTTCCCAGCCTCTGAGAGAGAGCCTGGCAGCACTGACTCACATCCTCATAGACCTGAAACACACGAGAGGACAAAAAGTGGCAATAATCATGCTTCTGTCAGTATTTGTGAGGTTTTTATGGGACTGAAAAAAGTTTGGGAGACTACAAAGGAAATATGTAAAAGCACTGAAAAGATCCTTGTAAAAATTCATGTTAGTGTATAAATATATCTATACAAAATGAATATGAGACATTCAGCAGGCATGTGATGATGCCAGGTGGTTGCTAACCTGCTCCAGGGTTTTTCCTCCCCAGCCGATGGCGTTCATCTTCCTGCGAACCTCCCACTGCTTCTGATAGGCGAGGATGTTGCTGAGGGGCCACGAGTAAGGATTGCTGTATCTGGGACGAGAGATCTGCATAAAACAAAGACAAGTAATTAAGCTGGCACAGTTGAGGAAGGATGAATAAATCACTGCTAAATCTATGATTAGAAATCTAAGCACAAACAGAGTACACACCTCGGTAGCTGTGGCGTCATCGCACCACTGGATGTACAGCTGTGGAGAGAAGAAGAGACAGCTGAGAAGATGTTTGGGAATATTGATAATGATTGTATGTAACTGCATTGAAGCTGTAATTACCAGTATATTGTTTCCTGGCAGTGAGCAGCAAAGTGATGCCAACCATGTGATGTAGTGTGTGTGTGTGTGTGTGTGTGTGTGTGTGTACCTCAGCAGTCAGCAGCATGTTGTTGACCAACTCCATGTACGCTTTCATTTCAGCTCTTTGAACGTCATCTAAGCCATCGCTCAGAGAGTGACCCTTAAAACCCCAAAACACACACAGAACATTCGTTTTCTCATCTTGGATGAATCCTATTTTTTCTAACAGATAAACACACTAACAGACCATGAGTGAATTCCTAAAATGAGCGATATTTCTAGAGAACATCTAGATTAGAACATTTCTTAAAATATGCTTCTTAATATAAAACATATGAAGAATAAGCAGCGTTTGTGTTACTCACCTTAGCTTTGGTGAACTGCACTATTGGCCCCAGTTCTGACACCACCTGGTTTCCTACGTGGATGAAGGGAATTTTCCCTACAGAGAGAAACATTAATACACACTAAAGGTGAGAGAAGCAGACCAATTAAGATCATTATAGTCACTTTTGAAGAACAATCCCAACACTTATAACCACAAAACCCGACAGACCCAGAGCTCAGCAGTGAGAAGATCCAAGAAATATGGACACAAAATTAACATGATCAATTTTGCTTTGGGATAGACTGTGCCACAAATATTGAGAAATACATAGACGTTAAAAGACACCGAATAGTTGACCAGAGACAGTGATATTTTAGCCTACATGTGATGTAGGTTGCAAAGCTTAGCCAACACGCACCAAATAAACTTAAGTACAAAGATGACGTCTGTTTCAACTGGATCTAAACATAATCTGGTTATATGTGAATACAAGGTATTGGGTCTGAAAACATGTGTACTAACCAGAAGGCGACATGTATTCAGCATTCGCTCTGCAAACCACCTGCACTGGCAGACCGCACATCCTGAGGTAAGCCTGCACAGGAGAGAAACGAGACAAGGTCAGTTAAAGCCTTAACTGAGAAGTAAATCAGTTTCCCAGAGAGGAATCATGCACGCAGAAACTAACATCTGCACAAAATATGCCGGCACTCATACTGACAAGTTTACTGAAAACGAACAGAACTTCACCTGAACAGCAAGAGAGGAGGCGCAGTCTGACAGCAGAATTTGATCCTCTGTAAAAACAACAACACAGTAATGAAAACAATTACATTAATAGCTACGTCTCTATGGTGACAATTCATGTTGTTTCTCCCTTTCAGACTAACACAGACTTACCCTTCAGCGGTTGGTACAAGGTTGCATTTTCAGGCCAAGGCTCTGTAGCTGTCAATGTCATGAGAAGACATGTAAGTAGACACACACATATAATTACAAGGTAATAAGTTGGTTTATCAAACTGTTATGTTGCTTCTGAGTTCAACAATTAACGTTATTCTATTTAACTCTGCAATACATTCACAAATGAATCATTGTAACGTTAATTAAAATGTAACTGTGTGCTAACAGACACGCCCCTCATCCATGTGTTTAGCAAAAGCCCTTTTTAGCCAGTTAGTGTTAATAAAGCTGTTAACCGGATGAATGGTGATAATACAAAGCCCTTCAGAAGACAGGTAAACTTCTCAGCAACAGTTCATGGGGTTTCACATCACTGTTGCGCGTATATAAAGTTTTTTTTACACTAATTTAGCCATCTAGGACTCGCACAGAGCTCTAACCAAGCTAATCTCTGCTAAAGAAACAGAGCAGGATGACAACCATCGTTACAGTTATACGTGAACAGTTGAGCTACAGTGCCCATTTGTATGTAATTAACTAATATTAGGAAACAGCTACATCACAGTAAACGTTAGCTGACGTTAGCTGGCTGAAGCTAGCTTAATACATAATAACAGACGCCGTTTGAAAGTCGACACGTTAACTGACCCGCTATCTGCGTCACGAAGGCATCTGCAGCAAGAGACATGGTGCTGTTGTTGTTTCCTTTATGTTTAACTAAAGATTTAGATGACAGTTGAGGTCAATTTGGCTACATGCAAG
Organism: Thunnus maccoyii; assembly: GCF_910596095.1. Lineage (NCBI taxonomy): Eukaryota > Metazoa > Chordata > Actinopteri > Scombriformes > Scombridae > Thunnus > Thunnus maccoyii. Next base: position 6,674,262 of record NC_056546.1, on the reverse strand, counting down.
TTTAAGGGCAAGTGCTTGTTCTGCTGTCATCGACCGGTCCGCCAGCGATTTAAGTCCCGAGGAAACAATGTAACTCCGATCATTTGGTTCCGCTCTACGCTGGAAACAACAACAGTCTGATGTAGTTGGTCAGTGTGTGTGTGTGTGTGTGTGTGTGTGTGTGTGTGTGTGAGTGTGTGTGTGTCACATATCCAGAAGGTGGACATAATAATAGAAACACCTCACAATGCATCCCAATACAACACAATCGCGATATTTAGCCTTAAAAGCTTTTATCATAATTTTGAAGCTTTAACATACTCTCAAGAGCGCCATACTGTATGCTTTGCTAAAGTTAGTGTGTATTCTGGTTTATTTGCTTTATTTATAAAGTACATTTCACACCCAGGACAATTGAAAGTGTTTTACAGAAAAGAAAAGAATATTGTAGCAAGAACAATTCAAGTCATTAAATAAAAACGTTAATGTGAGGATAATATTCATTATAATTATTAAAGCATATCAAATTAAACTCAGTTGAAAACATGTAAAACTGAATATTAAAACTATGTAAAAACGATAGAAATATATCGATATAACGATGTAAACACATAAACTCGTTATAGAAATTAAACACATAAAACTCATGTCTTGTAATAAAGGCAGTGACTGTTCTATGGTCTAAGTCAGTGTTCAGTAAAAGTGGACTTTATAACTAATCATCCTGTTAACATAGCTTGTTTCCTCTAACTGACTACATTTCAAATTGGTCTGATCGTTACCTGAAAATGAATTCCAGCTTCTTTAACATAACATGATCTTGGTTTATTTCTCTTCCAGACTACAATACTCAGTGGTACCAGACGGGGGCGTCACTGCTTCATCACAGCCGGAGTGATGCTACCAGGCAGGTCGGTAAGAGAGATAGACACGAGACAAAACAGTAGATATGCACCATGTCCACGCAGCACATACAGATTCACGCACCATTATTTATGGACAGGATAGATGTTTAAGAGACGTTTCTTAATGTACCAGAAAGGGCAATAAACGTATTGCTTATATTACATTCACAAGGGGAATATATTGCTGTTTCCCTTCAAAATAGGTTATCTCTAAATATATAATCAACCAAGTATATAGCCTACACAGAATGGGATGTGTCATAGTTTCCAGATTTACAGTGTGCAGTTGATTGGTTTACTCTATTTCCCACAGCAGAGCAAAACAAGTAAAGTATCCCTTAGTTCTCTTGTGGCTCCTGTCTTAAATTGCAGACATGTTGAGCCATAGAAGTATAAATATGTGGAGCTTATTTTTTTTTTGCCTGACCGATCGTCTTTGTAGTGGATGTCCAGTATTTGATAGCTGCTCCAGGTTGCTCTGTGTCAGCTCCTCGGTGCCCTTTCTACACATTTCACCGCGTCTCGACCGGAAGCCACCAATTGAAGGAGCTCTCGGCGCTCATTTCCCTTATATCCTACCACACACACACACACACACACACACAAAAATAGAGTAGTGGGTGTTCATCAAAAGTGTCCTGTATCCCAAGTAAGCTGTGCGTAAAGGATGCGTAAAAGGCGCATAAAAATTACAAGACACTGAGCTCGCTTAAGAGACAATTTAGCGTAGAACAACTTTGTCTAGAGCCTATAATATTTATGATGGTCTCTGTCATGTTTTAACGTTTTACAGTGCCATTCACTTGAAAATATGAAGCATTTTAAACGTTTAACGTGACAGCAGTTTTCCTACAGAGAGTGTTGAGGCAGCCTGACTTATTTTGAGCTCTGAGACACAAAAACAATGGCACTGAAGCCGCAGCCTCCAACACTCGGTCTTTACTCAGGCAGTGTTTGAGCAAACTGTCGCTATAATGATTAAAAACGTTGAGGATCACCATGTATCTGCTCGGAGCACATTTAAAATCCCCCACACGGGAGAAAATCCTCAGCCTCTCAGTTGAGACATCACGGACAAGATATTTGTCTTGGCTCCCCTTCAAGTGACTTAACGCTCCGTTAAATTATGACTTTAACAAAGAGCGTGTACAGAAGATTTCTCACTTGTATTTAATGCCAAGTTTGTGTTAAGAAGTCCTTATTTTTTCCTCTATCAAACAAGCTTATCGACAGCACAGGAAGATTGATTTTCTTAATATTGTTCTGGTTGTTTGTTTGAGCCAAAAATGAAGATTATGTTTCGTCTTTCATTCATAAATGTGTGTGTGTGTGTGTGTGTGTGTGTGTGTGTGTGTGTGTGTGTGTGTGTGTGTGTGTGTGTGTGTGTGTGTGTGTGTGTGTGTGAGAGAGAGAGAGAGACAGAGAGAGAGAGACGAGGAAACATATTTGCAGTTTGAAACATTTTTTTTTAATTTTTATCATCTAGTATTTTATCAAAACATTTCCACATATAAAATTCTTACACGAAGGTATTTTTCCTTTTTTTTCCAAAAAAAAAAAAAAAAAAAAAAGATCACGTACAAAAGAACATAGATGATGTTTGCTACAGATAATAAAATATGCTTCTAAATAACAGGCTACAAATGAAAATAAGTACTGACGTAGGCTATAATAGAAATCAATAGCATATTAAACTGGAATCAAAGAGAGAACATATTCTTTGAAAATGCATCATTATGCTATTTCAGAGAGGATTATTTTAAACCTCTTGGTGCTGAATAAAATAACAAACGTCATGTTCGCTAAAACCCTGTAACCCTGAGAAAAGAAGTTGGATTTTAAGTCAGTGTCGTGCATTAGAAACCTCTACCTCCAATTTGGCTGTTTGCATTTTCGATTCTTTATTTATTTATATCCCCGTGCGTATTTTCTTTTTACTTTCCCCCCTAAATTATTAAAGATGTATTCACTCGTTGGAGATGAGAATTTCAGCACGATATGGCTACTTATCCTACTAAATATGCATTGTTTTTGGCTGCTCCTGTATGTACAAAACAAAAGCTACATTCGTTGTCCAACCATCCTGCAGGTCAGCCGCAGAGCAATTTGGTGTTTCTGGTGTGTCAGGTATCGTAGGAAGTTCGTTGTTTTTGTTTTCCCTGTTAAGCGCCAGTTTGTGGAAACAACATTTTGGTAATGTGCATATTCATAAGTTAGGCTATTTCATCTTCTAGGTAGCTATTATAAAAAAAAACAACCCTGTATTATGTTTACCCTGTAGAAATAAAAACCCTGTTTTCTCCAAAAGAGACACAATCTCTCCAGGGAGAGTTTGGCAACACTGCAACCAATAGGCACCATGCTTTTACGCATTTTAAAATCGGCTTTATAAATATGAAACAATTCCCCCAATTTCACCAGAAATCAAAGACATTCATTAATGAATTAAATGTGAAGACTAAAATTGGATGTAAACTCTCTCTATATATAACAGAAACAGGCTAAGAATTAAAATATAAGACAAAATAGGCTACATTGAAGACTTTTCAACACACAGATGGATGAACAGTTTAGGATTGTTTCAGGACTGCAGACACCTTTACGGAAGGGGATTAGGGACACATGTGGAAAAATCCATTTGAGTTTAAAGTCAGAATTTAATCTCAGCATTCTGACTTTAAACTCAAATGAATGTTTCACATGTGGCCCTAATCCTCTTCCGTACACATTGGATCAATTTTGCAACATATGTTTTGGAGTATGAAGGTGCTAACATGGCTGCCTCTCACGGCCGTCCCATATTAAGTTTTCAGACAGCGATCACTGCCTTGATGCTACTCTCACTGCTGTTGTTATTATTGTTGTTGTTGTTGTTATTGTTGTTGTCCGTTGCCTTCTTGTTTTTGCTGCGTCCTTTGGTGTTGGGAAGCTTGTTGTCTTTCTTCCAGCGCATGCGCCGGTTCTGGAACCACACCTTCACCTGCCTCTCGGATAGGCAGAGCGCGTGAGCCACCTCGACTCGGCGGCGGCGCGTGAGATAGCGGCTGAAGTGGAACTCCTTCTCGAGCTCCAAAACCTGCTGGCGCGTGTAAGCGGTCCGCAGCCGCTTTGGTTCAGGACCCATGTGGTTCGGATTAACTGGTTACAAATAAATAAAAGAAAGGAGAAAGAGAGAAAGATAAATAATTATTTTTTTTATTTATTTAGATTTCATTTCACGTTTTTTCCAATTTAATCTTATATTCAGCTATAAAAGAAGTAGTATAACATCAGTCTCTATATTAACCTAAATAAAGTGAAATTAGTGTGAAAGAATAACATTTTAAAATCTTATTTTAACATTATTACAGTGACTATCATATGGAATTTTTTTAGTGTTAATCTTCATTTGTGGTTGTCTGGGAAACGGCCCAAGAAACGATTTTACTTTTTTTAAAAATACATTTTTTTGTTCACCCGCAGCGTTGCACAACACACAGACACACAATACCTTGCACACACTCATACACACTCACTCTCTCTCTCTCTCTCTCTCTCTCTCTCTCTCTCTCTCACACACACACACACACACACACACACACACACACACACACACACACACACACACACACACACACACACATACACACACACACACATACTGTGGCAGAGCCATAAAACTTTATAGGGGTTGTAATTCTCTCTGACTCTCACTGAGATCATAAATAACTCGACAACAAAAACGATGCTCACAAATGGACAAAACACTAGAAAAAAGAAAGAAAGAAAGAAAGAAAGAAAGAAAGAGAGGAGAGCTAGAGAGAGAGTCTTGCAGATTAAGAAAATCAGAAACAAGGAAATGAGACAGACTGAAATGGACTAGATATTTAAATGGAGGGAGCGTGCAGCAGAGATAGAAAGATTAAAATCTCCAGGTCATCTCACCCTGAGCGATGTGCACTTTCTTCATCCACGGGTAGACAACAATAGGCGGCTTGTCTTTACCCTGGCAGGCCGTTTTCCTCTGCACCTGAGCGGGTTTTGCACAGGTCATCCAGGCCTGGCACTGTAGGTCACCCACGGAGAACCTCTCCTTACCAGGGGCATCTGTGTCTCTGTGTCCGGGGAAGGGCGCACTTTGGGGCTGCGAGTGGTCCACTCCATCCTCCCGGTGATGCCCCTGCAAAGAGTGTTGATAGCCGGTTTGTTGTGGTGTGTAGGGAGGCGGAGGGGGCTGCATTGACTGGTAGCCCCTTCCATAACTACCACTGTCCTGGGGGTTGCTGTAATACCCCCCTTGGTCACTAAAATTACTGTAATCTTCCTCACAAGGCGGGAACTGCGGCTCAGCATATTTACAGCTCACCACGTAGGACTCCATGATTGATTTATAGCGAGGCTGGTAGGAGAATACTAATTTTTCTTTCTCTCCCCTCTCTCTGTCTCTTTTTCCCCCTCTGGCATCAAGCCATCCTGCGGCTGTCAAATAGACAGACGGCCGCGCGGGCCACGTGACCCTGCGGTCAGCCAATGAGAGGCGACACTTCGGGTTGTTTATGTCAGACGTAATGGGATAATTTGAAGGGGAAAAAAATGTTCATTATAGGACTAATGAAGATTTGCTGGTGGGGAAAAAATGGATAAGATGAGATGTTTGTAGATTTTGAAAAATAAAGATGATAATCCGATAATATGGGGAGCAAAATATCATATCTGGATATCTATCTATCTATCTATCTATCTATCTATCTATCACTCCCCACCCCCCACCTCCCTTACACAGCACCTATTGAAACGCACGGACTGTAGATTTATGACTTTTAGCTGACTGACTTTAACCCCCACACAGATGGCCGGAGCTGAAAAATTAATCTCGGCCATATTGAAGGACGGCGGGGCCATATTTGGCCTTGTGGCCGGTCAAAAGACGGACAACAAAACGTGGCCGGCCAGAAAGGTCCCCAATAAAAGAATGGGATAAAAGGTTCCCAGACAGTGACTAGTAGTTGGCTTTGTTAGGCCGGGGTCAGCCCGAGGTGTCCCGTTCACCACCACCAACTCGGCTTTTAAAGGCAGAAAAAAAATGCATTGCTTGGCTTAAAAAATGATTGTAAAGCAAGCTGGACGAGAGAAAAATGGGACAGGGCTAAAAAAAAATAAAATAAATGAAGGCAAATTATGCTGGATGCAAAATCGAAAGAAGTGAAAGAGATAAGTGAGAATATGTTAAATTAAAGCCCTCACACGAAGAAAAGGTCGTATAATGAGGGTGCTAGTAGTCCGTGAATTGTGTTGTTTCTTTACAAACTGCTAAACCACAAATGAAAAATCATATATGCGCTGAGGGGTAGATCCGTTTGAAACCCTCCAGGATCGCGTTAAAGGTTTCTTCTTTGGCTGCAGCTGCTCTCTGAGGGTGAAGTGCTGATGCTCAGCCAAAACCTCTTAATAACTCCTGCGATGTACTATTACTTCTGCCTAATATACCTTGTAATAATAATCTAATAAAGAGGTGAGGGAGAAAGTGTTTTTGCTTGGCTCTGGCATTAAAAGCCAGCTCATATGAAGGGTTTAATGGGTATGAAGATTTTGGCATGCCTGACAGAGTGCAAGTGAACCTAAGATTATATTGCTTTAATCTGTCTGATCTAATGAGTCATTTCGCTTCAGAATAGCTCATAATAAATGACCGAAGATGACTGATAAGCTACCAGATAGGCGATAAAGTGGATAAATCTCAGGGTTCTTTTGTCAGTTTAAACCATTTTCCATTTGTCTCACAGGCAGGGGCATACAGCTTCATAGGCAAAGACTTCCAACATGGAAAAAAACAAATTAACAACTTCCACTTACGTACCCTTGAGCAAGGCACTTACACCTTATATTGTGAAGGGAAAATACTTCCATTCGTTTTGTCCAATGTGGGATTTTCATCAGTTTATAGATTAATTAAAGCTTTAACTTCAATCAGACAGTTTGCAACATTAAAGGATAGATCCTTCATTTTTCATGTCTGTCTTAAAACAATTAGTCAGGTGCCTAAATAAGCATTGACACATGTTTTCCTTGCTGTAATCATACTGGCCATTAAGAGATCCCTTTATAATGCACTTACAATATAAGTGATGGGGGACAAAACCCACAGTCCTCCTTCCTCATAAAAATGTGTTTAAAAGTTTATTTGAGGCTAATATGAAGCTTCAGACGTCCAAATGAGTCAAATCAAGATGTTTTTCATTGTTAGTGTCTTTTTTGTGCCAAATTCCCTCTTTTTGTTACATTCTTGCGTAAGATATCAACTTAATTTGATTAACTCAAACTGCTGAAGCTTCATATTTTCTTAAGATGAACTTTTAAATACATTTTTTCTTAAAACAAGGACCGTGGACTCTGTCCCCCATCGATTACATTGAAAGCACATTTAAAGGGGGTCTTTTAAGTATGAACAGGAGGAATGATTACAGCGAGGAAAACCTTTGTTTTAGTGTTCACTGACTGTTGTTTTAAGACAGACTTGAAAACCTCGTGTACCTATCCTTTAAAGCATCAGCTAAGATAAAGCATTTCAAAGGCATTCCTGTGTAAAAATGGATGGAATTACAGCAACATTAGCTACTGGGCTGCAGAGGTGATGTCATCGGGGCAGCAAGACAGCATGAACAGTAAGTCGTTTTGAGTTTCTGCGTCTTAGCTTCTTAATCAACACTTCACCGAACAGATCTTAAAGTCCACATGTGCAAATCATTTTTATTGGATGATCAGTTTGGATGCAGAAAGCAAAAAGATGACATGACGACTTCATTTCCCACCATCAGCTCACTGGAGCTGCTTGGTGTGTATATAACTGCAAAAAAAAAAAAAAAGAAAAAAAAAAGCCATATAGCTCCCTAAAGAGTGGAGCTGTAGACATACATGTACATTTAGCAAAGCAAGAGAATTGAAAGCAGTCATCAGTTTTTCCCTCTCTTCCATGGATTTTGATAGATGGTTAGTCGTCGCCCATAGACTCCCCTAGAACCCAATCTGTGACCGAGGCAGCTCCACACACATTCGGTTCTACAGGGTATATATAGGCGAAGGTTCACTTCACGCCTGGCTGCTGATGACTTCTTTTGGTCGCTGACAGAGATTTACACTCGTACCTTCTCATGCTGAGATTTTTCCTTTTTTTTTCCACAGAAGGGCATTATATTTACTATAAGTCTGCCTAAAAATAATGACAGTACTTAAATACACCATCCCTTCATTTTTTTTTTACATCATGTTCCTGTTGTTCAACATGTGATGTATCAGTGTCATTGTATAAGTGATTGAAACCATTAATGGTGCTGTAGCATGTAGCTTTTTGACATCAATAACTCATTAAGGCATCCCACATTAATTCTAATACATAAGTGTAATTGCTGTAAGCAAGACTGTCAGTCTCAATGGTGCACTGTGGACAGAGTGGATATCTGTTTGGGAATTCTGATCTTCTAGATCATTTTTAATTAAGTTTATGAACTTGGTGCACCTAAAGGCTTTTCGTTAGGCTGTTAATGCTTATATTACATAGGAAAAAGTGCCATAGGTGTAAATACAATTGTCAAAACTGTGAAATCTGAAGCAGTGAGTCACTAACCTGAATCTGTTGATTGCTACCGATGACCTCATTTTGTTGTATATTCTATCATTTTAAATGCAGCAGGAAATGATCTCTTTTAAAGGCAGAAACCATGCATGAAGTCCTAAATCCACCTCTTTCACACTTTCACCTTCAGTAGGTTTTGAGTATTTGGACTCAATGACAGTTGGTCACTTGCCAAAGTAAACAAGCCACCAGCCGCAGTGCAAACGTGACCAGCATTGGGATGGTGGCTAATGGCAATGGGCTAAACATGAGGATTACAATGAATGCTTGAAAGAACGCGGCCCTGAGGACAAGTCTATATTTCTCATTTAGATCCTTCTGAGATCCATTTATGACGGTCCACAGCTCCTACAGATGTTTATGAGCTGGCCACAGGCAATAACCAGGGATGTTCAAATAAAAATTATAATCAGGCAATCTGAGGCGAGATTACCATGGATATGACTGATGGCATAGACATTACAGTTGGTATTGTTGTTATTGTTATTGTCTCTCCTACTGTTTTTGTTTGGATAATTAAAGGGTAAACTAGATATGTATTGATTTTCATCCTCATGCTTCACTGCAGGCAACATTATCCTCATCTTCTTCCATTCCCACATATTACGTGTTTATTCGAGTATGTTAATTAAGAATATTGCTGACATTTACTTGCAAAAAAGCCACAAATAATAAATAATGTGTTGTGCATGTGTAGCCTATGTACTGTATATATTTTTCACAAGAAGCCATTGGGATCTTTGGTTTCCACTTCTTGCCTCGGGGGTGATTTTCTGTGCTCTGGCAGACACTCATTCCTGCTGTTTACACTTACAAAATTCCCATGGTTTAAATGAGAGGCTGGTGAAAACTCTGGTCTTAATTACTATGTTGCTAAAGCAAAAAAGCTTGTGTTGCATGGAGAGAAAGAAAAAAAACCCAGCAAAACTTTATGTGAAGCAACGTTGGTTTCATATGAAACAGTGTGAAAGGTTATCAAAACTTTGATCCTTTACACTCCTGATTGGTTGAATAATGAAACTTTTAGCGTTTAGAGCACCAATCTATTCAGTTAAAGACTATTAATCCATGCCTTGAGTTAAAAAAAAAAGGACTTTGACCTAAAACTTTCATTTTTCACAATCATCCCGGCCTAATTTCTCCTGTTAAATAGGGGTTTGAAACCTGGAGTCATTAGCTTACCTTCTGAAAGGGATTCCCTGCTCTGAACTTTGGAGGGACTCCTTTTTTTTTAGAGGCAACAACAACGGAGTGATGTTTCGGTTTTTGAAAGAGCATTCTTCTTTAAGAATGTAGCCTAGCTGCCGTCAGGTCGCGAGAGGGTCAATCAGAATCGTTGACCGCTGGTTCACCGTTTCATTAGTCCTCGCGCTGGACAGGGCCACGCAGGGGCTCGAGCTGGGGACCATCCAGAGTTCACGCGGCCTGCGGGAGTCGCGAGCCCATTGTTCCGCTGGTTTTTCTCTCTCTGTTGTAGATACATTATTGTTGTGCAAAGGCAAATGCTCGCGCGAAATTAAAGGGGTCAAAGTGTGAGAACGTGCAGCTACCAGTACAGAATGAAGCCGTTTATTTATAGATTGAAATATAGTCCGTTCATTTGACTTCAGATGAGTTTGTGTTAATTGTCACTTCTATTTTTGACTAGTCGTATATTATAAGATCTTATATAGCCGTTTAGTTAACCTTCGTGTTTCTATTATGGATATTCTGAGTGTTGATTAGCTCGGTTGCAAACTTGTAGCTTATACGGCGAGTTTCCCTCTAATATTCACCTGTTTTGTAGACACAGTAGCGTAATATCTATCCTTTAAATTTATTTTTATTCATTCATAATACTGCATACGTATCTCACGCTTCCCAAGTCTGAATTCAACGCTCAGTTCTGACACTATAAGCAGCTATTCATATAAACCGTTTATTGCCTTTTAGATCAAGTCTTAAATAAAGAGTTGGGTCTGTGATATAAAGCCATTCAGATGTGCTTTTCTCTCTGGGGTCGTTTCACTTTTTCATCTTAGACAGGCTGACCGCCGGCTCACCCCTCCGCCCCCGGCCTTCTGCCGGGTCAAAGCCGAGCTGAGAGCAGCTTTAACCCGGTTTAGACATTAACTGCGACCTCCAGCCCTGGGAACGCTTGAACCGTCTCGGACTGACCAGCGCGAAACAGCGTACAGAAGCCCGTAATTCTGACTGTAAATTATTCAGATGAAAATGCTGAGTACGGGTTGATTACAATTAAAATTTTGTTTTTTTTAAAAATTTGTTTTGCATCCAGCTGCAGCACGCGCTCTTTGAGAATCACTGATAAGCGTGAGTGAATCGTGTTTACAGTTGAATCAGATCAATTAAACGGCTCTAAAACTAAAAAAGGAATTAACACAGTCACATAACCGCGAAATATGTTATTAACCAAATCTGTTTCAGAGACTAAAATACTGTTGATCGTGAAATTATAACAATCAAGTTAAGAAATGTGTAATCTTATTTATTATTTTTCCTATATAATTTAAATATTACAGATTACACATTAAAATAAATAATAATTTAAACGAGATTTAAAAAAAATGCACATCACAATCCATATAAACAATAAAGCACACACATATACTGAAAGCCGTAAATTATCCTGAATTAGTCTTGAATTTGAAAACCATTTGGAGCTCTGTATATAGATCATTTACAGATGTATCGATACATAACTGCTGCAGCAGTTCTTTTGATTATTATCTAAACACGGTTGTCTTTTTGCTCTAAACACAGCGGTGAAAATCTGAAACAATACTCCACTTTTTAGCGAACATTCATCTACGTTTACGCACAATCGGGCAAATCAGATCATATATCTTAGAGAAAAGTAGCCCGCACTGCGACATTTGAGCACCGAAAGTGTCCAACAACTCTGAACTATAGCCTCTTTGATTTAAGATTGTTTAAAAAGATTAATGTCGCCGTCGTCGTGTATTTTTTCCCTGTCATGCAGGTTTGGAATAAGAGTTCCCAGCTGTGACTGTTATAAACTGCTGGTATAAAGCTTTCCTCTCTCTCTTCTGTTTGCAGGTTTTTACAGGAGTGATGCTCGGTGTCAGCAGAGATAGCTGTAAAATTTAACATGTCATGAAAGTGCCATAACTCCTGATAACTCAAACTGTGTTTACATATCCACACAAACACCCACCGATAAGAGCAGAAAGGGACAATTTTAAATCATTTTAAGTGCGGCTGTTTGTCAGAGCAGCCGGTGTATATGTTTCTAAAGTTGCTGCAGTCAAAAGGTAGCCGTTAAATATGTTTGATGAGACGCTATCGTCTTGTTTAAAGTGTTATTTTAAAGAAGAATTCGCGTGTTATTATTATTTGTATTATTAGAAAGCTATTCATGCTGTTATTTGTGTTTTTCTGCCCACACAAGAGAAGATTATGATGTCAAAATCTTTTACATAAGCCTGGTAATCCTGAACATGTGGAACAAGGTTTTGCCGCTTCAGAGAGTAAAAGATAGGCTTCAACACACGTGCTGTGAAACACACACACACACACACACACACACACACACACACACACACACACACACACACACACACACACACACACATACTATTTCATGTTCAGGACTTTCTATAAAACTGGTTTAAACACAGATCATTGTCATCTTCTCTTTAAAAAAAAATCTGCTCCGAGCAAAATGAGAATAAACTGATTTTTGGTGTTTATTATTGTTACTTTTCTGCACTTAAATCTGTAAACAGTCCAGCTTCTAACACAGCTCCCATTGGGCCTTAAAAGTCCTCGAACATGTTTGACTTTTTTTTTTTTTAAACAATGAAATATCAAAAAGATTTTTTTAAAATATGTTTGAAAAATAAAAAAAATAATCTCAAATGCAGGCTGATATTTTTAGAGTTTTAAAAATGGCACAAAATATTTTATTAAATCGAGTAATAAGAGTTTTATCCGGGATTGAATATTTGTGTTGATGTAGCAGCAGTTTAAACAATTATTTCTTAATTTTAAAAGCTCAAAAATAAATTTAAAAAAATAACAATAATAACAAAAAAAGTCTGACCTGGAACAATATCACACCTTACCACCCGAACAAGCCTTGAATTTCACCAAACGGGGTTTTGAATTTGATGTCCAGATGTCCACGAGACTTTCAGCCCAAACTAGAACCTCTGGAGTCAGATAATTAGATTATATATTAGACTACAGGTGGATCTTTGGACCCCCTCACTCACTTTACCAAGGCTCCTTAGAGGGTCCCCGGACCACCGCTTTAATTTGGAGAACACCACCCCCACCCCCACCCCCTCCACTTCTACTGCAGCTCCATCTGCCCCCCCTCTCCTACCCCCTTACAGTCATAAGTTGTTATCGGTGCCAAATATGAAAACAAGACACACTTACTTGTTCTGTCCTGATCTCGCGTTAAAACACGGACGCGCGTTACTGTAAAATCCCGTCAGAGCGGATCGACACCGGATTATTGGAACCGTCTCCGGTGTTTCTCTCTGCCACACAAAGAGCATTCTGTTGATTTCGGACAAATATCGGCTACCAATCCCATCTGGCCGCCTGTCGGCTATTCTCTCTGAGTTATATTTTGGGGCTTGTCAAACCACCGGCAATAAAACACACTTTATTACCGTCACGTGTTCAGTTTTTTCTCTCGCTTCTCCCACGCGGGTTCATAAATTATTAGGCCCCGCACAGAGAGTCACTTTATTCGATAATGGCGCCAAAGAAAGAAAAACTTTACAACTTTGTACTCTTGGAGGTTAAAACATTATGCGTTTTGTGGCCGTTTTTTGTGTGATGGTTTTGTTTTCTTTTCTTTTAAATTTTATTCTCAGTGTTTGAAGAAAAAGAAAAGAAATCTCACTTTTGAAGATATCGAATAAAAATGATTTTATCACTGTTTGCGTAGTTTTGTAGTCAGATGAATTGCCTTTTTGAAATATAATTTGGTCTTTTTTGTTGCTATAATACTGGAGGATAACACGGCTTCTTTAAAGATTGCGTTTGATATTTGAGAATGGCGTCAAATCCGTGCGTAAAAATGTATATTTCTCGTGCGTAAAGCTGACCTTCTGCTTGCCGTCACCCTGTTGAGACGTCTGATCCCCCCTCAGTGTTTTGCACTCCTTTAAAACAAGCAGAGACTAAACGCTGTTTGCAGTTTTCCGGATGTTTCTGGAATGCTGTTTGGAGCATTTGTTTCCTGCTTTGATTTCCGTAAATGGGGAGCAATAAAACCATAAACAGGCGCTGTGAAAACAGACCGCGGCTCTGTGTGTGTGTGTGGTTGTGTGTCAAACTGGACACCAGCTTTGCTTGTTTAGTAGCTCTGCGGCTGCTGAGGACATTTAAGTGTCAAAACAATACATGAATCCAAAAGTTTTATATGTAAAAACAAACCTCAATGAATAAATAAATAAATAAACAAATACTTATCTCGTTATTATAAGAATAGCCTGATGATGATAATACTATTGATAGCAGTTTTTCTGTTGTTGCCGTGTTATTTTCTGACATGTTGCAAAATCCACCAAAATGTTCAGTCTATTAAATTATTAATAACGCACAAGCTAAAGCGAATATAGCTTCGTAGCCAAGATGTTTAATGTTGAAGAGCTGCAATGCAAAATAAAACATTTTCTTTATCTTTGCTTTTATCAACGACGTGTCGTCGCCGCTTTGTTTAATCTCAAACCACTTGAATCCATGATTTACAGCGTCTTGACCTGGCGTCCTGCCTGATAACGCCTCCTAGCTTCTGTAACATAAAATCACATCCAACCCAAACAAAATTGTCCCTGGACAGAAGAGTCGCTCTGTTCGAGGTGCATTCACGGTAACTGGGAGAAGAGACTTCTCATGACCTCCGAGCTGAGTGAACTGGACGGTGAGGAGAAGATATTGTTAACCTGAACCACTGGGTTGAGGAAAAGCTGCTGTTTTAGGAAATATGATCCCCGAGTCTGCAGCGCCATCTAGTGATTATAAGATATACAACAGCGCTCTTTCTCGCCTACTGTGCAGTAGTGATCTAACCTACAGCTTTTTTTTCGCTACTTATGACTTTAAAATGCACAAGGATGATGTAGCAGCCTCCCAAAGCAACGTCAGCAATTAATTAAACAATTAATCTGAACTAAAAACAAAAAGTGGATCCATATTGTAATGAATTTGTTTCAGTCAGTATTATGATCTGAATTCAGACGCAGGTTAAAAAGTCTTTTTAATAAATTCCTCACTATCCAGATAACACATGTAGAGGATTGTGCAGCTTTGATGGAGCTTTGTGCCTTTTTAATCCTTCAGTAGCACCTGCAGTGTCAACTGCACCGTGTATCATCCGTTTACTGAGTGTTAGCACCCCCTGGTGGCTCATGGAATAAAACATTAAAACCAGATGCAAACACCTAAACATCCATCAACTGTTTTTTTCCAAAACACCAATTTCAATTCAGATAAAATGACCTTATGTGGTGCAACATAATTATTGTCCCACACATTTATATTTGTTATGTTTAATTCAATGGAAAAAAAGAGTCACCACTGCTACATGAAATAGGTCCTCATGGCACAAACATCAAGTGAGAAGAGATAAATCAACCCTATTAGAATCATTAAATAGTTTTGTTTTTCTGCTGCAATACATATTTATTTTTTTAGTTACCTGTAGATGAGAATGGTCATCTGCTTCAATTTAAATAATCTTCACCAGCTGTGCCAATCCTAAAAAAAAAGAAAGAATAAAAGAAGCATGTTATAAATTAAATGCATGTGAACCAGCTTCTACAGATGTCAAAGTCTATGTTAAAGATGAGCCATTACAGAGAGAGCACTCATCTTTTTTCTTTACTAAAAAATTCCACATCCCACATTATTAATTCTTGAATTCTACTGTGCTTTATTTGAAGATGTTGTTATAAATCTAACAAAGTGCTGTTTGTTCAATGCAGAAGCTTTCAGGACAAACCTGCAGGTTGTTTTCTTCTTCGTAAATGTCCATCTGAATCTGAAGTCTTTACACCGTCCTGCACAGACACACAGAGACAAACTGAATATACTGAGAGAGGACACAAACACATCTCTAACTGTCTCTCTCTCTCTCAGTCTCAGCTCCTGTCTGTCTCACAGCTTTAATTTAATGTTTGTCTCATTCTCTGCGTCACTGTCTTCCCTATATATCCTTTTGTCTCTTTGTTTCTCTCTCTCTCACACACATTAGCACATAAACGCACACACACACACACACACACACACACACACTCCCTGCCGCATTGCAGTAGGTTGTAAATACTGAGTGCCAGCTGAGCTCGACCGAGCAGCACCGGTGAAATACTGTCTTTGTTTCTCTCTATCTCTCACACCCTGCCTGCCCTCGTGAAAAAAAGGAAATGTAACATTCAAAAAAAGGGGGAGAAAATACTGTCTCTCTGTCTCTTTGTCTCTCTGACACTCAAACTGCCCTCATAAAAAAAAGGAACGTCAGCAAAAACAAAAACATGGAGGAAGGGATTCCTTCTGTCTTGTTCTGTCCATCTGTGCAAGTAGAAATTTCACTGAGGGGGAAAGAGAACTCAGTTTCTCTTTGGCTCCGACAGATTTCATGTAAAAACAGACGCCTGAGAAAGAGTAAAGAGCTAAAACATAAACGGAAAACATTATCTCAACATCTGTCTAGACAGATAATCTGTTGAAAGAGAGAAAATGTGTTTTTTTGTTTGCACTGAAAGAACCAACCGGTTGTCCTTTTTGTTTTACAGCTGAAGGTCACATAAAGCCACTTTGTGAGACACACAGTTTATCAGTGGATTAAACAGCTGGCTGTCTATGCAAATACAGAAATTCACATGCATGTGTGTTTTTAAAAAATACCAGTGAAATGAGTCTTTATCACCACATCAAGGACTGCAGACGGGCTCAGGCTGCACTTTAAGAAACAGTCCCTGTATGTCAGCATCATGCATCCTAAGACATTTAGTCATATTCTAGTTATATTAGTTCCCCTTGAATGCATATAAGTGCAATTCACAACACACACACACACACACATAGACACACACTTTAAAGTGTTATGCATCAGGCTTAGTAATTGTAACCAAATGCATGCTAAATAAATCATGGAGGATGATGCTGTTGCCTCTTCTATTTCATCTGAACCCCTTCCAGCAGCCTCATGACGTCATACGAGCTCTTAGAGAAGCAGCGGGAGCAGTTAGACATGAGTCCTCTTATTGTGGTTCATTAGACACTGAATCAACCATTTGCAGGCCCGTTTCATGTGGATCCAAACACTGTATGCAGTCTAGAAATTATGTTCTCATGCTACTAAAGCCTAATTATAAGTTTGATGTGCTGGTTTCAGTGTGCAGACGAAATAGAGTTTGATGTATCAATACGATTACAAGTGCAGAGATCCAGTAATGTGCTGCAATAACAGTACAGACCATGAGCCAATCTGCTGTGCGACATAATATGTTGATTTATGGACTTTAATAGCATAAAAAGTCCCACCAGAAGATTATTACTGTATCAAAGCCACACTCGCAGGCAACTAGCAGAGCAATGATTGGATATCAATTCATTCTGACATCATCATAAGTGTTAAATGGAAGGTTCAAATGTCAAAGCTCAGTGTGCGTACCTGATGAGAGCAGACTCCATTTTCCTCTGCAGCATCCTGACATGAGCAGAACAGAACAGACACCGAATTAGAAAAGCACGTAAAAGAAGCAGGAGTTGTATTTGTCCACAAAAGTTTTGGAAGAGTTGAGCTAAACAGTCAAAACAGGAGACAAAACATGCAAAAAAAGAAACGTACGCATTTATTTTCACCTGTTTTTTTTCATAGCTTCTACGTAATAAACGTAATTTTACGTCTGACGTGTTCAAACATGTTGAGTTTCTACTTTCACATTAAAGCTTTTAAGGAATAAATTAAACACACACACACACAAAAACATGCAGAGAATGGAAATAGTTTACCGTCCATTGAGGCGCGCGGGTGTCGAGGAGCAGCTCTGGGCTAACCGAGAGCGCGCGAAGATGATGCTGCCAGTAAGGGTATGCACCGCACGCGCACACATGACCGTAAGCGGCCAATGGCGGGCTGGGTCGGCTCGTAAAAAAAACGCTTTCTTCAACTCATGTGTGTGTGTGTCTGTGTGTGTGTGTGCGTGTAAATCTTGCAGACAGAAAAGGGAATTTGTGGCAGCTGCGCCCAAGAGAAAGCTGCATTTCCTAATAAATAACACACACACACACACACACACACACACACACACACACACACACACACACACACACACACACACACGCACACACACACACACCCATATGATAGCCTGTACATGCATCAACCTTGGTAAATCCAGCCTGAAACACATTTTGAATAAAGGCCTTTAAACAGTTTACTGTGCAGTTCTGCTGTAGTTTAGTTGTTGTTTGGTGCCTGTTTTGTAGACAAAGATTTATTTTATTTTAGATTATTTGTATAAAAATGTCCTGTCATTTGTATCTGATATAGATCTGAAGACAGAGACCACTGTTACTCTCTCACAGTAGAGAAAATAAAATCATTTTGACCAGGATGGCTTCTATAAGCTACTAAACCCTAAAACAATCAGATCTAACTCGACTCCCATAAACCTGAGGAGGGAAACATGGTAAAGAAACATTTCTGCACTAAATAAATATACAGAAATATAAATCCAGACAAAGACATTTCACCTCAAGATCGCAGCCGTTATTTAAACGAAAATACAAATGTATGTAATATGACGAAAACAGGGCCATTACATTTTATAGAGAATAATAAAAAAGAAAAAAACAAAGAAATAAATTCTTTGATTTTTTTTTGCACCACATTAATGATTTTCAGCTTCAACTGTTTGTCGTGTCACACTGATATCAGCATAAAGGCGATGTCTAAAAATACAAAAATTAAGATTATGAAAGAAGGGACTCGTCGAAACCAAAAAATAAAAATAAATAAAAAATAAAACATGGAGAGAATTTGAAATCTTTAACCAGTTAATGTATTTAATTAAAGTAGTTATTTTTGAACATTTGCTCCAGTTATTACGACTGTTTGAGCTCATCTCTTCTGATGTTAATATTATTATTACTTGATATGAGGCTGCGATTTTATTCTCACTAAAATACAGATACATATTATTAAAAAGTATAAACATTTTTTTTTATTTTTCTGAAGAATCATCAATAAGCTTCGTCTGCTGCCTCATTTACACATTTAACCCGCAGCTGATGGAGTCTCGTGCTCCTGCTGGAAGGTGTTTCTGGGACATGAATGAGACTAAATGAGGGTTCAATAAAAGTATAAAACAATTACACTTTGTTACAGAATATCTCCCGCTTCTCTTTTTGTTTGCTTTTGTTTTCAGATTCACCTTAAATGTTTCAGTATCTTACATGAGCTAAATGTCACAATTAACGTAGCTTCTTGTTCATTTAGGATATGAAATTTTATTCTCTTGTATTCGGTTGTTGTGAATATTATTACACTGCTTTTTTTTTAAAATCTTATTTTTTTTATTTTTTTATTTATTTTTTGACTTTATACCCTTTGTCTGTCCCCAGTGGTAATTCTGCTTTGTAGCAATAAATACAAACAGTGGTTTGTCAACACTGGGCTGATTAGATCACATGTCTTTTTATTTGGAGCATCTGATGGAGGTGTAATATTAATATGTGTTTATTCAATAGTCCTGTTATTATTCATATATACGTAAATGCTCTGTATTTGATATTTTATACCACAGTGGAACATTTAGGCTCAGTGGCTCAGTCTATTCTCACCTCTCCAGCTGTTCTTTTCATCATATTTACTCTTTAAAGACGCCAGAAATTAATTGTTTTCCCCAACAGATTAAAAAATATATATATTCTCTTACTTACAGTATCTACATTTCTTATTTCTTATCACTTGTTAATACATTTCTTATTCTGTTTCTGTGAAGGGAAGATGGCTGCCGTAATAAAGACAGCTACTCTGTTGCACTTAAAGGTTTTATGCATTTCCTTTTATCATTTCACTGGATATTAAACAGCTGATGGCAGACCTGCTTAGAAGTGAAGAACAGAGGATTCCTTAAAAGACCATTTCAGTCGTTTGACATGCAGTTAATAAGGAAAGAACATCGAGCTCAACCCAAAACAAAAACTGTGTACTGAGGTGCCCGCAACCAAAGCCAAAGCTTAAAGCACAACAGAGAGTTCACACACTCAAATCAGTCAGATTGTTCCTTTTATGTAGGAGCACAGGGGAAAAACGCACAGACAGCTTTGCCTTCTTCAGTCTGCAACAGTCAATGCAATTAATGAACAAACGACTGTTTCAATCAGAATCAGGTTTATTGCTGAGTGGGTTTGTACATACAAGGAATTTGCTTTGTTGTGCGTAACGACCAAAATATACAAAGTAAGAGAAAATGCAAACACGTCAAGTGATCATAAACAATACGAAATAGAAATTTACTATGTAAAATTTGTAAAATATATTCTACAGTGAAAGAGCTGTTGCACAGTTTAAAATGAAGGGCATGAATGTACAAAAAATAAACCAGTAATGTACAAATGTTCATAGTATAAAGAGCAAATGCAATTATGCAAATAATAATACAGAGTTTGCGTTAATGTGAGGCGTCATGTCAGATGTTGATGGGTTTACAGATGTGCAAATAACAAGATTTTTAGTTCATATCAACCAACGGGAATTATAAATAAACTCAGCGTGTAATAATTAAAACATGTTCAGAAAATTAAACTCATTTTATTGAACACACTGAGTCTTTAGTCTGATGTAAACAATCTTTCTGTCACCAGGTAAGTTATTATTCCATCTTTCCAAATAGTCTTTTTTTCTGTATCTTCCGTTTACAAATGAAATTGGCCGCCATAAGAAAAAATACTGTTACCATGGTTACCAACGTTCAAGTTCCTACTCATTTCCATTTTCATGACAATGGCAGCCATCTTATGTGTAGGTAGTTAAAGCAGAAACCACAGTTTGCAATAGACACTTGTATATTACGACCATTTTAGTTTACTGGGAAAAATATTATTGACCATTAAAATGCAACCGTCCAAAACGACAGTATTGCACGTAAAAAAAAAAAAAAAAAAAAAAAAAAAAAAAAAAAAACTGCTATTACTGAATGTTTCAGAGTTTAATTCTACCAGGTATCTTCTCTTATTATGTTTATAGGTCTGTAACTGATGGTTTGTTTTATATTTGAGCAGAAATATGTGTTGACAACATTTTAATATCTACATTTATGTGAAACCATACTTATCTGTGGTGAAAGAGAAAACAAGAGTCTATATGCATTTTCTGCATTATATTACTTTTTTTTTTTTTTTTTTTTACAATACTTGGTTGTAATATTTCTAATCTTCTTATGAGATATTTGCAATTTTCTGCTTTCTCAGCTAAAAGTAAAGAGCTATCACACATTGCATGAAGATGAAGGAGTAACAATGTTTTTCTGCTCAGTTTTACAGAGATGTGTCGATTTTGTCTGTTAATCGGGATGTGATTAACTGCAGGCAGAGACCTGGCAAAGCTACTGGTTGAAAGTTTTATGTTGAAGAGGAAAGTGGAAGCACCATGACAGTATACCTCTGACTGAAGTATACTCCATAAAATATTACTGACTGACTTGATCCCTTTATGGTGCCACAGTAGAGGTTAAAAATCTCATCTACAAATTATGGAACTTTACAGGTTGAGATAATGTATTCCTCAAATTGTTTTTTTTTTTTTAAAGTGAGTGGAAAGTGAGCTGAAACCCATTTCACAGTTCAGAGAACAAAATTCTTACCTAACAACAGATATTTTCTATGTATATCTCCTCAGGAATGTAAAATCTTAAAGGACAAGTTCACAATTTTCTTAAAACAAACAGTCAAGTGCCCAAATGAACACTGAAAGACGTTTTTCTTGCCATAATTGTTCATTTCTTCTCTTCATAATGCACTTACAATGTAAACATATATTTAAAATTTATCTGAAACTAATATGAAGCGTCAGTCAACCAAATGAGTCAAATCAAGTAGATTTCTCACAACGTTACAGTCTTTTAGTGCCAAAGTCACTTTTTTTGTTACTATACTTCCACCACAGCTCAACAGAGAAACATAAAGAGGAAATTTGATGCTAAAAAGACTGTAAATGTGTCAGATATCCACTTGATATGACTAACTCAGACTGCTGAAGCCTCATATAAACTTCACATCAACTTTTAAATGACTGTGTGGACACACGTGGATTTTGTCCCCATCACTTACATTTAAAGCACATTTGAGGGGGATCTTTTAATAGCCAGTATGAACAAGAGGAATGATTACAGCGAGGAAAACCTCTTTCACTGCTCACATGGTCACCTGACTGTTGTTTTAAGACAACAGTCAGAAACATTGTGAACCTTTCCTTTAACTTATACAACCATAAGATAAAGATGGAGGGTTATGATGAATGCTGTGGAGAAAAAGCCTCAAATTTACACTCAACTATAACCTGCTGCTTGCAAAGAATGAATCATGTCCCGTTTTAAATTATTACATTTGAAATAAACAAGGTTCTACTGAGATTTGAACTCAGATCGCTGGATTCAGAGTCCAGAGTGCTAACCATTACACCATAGAACCATTTACTCCACTTCTCCAAGTCATGAAATACAACACCTCCACCCAGCGGACAGAAGGAGTAACTACACACACACACACACACACACACACACACACACACACACACACACACACAGCAGTGCTGCTTCATAGTGTGTTTTTAAATGTTTCTGAGTGTTTAAACTCAGCTCACATCTGTAAAAGTCTCAGTCCAGAGGTGTAACTTTGAGACGACACAGTCAAGATCAGTTTATTGATAAAAAAAAATGGATTTCTGAATTTATTCCACAGTAGGTTCAACATTAAATTAAACAGCATCTCCTTAAAGAAGAACAAATTATATATTATCTCAAACAACTGACACAGTGCACTACTGCTGCTAAATGCATCTTTTAGCTTTTTCTAAACAATCATTTTGTATGTAAACCTACCTTTTTAACAATTCTTTATTACTACACCACTGTGGATTCATTTCATCTAAAAGCAGAGACTGTGTTGGGACCAGCGTTTAATCGGAGGCAATAATTTGAGCATAACTTGCCGTCCTATTTCATTTCTGCAGCACAATAAATATTCCGTTTATTGTAGTTGACTGTTGACGCGGTGGTGTCGTTCATTTTGTTTTATGACGGCCTCTAAAATAGTTGCGTCCCGCAGCTTCATTTCATCAGAATCTCCCAGCGTTTTTATTTATTTTTGTTTGGTTTGATTTTGCATTTTGCAAAAGTAATTTCTCAGTTACATTCTCGCCTTTATTTAACAACCGTTTTGCTTCATATTTAATGTAAGTGTGTTTGGAGTTAAACGGTGCAGAACAGATTTTTTATTATGTTATGCCAACAATTAAAAAAGAATTTATATTCATGGGACAAATGATTCTCAATACTACAGTATATTTATCCACATAATGATATGAATGCTCCATCAACACAGCAGGCCCATGTGGAGATAACTCACACACTGCGGGCGTAATAAGAACCAACATTTTAATGTAGGGTGCTCTTTTTCACTCGTTTCTATTTGTAGCAAGAATTCAATTTTTAAAAATCTGCTATTTATAAAAGCAAAATACTGAATAAAACCTCAATCATGTGTGGAATTAGGTCCGTTTCTTGTTTTATAAGCCACTACACATGTCTTTAATAGTCTGCAGACTAAAATCAAGATGATAATCTGTGTGTGTTTTTTTGTTTTTTACATTCCTACATTAGTGATTGCAGATCAAGTCTGACATCTACTTTTAGTACAAAGAACAATAACAGCAAATCCGGACTTTTTGTCTCTCGTTTTAATTCACTGTATCACGCCTTTTCCTGTGTTTTGCTCGTCTCATGGTGTGTAGAAATGTGATTGAGGCTGTCTGGTCTCATCTTCAGACAATGACTTTAACATTTAGAAGGACAGTTCAGGCTCCAGGACAGGAAAGGGTGTCTAATAAAACCATATAGTCACGATGACTGTCTGGGCTAAATTACTTTATGGTACCTCTCTCTGTGTCTTGAGTGGGGGGAAAGTCACGTTTATTCTCCAAATGCATGCTGTTGGTTTATGACCCTGCAGTAGGATGAGCGCTGAGCAGATTATATGGCCGCAATAAATGAGGGAAGCTACGAGGCGCTGCACTGACTTTGACAAAACAAGGAGGCACAAATGTCTCTCTGTGGACTGAAACTCAGCCTACATACCTGAAAGCAGTGAAACACCTTGACGTTGACGTAACTATAACCATAATAAAAAACATAGTAAATCCCGTTATTGGCCCTATAATCCAGTGAAGCATCAAATATGACAAACTGCTTTTCCTGTTTACTTGTTTGGCTATTGTAGGATCATATCATAATAATAATAATATAGGATGATACTATTAGGAGACCAATATTATCATTGTTGCTAATATTAATTTTATTAGTGGCATTTTGTATGTTTTTCTATTTAAATTAACAAACAGACAAATTAAGCTACATCAATAACAATATAAGTACATTTTTACTGTAATTATCTATTACGACGATTACACATTCAGTATAATAATAGTAATTAATACTACAACGAATAATAATAATAATGGATGTCCAAGTAATGTTAAAATATATATATACTATTGCAACTGGCTACTGTCAAATTAGAGCTGCAATTAATAATTTTTTTCATTATCTGTCGATTATTTTCTTGGATAATCGATTAGTTGTTTAAGGGAAAAATGGTGAAAAATGTCCATCACTGTTTCCCAAATCTCAAGATTACGCCGTCAAATGTCTTCTTTTGTTCCGACCAACAGTCCAACAACAACAAAGATCTTCAGTTTATCACAGAGGAGTCAAGAAACCAGAAAATACTCAAATTTGAGAAGCTGGAATCAGAGAATTTGGACTTTTTTTCTTTACAAATGACTCAAGACGTTTGATTTGTTGTCAAAAATAGTTGGCGATTCATTTAATAGTAGGCAGCTAATCGATTGATTGACGATTGTTGCAGCTCTATGTCAAATAAAAGCCTAAAAACAGTACCTAAACGCCCAATCCGTTGCATAAAACTGCCGAGATTCACTGAAAAGAAAAAGGAAAACAACCCAGTAAGCACATAATTAACAATGATGTTGTAATGCATCTTTTATTTCATTTTTTTTTCTTTAAAAAATCACCACGAGCAGCATATTTAGCCTAAATGAGCAGATGAAGGCCTTGTTTCATCACATGTTGACTCCAGTTATATCACAGCACAGACCTGCCGCTTTAGGCTAACATAGCCTGTTGTTTCTCCTTTTCTCCCATCGCAGAGAGAACGTGTCGTGAGTCCATCTCAAAAAAAACACTAACATATATTTATTTAACGTCCCGATAACATTCCCGTAACATTTATCATCATACTTTACATTCTAAAAAATAACATAGGTTGTGCGTCGTTTCTGTAGCTGTTTATTCTAACAGGAGGTAACAGTGAAACAGAAAAGAAAAATTAACCATCAGACTGCTGTCACACACACCGTAGCTTAGCAATGACTGGTGTGTGTGTGTGTGTGTGTGTGTGTGTGTGTGTGTGTGTGTGTGTGTGTGTGTGTGTGTGTGTGTGTAGAAGAATATAGACATATGAGAACAACAGATATACATACTGTAGTAACAATGACAACAGCAACAACAACAATAACAACAAATATGCCCACGAGGCCACATGCACAGTTTATAAAAACAAAACAAGGAGGCTTATTCTGTTTTGATGAACACAATGTTTAAAGTCCTTTCTGAAGAATATTTTAGGGGAGACAGGGGTAGGTTGTAACACATATAATTGAACCAATCAGATGCATGATAAAAAAAAAAAAATCACATGATTATCTGTGTATCTGCCTCTCACTGCTGCATTACTCACCTGGAAACACCTGAAATACACTGGAAATCACCGAAACTGTGGTATCTTCAATTTATTTAACCTTTTTCTTGTTTATTAAAGTTTAAAAATGTATTTAATGATTCTAATTTTGTAAATTGTATTTGAAAACATCACAAACCTTCCTGCACAAACCTTACTTTATGCTAATTTAACACTGTGAGGCTACAATAGCAAACTTGCCTCAAGGTTTTCAAGCAGTTATGAGCTACACATTTTTCTATATATTTATCCACAATCCTGGAAAATACTTAAGAATACTCCTCTCAGGTTGTCGTCCTCTACAGCTGCATGAGATCATTTAAATTATGGTCAAACTACAGATAAAATGGCAGAGCATTACTTGTAATTTCTCCCCCTGTTGTTTTATGAGCGGTATCTGGGGGAATTAACATGTCGTCAACTGAACAGAGAAGATCTTTGATAAACTGTATTTCACTGCAGAGATGAATTTTTTCATTAAAGTAACACAAGGTTTAATTTTACACCTTAAAAAGAAGTCTGGAGTAATGTTTGGTTATGACACTTATTCTGTGACAGCTCTGGTTTGAACAAACTTTCCTTTACAAAAAAAAAAAAAAAAAAAAAAAGCACAAGTGAGTTCATCACAGGTGAAACTTTTCACACGTTTATGGCACCAAATGCATTTCAGACACTCACATGCTGAAGGTAAGATGTGAATTGCGGATATTTCACCTGTAAATTGCGAATATTTCACCTGTAAATTGTGGATATTTCACCTGTGAATTGCGGATATTTCACCTGTGAATTGCAGGATATCACATGTGAAAACGACGATTTCATGTGATAAATTCACATATAATCACAATCTGTACATGACGCAGACATTTCACATGTAAAAATGTCCTATTTTACATGTGAAATATCATATTTGACATATGAAATGCAATATTTTAGATGAGAAAACATGAATTTCACACATGTGCTCTCTCAGTAAGGCTAAATGGCATCGTCCACTACAATGAGAAATGAGAGTAGCAGAATATGAACAATCAGTCCAGCCACAGTAAATGTGCCTACATGTCTTAAGGTCTAATAACACTCTGCCATGCAAATTATATAAAGTTACAATATTTTAAACCACTAATATTTACAGATTTCAGCATCTATTCAAAGCTAACAGAAGTATTAAAGTACATCCACTGCTCCTTTTAGCCCTTTATGTTCCTAAATGTCAGACTTCTGTTTGTTTTGGTTTCTTTTCCACAAGTAGGTCTGATTAATTCCAAATAAACCCTCTGCAACTATTTTTCAGGTCATGTCAGACAGGTGCTCAGTCATGAGATCACTCATGGGATTGATAGTTTCCTTGTAGTACAGTCTCCCATGGCACACTGAGAATAGTTTTATGGGGATGATGGTTTTAGCATTGAATCATAAAACATGATTCGCATTCAGCCGCAGGCATTTTATGTGAAGTCAAGTATGTGTCAAGTAGTTTCAGTTTTGGACATGTGAGATATACAACCTAATCAAAAACAGATGTGTTTTTAAAAAGGAGCCATTCATATCAAATAGTATGTTTTTTTATTCAATTTATGAATCTTCCTTTAAATGTTTTATTCTGACCGTTATTTACAACTAGCTCAGTTTCGAGCTGGACGGCGGTGTCTCTTTGTTTTGTAACATGCAGATGGAAGACTTTTACTCCAAAAGATCAAACATGAAAAGGCCAAAAGATGCTGATGGGAATTTTTTTTTTTTTGGAAAGTGTTACAACACACCCTGGTCTCCCCTGCAGAGTTTCACCATTGCTGCAGTTAACTCTACAATCCTGCCAGCTGATGTTAAAGAAGTTGGGCATCACAGGGCATTTATTTTAACAGCTAATAACCTCACCTCCTCCTCACCTATCCTGGGAAAAAGACCAAACCCCCCAGCCTCCACTCCAAATCCATCATTCATTCATGTTCCTCCTCTCCCGGATCATCAGCTTCTTCATCTTCATCCGTCTGTTCTGGAACCAGATTTTGACCTGTCTCTCTGTCAGGTTTAAGAGTCCCGCCACCTCCAGGCGCCGGTCCCTGGTCAGGTACATGTTGTAGAGAAACTCCTTCTCCAGCTCCAGGGTCTGGTGTTTGGTGTATGGACACCTCTTCTTCCGGGTCGATTTGGCGGAGATCCAACTAGCTGATGGATTATCTGTTGGAGAAAAGACAGAATGGGATAGATTTTTTACTTTAACCAACTAGACTCTTCTTCTAGTTGGTCTCTGCTAGTGTCAGAAGTTCAAAGACTAACATAAAAATCAAAGAAAATATTACCAGGAGCAAAGTTTATGAGCCAGTGACTTTTGGCTCATTAGAAAAAGAAACAATACTACATACTTAAAAAACAGCTCCACATAAAGACAATGTTTATTCTCATTTATTTTTTACTGTAGCTCCTTATGTCTGAAACAACAGCAGAGTTTTATCCTTCAGGTTGAACTCATTTTACCCCTCCTTCATTTCAATACTTTAACTTAATGTGACATAATGTAAAATTATGTCCACAGTTCCTGATGTATCTATAGACCTCTTAAGATGAAAATGTTTTTGGAAGGACAGCAAGCAGCAATAAATACACCCAATAAAGATCAACTAAATCTCTAAAAGTCAGGCAGCGTTGATAAGTTGCCAAACTAAGCCTCATTTTTTAGAATTATTAAACTGCAGTTGGTGAGGGGATATTTAGAGTTTTTTGACTGACGTGAAATGTTTTATTTATTGAGCGCTTGAAAAAGTAAAGCAGCCAGAAAGTACTGTGAAATCACAGTTATTAGACAGACAGGCAGCCAGCAAGAGAGCAACAAGTATTTGGCTTGGGTTCACATCACTTTGCAGCACAGAGGGCATCTTTGCTTCTATTTTTATAAAACTATTTATTTGATTCACTGGGCTAAAAGTTCATTTAAAGACCTTCATTTTAAAGTAGGTAGACCTCTTAATTGAATCCAAGCTACTTCTGACATAAAAAAGCTGTTTATAATCTTTTATTATCTCCTAAAGATAAGCCAAAACATTTACAGCAGGAGAAATAGCAAAATATCTCACATTAACCTCTAATTACAGAAAAAACATGAATAACATTATTATATTTTTAAGCCCATTCACTCTTTGTTTTGACTCACATTCGCTGTGTTTCCTCTGTCGCTTCTCGCTGTGCAACACTTGTTTATTGTGATTCTAACTTTTTTTTTAAAAAAAAACCTTTTGTGGATTGTAGGTAAAAATATCAATAATAATACAGGTTTATTTGTTTCTGTATGAGGCATGCTGCATGATAAAGTTATTTTTGTGCAGCGGTGGAAACAGTACATTTAGGGCCTAAAAGTTATTAATGCACACTCATCCGTGCACTTCCTGCATATATGTGATCATAGAAATACAGTATAAGCCTACCTGTGTTTTCCCTATAGTGACAAATTGCTAAATAACAGCAATAGCACCTTAATTATTTTAATGGACAATAAAGTTTTATATTTGACCGTTTACAAGACATTTATTGGGCTATAAAAGTCACACACACTTACTTACATAGGCCACATTCTCCCTCTCTCACTCCCTCTCTCTCTCTCTCTCTCTCTCTCACACACACACACACACACACCTGTGTATTACCACTTCTTAAAAGCTAATAAACATTCCTGAGTTTTGTATACATCTGTCTTTACCCGGTTCAGGCTGCTGCTGCTGTGTTTTCCTCTCCTCGTCCTCTTTCTTAGGCTCCGGCTTCCCTCCCAGCTCCTCCACGGTCCCCAGCCGCTCGAGAACCACCTCAGTCGGGCTCGCGAAGCTGGAATCCCCGGGGCTGCCGTGTGAGGGCGGTGAACTCTCGGGTTTAACAGCCTCAAACCTCGGGCTCGGATTAGAGAGGTCACCCTGAGCTGGGAGACACCCGGGGAAACCGGAGGAAGCTTGAGACAGAGTGGACTCCGGGGTGGGGGCCGCCCCCTCCCAACAGCGGACGAACCTACTCTCCGAGGCGGCCGCGGATGCGAGGTGTTCGGCGTGGGTCTGCGTCTGCGGGCCGTAGTAGGGCTGGTGGTGGCTCAGGAGGTGGTGTGGATGGAAAAGCCCGGGGATGGAGGCGCCGGGGGCGGGCTGCAGCTGCGGAGAAGAAGACGAGGAGGATGTTGGGGTGTTTGTCCAAGGAGAGAAGCCATTTAAGCTGGTTTGTTTGTTGGAGAAATGTGAAAAATCCGGAATGTGTGAGCCGGGGGTCCCCTCCTCCTCGGTTCCCCGGGCTGGCTTTGCGCAGCCGGCCGTCGAACTCTGCAAGCCTCCCGGGATGAAATGTGCACCGTACGGCTCCTCGGTCTGGAGCCCCATCATGGAATAATAATTCGTTAGCGACATGTTTATTTTATTATTTCAATAAAAAGACACTTAAGTGCGACTGTAAAACGTTAGATGGGCTGGTATAGTGGCTTACATCCTACCCTAAAATGGTAGTAATTTTTTCCTGCCCTTACCTTCTTCTCGGCTGCCTATTGGTTACTCTGTGAATCACATGGTTAGACTGTATTTACCCAATGTAGGATATAAATCAAATCATTCTTTTGTGCTCAGAAATGTGATAGTAAGCCTACTAGCCTACTGCCAGATGTCGCTGACTGTAGGAAAGATAGCATGTAGGTTTTTAAAACTCTGGACTTGAACCACCGTTTTACAAGCTGAATAAAAAGTAGCAGGGAGCCGTTTACAAGCCTATTTGAAGTGTGTGTGTGTGTGTGTGTGTGTGTGTGTGTGTGTGTGTGTGTGTGTCAGGTTTGAGAATTTATATAGGCCAACTTTCATTCTGCCAAACCACTTTCTTAGAGCAAAGTGAATGGCTGAGTGTATTTCTAATTAGTGGCAATAATGTCTCATCATCTGGATTGAGATTAACAGAGATTAACAGAGATTAACAGAGATTCTTTGTCTCTGCGTCAGAGCGATTTTCTTCATCTTTCCAGCTAATAATTAGCTTTACACTCATCATAACTACTGTGTATTTACTGTGTATTTCTTGGAAAATTAAAACAAAAACATTCATTTGAAATACATGACGTACGGCGCGCTTTCTGTTGCTTATTATCCAGATTTATTATCGTCAATGGATTTCTGCCACTGGATTAGTTCCTGTCAGATCGTTTGATCTCTGCTCTTCTGATTCAATTTATGTTTGGTTTTTTGGGGGGGGGGGTTTGTTAAATAATTAATAAAATGTCACGTGTTCACTTACTTATCAACTTACTCAGGGTCTTAGCCTATGAATTAATTCCTTGCCTAATAAATAAAATTATATTTATAAGTAAATACAATTATATTTATTAGGCAAGGCTACATGGATTTTTTATATTTCAAGAAAGTTTTTTTTTTCCTTTGTTTTTATTTGTCTTGTGATATTTTGTTGTGTTGAAAACGATGTTTTTTTAGATAAACTGAAGGTGCTCCTGTGATTAAATCTGAAGCTAAATAAAATCATTTAAAACCAGATTAGATCCGTCTGAAAAATTCTGTCTGTCTATCAATAAAGTTGGTAGAATATTTTAAGCAACAATAAACATATTAAGGATGCTATTAGGTTTTTTTTTGTTGTTGTTTTGTTTTTTCTTCTTTTTTTTCTTTATTGCAACACAAAAGACAAAAACACTAAGAACTCCACGAGGAAGACAAAAACAGTCAGGAAACAAGTTGATGTTAGTTGTTGCGTGTTGTGTTGATATGATATCGGTGTGTGTGTGTGTGTGTGTGTGTGTGTGTGTGTGTGCGTGCGTGCGTGCGTGCGTGCGTGCGTGCGTGCGTGTGTGTGTGTGTGTGTGTGTGTGTGTGTGTGTGTGTGTGTGTGTGTGTATCTGTCAATCTGGGATGAAGTCTTTAAGGCAGATGGGTAAAATCATAAGGCTAGAAGAGAAAAGAATAGTACTGCTGCTTCCAATTAGATATCAACATACTTGGTCTAATTAATTCAACGTTCTCCATCTTCCTGTCAGTGTTTGTGTGTGAAAGTGAAATTCAATTGGCTGGAGAACAGGATGACACGCAGGATGGTGGCGTGGCTTACTCAACCCAACGAAATGTATGTGTTTTCAAGAAAGAAAGAAAAAAACCTGTAACAACCTTCCGCCACAGACCTTGATCGTTGTCTCTGTCTGTGCTTTCTTAGCGCCATCTGCTGGCTGGATGAAAGCTTCCCAAACGTAATCATGAAAGACGGTCCAGATATTTCTTATTTCTACACCAGATCTGGTCCTGTGGATCATTATTTAAGAAGTGAAAGGTATCTAAAGCTGTAGTGGAGTAAGTACGATATTTCCCTTTGAAATGTAGTGAAGTGGAAGAAATGTAAAGTACAAGTACCTCAAAATTGTACTTTACTTGAGTAAATGTACTTTCCACCACTGCTGTTTGCACTACAATCATATATTCTACCTCTACTTCCTGTTCTATTACTAGACCTACTTTCTGCTACTTGACAATTACTACCCAGTTATTTAACACTTAAAAAAATAAAGTTCAAACACACTGAGCAATAATAAGAAATATATAAAACAGTTAGAAAAGTGTCTGTGTTGTTGGGGGGGGGAGAGAAAGGCTCAGCCAGCTTGTGGTCCAGTTTATTGTAGGCCATTAGGTAAAATGACTTTATTTCCAACCAGGAAGCACAATCTCTCCTTTCATCTCCTTGTCTTTCTCTTTATGTCACACACACACACACACACACACACACACACACACAAATACACACTCATGCACAGTCCAAGTCACACACAGACTGAGTGGATGTGTGAGACAAAGACAGAGAGAGAGGCAGCAGACTGTCTGAATTGCCCCAATAAAAGTCATTAAGTTGAGGAAATGGTGGTTGTGACGGTGTGGTGGTGTGGTGGTGGCTTTGCGGTTCAAGGTTTATTAGCAGCCTTGGACTCGCTGTGGTGTTTCTGTTGTCTGGTCCCGTTGTTGTTCAAAGTCCGGGTCCTGGACCCCCAGATTGGAAACAGGAGAGAATACACATGAGACAGACACTGATGCTTATTTTTTTTCTTTTATTTGACACTTTTCACTCATGGATGTTACATTTTATAGTATTGTAACCGGGGGGCCATAATAACTTGTTTAATAAGCTGTTTAATAAGATTTTTAATTAGTATGGTCGTGTTTACGACGGCTCCAAACTAGTTGTGATGTCAGATTTTTTTGACGAGCACAGAGAAACTTTCCACTTTCAGCAGATGAATCTGAAAACAGATTTCTAGGGTTCAACTTCTGCACAGTGAAGATCAAACATCCAAATTAATGAACAATAAGCAAAACACATTTTTGAATGGAAGGGAGACTTTACATATCAAACTCCAGTTGCTCAAATTCCCTTAAAGCCTTTTTCAAAACAAACTGTTTCATAAAGATACTGCACCACGCTGTCAAATCCATGAATGCATCTTTTTAAATGTACAACATACTATATATTGAAATATAATATATACTCTTTTCTACTGAAATATAATATATACTTCTTTATAATATATATAAGTAATGACTCGCTGATAATGGTATGCAATTCAACGTTTAATCACATTTAATTATCATTA
This sequence comes from Thunnus maccoyii, assembly GCF_910596095.1. NCBI lineage: Eukaryota > Metazoa > Chordata > Actinopteri > Scombriformes > Scombridae > Thunnus > Thunnus maccoyii. The sequence continues at coordinate 6,641,150 of NC_056546.1, read as the reverse complement.
AGTACTTCATTTTAAATCAAAGTAAAACCAAGAAATGTGACACTTTCTTATTCAATCTTTACAATATTTTGCCTCCAAACACAGATGCAAAATGGTAACAATACAAATATCAGAACATTCTACTGTAGATTGTCTTCGCTCGACTATAATTATGATATTCATAAGCTATCTAGATGGTTAAATTTGATTTTATGAGGTATATATTACTGACATGAGTTATTAACTTTGGAGCAGGCACGTCGGTTATGAACAAATTCACGTGAAGTGTCGCCATCTGCTCGGATGTTTGTTATGCCGTAAAAGCTCGAAACCTCATTAACGCAAACACACACACGCCGTTAGATTGTCAGCAGTGCACGTCACCATCCAAACAACAAAAAATAAACAACAATCTCTGAGATATGAAGCCCAAAATATGACAGACGTGCATGTCATATATTTGATGTTTCTCTAAATTTAGTCTTTTGAAGTGAAAAGGATAAAGTATATATATATATATACACATTCCTTAGTATTTATAGGACTTGGGGGCCTGAGGCAGAGAGAGGTTTACTGTCTTCACACTAAGCCACATGACTTCAGAGAGACTTTGGGTTCAAATAAGGCAAGAGGGCCATTGTGAATGTGTTCTTGATTAAACGTTAAGAAGATCAGGAGAGAGGAAAGAATATGTTGCTGTTTTCGGAGGCCCTAAACACGAGCTCTGGGATCAACAGGATTTATTTATGCGTTGGACTGTTTGTTTTATCTTTTATTTATGACCGTGTTATGATGATTGGAACGATGTAGTGCCGTGCTGATGTTTGCACAGTTGTCAGAGTTTGTACGTGACGTTCATTGCGACGAAAGACTTGTCTCTCACTTCCTTCACCTTCATCCGTCCGTCCGTCAGTCAGAACAGGTGATAACCCGTGTAGTACTGCAGTCTCTCTCTCTTCAGTTTCTTCTCTTTCATTCTTCTGTTCTGGAACCAGATCTTCACCTGTCTGGAACAGCACAGAACAATAGAAACTTTGATTTTCTTTGTGCTCTAGCTGAGTTTATTTTAAAACAGAAGCATGCAGAGACACAATAAAACATAATAATGTTATTTTTCTTCAACGTAGAAGACAGAATGTTCATATGTGGCTTATCTGCACAATGTTCACCTCAATATTATTGATTGGTTATGCCTGCAATATCTGTTCATACTAAACAAATATGATTAAGGTCAAGTTTATGCAACTAAAACAATCTGGTTAAAGTCATAGAAACATCATCAGTAAATATCAGTATTAAGTTTTAAAGCCAGGTGGATATTTTTCACTGTATGAACATCACACTGAACATTAATTATTAATAGAGCTACACCAATATCTATATATCAGACTATATAAGATTATTGCAGCTATATTGGTATCAAAGTGTATACAGGCCGTGTCACCTTTACATATTTTCTTCCATCAATGAGCACTAAGTTTATTTTTCTACTGTAAAATGTCCTGCTCAGTGTGGATCTTGGTCTTTTTTTTTTTTTAAATGTAAAAATCTAAGGGATCGTTTGTTAACATTATGCGTTTATATTAAAAAATAAATTCAGGAATATTGATATCAGTGTCAGCCTCAAACATCCAGTAGTGGTCTGGTTAAAGGCCTCATTGCTAATGTTGTTGAGTTTTTCAATGTTGACTATAAGATTATTAAATTTCAGCCATATTAGAAATGTTTTCCCCTCGCAGATTCAAAACAGACTTACCATTCAAGGTTACCATGAAATGTTTAAGCAAGCACTTTGCTAGTAATTCCTGTTTTGCTACACTGCAGACTGTGCAGTATTTAATTAAAGTGCCGAATAACACCTGGTGAGTGCAGTAACAAATATCATCTTATGACCCTAATTCACTCTGATTTAACCCCAACCGATTCAGATTTAGATGTGCTCTCCTTCATAAGTGTATAACTGTGCTCCTGCATCCCATTTCACAGCTTTTTTCAGAAGCAAGAGTCAGTCAATCAGAACTAGGGTCCGAGCCTAATTGTTTTATAGCGCGATATATGACTTTCCATTAAATAAAACTCAATTAAGAAAATATTCCGACGTGCACGCACCGATCTGTCAGGCACAGAAGGTGGGACAGCTGCATGCGTCTGTCCCTGTTGATGTAAACGTTGAATAGGAACTCTCTCTCCAGCTCTCTGAGCTGCTGCTTGGAGTAAGGACAACGCTTCTTCCTCTTCACACGAGGCTCTGCTGGAGAGAAAGACAGAAATGATACGACGTGAAACATGAGAAAGGCCGGTAAAGATAAGTAGGTAGATAGTTAAAAGGACAATTACTGGAAAAAATTACCATCAATTTGAAATAATTAACAGTAAAAAAATAAACTCTTCACATCTTTCCAGTTCCAAGGCGCCACGTAGAAGGTAATAACATCTGTTTTGGCACTTTTAGTCAAATTTAGTAAATGACTTATTTGGCAAAAAGATGAAGCTCATGTGAATTGAATTGTGACTGAATTTAAGGTGAATGCCAAGGTCTGAGTCAAAACACTTAACATGACCTTCATGCTGCTGTGTAGCTGTTTTAGTGAAACCAGCTTCAAATTAATGCTGTTATTAAAAAAGGGTTCACATGGGGTTATTCGGGTATGCTGCAATTTTTAAGCTATAGACAGAACCGTGTTTATCCAGGCCCACATACACGGCCCGTTGTGCCCACGTGACTGTTTCTTATTTCAACAGCCAGCCACTGTCAGAGGCAGCAAACAGGGAGAAAATTGGAACGTGAACTAACTTAATTATGTCGTAAATGGATAAAATTTCACATTTACCACTAAAAGCGTGTTAATCCAGCTGTAGGCCTCATTCACATGAATACAATTTTAATATGAAAAGTACTATTTTAAAATGTAAAAATCAGAGCTTATCTATGTACGCTGTGTACACATCCAAGATAAGATAAGATAAAATATGTTTTATTGTCCCTGAGGGGATATTTGACTTGGGCAGTAGTGCTACATGCAGCTGCAATCAACCTAAATATAATATGTGACCAACAAACAGTACAGTGGCACATAAAAGACTTATATCTAATCACTTGTTCTGCCATATTTGAATTACTGTGTGGAGATATGGGGAAACACCTACAAAAGGCCCTTACAATCATTATGCATACTACATAGAAGAGCTATAAGACTAGTAAACAACGTTGGATATCATGAACACATTAACAAACTCTTTTTAAATTCACAGGCTATGAAGTTCATGGACCTGGTAGAATTTAAAGCTGCACAAATGTTGCATAAAGCAAGAAAAAAAAATCTACTTCCTGGCAACATATAAAAACTGTTCTCAGACACTTTGAAAAGCATGTGTATTCAAACGTGGGGTGAATTTGTTGAATGGGTTGGAAGAAGAACTTAAGGAAAGCAGAAGTATAAATCAGGTCAAAAAGAGGCACACACACACACACACACACACAAAAAAAATGTTTTTGAGAGGTTCAGGGATGAGGAGGGGGCGTAGCTTCTCCCATGACTGTAATACTCACGCTGGATGCTCTTATTGTTGTGTTTGTTACTGCTGATCATCAGATAAATGTTTCCAGATGTGTGAGAAACACTAAGTATATTATGTACAGTATATTATATTATGTACGTCTATAAGAGAAGTATTAGAGAGGGGGCAGGAAATTATAAGTATTAACTTCCTCCTGCTCCTTTTCGGACATGTTGTATTTTTAGGTTTGTTTACTGAGAGTTACTGTAGTTGCTTATGTTAAATATTACGATTGGTTATTATTGTTTATGTTTTGTTTTTATTCGTGTTTGTTTGTTTGTTTTATACATGTTTCGAAATAAAGTTTATCAAATCAAAATCAAGTCACAATAATAATTTAGGAGTAGAAAGTATTATGTAAATATTGCACGTGCCCAGAGAGGCAAAAGATATAATTACCTAAACATCATAAAACGAGGAATGAAATCATGGAAACCATACAAACAAAATTCATAATATGTTAAAGTAAAAGCAACAATGCTTTCATACTTCCGAGGCACGTAAGGATTGATCAGGTTGTTTGTTAGATGGGAGGAAAGAAAGCGTAAAGCGCTTGTTTTTACATTTGCCGGCTCTGTAACGTAGCTGAAGGTAATAGTTCATATTCAGAATATAGAATAAGTGAACATCTGTTATTGTGGAGATTATGTATCATTAAATTCTTTATGCTTTAGGGTACACACGCCATCTTTAAATGTTAGTAGGTATGTTACAGCGTAATATTCAGTCCTGTATCCCAATACGCTTTATTGAAAAGAAGAACCTGATTTAATAAAAAAAAAATATATTAGACTGAATAAACAGAAAGAATCAAGCTACAATGAATAAATCAATACATACAAGAGTTAACAATTGTTCCAGACGAAGGCCTATAAATGACTTGCCTGGCGGCCCCGTTTGGGCCTAAACTGGCCTAGACTGTATGACCCCAGCAGTCAGGCTGTTATATCAAAACATAGAAGAAGACCTTGAAATATACATAAAATATAATGCTTAATATTTTTTACTAAAACAGGTAGATAGTTAAAGTTAATAGATCTGTATCAGGTCTGAGGGAGTCACGAATGACGTCAGGTTTTATTTTTAAAGGTCTTCTCGTCTCGTTTAGGTATTAAACTATTAAATATTCTGTCATTAAAATGAAAGTATTGAAAGACTTGACTTACTCGGGGCCTGACTACAGTCTCCTCCACTGCCGCTGGATAACGGCGCATCCTCCTCGTCCTCCTTCCCAGCCTCGGGTGACCCTGACCCCGCCCTCACCTCGCTGCTCTCCCCGCTGTGACAGCTCGTCCACGCGGCTTTCTTCGACTTTTTTCCTTGTTTGCTCGCAGGTGAAATCTCCGCTTTCGCGTCCACTCCTTCCTCCGCCTGCACGAAAAACCGGTCGAAATCCGGCGGCAGGATTCTGTTACGACCTGCCTGGAAGAAGAGATGTGAGTCCGGATTGAACGCCGCGTATCTACCGGGGAGACTCAACGGGTCTCCGGCAAACGCCTGTGCGTGAAGACGCGAACTAGATGCACCGTAAACCGCCCCGCCGTGTAGGAAACAGTCCTTACTGGTGTTGAATATCGTTTCCAGCGGGGATGGAGTGCGCTGGTGTTCGTGATAAACAGCTTCCCCCGGTAAGTTGAAGCAGGCAGGCGGCGGAGAGGTGATGGAGCGCCTCGCCTGGAAGAGGGTCCATTTCTCCGGAGGAGGATGCTGCTGCCGCGGCTCATGGTAGCAGTAGCCCCGGTACTCCGACAGCCTTATCGCAGAGGGGGTGCTATGATCCAGCAAAGCTGTGCCGTTCTCCATTAAAAACGGCGAAGTGATGGAGCCAAAGTCAGACTTTGACGGATATGTGCAGCTTGGTAAATACATGGATAATTTTTGGTATTTTAAATTTTAAATGGCTGTGGTTTGTCCAGTAGCCTAGAAAGTGTCATAAGACGTTTTTCTCCTCCTCTATTTTCACATGGGGCGCAGCAAATGAGTTGTTATTGCCTCAAATACAGCAATTATAATCAATATAATCTATCTCTGCATTGTGATCAAAGCCTTGAGAGCTAAAACAAGAGACATAGGCTACATAGGATATGAATAATAAGCCTATCTACACATCTCTTCAACCACAATGAAACATCTCTCAATGTCCTCCGGAAAGTGAGGAGAACAGAGTCTTTGACCTTGAGCCTGCCCACACTGGGTCTGCTGAGTACAATTAACGAAACCATGTTTGCAGGGCTGCATGTTTTTGCACTTAGGCCATGTCAAATCCAAGCCTGGCCAGCCCCAAACACACACACACACACACACACACACACACACACACACACACACACACACACACACACACACACACACACACACACACACACACACACAAGCAAAAACTACTAAGTCTGACTTTATGACATGCTATAATACAAATAGATTGTGGTAATAAAACAAATCTTACAGGGAAAACAGACAGAAGTCATAAGAGTGTTCTGTATACTGTATGTATAATAACAGTGTGTTTTTCAGGCACAAAGAAAAACACTCCTCTGCATGCAGATTGATTCTCTACGGGTGTGTGAACATCACAAGATTTTCCTGGATATTTCTGACCTGTAAAACCACACCTGACGTCCAAAGCAAATTTCTTTGAATTTTCTTGGAAATGGAAGGAGAACAAACAAGTCTCAAAGGAATTTCAATTTCAAAGCTCATTCTGAACATTTATGAGGAAGGCTTAGTTTGGGGCTAAATGTACTTAGTCCTTTTAGAAGTTTTTATACTCAGAAATCATCCATCTCGTCTCATGTGCCTTTGGGCAGAGTCCAATAAACATCTCATCTGTTCAGCTCAGGAGAGTGAAAGCTGTTTGGGGTCTGTTTTTGCTTCCTTTCATACTTTTTTATTGTAGCTTGAGAGACAAAAATAAATCAATTGGCTTGTTGTAAAGTATAATTTAGGGCCGGAGCAAACTCTGATTTATCTGTAGAATACAGTCCTGTACTCCAGTGACAACAAGGTATTTAGGGTCAAAATTTATGTGAAATATGACTTGTTTAGGAGAAAATAATAATTCTAACTTTCCTGATTTTTAAGGGACAAATATTGACTCTGATACTTTGCTGATAACTGTGTTTTATGACAGTATTCAGCATCTTTAGTTTTGTTGATTTGCACACCAAAACAGCTGAATTTTGTTTTTAGCATTGTGAGAAATCTTGCAAAGTTGCTTTCATGTTAAAACTTGATGCAAACATGTAGTGAAATTCAATTATCAGCCCATTATTTTGCCGACCAGTTCATTTATGTTTCTTTTATTGGTGGATTTTATGAATCACAGCAATTACAAACTAGGTTTTTGTTAAATCTTAATATAATATATACTGTTTGGAAGTTGATCTTTCCAACTCTCTGTCTTCAGACCGTTGTTTGACATACGTCATATAGATAAAAATATATTTTAAAAAAAAATCTTCTACATACATTGTTTGCAAAATTATCAATGTTATTACTGGCAATAGCAGCCTTGTTGTAATACTACAGTTGTGATAGTAGTAATGGTTGTAGAAGCAGTCGCTAGTCATATACTCACAGCAGCAGTGAAAAGTTGTGGCCCATCAGTCTCTGTGAATGCAGTAAATACTTGCTGGTGACTAGTAGCAGTACAAGTAGTAGTATTTGTTGGAGTAGTAGTACTAGTAGCAGCAGTGTTGTATTGTATTTATTGGGATCATATAGAGTGTTAAACGTAAATGTTACCATTTGATGTATTGTACCAGAGTTAGCTTATAGCTAATTTTCATCTGCAGTCCCTTCAGCAGATCACAATTCAAACATATAACAGCAGAAAGCAAAAAAAACACACAGGACACATAATACAAAATACAAAGCTATACACAACAGCAAGATTATCTGCATTCATGAGAAGACCATGAGATGGAATTTAGAGTCAGCGGTTACAGTGCTGAGTAGTTTTTAGCAGATAATTTTAATTTAGTTTTGAACGTGCTGATGGAAATGCAGCTCTTCATATCATCGGGTTGGACATTCCACTGAGTTGTGGCTTTGACAGAGAAAGCTGACTGATGAAATGGTCTGGTACAATCTCGTATAGAGGATATTTTGGAGGATCTAATAGAACTTACTGAGCAAGTGTACACAGGAGGGGCCAAACCATTTAAAGTTTTATAAACTCGGCACAAATTTGAGAATAGTCTAAAATTCAAACCAATGCTACTAGCAGACAAGCTGGCCAGCAGCAGTAACAGTATTAGTCCAGTATTAACAGTAATATAATATAAGCTATTGGGAGCAGCAGCAGCAGCAGTAGTGTTAGTCAGTATCTTAGCAGAGGTGGTTAGTTATACTGTAGCAGTTGTCCTCAGGTTACATCTTAGTCATGTCCTCATGATGTATGATCTATGTTAAAGGAAAACCTTGTGGTGGGGGATTTTCCCATTTATTGCTTAATAAATATGTGTCTAATCAAAAGACATTTCCTATTTCATGCATTCACTCACCATGAGGACATCTCGCTGAGAGACAAAAGTGTGTTGTCCTTATGGAATAGTCACTGACACTTCATACCCGGAATCATCTTTTTGATCTCCTCGATGTATGCGGACCATATAATGTGTGCGATTCTGATACGGCCTTTGATGAGCCCATAGGCTCTGCTGACTCCATGAAAGTGTTGTTGGATAAAGATGTGTGTGAACTAAGATGACTGTCAGAAAAAATATAATGTGACATTGAAGTTGATTAAGACTTTATCACATCTAGGACCCCTAAACTGATACATATTAGACCATGGACCCCCATCTGATAAGGTTTTTGCTTGTAGATATTTTTTGCTGGGGATGCCCTGGAACACCCTCAAGCACCCCATTTTAAGAATAAGAATAAGAATAAGAATAAGAATAAGAATAAGAATAAGAATAAGAATAAGAATAAGAATAAGAACAATAATACATGATAGTTAAAGGATGGTTCACAATTTTTTAAGTCTGTTTTAAAACAATATATTAACACTGAAAAGAGGTTTTCCTTGCTGTAATCATTCCTCCTGTTCATACTGACTGTTAAAAGATCTCCTTCAAATGTGCTTTATGTTTAAGTGATGGGCGACAAAATCTACAGGCCTCGGTTTTGGGCAAAAATGTATTTTCTGAAGCTTATATGAGGCTTCAGCAGTCTGACTTAGTCATATCAAGTGGATATCTGCCACATTTACAGTCTTTTTAGCATCAAATTCTCTCTTTGTGATTTCCTGTTGAGCTGTGGTGGAAGTATAGTAACAAAAAGAGGGACTTTGGCACTAAAAAGACTGTAACGTTGAAAGATATCTACTTGATTTGGCTAATTGTGGCGGCTGAAGCTTCATATTAGCTTCAGATAAACTTTTAAATACATTTTTGCACAAAACAAGGAGTATCCACCCATCACTTAGATTGTTAGTGCATCATGAAGGGATCTTCTAATGATCAGTATGAACAGGAGACATTTAGACACATCACAGTAGGAAACATCTCCATCACTAGTTTGGCCTGGTAGTCGTGGCTTATTAGTGAAAACAGTGACACCCTTAGGCTACACTCACAGAACTAGAGTGACTCCAGGTAACTGATATATAGATTCTGTACATCAACTCACTCTTAGCTCGGTGTTTGTGATCCCGGTTACATCTCATAAGCGCGGGTGATTTGGTGCGAACTCTACTTTGTAGCATTAAAGTCCTTTTTGGTGCTAAAACTCAAGTCAAATGAACAAACCAGATGCAGACCTGAAATGTGCATGATGGCTATATTTAGGTCATCACAAATCATAGGCAGATGTAAGTCATTAAATCAGCTGAAAATGGCTCCACCAGAAACCCCTGAAGAAAAAGGAGTGCAGTATAAATACCTTTGTAGTGTTTGGGGATTTTTTCCCGTTTGTTGAACAGTAAATATTTATATCTAATGAAAAGACCTGAATGCTCAGCACAGGGACATGCGTATGGAAAACCCTTCCATTAGGGCCTGTCTGTTCTTTTTTTTTTTTTTTTTTTTACAACTTCTTCCCGTTTTTGATCTGATTATATACTGAACATGTTAAATGGTTAATTACTGGACCACATCACAGTTGCTCTAATAGTTAACAACCCAGAAAACATGTGATGACCTCTAGTAAACATGCTGCATGCTTCTGGATGTGAATGCGCCTGTGTTGTGTGTTACGTCAGGTTGTGTGTGTCTGTATAAAACGCCTTTAAAAGTGTAAAAACAGCTAATGAATTATTCTCACTTTAGCTTTATGCTTTTATGTTCAGTTACACCAATTTAGGGTCAACGAACGGCAACTACAGCCGACAGAGAGCGAATGAATAAACGAAGCTTTAAAAAGTGAAATAACGTGGCTTCTCTTCTGTATTGTTGTTGCGCCACAGTGTTGACGTCATTTTAGTATCAAATAGATGAACACACCGGATTTAGATCTGAGATTTTATGACTGTTCAGGCTGTCTCATTTCTGGCTTATAACGTTTGAAACGTGAAACGAGAAATGTAGACGAAGGCCTCAATTCATTTAAAATATAGGCCCAAACCATTAAACCCCTTCCGAAAAAAAAAAAAAAGCCCAGATAAATTAAGTGTAATAAAAGAGTGGGTCTGTAGTTGGCTGATCTTGAAACCAAAATAGGCCATTAAAATATTTTCCGTGCAGCCTGGAAGATTATTAAAGGCTTGGCTGGACTTATTTATTATTTTTTTTATATTCAAATGGTTATTATTGTTAGTAGTAGTCGTTTATTAACATCAATTACCTGTTATCACTTAGCACTATAAAGTATAGATTTGAAATGAATGATTTGAATTATGTAACTAGGTCGAGAAATTATACCTGTCACGTAAACTGAGACTATTTAGTCCTGTGTTATTTTCCACTTTAACAGTTGTTAAGGGCCTGCTCCTATAGTGGACTATAGGCCTTTATAATAATAATTATTATAATAACTGCAATCGTTTGTAGGCCACAGTTATTTTTTTACTTTATTTTCAGCAAACGAATCAAACTTTTTTAGCCTATTAGGCATTTTCTGTTTGAAATATCAAGGCGCTGCGGTTCATTCAGTTCAGATGCAGGTTAAAAAGTAGAGGAAATTTACTGGAAGATTAAAGTTAGTCGACAGAGCGTTTCAGGGTGAGTAAACAATAAAGAGCACAAAGGAATATAATGGCTAAAACCTAAATATTAATGAATGAAAATAGTTAAATAAAGGATTGAATGTGAATTTTTTTTTTAAAAAAAGTGGGAAAAAGCTGTGCGAGCTCGGTCTTTTCTCCTCCTTTGAAGATGTAACTGTATCACTCCGGAGGCCAAATGATACTCCAGCACTTCCCGTCACCATCTACCGTCCTCTCAAACACAATGCAAACTTTCTATCTGAATTCTCCGAATTTTTATCCCGTATTTCTACCAATTTTGACGATTTAAATCTCATTGGAGATTTTAACTTATATGTTGGATCAACGCGAAGACTCAAAGGCCTCAGAGTGTTTAAATCTCATTGACTCTTTTGATTTTATCCAACATATTAAAAGACCAACGAGCAGACACACCCTTGACTTAGTTTTATTAAAGCTTATTGATGTTACTGCTATCACTGATCTTGTGCATGTGTATGGTTTTAAACTGTTTTTGCTGCTGATTTGTAAATCACTTTGAGCTGCATCCTGTGCATGAATGGTGCTATATGAATAAAGTTCATTCATTCATTCATACATTCATTCATTCATTCATACAATCTCCTTTTGATTTTCAGCAGGATAAAGGAGGCTTACCTTGTTGTAGGTGGATGAAAGGCCCTAACAGCAGCAAATCCAGACCAAACTCACGTCCAAGCGTCGGCATGGACATCTGTCCTAAAGCAGGTGTCTCCCTGTTTTTTTGACAGACTCACACTGATTGCCAAGTCCAATAAATGGTCTACCGCCCTAAACTTAAGTGTCTTTGAACCATGTGCCGTCCACTCGAACTGTGCAGTCAATAAAAGTGAGCCAGGCAGGCAAATGGTGTCATGCAAAAAAGCCTTTCCTCCTCACCGGAGAGACCTGCATAAAGGATTCTAGACATATGGAGGGAGACGACATTGATGCTCATGTCATAATATCAAATGATACTCATTGAGGTCTACAATCGAACAGCATATGAATATTTGCTAATGCATGTGAGAGTTTTTTTTAATAAGGAAAGGGTACGACTGCGCAGGAAAAACGCACAAAAAGATAAAGATTTTATTCTAATTCAGCCTGAAATTCATAGACAGATAAGGAATAGATAGAAGGTGCCACGTAGCTGGAGATGACATCTAAAAATTTGTGTCCAATTTTACTTTTAAGACAAGCATGTCAAAAAAAAAAAAAATCCAAATACAGAAATAGGAAAACCCACAACGAACAAGAAAGCCACAATGTGCAACAGGACATCTTTCTGGCATTACAATTATATTTATTCTCAGATCAGTCTCATCTTAGATGCTTATTAAAAATAAATCTTCTAAACTAAAGTAAGTACATCAGTAAATCTCTAGACTGTCTTGCAAATCACGCAGAGATGAAAATACACATTGATCTGTTCCCTTTAATGCACGCCAGTTTCAAACGAATACTAACATGAGTGACCATTTTATTTATTTTATTGCGTTTTTACTTTGCCAGATATACTGTGCAGACACGTGATGTGATTACTCCTGTGGTGTTCAGTGACTTTGCAACCATCCATTTGTTCCATAATGCAATTAGTGTGTGTGTGTGTGTGTGTGTGTGTGTGTGTGTGTACTTTGTTTAAGTGGGGTATACTGGTGAGTTGGAAAAGTCCCTGTTGTTCATTTTCATTCTGGGTATTTAATTTATTATGGGTTAATGAAACGGAAATAACATCGGGGTCAGGAATACTCATCAGTTATAATATACATCAACTGCCAGTGTGTGTGTGTGTACGTGTGTGTGTGTGTGTGTGTTTGTGTGTGTGTGTGTGTGTGTGTGTGTGTGTGTGTGTGTGTGTTTGTGTGTGTGTGTATTTGTGTTTATGTGAGAAAGAGAGCGAGAGAGAGGGAGAGAGAGAGAGAGAGAGAGAGAGAGAGAGAGAGAGAGAGAGAGAGAGAGAGAGAGAGCGGGAGAAAAAAAGAGGGTTTTATTAGGCCCATAACTCTTCAGACTCCAGAGGAAGCTGTGAGCATTAAAGCTGAAGGCCAAATCTCTGCACACCGCAGCTTAATCTGAAACAGCTCAGCTGGGAGTTGCGAGAATGCTTCTAAATATTTGGGAGATTCCACGACTTCACAACAGTGGACCACTATGAAAACATACATTGAGTGTGTGTGTGTATATGTCTGTGTGTTTCTGTCCAGATCAACACTAAACAACTCCCAGAATGCAGTGAAACTGAGACACTGAAAGGGGGAATTTCCTTTAAGAAGAAGTCACTATGAATTTGTTACCCATATTTACATTCAAGGAAATCTATGGTTACACTTACAGTTCATGTGACTTCCAGTACATGTGAAAGATTTCTGACAAAGGGCACACAGTGTCCTTTAAACATTCAACTGAATTGTTCAGAGCAAGGATGATGGGCAGACATTTAGTACACTAATGTTGCCATGCAAGGCATTAGTCTATGCAAACTGAACATTATGCAAACTTTGAAATGTAGGATTTGATCGATGATATTCAAGACTTATCAATATTTTTAGAGTAATTATGGAGCTGTCTCATTTGATGACTTGAAACTCTAAAAGCACATGTCAAAACAGTTAGCAGCAGCAAGAGTGACTTCTAGTTTAAATTGTACACATTATAAGGTAACTGCTCTGAAGAGTTTCCAGTTTGTGGCTTAAAAACCTTGTGAATCGATTTGCTTGTTTGCAGTTATATGTTGTAAATTATGATAAAGATGTCTACTGAGCCATTATTGTAAAGAACAATGATAGCATTATTGCATGGGATATTATCTTGATCTTAATGTCAGATGGGAAAAAAGAGAGGTTCCTAGCGCTCCCTTGAGTACATTAGACATACAGCAGGCCAGCTACTCTTCCTCAGTGGTGGACAGAATATGTGTTATGGTTTTATACTGAGCTCTGTTATTATTGTGTAATTGTGTAAGCAATAGCCTATGCAGATGTTGATAAAAGGTCATCTGTTGCATGCCTGCTATCCTTATTTATATTGGAAAAATAATAGAGACTGCAATGAGAGACATAATGGATGCACTGTTATGGTGCGAACGGAGCAGAAATCACCTGGTCATGCAGGTGTCAGTAGGATTTAAGTTTTGTTTTTTGTCATCTTTGAAGTCATTTTTTATGAAGTAATGATCAGAATGATGAAACTCAAACTGATGAAATAACAAATGCCCCTAGTAATGAATGGCTACATAAATAATGAATATTTACAATGAGACTATCATCTTTTTAGAATAATTGATTTACTGAGTCAAACATATGACGTATTAAGACAAAATAATGAGCAATAGGCTACCAGGAGCACTTTTATTTTCATCCTTTTCAAATAACAAACCAACATATCCAATGATGAGTGACAGCCCTCATGAAAGCCTAATGAAATTGCGACAGCTAGTGGCGAGATTCTGACCTACATCTTTAAAAAACAAACAAACAAACAAACATGAAGCTATAATCTGCGGTATTTAACAGTATTGAATGTGTGTTGAGGTTCTTTTTTGGACTCTATTCATTGTGGATGACTGACTTTATAGGCTATTATTCTACCTTTATATTGATTATTTAGTGACTTACCTTTCATTAGTTGACCTATCTAATTGTAATGGGGTTTTTTTGTTTGTTTTTTAAATGACTGAATATCATAATTTGATGTTTGGATATTCATTGTTGTGAATATTAATTATTTGATGATCTGCTCAGTAACTGCTGTGGTCATTTATTACTTCAGTTTGAGTTTTCATCATTATATGATTTATATGATCCTTTCATCATATATGTAATGAATTATTAAATGCAAAAATTTATAAAATAAATGAATCACATAAGTGCGTGTGGCTCATGTGTCTCTGTCTCCAGTTTTTGAAAGACGGTGATATTTAGGACAAATTAAAATCAACTAATGAATATATAATTTTTAAAATTTAGCTATTAGTTGATATAATAGTAGTCATAAGTAGTTATTGAATGCAGTCTTCATCCTGAGCCTAAACCCTCCTAACATTGTGAAAACGGAGGGCAGTCTGCATATCAAAACAGCGAAGGGCAGAAAAAGACTACAACGCAAAGGACTCTGGGAAACAAACCAACCTCTGCTCCCGGGTTACGTCAGTTACGTCGACAACACGCCGCGCCAACTCTCTCTTTGCATTAGAGATGTCAGTTTAGGTCACAGAGCAGAACTGAGCGCTAAAGTCTACAGTTTGCTTGTTTCTGCGCTAACGTGACTAAATGACCCGCTAACAGAAACATAGAAACATCACCTAACGTAAGTACTTATTTAAATTAAAGTCCTATTAATGATGACCAGTCTAACCGACAGCATGCCTGCTGGGGACCTCCGTAACGTTACTAGTCTGTTATTATTGTTGTAGCTAGCTAGTTGACTACATCAGCGTTCAAACATGTAAGCTATATTTTTGCTTAATTCACACAAAAGGTATTTGTGAAGTTAAATTCAGGTGAATAGCCTCTCTACCTGCTATAATGATGGTTAGATTACGTTACTGTAGCTTGCTAGCAGCGGTTTGAAATGTCCAGTGTTATGGAGCAGTTAACGTTAGCCAGTTGCTAAGGTGAAATTATATTATTGTTTATTGTTCTCATGTAACAGGACAATGCTAAACAAGAAACCGACTTATTTACCTGCAAACCGTTTAAGTTATGAATGGAGAGTCTTAAGGACAAAAGCTAGCTGATGTTGTAACATTACAAACATTTATGTCTGGTGACCACCCTGGTACTATAACCCGAGGGATTTTAGTTAATATACCCTCTTGGATTACAAAAGTTGACTTCTAAACATTTTTTACGAGGTCATTAGTTTAGCATGACTTCAAGTTATTTACTTGGGGAAAAAGTGTTATTGCCAAGGGTGCAAACCAGTAAAATTAGAACATGAACATTTTGCTAGTAGGCTTTGCAAGACATACAGTTTTTGTTTTTGTTTTTTTTGGCTCACTCATATTATGATAAGCACTGAACTTTTCTTACTGGTTTCCCCACTAAAGACAACACAACAGCAGCCTTTAGGCCACAGTATAAATGACTGAGTCATGTCCTGCAGGATACATAACATCCTGTTTAAGAGTCCTAGTTGTTGACATAACTAGCACCTAACGATTACTTTCACTATTGATTAATCTGTCGATTATTTTCACGATTAATCAATTAGTGTTTTTGTCTATAAAATGGCAATCATTGTTTCCCAAATCTCTAGTTTTGTCCTGACCAACAGTCCACAACCCGAAGATATTCAGTTTGCTATCTTAAAGGACTAAAGAAATAAGAAAATATTCAGTTTTAAGAAGCTGGAATCAGAGAATGTGGAAATTTTCTTCTAAAAAAAATGGCTCAAAATGATTAATCGATCATCAAAATAGTTTGGCGATTAATGTAATAGTCGGTAACTAATCGATTAATCGTTGCAGCTGTAGTCGTCACCGGTGAGACCGGTGTTGCCCTTTTATACAGTGAGACAAAACTAGAGCCGCTCATAGTAGGTTGATTTTTGCCTCGTACAAAGCACATGATATTCCACGTGAACCACCTCATATGTCAGACACTTTTAAGCAAAGTCCAACTTCGCAGTAGATTATCTGTCAGTACTGTACAGCCTTATGTTATGTTACTCCTGAATTTATATAAAGGGCCCTTTGCAAAGATTTTCTCAGTAAATCCTCAACAACAATAGCCGTCACTGTGCCCAGTTATTCTATAGGCAGCTTGCTAAATCCTGTGATGATGTAAGTGCAAAAGTCATAGAAAGGTTTAAATGTGGTGTTAAACATTAGCAGCATAAGTTATGCAACTTTAACAGCAATAATTATGTGCTTTGTTTACCCGTTTAACAGAGACTTTCTGTTTCACAGTGAACCAAAGGAATCAAAGAGGAAACTACTGTAATTTACAGATATGGGAGCTCTGATATCCCGATGGAAGGTAAGTAGATGAAAGAAAAGGAAGCGTTAAAAGTCCTGGCACTGACATTTAAAAGGTTATCTTGCATCACAAGGATTTACAAGGGTTGATCAATAAAGTGGGGACAAATCATGCAGTACCTCAACCAGTAACAGTAAAATCTTTAAATAAGCTCCAAAATATACAGGCAACAATTGCAGATAGACAGAAATCAATAAGACTGACCCTCTACTGACTGACCCTCTACCCTGGTCAGCCAAGTTGTTGAAACAGTAACATTTGAGTTTTTTAGTTTTATTCATTCATTTTCTTTGGCAGTTTTCTCAAAATTTGCAACAAAAGTCTTGAAATCTGATGCACTTCATCATTAATTCTAGTTTTGTTCCACTGTGTCTACACAATTGAACATTTCGATAAACACACAGCGCCTGAATGTGTTGAAAGACTCACATAAATTCTATCTTTTATTTTGACAGTTGAATTATTTAACTTGACAGGCTTTAAACAAAAAGTTATGTCTGAACACGGATTGATAATAGAGTTTTGTCTTGTGTTCCTCCTGTGTGTGATGACAGTATTTGAGACAATTTGGTGGTGATAGTCGTCACCTCACAGAACCCTCTGCTCGAGCTGGATTAAATTCACTCACTATTTTTAGACATACTAGAGAAGCCAAAGGGAAATAGAAGAAGAGAGACAGAGTGGAGCCCGACCGATATATCTGTTGGAGGATATTTTCGGACGATATTGGCCTATCCCAGATATATTGTTGTATATTGATATCAGCGTATATGTTGTCAGATATGCACCGATGTTTTTTATTTTTTAAAGTCATATAGGCAGCATTTTATGTATATTTGACCTTAATATATAATCTTATATATATTCTATTTGTGTCTTTTTTAACTTATAGTTATTTATAATTATTAAATTCCCAGTGAAGTTTACTCTTCCAGTGCACTGATGTCATTTTGGATCATTTATTTTATCGTTAAACTGTAATATATCCTGCCTCCATTGCATATCTTTGTCACAAGTGTTTGATATTTGAGGGATCATTGCAAAAAAATGTGATATATAAATATAGATATAAAATATTGGCAGATATATCGATATTGGAATTTTTTTACTCTTGCATATCGGCATCGGCCAAAAAAAATCCAGTGTCGGTCGAGCTCTAAGACAGAGAGAAAACAAGGGAAAACACATACTTTTGTACATCACATCTGCTTTTATTTACTGTCCTTGAGGTCGAAATATTTCCATGAACCAGGAAATGACTCTTTGATAAGTCACTAGCTAGCGTTGGGTTTACAGGAACAGGTTTGATTGTTTACTGATGAATTAATCAGTTCTGAATGTGTTGGTTGGAAGTGACACTGAGAAGCTCAGTGTTCATTGTTCTAATGATGTTTTTCTGATCTTTACCCTCCATCCAGACAAAGCCAACAACAGTTGAGCAGCTGGAGAACTTGGACAAGGTACTGACTGAATATTGTGTCTGATTTTATGTGTTCACACATTTCTTTTAGCATAGAAGATGTATACCTACAAGTTTGCAAATGACCTTTTTCTTAATGGGGTTATACAGTCAGCTGTGGCCTGGATTATTGAAAAAAGGGGATGAACGTAACTGAACATGAGGCAGAAATTCCATGTTTTAGTCAGCATAGTTACTGAGTTAACTTTTATTGATCCTGAGTCATGAGAAAGGTCACTTGTTTAATGAAGAAGGGATGCGGCACCGAGCTGAAACCATAACTCATAAACGAGTATCCCAAATGAAATGAGAAAGCACAAAAAGCAAATCCCTCTCCCGGAAACCGAAAGACTGTGAACTCTACGTAACATTTGATTATTGAAGATTGATTATCTGTCAGTGTTTAAATAACCTTTAACCTCCATCTATCTCTTGTAGGAGATTAAAGAGCTGGAGGAGTTTAGAGCTAAAAATCAGCGTCTGCAAAAGGTAAATTCAGCAAAATATGGACAGTGACGTTCTCGGATTGTTTGGTTTCCTTTTCCTCATCAACGTATTTATGTGCATCTTTCTGCAGCTGTGGGTCGGCTGGTTGCTTTTCTACTCGTCGGTTCTTTACCTGCTGGTCTCTCTGATCGTCTACTGTCTCTACCTACCTGAACAATGGTTGGAGAGACTAGCCATGGCCCTGCCTTTCTTCATATACCCAGTGCTGTGAGTGTCTGTGCTGTTCTCCAAGATGTTTTACAATCCTCTGCAAAGCACAGATGTGTAATTTTAAATCTGGTTTTTAAGTCCTTGAATTTTCTATGCTCTACAGTGAGCAAATACAAATATATCTTTTGTTTGTTCTTGTGTTAGTTGACAAGTTTTAATCGGATGTTGATAATGAGGAATAACTACTTCTCTCTTGGACTGTCTTTATCTTTCTCTTCACCAGGGTGTGGTTCATCAGGAAGTTGTTGATTTTTATCTTTTCCAAACGCACTGAGAGAAACAGTAAGTTGTCTGTCAGTCCCTTCATTCAGTTAAAACCTCCTATTTCCTTTTCAGGCTTTTGTTAATCTCAAGACAAACCCCATGACGGACTCACGACTCACCACACTGTTACTGTTGTCGTACTTACAGTAACTGTTACACATTCCTTACAGTGATTACATTGATTTTATAGTCTGCCCTATAAAGACAAACAGCTTTTGTGTTCTAAACATCAAAAATCAATCACTTTGTAATACAAACTCATTAACTTGTATTAAGAATACACCATTTCTGAATATATTTGACATATTGCATTTCAGAGCAGAAGTGAATGGAAATGAAATTGATTTTAGATGTTTTTTTTTTAATTAACTAAAGTTGTTTCTGCTTCTTTTTTAGATGATAAACTAGAAGATTTAAAGGTTGCCAAAAAAAAGATTGTAAGTGTCAAATCCTTCACAGTTGTGTCTTTTACTGACTTGTTTAAAGAGAGTTGGGATGTTATGGGATGCAGGAGTGTGACTCTTCTATTCTTCACCTTTTGAGGTGAAAAAGCAACATTTTGATCTTTATTTCATATGTAAAATAGTGTTTCTTGTCATCAGCATGATGATTTATCAAACAAGCTGGTCATTACAGCTGCTTTCTGTTGGGTTTTTTTGTTTTTTTTCACTGATGACTCATGTCAAAACCTTTTTTTTTGGGCCTATTATCTTATATATATTCATTCAGGCTTTGCCCGACATCAGATGAATGACTCTGTCTGAGGTTTGCCCTGATTCTCCTTTGTGTTTTAACCAAGAGACCACAATTCAGTCTGCAAGTTAGAACTAAAGTTTCCCTGCTTTATGCTTCCAGCTTGAGGAAGTGATGGAAACGGAGACGTACAAAAACGCCAAACTCATCCTGGAACGCTTTGATCCCGAAGCTAAGAAGAAAGCTGTGAGTGCTGTTGTCTAGTTTTTTTTGTTTTATCTGAAAGTTTCTTAATTGTACCTTGTATTTTATTTTTGTTTTGTTTGACATTTGTCGGTTTTGTTCACTGTTGCTATGTTGCAGGAGCTGGAGTCGACTCCGGTGCGTCCTCAGATGACTCCCAGACCAGGACAAGGTACAACACATGCAGAAATACACAACCAAAAGATAAAAGCGTGACATTTCAAATTTAATGTGTGGTGTTTGATGAAACTCAGGCCAACGATTCCTTGTTACTGAAATACAACAAAAGGATACACATTAAATTATTTTCTCCACAAAAGAACACATTTTTCTTAATGAATTCCTTTCCTCTCCTCAGAGATTCGGCAGAGGGGGGTGGCAATGAGACCCATGCCAATGGGCACCCCAGCTGCCATGGTAATGACTCCCCAACGTGGAGCACAGACCCCATTGGGACCAGGGGGCACACCTGTGGGTAAGGGGACAAACAGAGATACTTAATGAAGTATGTTGCAGGATCACAGACACCGGGAGCTTGTCAGTTGTGATGTTTCACCGAGGAACATTACAAGTCACATCTCTTGCCGGTCCCTGCAGACTCTCAGTCGACCAGGCTATGGGCGAAGTCAAAGGCAACTGGAATAAACGGCAAGACCAGTTGCCTTTGACTCAGTTCTTTTAGACATCAGTCTCTGTCTTTATTACATGTTGCTCTCCCTCCAGAACCTGTCCCTCTCTCAGCTCCAGGAGGACCACCAGAGAGATCTGCACTGTCTGCGTCTGTCCTCCAGGGGGCAGTACCTAGGACCCCCTGCTCCCCTATACCTGGTGTCGGTACGTTGAAATGGAGTACATCCTTGTATAACAGTGTGTATTTATGTATGAAAGAAGAATTATCAGCTGTAGCTGTATTCTGTGATTTAAATTTGGGGTTTGTTGGATCCAATTACCTGGTTTAGGCCCCACCAGAATGGCAGTACACATCAGAAGTCTGTAGAATTAAATATAAACCTCTTAAACCATCGAAATACACACACTAAATTATTCCTGAATTAAAAAGAGCAATGCATTTTCTGTGTGTGTGTGTACAATAATCTCCCTGTGTGTGTTATTGCAGGCATGCATCCTCCAGGTCCTCCATTAGCAAGACCCATTCTGCCCAAAGACAGAGGAGCTGTGGACCGAGTCGTTGAGTACCTGGTAGGGGATGGACCACAGAACAGGTAAAGACAGTGTTTTTTGTTTTTTTTTAGATCTGAAGCACCTCATGGCAGTAGCTCGTAACATACCAAAGTCATGTCCTCATTTAGCAGTCTGCAGATTCTCCACAAGGGAGTGGTGTTTAGTCGTTGTCAGACTACCTCTATACATGCTAACCTGCCCCATCTATAGTATTGGATCACTATCAAATTGTATTAGTTTAGACCTGTAGATGAAGACATGTTTATGTTGCTTCCTACTGGAAAAATAACTAATAACTACAACTACTGTGAAAAGGAAAAAAAAGCTGCAGCTCATTGTTAGTGTTATAATTGCAGAAGCTTTTAATGTCCTTTCCTGCAGATGGCACACAGCGACATGTCTGCAGATCTACTGCTTCCATAACTTTTCCTACGAGGGTTGGGTAGAACCCTCGATCACAGATAGACCCCATACTTTTCTATTTAGCTTGTACATATTTGACCATATTTGCATTGAAAAGTAAAGCACAGAGGTACACGTCTTCTGGGAAAACAGGTAATCACTGACTGACGTAGGGGCAGATAAATAGAGGTTAACTATTGTGAAAGAACTCCTGGAATACACCGAACATCACAGATTTATGATCTCAAGCAGTCTCTCTCCTTCTGATCTTTCTTCTTTCCTACAGATACGCATTGATCTGCCAACAGTGTTTCTCTCATAACGGCATGGCTCTGAAAGAAGAGTTTGAATATCTAGGTAAGAGAGACAGAAACACACTACCACATTTAGTGAGAAGGACCATCAAGAGAGAACGTAATGCAAATGAAGTTTTTGAGATTACAAACTTCAGGAGATCATTGTAAGGCAAACTGGAATTAGTAACCAGGGGAATCTTGATACTTGGGCTTTGTCCTACTGGGTAAACTGATGCAATCTCCTCTCTAATACCGCCTCTTTCTGTTTCGCTCGCTCTCTCTTGTTTTCTTTCTCCTTCTCTCTCTCTTTATTCTCCTCTCCCCAGCCTTTCGTTGCGCATATTGCTACTTCCTGAATCCAGCTAGGAAAACCCGCCCCCAGGCTCCCAGGCTTCCAGAGTTTAGCTATGAGAGGAGGCTGCGTGCAGAATCACGTTCCCCTGGACCAACACCACGTTCTGGGACAGACACAGAGGAGAGCACGCCCCCTTCTGGAGGTACAGAAGAACACACATACACAGACAAACAGACACAATCAGCAAGCAAGACCAATCAAGACCAGGTCTCCTCAGGTCTGGGAAAAAAAAGCGAAAAAATGTGTTTAAGTGTGTTAAAGTCAAGAGCAATGCTAAAGGGAAGTCCTAATTAAGACTGATGCTGAAATTGTAGAAAAATAAAAGGTTCTACACACTGGAGGAACAATCAGAGATGGACTGAAATAAATATCTGAGATCAGACAAAAAGAAAGGCAACTGAGAAAATTGGTTGAGACTTTGAAAATGTTTACTACACTCCTGAGAGAGACCTGCATACGCACACACACACACACTCATACACTGTTTTTTATGTAACTTACTCCGTGTCCTAACCACCCGTGTCAAATGCTTCTTAGTGTAGCGCTCCAGTTGAATTTTTTCTTTAGTTTGTGTTTGATTCTTTTCCCATCTTTTAATGATGCCAACTTTTATCCTTTTGTAGTTGTTAGTGAGCAGGGAGCCAGCGGAGGTGAGACAGCACCACCTTCAAATATCATCATCTTCTCTGCTACAGGAATCTACAGAGTGTTTTTGTGATTGTAGTTTTAAAACTGAGAAATACATGAGATATAGAATACCTGTCATCTCCTTCAAAGTGATCTCTCAGTGTCTGAAATACAGAGATCAGTAGAAAAGTTTATGCTCTTGCAGACCTGGTTCTTGCCAGATGAGGACGACTTTCTTGTTTGTCGTCATGGTGGTGCAACATAATCAAACCAGTTGGAGGGAAAATGCAAACAAATGTCTTTGAGTGGCATACTGGTTAAAGAGTGTGAGTCATACCTGTTAGTCAGTATCAGTTTGGAAACTGATTCTTCGTTAGTGCACAGTAGAAACAGCAGCGATCAAGCATGCATTTCAGCCGTCTCAACAGCCTGTATCCGTTAGTATCACTGTACATTTCCTTTGTCAGACCTGTGAGCACACTTAACTGTGCAGCATTACAGTGACCAGTGGGTTTAACAGTGTGATCTTGCCTCTAGCCAAGGCTCCGGCTCCGTGGAATATGGTCCACAGTTTCCAGATCCAGCACAGTCCAAAGAACCCTCAGAACCGACCTCTGCAGAGTCCAGGTTCCCCAGACTCTCCTCCTCTCCCTGCACTGTCTGATCTGGCTTAATTTGAACTGATTAATTGATTTGTTTAGCTCCCAAATGAGTCACTTTTCTTGGCTATAGAATCCTATCCATAACATTATAGAGCACAGTCTATGCCTATCACAAATCGCTACTTCTGGTAACACTAAAGCAATAATGGGTTTTAGCAGTTCCTGGATGACTACACCAGACTTTGGTCAAATAGTTTTTACAAGTGCAAATCCGCTTTGGAGATTTGCAATTTCAAGTTCAAAAAAATCACAATTGTAAATGCTTTAACTGAAATCTGATGAAGGATTGGTGGATCAGCTCTAAATATTTGGTGCCACATGAAATAAAATACTTCTTTGACCCAGATTTGGTCTTCACTGAGTGTACAAAATATTTAGACCAACTTTGTAATTGATCAATTTACTATATTTATGTCTAAATTGTCTCAAGAAACCACCTCTGGTCCTCTTCTACGCCTACATTTGGTCAAAAACAGATTGGAGTTGTGTCTGTTTGAGTCACTTCATGTAAAAAAAAAAAAACATCAGTGTCTAATATTTCGTGCACAAAGTGTCATTTTTGTGTTTAATCCCCATTTGGATGGGATATATTTCCTGAGGGGAGCTTGAGTGATTTTAATTTAAGAGCGCTGATTAGTTATCTTAACACATTTTCTCTTGATCCCAGTTTTAATTACAGTGTCAAATACCTCCGATTAGGTGAACATGTTGTTCATCCTGAAATTTTAAGTCCCATTTAAGTCAGCATATGTCTGAGATTTCATGCATCCACACCTCTGTTTCCATTTATTTTTAGTTCAGCAGGTGACGTGCGTCATGTGATTTTTCCCTCAGAATATCCTCGATTATCACAAACCGCCATCTGTAATTGGACTGTGTGATCCAGAGCAATGAGTTTAGTAGAAGAACAGAGCAAATATTTTATTGCCTATCTCCTCCTGGAATATTAATCCTTTCCAAACAGGACTCAACAAGTCTTCCTTTACGCCACAGGCTGGACAGATTACTTTCTATTTAACGGAATGAATCTTCAAGTATGCAAATAATGGTGCATGTCGATGAATCTCATTTGATTTTTTAGATCCACAGTGAAACATGCTAATCATTTTATTAAATTGCAATGATTCTAACAATGTAATTATATTCCTGACATATGTGTATCTGAAACAGCAGAGCCTCTGTTGTTGTTGACGCTGACAGATATTTCTCAGTTTTAATTACCCTCATGAGGCTTTGTTGTTGAACTCCGTTGTCAGTCAACTCTTGTTTAACTGATGTTTATCTTAACAAAAGGAATGCCGCTAATTTCCTTTGATTTATCACTGTTTTTAACTCCCAACAACCAATCGTTTGATGTATTCACATAATCTTAAACGCTCACTCTTTCTCTCTTACCTCCACCTTTTCTCTCACCCTTCTGTCTCTTCTCTTGCTGGTTATTTACATGTCTGACTTGCACTTCTTCTCCTCAGATGAGAAAGAGATTGGGGAAGAGGAAAGACCCACCAAAGAAATAGAGAGTGAGATCCAATCAGAGGAGCCGCAGCCACAGCAGCAGCAGCAGCAGCAGCAGCAGAAGCAAGAGGAGGAGGAGGAGGAGGAAGGAGAAGAAGAAGAAGTGGTTCAGGAGGAGGAGGAGGAGGAGGAGCAGGAAAAGGTGGAATCAGAACAAAGTCACAGCGCCCCCTGTGAGACAGAATCTCAGCCATCATAGTTGCACAGAGTCCAGAGGAGGACCAGGAAGGACTGATTATTCTGTCCAGACTAAAGGTGTTGGTATTGGCCATGATAGACAGGTGGCATTTTAAAGCAATATGGCAGAGCAAGGATTGCCATTAATAGTAGTTTGATATATTTCTTCCCTGCAACCAAAAACTCAATCAATCTCATTTGTATTTCAGTTTGAAGCGTTTAGTTTCCATTTTTTTCGTGTGTGCCTAAATTCAACTGTTCAATTGTAGATGCAATTTCCTGACTCTCAAAGTCAAAAGCCGTCATACTGAGATGAAGCAGGTATGGACGGTGATGATGCTGATTAAATAAATGCAACATATTCTTAATGAAGAACATAATGCAGTATGAGGATCAAAATTCTTATTTATGAAATTGTTTATGTTAAAATTGCCTAACCGTATTGCCTAAAAATGATGCCGACATATCATGGCCTTTTAACAGTTTGATTGGTTGACTGGGAAGGTGTTAGATTGATGATTGTAGTTTTAATCCGAAAGCTGTTTCCTGATAGAGTAGTTGGCTGCTGATAGTGCTCCTTATGTGGTGACTGACAAGCTGTCATAGGTCAATAGTTTATAATTTATAATGTAAGGTTCTTTTTAAGTAGTTGGCCACTGTATGATTTTATTAATGAAAAGTGTTATGATTTTAGATATAACTGCTGGTTCACAAATGGTTTGTCTTCAGATGCGGCAATAACACAAACATACTTAAATCTAAATTCCTTTATTAACTCTTATTTCGGTAATTTATTTTTTCACTCAGTTTGGTTTGTGTATATTTTGCTTAATGTCACAGTTACTCATAATGGAAATATTAAGTGTAGCACATACATGTTATTTATTGTTTTTGTTGGGTAATGTACAGAATTCTTCACTTAAGTTCTCGAGAGATCATAAAATCCAACAAAGTGCATTTTAAAGGACCAGTGTGTTGGATTTAGTGACATCTAGTGGTGAGTTGGCAGATTGCAAGCAGCTGAATACCCCTCATCCTCCCCTTCCAAGCATGTAGAAGAACCTACGGTGGCCTCGAAAAACACAAAAGGCCCTCTCTAGAGCCGGTGTTTGGTTTGTCCGTTCTGGGCTACTGAAGAAACATGGTGGTGCAACATGGCGGCCACCCTGGAAGGGGACTCTATGTAGATATAAAGGTCTCATTCTAAGGTAACGAAAACACAGTGATCCTTATTTTCAGGTGATTATTCATTAATGAAAACATACATATGAATATCATGTTTCATTTCTGCCAAGTCTACTAAATTCTACACACTGCACCTTTAAGACAAACCTGTTGTGAATCAGGACGTCATCGATCGTGTTTACAGAATATGCATACAAGTGTACTGGTAAGTTACGAGAGTACTGCTATGACTTTTTTGTCTCCTATTTTTAATCCCCCATACAGGCTCTTCTAGCCTAATGATTAAAAATCTTGGATAACTTTGTTATACTCACATTTTTACCAAACACTGATGCATGTACGCATTATATCATGCTGGGTTTTTTAACTGTTTTTTTTTTTTCATGATGTTTTAGCAGCTTATTCCAGACAAGGTGTATCTGGGAGCAGTTACCCAGAACACAGCTAATATTCTCCTCACTAGGAGCAGAGGTCGTATACATGGACTGTTGTTGACCATTCATGCCTTTTTTTTTTTTTCCTATTTGTCGGTGAGGGAAGTTAAATGCCGAGTAACTTTTTTGACAACAGCAAATTATTTCCAGTAATGTTAAATGACCCACTTATTACTGCAGCTACCCAGAACAGAAGAGTGTGTAGCAGCCAATAAATGAACTCTGTGTTTTTTAGCAGATGCATGTGTTTGTTTGCAAGCTTTTCTAAATCTGAAGTATGAACTGACTCTCGTAGGTTATACTGAATGATGAAAGAAAGACGACGTAGACTCATCAGGTCTGCAAAATCAGTCAGACTTCACAGAAATAATTTGACTTCCTCATCAAGCTTTTGTTGTCGTGTTGGTTTTATGAAGATTTTTCTTTGACATGCAGCTTGTCAACCTGAGCTAACAATACTTAGACAGAAGCAGTCTGATTAAACTTAACCTCTGAACATTTGGCAGGTGAAGAAACCGGAGCTAAAACTGCCGATTTATCCCTATCTAGTTATTGCCAATTGTAGTTCTTACTAGTATTATTATTTGCCAAACGCTCTGGTGTTTTATCTGTATTTCCTGACTTCATTTGCACTGTTTATTTTCTTAGTATTTATTTGGCCATATTATGTTTTAATCTATAGTTCAGGTATCGCTGCACTGTTTGATTGTAGACATTTAGAACTAAATCTATACTTGCCTTGCTACTGTCACATCTATTTAAAGGTACTTCCCTGGTTTGGGGTTCTGTAGCTTTCATGGTGCTGCAGATAAGCATGTGTTTTAAAATTGAAATTGTTTTCTTCTAATGTCTGCCTTGGTTGCTGCTGTTATTTTCATTGGTTTACAGTGTAATCTGCTCTATGTGTAGCCACTATAGCAACATCAAATTAAGGAGGTTTATGGTTCATTTAGCCAGCACTGGCACTTAGTGTTTTTGATGATAACCACTTTTATTCAGTTATTAAACAGAGCCAAAAAAAAAAAGTAAGTCTCTATGCAAATATTAATATGTCTCATCACCTGTGTTGTACAGGTGTGGTCCCAGAAACACAATCAGTTCTTGTGGGGTAGACAGTCAACACATTAAATTCTATTTAAAGTGTGTACTTGAATGAGTTCAGTTTCTGATTTTCAGACTGTTTCTGTATGTTTCTAATTAGTTGTTGACCTCCTCGAAACCTTGTAGCAACCCAGAATTATTTTGCAGAAGCTGCTCATAATGGTTTGGGCCGGCCTGCTGAATCTATACATGGGAGCTTAAATGTTTTTGGACTAAGCTTTGCTGAATGTTTAGGGGAGCGCATAATGAATTGAAAGCCTCCAATCGACCACAGCTTGACATTTTGTTTTAGTCCTGTTATTTATCTTCACCAGACAGCCGTTGCATCATTATGCCTGTACCAGCTCACTGACTTGCGGTCAGCTGAATGCTGTCAGTGTTAACAAGCTTTCTCCATAATGTGTGCTGGTAATGAAAATGTGGTGAAAGTTCAAAATATAAAGCTGCCACTTTGATATTATAAAAAAATCTATAATTCTCAACAAGATATCTCACATACTGACATGTAATATCTGTTTATTTTTTTGTATTTGTAGGTTTGTTTTGCTCTGATAGATTTATCGGGCACATTTCTGCCAACGCTGGTTGTCATTAAGTGTGCGCATGGCACGCCTAATAAAAGTTTTTCAACGACAAAGGAAGGCAATTGTTATTCTGTTGTGGTTCTGAAATGCTGTCCCCATCCATTTCACAGATTAATTTAGTTTCTGCCCCAAATGTAACTGTCTTCAAGGTCAGTCACCGCCCACTGCACCCACCCATAACCCATGTGGGGCATCCCATGAATCCCAATCAGAAGCTACAGTGTTGTTTTTAAGTTAGAAGATAGTTATATAAAAATGTAAGCTTCAATGATACAATATATTATCTAAGAAGTCTGAGATTTGGATAACACTACCACTATAATATGAAATATGAATATGAAAAATGCTAATAGGACTTCACAACTATTACACAACTGCAAATATATAAAAAAATCAACAACTTTGCTGTATCATCAAACTAAAAGGAAGGTCTTCTTGTCTCTTGTCCAAAGGAAACAGCTGCAAAATAAATCAAGTTGCTGTTGAAACGGGCAACAACACTGCAGCAATGACATTTTAAATTTATGAATTTTTTCACATCCATTGCTAAACAACCTTCCTTTTCAATGCCACAGTTTTTATTGGTTACTTTGGCACAATTACATCTGCACAAAACACACAAATCAGCTTTGATCCCTTTCCCCCTAAAACAAAAAAATACTGATACGTCATTATCACTTTGGTCACTGGTGGAAAATCACTCACAACTTATAGACTTCAGCTTTTGTTGGCTGTACATTCACTACTAACCTACAATAGACTTCAGGCCCATTGTTTTTGTTTTTTTACAGATATTCACTGAAAAACAGGCAGATTTTCAGTTTGTGGTTGAAAAATCATGTAACGAAAAACAATACTGGAAACTAATGAGCCATTAAACTGTACAACAGTCAGTGACAAAACAAACCTCGCCACTAACCCATGAATATTTGAAGAAGAAAAGACCAGAATTTTTGCACAACTCACAACCTTCAACAACACATAAATATGAATGAGAAGTTAGGAAGTCAATTGAATGTCAAGCAAAACAAAACAATAAAATTTCCAGACTGGAAAATATCTCGCCTGCACTCATAGACCAAGGTAATGTCATCAACCAGACTCAGTCTATAAAACTGGCAATAAAATTGGACTGAAATGCAATGAAATTAGCTCTGTTTGGAACTAGCCGAACAAGTGATGTTTCTTCATAGACCTTAGAACTAATGGAGACAGAATATCACATCTATTCTCATGTGCTCATTATAGTTAAAATGAAAATTCATGTTAAAAGCCTTTTTTTCTATTTAAACCACAAAACTGATTACTACCATTTGTTAACGGTAATAAAATACAATCATCAAGCCTGAGTGGCAGAAATAAACACTGTAGAAAAAATCTACTATGGGTCAGGCCTCTACAGCAAGTTGAGCTTGATGAGTCTCCCAGCAATAGAAGGCAAACATCCCGATGATGCACATGGCTATGAACACACAGAGCAGGATGTGGTCAAAAACCATGGCAACAAACTTCCACTCCTCTGCCCCCTGGAACAAAACAAGACGAGGATGAGTGGAAATCATGCGCTGGACTACTTTTTGGCTAGGCCGAGTGACTTCCTTGAGTCTACACTGTTACCTGGCAACCTCATGGTGACATGAATTCAGGAAGTCACTGTGAAATTTCATTTATTTTTCATTATTATTGCAAAAAAAACCCACATTTAACCCATGATAGTCTGTCACTACATTTGGATGCAGATGCAGATAAAAAGTTTTTAACATTTTGAGGATTTTGCAGCCTTGGTAGAGGCTTTTAACCGAATTCAAGGCTGTTTTATGAATTTTATGAACTTGAGTGGATTGATGAACTTGTATCCATAATTCATGCAGGTGTTGTCTTACGTTGTTAGATTACTCGTCTGATTTCATTGTCTCAGAGATGTACCTCACTCCTTCAATGGCACTGGATCATGGGACGGAGAATACCCACATTGCAGTGATGCAAAAGTTTCTGCACAACAGTGAAGATGGGAATGGTACTGAGTGCGTCACTTTAGGTCCAAGTACTGGCAATCCAAGGATCTAATGCTGGTGATGCACCTCGCAAAATGAATGCACCCAGTTTTGGATGGACCATTTCAACCAGCTGAAAGCAGATGGCTATTTTGTTGACAGCTTCATAGACAAATCACTGATCCAGTTTTGCTTCCAAATGCCATACAGGTACAGTATCCTAAAAACCTTTTGCTTATCAACACAGATTTAACTATAGCCATTTTCAAATATGAACTCCGGACAATATCCGAAGAATCAGTTTCGGATATCTTTCAGACATGTAGCGTACAATAGGAGATTGTCCATGTCAGACTCGTTCTCACCTACCCTTGGTTTAGACAAGGGGTGTAGGAAGCAGGACATGATGCTGATGAAAAGTACGCTGCGGTTGTAATTCAGTGTTTTTAAGCTTTTTGTCAGAAATAAAAACGGCTTTTATTTTACGACAAATCACAGGAAGTCTTCCCTTCCATTAGCGTGTTAAGGCCCAGTCAAAACAATGCAGCGTAGCTGGCCTGTTGCGTTTGTCAAGCACCAGTCACATGCGTAAAGTAGTGGCTGTGGATGAGAGGGGAGTTGACTGCTATAAGTCAAAGACGTCATATTTAAGTTGATGTTCTGCATATTCAATAGTTGTTTGATAAATTGCGTGTACCGTCTCCCTTACTGTTGGATTTTGTTGCACTTACAGCAGCGACCAGTTGTAACCCGCTTCCTCGCTGTGAATTCAGTGCTGTATTCACACATGGGCTCAATCGGACATTACACAGACTTTGTACTAGGAAGCTGGCAGGTCCATTTAATTTAAAGTCCATTTAATGACCGGTCTGACTGATTCAGACATTTGCGTTCACATATACAGCTCCTTCAGGTAATGTCCGGATACCTTCAGGGTTGCAGTGCATGTGCAGTGTAACCCCTAGAATTTTTTTCAAGCCCGAAAAAACCCCAAATGGACGAGGCACACGGGATGGCATATTCACGTGGTCATCCTCGGTCAGGTGAAATTTATATTTGCATTCAAATTTTTGTTTGCTTGGTATATTCAAGACTTAAAGCAAAGTGGTCACAAGGAGAGGATGACTTAATAAGCTGTATTTATTGCATAAAAATAAGCTGCCCCTCTCCCCATCTGTATTTTTGCTTGACTCCAGAGTTTTGGAGAAAAACGTTGATATATTTGTTTGTCCGTCACCCTCGTAAGAGCTTTTTTTCTTTTTAGGTGGTGCCATGCTCACATCAGCTAACCTGCATCCCATATGCGCTCGCTCTCTGCAGTAATTTAAAGGGATTCTGATAGCAGTGGCACTCGCATCACATCCCAGGCAACGACACAGACGTTGACTCATGTTTCAGAACAGTGTTGCACAGAGGCTCCCAAATGCTATTGATTGTTGATTTCTGAATGAATGGGTATTTGGCATTATTTTTGGCATTCAAAAAAACATTTTTTTGGCCTGGTAGGGGGTCTCGTTGGCCCGGTGGCCCACTGGGCCTGTAAAATTATAGAGGAAACACTGCTACAGTTTTGAAATGCTGGCAGCAGGTCTCCGAATAACCTGAATATAAATTCAATGTGAGATCTGTCACATATTGTTTTCTTTCTAGAATTGAATATGAATGCTCTAATGGTCAAAACACCATCAAATCTCATTCCTAAGTCTTCAGTTAGTACCTCTTTCCTCTTCCTTCCCACACTGATAAGCTGTATTAACTGCAGTCCCACGGTGACCACTACAGCTTCACTGAAGTGGTTTACAGGGCGAACCACCTTGTTGTAACCAGTAAACAGGTTTTTCACCAGACGAGTCTCATCTTCTGAGCAGAATACTGGACCTAGAACAAACAGACATACACAAAAATTAAGTCAGGCATAGCTGAATGGTTACTGTGCATACCACATAACTGCAGCGTCCTTGGTTTGATTCCTGCCATGGACCTTTGTTGCATGTCATACCCATCTCTCTCTCACCATGTTCCCTTTCTGCCTCTTCACTGCCCACTGTCTAATTAAGGCATAAATGCCATAAAAATAATCTAAAAAAATATTAAGTCAGTCTTTACTTCTTTATTTGATGGAAGTCAGAGATCAATCAGGCAGTGCAGCGTTTCCCGCTAATTACCACAGTGGCAGTCCGCCAGTTTCATAATGAACCAAAAATATTTTCACACTTCTATGTGTGTTTATCAGTCATTTACTAAGTCATCTACAGATCTTTTTTGTTTTTTATGTGCAAATAGGTTTCTTTTTTTTTGGTCACACTGATCAATAAGGAGAGGAAAGACAGTTTCTGACTGCGAAAGTTTGGAATTAAACTTTAAATACTTCAAATTTAACAATGTGATATTTATGCTGTACAGAAACTCTGGTTCACACATTCATTGCAAATGTTATTCTGGGCTCTCTGGCTGAGGTACACAGTGAGTATGACATATTGTCATAGCCAGCTGATGACCATGTGCCCACATATATTTTCATACCGGAATTGAAATCACAACTCGACGTGACAGGGAAGCCAGCAGATTGCATTTAACTGTGATTCACACACCAAACATTTCCCGAGCTTACCAACCTGAAACCCTTCAATGTGAAAGAGACAGTGAATGGACAGGAAGGTAGAAAGACAGGAAGAGAGAGACATTATCAGATGACAGACAGGGGGCAACAGGCTGATACAGACGGATCAACAGCAACAGCAGTCAAGTGACTGGAATTCCACATTGGTAAAAAGTCTCTGTACTGAATGTCCTATGAGCTGTCTGCAATCAAGTCTGTTTCTGTATAAGTCCTTGGAGCAAGGTTAATCTGAGTGATCAGAGGGTCTTTGGGAAAACGAGCCCTGGCCATCTCACTTGACATTAAGTCTGGATCAGTTAGAGTTCAGAACATTTAACCTGCATTTAACACCTCTTCATACAAGGTGGGTGTTTCCAGCCAACAGACTCACAGTTGCTCTTAGACCATGCCTTAGTGAGCCCATAAATTAATCTATGCCTATGCAGTGAAAATATACTGCGGCCCACTAACAGCCTAGACCAGCTTCACTGGTCCTGCGGCTTCCTATAAGTGAAGGCTGGTGTATGAACAGATGAAAAATGACAATATAGTAAAACATAGTTGTAATGATATCAAATAATGTCTTCATAGGAGATGTTATAATTAAAAGCTTCAGCTAGTAAATATTTTTCAAAGTGGACATGTAGCATCCGGGAATAAAGCCCTTCAGATGATTTACTCAGCAGCATTTTTTATTGCACATCTGCAGTGATGCAGATAATGTCCCACTGGTGGCTTACAGGCTGCATCCATTCATCCTGACACACCAGCTCTATCTGGCCATCAAATCAATTTGTCATTGGTGTTTCATAAAATGTGCCAGTGCCCAAATCACTGAATTTGAATGGATAAATAAAAGTAAAATACAATAATAAAATAATAGATTATCTGAATCTCTCTGAAGACTGAATGCTCGTATAGACAGAAAAAAGAGATTGATTCAGTGCATGATAATCAAAAATCTGGTAAAATCAGGTATGCTACTGATAAACCTTTTAAATGAAAACAAATTACTCACAGTTGTGTGGAGCATAAAAGATATTTTATTCATGAAGCACTGACTTAATTTAAAAAAGTCTTTCTTTGCCATTTTAGATTAAACTGCATGTTATAGTAGAAATATAATGCAGAAATATGCATGACACATCTGCAAAGTGCTCCACGTTTAGGGAAGGCAGGAAATTGGTGAGGAAATTTTCCCACCGGTTAATAAACCTGTGACATCACCGGTGTTACTGCTTACACCAGACATTATACAAGGTAAGGTATTTGTCGATGGCACTCAGTATCTATTGAGTGCTTACTTTGATCTTTAACTTAAAATTTTTAGTTTAGATCTTCCCCTTACTTATGAGTTAGTGACAGCGGGTTTCAGGCTGCTACTGCTCAGGATCATCAGCAGGTTGTCCTTCATGTACAGCTGGGCTGCGGCGCACACAGACGCTGGGATGAGCCAGAACCGCCGCTTAGAACTAGAACTGGAGCAACCCACTTGCCATCTGCAGAAAGACACACCAAGAGCAGGCAGAGAGGGGGAGAGTTTCTGTTGAAAACAAGCACCGAGACCCGGGAAACATGAGAGCAGCTGCTCGCTAACAGCTACGTGTGTTTACAGCAGAGAGCTGGAGGGAGGACAGATGTCTCACTCTGCTACTCTGTGCTGCGAATCTGCTGCTGCGGATGGTCACAGAGCAGATACTTTGAGTTTATAATTGTTGTGTCCATCATCTGACTAAGTATTAATAAAACGCTTAGTATTTTACAAATTAGAGTTTTTTTAAATTTGATGAACGTGGGCACTGATATACGAAAATGAATTAAATGGGTTTTATTCCTATTAAAAAAAGCAAAATGATGGTGGGGGTGGTGCGCAAGTAATGTAATCGATGTACTTGTAAGGTCACAGAATGAATTCCTCCAAGAGACGGTGTGTGCATCAACAAGCATGTGTCCTGTCCTGGTGTCCTTGAATAAAGACTCTAATCCATAACTTTTCACTGACTATAAATCACTCTGGGAGAGAGTCCTGAGAGGACATCAGCCACAGTAAATGCCTTAGATATGAATGCAGTGAGGGATGCTAACAATGCTGAGCTGCCTCTTTTAGGGTACCTGAAGGACAAATGCTAGCATACTCGCACAGAAAGCAACAGGCTGAATTTCAAATTCAAAGATCCAGTTGTAAACTGTTGTTTAACGATGTGAGGAAAAGTTGTGGCTAATATGATGTCATATGATATTATATACGACTCAGAATCATATCAGATAAGAATGATGATTCCTCTTTCCCCCACTGCTAATATCTTTTATACTGTGCTAGCTACCCCTTTAATACCTCTGGTTGTATTAGGCCAGTGTGGGAAATGTTGCAAATCAAAGAGCAGGTCTGGTTTATGGCAGTATTGGATTTTTACAATTTGCATCAATGTAATGAAGCACTTTGATGCGTTATTTTATCCATAAACTATTTCTGTACAAAAAAATATAAAAAGTTACATGTACCATTATAGAGGATTTTATTCATATTGCCTACCCCTAGTGTGCATTTTTTCATGTGTCAGGAAGCTTTCTCTTGTTTCTGAGCATGGCCACTTGATACATTAGTACAGTCTCTGGAGAGAGAGAGGAAATAAATAGCTTAAAAACATGTTTTAGCTGTGGTTAGTTGTATCTATCTTTGGTCCAAGGGAACAAGACTATATTTACCCGTTTTCCGAGAAATTTTCAGGACCTTCACTGTGACAGCTGGACCAAAAAACATAACCAAGAGGGTTGAAATATTAAGGCTCACACACACATGCACACACAGGAAGACTCACCAGCAAATACACAGAGAGTCCATGCCAGCAAGATCTGGACCTTTGGAAGGCTCATATCTCCACCAGATGTTTGTACAAAAGCCCTGAAATCTACAGCATCAGTTTAATAATGTTTTGTTAGCCAGTTAGCAAGTTGCAAGCTAACCTATCAACGATGTTACACAGAAGCAGCCATATGCACTAAAGCTGTAGCAGTCAGTTTGGAGTTAAAATGTGTTGTGGGACGGTGGATTCTGAGCACTGGTTTCTCATGAAAAACTCTGTTCCACCTGCCCCACCCAACGACATCCCAACCTCTCATCCCACCACTTCAAGGCATCGGTGACAGCTTGGAGTGTGTGTGTGTGTGTGGGTGTGTGTATATATATACCTCAGGTTGTTATGTACCCATGGAAATTAGAACAAGTTATCTAATCATTATGGTTTTAGAACAATGACCCATCAAAAAAAGTTAGTCCTACAGCACAACTTACCCCAAGGTAGGGGTAAAATGACGATCTACAGGTAAATTCTGCTACTATTAAATACTGATATAAAAATGACACAAATTCAAACAATTTTGAGATAATTTTGAACTTTATTAATGCCATCAATTTAACAAAGGAAAAAACTCATACTTTTAAGTAAAATAATATGTTTGTGTCTGGTTGTTCAACATGTTACCGAAACATTTTCAGTAAAGATTAAACTGTGATCTTTGTGTGTTAACTACAGAAAGAATGTGAGTGTAAATGTGCTTTTGTGTATACAGACAGGTGACAGATTAAAAACTAGTACAGGTCTGAATGCTTGACCCCTACAGTGAGGGGATCCGGTGGCTCTGTTATGCTGTGGGGGGCATTTTGCTGGTATGGTTTGGGTTCACTTGTACCCTTAGAGGGAAGGGTCACTGCAAATCAATACAAAGTTGTTCTGAGTCATCACCGTCATCCTATGATGAAACATTTCTTGCCTGATGGGAGTGGTCTCTTCCAGGATGACAGTGCCCCCATCCATAGGACACGAGGGGTCACTGAATGGTTTGATGAGTATGAAAATGATGTGAATCATATGCTATGACCTTCGCAGTCACCAGATCTCAACCCAGCTGAACAACCTATGGGAGATTTTGTACTGACCATCATCAAAACACCAAATGAGGGAACATCTTTTGGAGGAACAGTGTTCATGCCTCCAGTAGAGTTCACAGACTTATAGGATCAATGTCAAGGTGTATTGAAGCTGTTCTGGCGGCAGTTAGCCCAACACCTTACTAAGACCCAACATCACTGGCAGGTTTTACCCCACAACCTCCGTTTTGACAAAACTGTTTCACAAAGTAGTTCAGATCCACAATTATCTTAAGTTTATGACATGTAATAATGTCCAAAACTTATCTATTTTAATTAAGATACAAGACTGATAACTTTAGTAACATGATGAATTCACTTGGCATGACAAAAATCTTTTTTTTTGTTGCTTTTTTTTTGCTTACCACTCTCTCCATGTGCTTGAGTCCAAGATGGATTGAGTAATGTGAACTATACTTTCTTAATTTGTGGTCACATGATTACTTTTGTTTATGGTTACTTAGATAAAGGGGATGGCTCATTTTACCCACTGGCTCCGTTTACCCTTTTCTCCCCTACACTTTTCTTACGGGAATGACTCCAGCATAGCATCTAATATCAGTCTATAAAACTGGCAATAACATTGGACTGAATTACAATGAAATTAGCTCTGTTTGGAACTAGCTGAACAAGTGATGTTTCTACATAGACCTTTACTCTAAACTGATTGTCTCAGCTCTTGACTGACTAATGGAGACAGAATATCACATCTATTCTTATGTGCTAATTATAGTGAATATGAAAATTCATGTTAAAAGCCTTTTTTTCTATTTAAACCACAAAAAAACAAACAAACTGATTACTATCGTTTGTTAACAGTCATAAAATACAATCATCAAGCCTGTCAGACTGAGTGGCAGCAATAAACATTGTAGAAAAAAAAGAGGAAAACTGTTAATGACAAGAATGGCTTCAAATATGACCCACCTAGATCATAAGACTCAAGCCTCTGAGATGTCTGGATTTGCCTTTTACTGCAGTTTCCTCAATGTCAGTAAATATTCAGTACACATTCAAAGGTGACACAAGAATAACAACACATTACAGCATTTTAAAATCAACTCACACTGTGTCTGTTTGTGTCTAAAAGAGACAGACACACCCCGAACAGTCCAGTGACAAACACTTTTCAGCTGTATCTCCAAGTATGACATCTATTCTGATCTCACACACATTCACACACACACACACACACACACTGACACACACACACACACACACACACACACACACACACACACAACTCCTCTATCGGTCAGGCCTCTACAGCACGTTGAGCTCGATGAGTCTCCCAGCAAAGACGGCAAGCGTCCCGATGATACACACGGCCATGAACACACAGAGCAGGATGTGATCCAAAACCATGGCAACGAACTTCCACTCCTCTGCCGCCTGGAACAAAACAAGATGAGGATGAGTGGAAATCATGCTCAGGGATTTCTGACTTTGAATATCCATAATTTGGGTATTTACTAATGAGTAAGTGACACTCTGATGATGTCATAGGTCATTTTGCACCAGTGATATAGACGGTTTGGCTTTGTCTCTGTTCACATCGATGAGGTCAGTGTGGTTGATGCTCTGTGGGAATTTTGCTGCTTTATGTTTTAATGTTTGATTTACAGACACACAAGAGACTTGTCAATGTGGTAAATTATTTAAAGACCGGTTGCTGAAAGCAATAATAATAAGTGGTATTCAGAAAATTGCTAATTTTTGCCACATCACTGGTTAGAGGGTTCTCCATGTGTTTCTGTCAAAGAGGTTATGTTTTTGATTTGTTTGTAATTTTCACTATTTTTTTTTTTTTTTAAAAAAGGCACATTTAACCCATGATAGTCTCTCACTATATTTGGATGCAGATGCAGATCAGGATGCTGATAAAAGGTTCTAAACATTTTGAGGATTTTGCAGCCTTGGTAGAGGCTTTTAACTGAATTCAAGGCTGTTTTATGAATTTCATAAACTTGTGTGGATTGATACACTTGTATCCATTATTCACGCAGGTGTTGTCTTACGTTGTTAGATTCCTCGTCTGATTTCATTGTCTCAGCGATGTACTTCACCCCTTCAATGGCGCTGCGGACATCAGGGTTTTTAATGATGGGAGACTGGTAGGTGACACTGGTGGGGGCGGGGTTACCTGCAGGTTGTAGTTGTGGGGACACACAGAAAGATTTTTCATGTTTTAATCAGTTTCTCCACATCTGGAGTCTGTTGGCATTAACTAAAACATTTCCACGGACGCTCACACCTGAATAGCATAACATGTACACCATATACAAATCTGTCTTTCTGTCCAGAACATGTAAAGTACCGCTTATCTGTCAAATTATTTTGTGTGATCTGTCATGTAGTTGTAGCCTTGCCTGAGATGTCAGAGATGTCCATGTCAGTAGGGAACAACCTTTTCTGTCGGATCTCCTGACTGGGACGCTTCATAGTCGAGAAGAACATCATGTTGGGAATTGTTTCGATGAAGACCTGAGTGACACACGGATGCAGACATTGATTTCACTTCTTTCAAACTGTTTTTTTTTATGAGTAACATATTACAACAACAGCATTTCTCACATTATCTCAAGTAAAACAAAACATGAACCTTGCGGATCCACACGGGCATGGTGTGCGTGCTGGGCGATCGGTGATGTGTGTTGATGACGATGACAGTGATGATGATGGAGGCGATGACAAATACCATAGTGAACAGCATGTATTTCCCTATGAGAGGAACGGCACTGGAGGTGGAGGGGATCAGCTCCACAATAACCAGCAGGAACACAGTCAGAGACAGCAAGACAGAGATGGAGAGAGTCATCTTTTCACCTGGAGACAGATC
Source organism: Thunnus maccoyii (assembly GCF_910596095.1). NCBI lineage: Eukaryota > Metazoa > Chordata > Actinopteri > Scombriformes > Scombridae > Thunnus > Thunnus maccoyii. The sequence goes on along the minus strand of NC_056546.1, from coordinate 6,601,208 downwards.
AACACATAAGACAGTTTACTTTTAGACTGTAGGTTATGATGCTTTGTCTGATTTTTTTGAATCCACGCTTACATTTATCTTACACTTGATTGCACCTGCATGATTTGCTTGTTATGATTTGAGTGATGGGTTTAGAGGACTGCATTATTAGTAGCTTGTAGTGTTGTGTGCTTAAGTTTATGTAATTCTGGGACAGTTTGATTTGGTTTGTGTTTTCTGGGTTTTGGTTTTCTGTTACTCTGTGTTTCCTTTGTGTGTTCATGTGCTCCTCCTTACACCTGCCCTGCATTCGTCCTTGTTAGCCCTGCCCTTGTCTCAGTGTTCTTCCCCAGTCTGCTGTCACCTTCACACCTGCCCTGTATCAATCTCGTCAGCCCTGCCCTGCTCCCAGTGTCTTCCCAGCCTATCAGCTCCAAGCCTGCCCCTGTGTCTTGTCACCGGTTCCTCATTGTCTGATTAGTTTATAGTTTGTATTTAAGGTCTGATTTCAGTTGAGTTTTGTTGGATCATTGTTCTGTCTTGTCCTGTTGAGCCGCTCAGCCAGCTTCTGTTTTGCCTGCCAAGTCCCAAGAATAAAGAAGGTTTTCTTCAAGCCTGTGTTTCGGTCTCTGCATTTGGGTTTGTTCCTGCTACTCCACATGGCGATCATGTATACACTCCAAAATCTACATACCAGAGTCAGTAGGCAGGTAGAAGACCAGTCCGGTGAGAAAAGAGAACAGCATGCAGGGAATGATGACGTTGACGATGAAATAGAGAGGCAGCCGCAGCATCAGGAAATGGTAGGTGATGTCCAGGTATGGTGTATCGGGGCAGCAGGTGTAGTACACCCAGTGTTTCCAGCTCCTGTAGTCCTTCAACACCCATTCACCAGACTCCATAAAGTTACTGAGGTCTGGCCGATCATTGTCCTAAAAGACAGAAGAAAGGGAAATAATGTATGTTAAACTCTGGTGTTTTCATATTCAGCTTTTTAATAACTAGTGATTATGGATTAATATGTAATTAATTTTGCAAAACATGCTTGCAGTCTTCTTATTCATGCACTATTTTTGGAAGTTTTAGAGCCCTATCTTACACCTGGCGTTAAGTGGCGCCAAGCGTGATGCAAGTGTCTTTGTTAGTTTAAGACCGACGCGGTTGTCATTTTCCGGTCCAGCGCCCACTTTGTTTAAATAGCAAATTCACTTGCGCCCATCAGAGCACCTATGGGTGTGTTGGTCTTAAAATGAGGTGTGGTCAGGCGCATTGTTGGCACATTGCTATCTTGAGGCAGCAGGGAGCGATTGCGCTACACCAACAAAAACCTGGTCTGAAGTCAATGGCACAGTGTTATTTTAAGGGCGCATCATCAAAATAGTAATATGCACCTACATAGGCGGGTGCACAACATACACTCTGCTTGTTACACACACACACACACACAGGACGCACAGCAGCGCACAGACATGCAAAAGATTACAAATAAAAGAATCACAACGTGAAAGATTATTATTGTGTACATCAACATATTTTAAAAAATACATGTCATTATGGTTAGTCATAATATTTATCAGAATTAACTAATTGGATGAAATTGTCTCATTATTTGACCAAATCATGGCAATACATGTATGTATTTAAACAGACCCGTCAGGTTGAGGGTGTCTGTCAAGACCCAGTTAACGGATATCAACAACAGATCAGACACAGACCGACTTTCCTGCTACATCAATACATGAGGACATAAACATGGGGAAATAAATGAGGTGAAAACAATGATTAAACTAAAGAAGGAAATACATCTGCACAGCTTCTAGCTGCTGCCAGAAGCAGGATCAGCACCTTGGAGAGCCATCTGCTCGTGCGCTTTCACTTCATGCACGAGCAGATCCATTTCCTCGGCAGAGAAGCGTGCCTTCTTACTACTTGGCAAATGTGCCATTACAATAGCAATCTGCCAAAGTACAAGCACACCTGGCTTTTAAAGGGAATGGGAGATGACACTGTGTTTGGTTTATTGCATGTGACGCCCAAAACACACCCATGATTACTCAAGAGATTAAGTACAACCCTTTTGAACCATGCGCCTGGCGCTGCAACCATTTTTTCTGCTGTTAAACTAGCAGAAGTGGATTTGGACACACTCTAAATGCACTTGTGCCATGCACTTCAGACCGTGCGCTTTTGATCAACTAGAGTGTGATGACAGCAGTGATAGGATGGTTAATCATTTTTTAAGATGGATTGTTACTACATCTGTAGTACATTTGAAACAAAAGACAATTCATTTCATCACAACCTTTCATACTTATCTGTCTTGACTCATCTTGCAGAATGTGTAAATGCTTCTATCAACCCTATAAATGTATGAGTTACACTCACTGGGTTGATGACGACCAGCAGTCCATCGTATGTCCAGGTGCCCAGTTTCATGCTACAGTTCTGCAGGTCGAACGGGAAATGGAGGACAATAATCTCACAGTAGCTCTTAAAGATGGCCGGAGGGTTCCATGTTATCAACCCAGTGTGCTCCAGCAGGCCTTTAGTTTCATGGATGATGGCAAAGTCACCGTCAGCACTGGACGACAGGGAGAGAGGGGAGGAAGAGTGTGAGAGGGGAAGAGAGAGGTACTGTACATAGGTGCAGTTTTCATACACAAAAATAAAAAGAGAATGTGTGTTTGTATGTTTACTTGTTGTATAACACCAGGTCAGGTTTCCAGATGTCTGTTGAAGGGATTCTGATCTTCTTGATTCCTCCGTAATCATCTGGATTCCACTTCAGGTTCACATCTACCCATTGCTGGGGTGGAAACGCAAAAACCTTTTACCATTTTATCCACTAATGTACTGACAAAGCTCATTATAGTTTTATTCCCATTTGAGCATTATTTGAAAAAAAAAAACATATTCACTTCCTACATTGTGAAAATACAAGTAGTAATTTACAAAACAGCAGAACAAATACAAATCTTGTTAGCTCCCGCAGCCACCCTGCCACAAATCATTCCTTATTTATATTCATAGATCTTATCAACAGCCTCCTCCTTATGAAAAAAATAATAAAGATCACTCATTTGTGAGATAATTTGTGTGATAAATTCACCAGCTAAAGCATTATTTTGTTGTAATGAACTGTGGTCATATTTACCTGTTTGAGACGGACATTACTGGTCACAATCTGGTTAACTTCATCCTGAGAGAGATGCAGAAAAATGACAGAAAACAGTCAGAAAACAGCCATGTAGTAGCAAGTATTATTTTTAAGTTTTTATGACTAAATAGAATTTGTATGCTTGCTTATAACAATTTATTTTATGCTTTTATGGGCTCTCCGTGTCATTTTAATTATTTTAGACTGATAAAAAAGATAAAAAAGGATAGATTTAAAAAAAAAATCAGGTGCTAAATTTTCCCTCCACTTCAACTTGAACTCTCAGTGGTTGTGCATGCGCTCTTTACACCCACAGTTAAATATTAACAGTCAAGCTACAGGTGACTTTTGGTCATTAATGTCATTTTTCCTTTGTTGTCTCGCTACAGAGGACGATGGGCTAGCTTTGTTGTTGTAAAATTTAATTAAATTAACACCAAATTTTAAAGGCAAAAACAAATGTTTTGGAGATGAAGACAGCCACATTGCTATTAGCTTAACGTTACCGTTAAAACTAGTTCATGCTAGCTAATGTTAAATGTCCATTTGTTGGAAACTGACAGGTTTTGCTAGCAGCAAGAAAGTGTGCTTTGGAGACACTGACAGTTAATTGTCCACTAGCCACAGCTTGTGGGAGAGCTGGATACTGCAACCTGAAGACAGAAGAATATGAGAGCCTTTTAAATTTTTAAAAAGCAGTATGTAAATAAATGGTGATGAAGGACTTGTCTCAACGACGGATATCAGCCCTTCACAGACTGGTGAAACTAACTTGGTGCTTGTGTTTTGTTGCCACCAGCTTTATGCTTGTTGTGACCCTGTTATGGATGGCAGGTCGCCGAGCCTATTAAATTAGGGCATAACTTTGAGCTGATCTAGTCATCTAACTTAGGTGCATAGTGTTCTCATTAATAGAGTACGGCTGGATGTGTGCATGTTAGCAGTCTTGGTCTGTGCAGTACACATAAACCTTGCAAATTCATTGCATTATGTTTGCATTATTTTGGCTGCCATGACTTCACATGGTGTAAAAGTTCTTTCAGCTTCTGTATGTGACAGTCAACCTTGCTTCTTGAGGGTATTGGAGATTATGTAGCTGGAAAGAAATGCTAGAGGTGTTACATAACAGTTTCTGTTGTTGCTTATTTCACATCACTAGGCCTTTGCATACGATTTCATCTTCACCTTTTTGACTGACTGGGTTTTCAGACCTGCCTTGTTTATTCCAGTGAGTTACCTCAGACAGAGGCATAGCTCTACTTTTTGCGATCCATAGGTTGCTGTGACTTTTTCTCTCATCAAAGGAACTGTTTTCTTATATTTTGATGATGTTATTTGCCATAAATGAATTCGATTGATCCCATTTTTCACTTTTGACATGTTGTTAACAGGATGCCCTGTGTTTGGCCATGTAATACAATGAGAACATTTCTGTAAGTTAGTAAATTATTGAGATTTGTGTTTTTGTTTTGAAAGCAATGGTTTAAAACCCTGCAGTGCACACAGGGCTTGAAATTACTACAATATTAATAACTGAAGCAGTATTTTTTGCTCGATTTAAATATCATGCCAGGAGAAGTAATATTGCTTATGAAAATGACTCCAGCAAAAGTTAATAGCTCTTGTTACTCTGAGTTGCAGCAGTGATGCTCTCCACAGTAGATACTTACGAGGAAGAAGCGGTTCAAAGCAAACGCATAGACTATCCTTATACATTCATAGAGACAGTAGAGTACAATGATTACAAGTCTGCCTAGTGAGTCTTGAATTACAGATGGTAGTGCATTCTTAGTGCAAAGACAAGAAAGAGCTGCAAAGTTGCAGTGATGACAGTCATTCATTTACTTGTTTATGTAAAACACAGAAACTGAGTCACAAATGGTTTTCACAAACAAGACTGCTAAGTCTTTGGAGGAAGCCTGAAAGCATCAAGTGAAAATTTTTGCAAGCATAATGTCATGTCACTTTAATTACTTGAATTGTTTGAGATGCTAAAATGCAGAATCAACCATGTAATTTCTTCTTGTTCCAGTACAAAATTGCAGTATCACGCAAAGTAAAATTGGCCATATTACAGTTTTGAAATGCTGGCAGCAGGTCTCTGAATAATCTGAATATAAATGAAAGGTGAGATCTGTCACATATTGTTTTCTTTCTAGAATTGAATATGAATGCTTTAATGGTCAAAACACCATCAAATCTGATTCCTAAATGTTCAGTTAGTACCTCTCTCCCTCTTCCTTACCACACTGATAAGCTGTATTAACTGCAGTCCCACGGTGACCACTACAGCTTCACTGAAGTGGTTTACTGGGCGAACCACCTTGTTGTAACCAGTAAACAGGTTTTTCACCAGACGAGTCTCATCTTCTGAGCAGAATACTGGACCTAGAACACACAGACATACACAAAAATTAAGTCAGGCATAGCTGAATAGTTACCATGCATGCAACATAGCTGAAACGTCCCTGGTTTAATTCCAGCCATGGACCTTTATTGCATGTCATACCCATCTCTCCCTCCCCATGTTCCCTGTCTGCCTCTTCACTGCCCACTGTCTAATAAAGACATAAATGCCATTAAAATGATCTAAAAAATATTAAGTCAGCCTTTACCGTTATTTGATGAGTCTCATCTTCTGAACACATCGTACATGGAGGTCAGAGATCAGTCAGGCAGTGCAGTGTTTCCTATTAATTACCCAGACGGTGGCAGCCTGCCAGTTTCATAATGAACCGAAAATATTTTTACACTTCATCGTGTGTTCATCAGTCATTTTCTACGTCATCTACAGATCTTTTTTTTATGTGCCAATAGGTTTCTTTTTTTTTTTGAGGAAAGACAGTTTCTAACTGTGGAAGTTTGGAATTAAACTTTAAATACTTCAAATTAAACTTAAACTAATCCCAGCAATGTGATATTTATGCTGTACACAAACTCTGGTTCACACATTCATTGCAAATGTTATTCTGGGCTCTCTGGCTGAGGTACACAGTGAGTATGACATATTGTCATAGCCAGCTGATGACCATGTGCCCACAAATATTTTCATACCGGAATTGAAATCACAACCGACGTGACAGGGAAGCCAGCAGATTGCATTTAACTGTGATTCACACACCAAACATTTCCCGAGCTTACCGGCAACATGAAACCTTTCAATGTGAAAGAGAGAGTGAATGGATAGGAAGGTAGAAAGACAGGAAGAGAGAGACATTATCAGATGACAGACAGGGGGCAACAGGCTGATACAGACGGATCAACAGCAACAGCAGTCAAGTGACTGGAATTCCACATTGGTAAAAAGTCTCCGCACCGAGTGTCCCATGAGCTGTCTGCAATCAAGTCTGTTTCTGTATAAGTCCTTGGAGCAAGGCTAATCTGAGTGCTCAGAGGGTCTTTGGGAAAACGAGCCCTGGCCAACTCACTTGACATTAAGTCTGGATCAGTTAGAGTTCAGAACATTTAACCTGCATTTAACACCTCTTCATACAAGGTGGGTGTTTCCAGCCAACAGACTCACAGTTGCTCTTAGACCATGCCTTAGTGAGCCCATAAATTAATCTATGCCTATGAGACATGCAGTGAAAATATACTGCGGCCCACTAACAGCCTAGACCAGCTTCACTGCTCCTGTGGTGTCCTATAAGTGAAGGCTGGTGTATGAACAGATAATAAATGACAATATACTAAAACATAGTTGTAATATATATCAATATTATCTTCATAGGAGATGTTATAATTGTTGACAAATAACCACTTCAAAATGTTCTTACATCAGCTAATAACTATGTTATAGTGTGTTATACACATTTATGAAATGTTTATATACTGCTTTTAAATGCTTAACTGCTTGTTTTAGGATTGTGTCTGTGGATAGATGTCATTTTTTTCAACTATACGTGAGGGCTAACATTGCTACGCCAACTTTATGTTAACGCTCATTTGGCAAACATGACTAATTTTTGGAAATGTATGTATGTTCTGCATTATATCACAACGTTTGTTCTGCACATACACTGTAAAAAATATGGACGTAGCCACCATGATGTCAAAATTCACCCCTGCACAGTTGTCATGAAAGGAGAAATTAGCTAAAACTGTTTTTTGTACCAGGCTGTAAACATGTTTATTTCTTCTGTAAAGTTGGGCATTTTAACATGGGGATCTATGGAGATTGATTCGCTTTTAGAGCCAACCTCAAGTGGTCATTCAAGGAACTGCAGTTTTTGGCACTTCCACATTGGCTTCATTTTTGAGCCCTGGAAGTTGCCACTTGGTTCTGCGTTGCAGGACTCGATATGTAATTAAAAGGTTATCCTAGTGGCCTGCATTAATGTGTGAATGAATGCACTGTTGTTTTATTAGCATGGTTATGATCAAACAGGCTGAAACTCTGGAAGGGATACTTGTGTGGGCTGCACTAGATGTTACAAGGCCATATTTATTGGGATTTGAAGACACATTTTGTTATCTACAGTAATCTTGTGAAACATCATTTAAAGTTTGATGTACTATGACAGTGAAAACTTAAGCTTTCGTCATCTTTGTTGTGTGGCCTATGTGCCACTAAACTTCGTACTACAGGTGACCTATTGCATCATCTTTGTTCATGTAATCACAGTAAACATGTCATGCACTTTTGTTTTAATATGACCCAGCAGATTAGCACAGTGCTGCTAACTGTGTTGTGACCCGTTACATCCGTTGCATGTTATTTCTGGAATCTGCTGGCTATCCACACGCAGCCCGAACTGAGCAGGCTCTCAAGATCTTGTTTCATTTAACCAGGAAGAGCAGAGCGCACACTCTCTCTCTCACACACACACACACACACACACACATACTCCCACAAGCTGTTTGTTGTCTTTTGGTTTCCTTTCAAAGCTTCTTTTGGGATCTTTCTCTTGGTGTTGTTGTGTACAGTGCTGATGTTCGTTTCCCTGGCTGTCTGCCGTTGTCTCTGTCTGACTGTCGCTGTCTGCCTGCTCCCTGTCTGTTGTCCTGCTAGCACGCTTTGATCTGGCCACAGACAAAAATAGAAGGGAGGCGGGACAGACGAGCCACTTGGAGCTGTCAGTCATTGCCTACTCTTAACTCCTATTTCCGCACAATACTGAACTGTCACGGCAAAATAAAGCAGCTAAGGTTCTTTCAATTTTCTGCCACTTTCTAGCTGAAAAGTAACAAAAGAGTAGGTGTGGAGACTATTTTGAGTTGCAGAGTTGCGTTTGAGTCCGTGATGATGTAGTGAGCATGAAGCTAGCTTTTGACCAAATGTCACTTGACAGGCAGGGAAAGTGATATGTACTTTATTGAATTGTTAATTGTGTTTGGATGTATTACCCTTGGTGGTTTGGATGGTTAACCACACCTGCCATCATAGAGCTTGTCAGTCTATATGGTTGTGGTTTCCATTATTTAAATATTCTGATCTGACGAAGATCCAAGTAGGATTGAAAGGTTGTCATTATTACACTTTTGTGGCTTGGAATAAGTGTGCAGGCGTTAGCTTTTGTCATTGATGCTGTTGTCTGATAGCCTGGCAGCTACGTGATGTGCGTATAATTATTCTCCTTCAACAGGCTGGAAAGTGAACCACACCATTATAACATATCTCTGGTTATATTGCATTCTTTTCTATGAAGGTTATTTTCAGTGGATAAATGAACTCTTTCTCTTCGTTGAGGAAGTTCTTATGTACAATATGTAGAGCTGCAAAGATTAGTCGATTAATCAATTAGTTAAGAAGAACATTTCCAAATTCTCTGATTCCAGGTTTTCAAATGTGAATATTTTCTGGTTTCTTTGGTCTTCTGTGACAGTAAACTGAATATCTTTGGTTTTTGCGTTTCTGATAATAATAATAATAATAATAATAATAATAATAATGATAATAATGTTCAAGTAAACACAACCTAAAATGAAATTAAACCAGTGCAGCCAGATCTAGGATCTTTTCACATGCTTTGAGTTGTTTTATTCTGGTTGTTCCAGAGACTAAAGGGAACTGAAGATGTCGATTTCATTACGCCATTTCATATCGCACCTTTTCTCGGCAGCCGTTAATTCTTTCTTGTTTGTGAAGCACTTCGAATGGCCTCATTTGTACAACAGATTGATTTTATACATACAGCACATAAACAGAATGAGGATGATGATGATGGTTATTATAAAACACTAGTGAGTGACTTTATAGGATCATAAATATTCACCATATTCCTTTATAGGCCTTCATAGAGAAACAGGCTGCACAGATGCAATTGCTGTGATACTAAAATGTATTTTCAGAAGAGTGTTTGATTCAGTTTACTAATTTTAAACTGCACTCTTACTTTTGCTTTTTAGACTCCAGATAAATGTCGGTGCAATGACAAGATAAGCTGCCCTGACCACATTACTACCACAATTACTAATTTGTGGCGCTTACTCTTACAAAACAGTAGCATGAAAGGCCACAGTATGGTTTACTTTTAAAGTTATGTCATCTGAAGATCTTTATTGATTTAACCTGATACAAAACAATCATGTTTTGAGACTGGAATAATCTGTTTGGTATTCTGACACATAAGCTCCAGCTAGTAAATATTTTTCAAAGTGGACATGTAGCATCCGGGAATAAAGCCCTTCAGATGATTTACTTAGCAGCATTTTTTTATTGCACATCTGCAGTGATGCAGATAATGTCCCACTGGTGGCTTACAGGCTGCATCCATTCATCCTGACACACCAGCTCTATCTGGCCATCAAATCAATTTGTCATTGGTGTTTCATAAAATGTGCCAGTGCCCAAATCACTGAATGGATAAATAAAAGTAAAATACAATAATAAAATAATAGATTATCTGAATCTCTCTGAAGACTGAATGCTCGTATAGACAGAAAAAAGAGATTGATTCAGTGCATGATAATCAAAAATCAGGTAAAATCAGGTATGCTACTGATAAACCATTTAAATGAAAACAAATTATTGGCTGCTGTGTGGAGCATAAAATATATTGTATTCATAAAGTACTGACTTAATGTAAACAAAAGTCTTTCCTTGCCATTTTAGATTAAACTGCATGATACTGTATATGAGGGTGAGTTCATTCCAACTCTGCATCCTGAACTGTATTTAAGCCATTTCAGTTATTAATCTTGCTTATGTGTGTATATAATATCTTTGTAAATATAAGCTTCCTAAGTTTTACTTTAAATCTCAAGTGTATGACTGTATGATCAATACAGAGAACACTGGGAAATGTTCCTGCTCTTTTTCCTTCTGCCTAATTTTATTTATAATTGATCTTTAATCATATTTTCTCTTTGAGATACTGCCGAAACCCCCAGTGCTTCACAGAGGTATGAGTGGATCATGTAATTTGATGTTAAGTAGATGTTTTTAGTAATTTAAGTCATGGTCTCCTCATTTGCTTTTCACGGCTTACCGGATAAACTGGTCACATTGTGTTATAATTACTGGCTTCGTTTCACAGCAGTCCATAGAATACATGGGTATGAGCATTTAATGAACGTGTAGTGTAATAATTTGTAGGGATCAGTGGACAAGGTTAAGCATACAGTTAACATCATGAGCAAAACATTTGTTTAAATGATATAGAAAATCATCAAAAAGAAGATTATGAAACACAGAAATATACATGACACATCTGCAAAGTGCTCCATGTTTAGGGGAGGCAGACTAGGCATGGTTGTTAGTAGGGATGCCACAGTGAGGAAATTTTCCCACCGGTTAATAAACCCGTGACAACAATGGTGTTACCGGTTACACTGGATATTATACAAGGTAAGATATTCGCAGATGACTCTCTATCTGTAGAGTGCTTACTTTGATCTTTAACATTAGATTTTTAGTTTAGATCTTCCCCTTATGAGTTAGTGACGGCGGGTTTCAGGCTGCTACTGCTCAGGATCATCAGTGGGTCGTCCTTCGTGTACAATTTGAAAGCATCTTACAGCCTCCTGCCTGTATGAGAATAACAAAATGAGGGGGAGGCAGAGTGCTCCGCTGTGTTATTATTAACTTCATGTCTCCAGCAGTAGAGAGCAGCCTCTCTGCTGCACCTTTAGTTCCAGGGAAAGACATCGTTGACATTGTTAAGACACTGAGTGGGTGCAGGGTTTTTGAGGTCAAACAGACTGAGTGCCAAGTTATTTTCTTTGCACCAGAGTTGGTTGAAGTTGTTTAAGTGCTGCAGTGTGTGTTGTTCAGCTGATCTTGTTTGTTACTGCTGATCGCTGCTCCACTCTGCTAACGTTAGTCTCTGAGTGATGGTGTAGAAAGTTCACAATATACTTCACATTCGTCTTGCAAAGGTAATTATTTTGTCATTAAATCAAAAACTGCTTGCAACTGTTGCTGTTTTTGAAGATGAACTATAAGGAATCGATCAGAATCGTAGGAGATTCTGATCGAGATACTTATGTGAATCCATTTTTTCACCCACCCTAGTTGTTAGACTGTCCAGTATTTGTAAGGTCACAGAATGAATTCCTCCAAGAGACAGAATGTGCATCAACAAGCATGTGTCCTGTCCTGGTGTCCTTGGATAAAGACTCTAATCCATAACTTTTCACTGATTATAAATCACTCTGGGAGAGTGTCCTGAGAGGACATCAGCTACAGTAAATGCCTTAAATATGAATGCAGTGAGGGATGCTAACAATGCTGAGCTGCCTCTTTTAGGGTACCTGAAGGACAAATGCTAGCACACTTGGCAACAGGCTGAATTTCAAAGATCCAGTTGTAAACTGTTGTTTAATGATGTGAGGAAACGTTGTGGCTAATATGATGGTATATATTGTATATGATTCAGAATCATATCAGACAAGAATCATGATTCTTCTTTCCCCCCACTGCTAATATCTTTTATACTGTGCTAGCTACCCCTTTAATATCTCTGGTTGTATTAGGCCAATGTGGGAAATGTTGCAAATCAAAGAGCAGGTCTGGTTTATGGCAGTATTGGATTTTTACAAATTTGCATCAATGTAATGAAGTACTTTGATTCGTCATTTTATCCATAAACTATTTCTATACAAAAATATATAAAATTACATGTACCTTGATAGAGGATTTTATTCATATTGCCTAACCCTAGTGTGCATTTTTTGGTTGCAGGCCATGTTTCAGGAAGCTTTCTCTTGTTTCTGAGCATGGCCACTTGATACATTAGTACAGTCTCTGGAGAGATGAGTACTCTACAGAGAACATGAATTTAGCAACATAGAAAAGCATTTTGCTTAAATTTGTCTTAAATTTGACACATACAAGCTTCACTGAAAATGTAACATACTAACAGTTTTCATAAAAGGACAGCTGTGAGTTGTCTTCTAAATAGTGGAAATAAATAGCTTAAAAACATGTTTTAGCTTTAGTTAGTTGTATCTATCTTTGGTCCAAGGGAACGAGACTATATTTACCTGTTTGCCAAGAAATTTTCAGGACCTTCACTGTAACAGCTGGACCAAAAACATAACCAAGAGGGTTGAAATATTAAGGCTCACACACACATGCACACACAAGAGGACTCACCAGCAAATACACAGAGAGTCCATGCCAGCAAGATCTGGACCTTTGGAAGGTTCATATCTCCACCAGACGTTTGTACAAAAGCCCTGAAATCTACAGCATCAGTTTAATAATGTTTTGTCAGCCAGTTAGCAAGTTGCAAGCTAACCTATCAACGATGTTACACAGAAGCAGCCATATGCACTAAAGCTGTAGCAGTCAGTTTGGAGTTAAAATGTGTTGTGGGTCGCTGGATTGGCAAGTGAACTCTGAGCTCTGGTTTCTCATGGCAAACTCCGTTCCCCCTCCCCCACCCAACAACATCCCAACCTCTCAGCAGACTTCAAGGCACTGGAGACAGCTGGGAGTTAGTGTGTGTGTGTGTGTGTGTGTGTGTGTATGTGTAATAAACACAAATCAACACTGTCATCATTTCTCATACATGTGGATGTTCAGCTTTTCTTACGGGAATGATTCCAGCATAGCATCTAATATGAGGGAGACAGAGAAGCAGAGGACAGCGAGACACAAAAAGACAGACATTGCAGGGGAAAGGAAGGAGACGGACGGACAGACAGACAGACATGAGGGGACATGAGGAGACACAGAGACAGGGAGGCAGACAGGAGGACAGCTGAGAGCTGTCACTGATGGAATGAGAAGCATGTCCACAAATGCTGCTGCTACCCCGTAACACACACACGCACACACACACATGCACCCACACCCACCACCTGCCAACATGCATGCCATGACAGGAAACTCACCAGTATGGGTGTCAGACTGACCAACTGAACAGTAATACATCTCCAAAAGACAACAAAGGTTTAAAGTTTCGCTGTGTCTTAAGGTGCTATTTTATGTAGCTAAACTTAGCATTATTCCAATTTTGCTAAGTGATTTACATTAATGTTAAATGGTAAATTTTTCATGGTGTTAGCTCCACAAATGCTGCTTTTCTCAATTATATGATTACAAATTGTAAACTTTAGCTGTTGGTGTGGCTATGCAGTTGAGAAATAACTTTTCCAAAGCACAAATTCTTACAATACTTCTGGCTCTCATAGCTTGTGATGCACATTTGTCATCGTCTTTGATATTTTATATGAAGCTGCAACAATAAATAGAATAATTGAGTAGTTGCCAACTATTAAATTAATCACCAACTATTTTAATAATTGATTCATTGTTTTGGGCATTTTTTAAGAAGAAAATTCTCAAATTCTATGATTCCAACTTCTCAACTGTGAATATTTTCCGGTTTCTTTAGTCCTCTATGATAATAAACTGAATATCTTTGGTTTGTGTACTGTTGGCTGGGACAAAACAACATATTTAAGGATGTGTGACTGTCATTTTTCACCGTTTTCTGACATTTTATAGATGAAACAACTAATCAAGAAAATAATTGACAGATTAATTGATTATGAAAGCAATCATTAGTGCATCCCTGATTTTATTTTGGTTCATCAAAAGAACAGTCAAGGGGTTAATAGTGAATTTGTCGGTTGGTCTAACCAGCGATCCTAGATCAAATTCGGCAAGCCAAGTAAGGTTAATTACATTCAAATTAAATCAAACTGAAAATTACACTTTGATTATGAAAAACTCCAATATTGCAATTTTTTTTTTCAATTCTGTCAATAATAATAAAAGGGCAGCTTTGAACTCGGAACTGTCACATGATGGTAACTAGGTTGAGGTTGTTATATTGCTTTTCATCCACTGGATGGCAGGAAGCAATTTAGGAAGCTCAGCCCAGAGCATCAAACCAGCAACAAATATTATGACAGACTGGGCCTGCGGGTTGATTTTCTTTTCTGGTTAATAGAGTGAAACCAATGAGAGCAGTAATATGCCCTTATATTCTGCTGCATTCAAGGGAAACTGGGAATTTGCCTGTTTCTAAACCCCAGGCCAGAAAGCCATGAAAGATCATGACTAATGACACAACACTTGGTGTGGGTGGACTTCCTTTCCCCCTAGGTCTGTTGAACTTTCTCTAAGTTTTTGTCCTTGGCATTTAACTGAAAATAGTGTCAGTAAAGTTTATTTATTTTGCACAATATATTGAAAATAAGACCATAAAAAGGAGTAAAGTAAACAATAAAATATAAGCAACAGAAAGACCTTTAAAACACACAGAATTACAAACACTAGACAGCACGAGACAAGACCACAGATTGTATGTCTATAGGAAGAGCGTTCCACAGTGGTGGAGCCACAACTTCAAAGTTGCAGTCACTTTTTGTTTTTAGTTGAGAGCGAGGGACAACCAGTAAGTCCTGGTCAGAAGACCTAAGTGACCTACTGGTAAGTTGTCCTGCTGGGCCTGGTCAACAGCCTTGCAGCAGCGTTCTGGACCATTTGTAGATGGTCCAGGGATGAGTTCCTGAGGCAGGTGAATTGCAGTAGTCTTGTCAGGATGATACAAAAGTGTGAATAACCATTTCTAGCTCAGGTTGTGATACAACAGACCTGAGTTTGACAATGTTTCTTAAATGAAAGAAACATATACAGGTTAAATGATTTGATATGTTGATCGAAGTGATCAAATATAACACCAAGATTTGTAAGATTAGCTGAAGAAAGGGACCCAGTACACTGAGCAACATAGGAAGCAATGATAAGGACCTCAGTTTTATCTGCGTTTAGCTGTAAAAAACAAAACAAAAAAAAACAAAAAAAACCCCACTGCCCTTCTGACTTAGGAATCTGGTCCTTCTGCTGGTCATAAGAATCATCTTTTCCTTGTTTACAGTGCTTACCAATGTGTCACTTGTTCTTTATTAGGGTTAAACTTGTGCTCACAAGATTAAAAGATTACAGGACATTGACATTTTATAATGTGGTTAGTGTGTAGTAAGTCACACAGCAATTATTTGAATAAAATAAACACAAACCTGAATGAATCAACTATCCTCTCCACTAGATGGCAGTACAAGACTGAGAAACCACATCACAAGGCACAGGGCTTGATGACATTATGGCCCACACTGGCTGGATGTGTAAATATGGTTGTGTGTCTGCGTGTGTGTCTGCGTGTTTTAGTCTGTTTGCCTATTCTTCTGCCTGTCTGGCACTCTAGGTATGCTTCTCTCTGCCAGTTTGTATATTAGGGTTTCTCTCTCTCTGCCTTTCTGTCCGTCTCACTGTTCTCACCTGTCTCGCCTTGTTTTTCTGCCTGTCTCTCCGTCTCTGTTCCTGTTCAGGAGAAACACACAGATGTTTTTTTTCTCCTCTTTCCTGGCTTATATATGTTTAAGAATTGGGGCTCTGCACTTTGAATGGAATGTGAAAGTTGAGTAATGAGTAGTGAGTAATGAAAGCCACTTGTCAGTGTCTTACAGACAACTGATATCTCAATTTAATTCTCTCCATTTATACAAACCCACTGTGGCCTACAATTGTTAGCCAAAGTTCATCCGTATGTCTAAGATATTGTGAAGGTAATCCAGTGCATAAAGGTGTTGTCAATCAAGAACTTTTAAAAACATCAATTTCTTCACAGTAAATGTCAGCCCCTTTGAAATGGCAGATATCTCTAAGAATGAAAATTCATTTCCTTGTTGATGAAAAGGTTATCCAGTTGAAGAGGGAAGTTTTCTTGGCAACAAACCAGTGACAACAGCTTGGATATTCAGCAATTATGTGTTTTGATTTAGTGGAGGGACAGTTTTCAGATTTATGTGTGTGTGTTTACCTGACACATTTTAAATCCAACTTGCAAAAAAACAGACATAATTTAATATGTGACTGGAGGCTTATTGAATTAGAGAATCAGACACAGCCGGTCGGTTGGGGAGAAGTTGAAAAGTTAGTGTTATTGTATCACAAGGGATTAATTTACTCTTGCTGTGAGAGGAAGTTGTCAGGCTAGTGAACTCATGTACATTCTGTGAGGGTCAGAGCAAAGCTGTTCTATGCAGAGTTAAAGAAAACCTACTTTTAGACATTTTATTTGGATGTATAAACTACACAAAGAGTGGTCCTGAGATGAACTGCTTTGATTTAAAAGCCCCACTCCAACCAGAGTTACTTCCTGTTAATGCTCTTTCTCAAACAGAGAATGGGAGTGTGGTTAATAGTCCAGATTGCCATTCTAGCACGCTGGCAATGTGTTAGAATGGTAGTGATATTATAGCCTAAACTGTTAACTTACTACAGCATTAGCTATATAGACTATAGGTGAAATCAGACGATGGCTTCTTTATTGATGGATCATTGCTTATTTTACAATAAATGTCTGTAAACTTTCCTCCTCAGTGGCCAGGCCGGGTTCTACAAGGGTGCAAAAGCATGCAGTGAACCCTCAGTTCAATATTTTGCACCCTCAGTTAACATTTGAATAATAAATGCCAAGTCCAGCGTGGTAGGTCTTCAGGTGCACGGACTATGTGGACGTCTCCATGCGCACCTGCTGTTTTGGTTCATGTATGTGCAGCAGCGCAACATGCGAAAGGGCTGAGTGAAGGTGAGCATAGATCAGCAGGTGTGGTGATTATTAAATACTCTCTCAGCCAGTCACATCACTGCTCGCATAGCTCTGAGACAGCTCTGCCAAATTAATCACAGTTAAATGTGGTTACATTATACATAAATAACACAATTCTCCCTAATCAATACTTCAGTGTCCACTTTTTTGCAGATGATACAATTTTATATACCCCAGGCTCCACCCCAGCCTAGACCCTGACTCGTCTTCAGTCTGCCCTTGATGATTTCCAATTATCACTCCTTAATCAGACTAGATTTAAATGCTGAAAAAGACCAAGTACATAGTATTCTCCACCTCCACCAGTGACTATCCTGCGATTAAAACTTTAAATGGCACCCATATTACTTTTGCTGAGTCATACAGATACTTAGGACTTTGGCTTGACAGCAGACTATTATTCAAGATTCAGTGTATCCCCTATAATTGTACAGGCCTGGCAGGCTGCAAGGTCAACGAGAACCCCCGCGAGGCCAGAAAAAAATATTTAATTCCTAAAATAACACCAATAACATCCATTCTTTTGGAAATCTGTAGTGTTTTGGAGCTTCATATTCAACATTTGACTCAAAAATTAAGAATCAAACTAGGCCTCTTGTATAGAATTAAAGGATGTCTGTCTTCTTCCAGCTGTAAAACTATTGTGCAGTCAAACTTCATGTCTGTCCTTGACTATGGAGATATTCTGTTTTCAGTGTTTCCCCTAGGTTGACTGCTTTGGGTGGGGGGGCAGTTGAGCAAAAAGATTCAGCAGCCAGGCATGTCTCTTTTCTCTGTTTAAGAGCAGCTGAGACTGACACTAACATGAGAATAGCTGGTTCACCTTAAAGTCAGTCCACCTTAAGTGAGCCTGATAAGGTTAGGCTAACTCATTGTTGCTAACTTCAGGACTAACCCCCTTTACTTTTCCAGCAGTTGGGAAAACAACAGACAAGAGTTTTCTTGGTCTTGAGAAGCTGCAGCATTTATTAACTGAGACTCTATAGCCTATACTGTGACAACTTACTGCTAATCTTTTCCTCTGCTCTGCTCACATTCACCGCCACTTTTCTGCCACTTGCTCAGCCACGCATATTCATTCTGCAGCAGCGGTGGTGTGCAGCTGCAGAATGAATATAGGGGAAACAATGGTATTGTCATGCTGCCCATCAACATTTCAGCAGTTAAACTCTGTGTATCACAGTGCATTACGCTTTATCAAAAACCATCTCATGTCATTCTTCTATTAAGCTCTACTGTTGAAGCTTCTGAACTACCTCACATCTCTTCTCTCATTTAAATCTAGTAACTAGAGTACACGATCCAGTAACGACTTAACCTTAGATATCCCTCAGGTACGCATTAATGTTGGCAGGACTGGACATTTTAAAACCTTATTATCTGATGTTTTTATGATTCTTATAACTGTTTTTATTAATTCCTTCTTTATTGTGTAGTTGTGTTGTTTCTGTCTGCTGATTGTGTTCTTGTCTTATGAATGTTTTTCTCATTTCTCTCTTGGAAAAGAGATCTTAATCTCAATGAGACTGCCCGACTAAATAAAGATGAAATAATCATTCGGCACACCAACTGGGTGATAGCCTCGGATCGGCGCACATCACACTTTCTCCCCCTGACTGTCAGTGAAATGATCTTTGGCTGCAACTGCTAGCCATCCTTTGACATGGCAGCCGAGTGCTTCTTCTTAATGTGGTCCAACATAGTGCTAGTACCTTATTGGCCTGAATATAAGGCCCCCCCCCCCCCGTTTTGGAAAAATAATGTTTGAACTTCTTGAATCTAACTTACATCATAGTATAGTTACATACTCACACTCTCCTTCCAGGCTCTCGGAAGCGGCCAAAAATTATTTTCTCCAGCTGTTAATATTTATATGACTGTCTGTTTGTCTCTTTGAGCTCCTTATCATCTGTCACAGTGGTATTTGGCGGCTCGACATATTCCGTTTCTGCAGTAGAGATGTTGGAAGACGATTTGGACTCTTGTTTCTTTTCTTTTGGACTTTTATTTCCTTGTGGCAGAAAAACATGTTACACGACCCTTGAGAATCTCCTGCAGGTTACACTGGACTAACGAAACACTGTTAGGGCTGACTGACTCTAACATACTCACTGTAAATAGACTTTAACACACTTGCTAGCCTAGCAACATTAAGGCTACACACAAACCATAATTCAACACTCCATGTAGGAGTCGGTTTTACGCCGCTACTTCCATCCATTAAAAAAGAATCTCTGATGTTGTGAACATGCGATTGTCTAGCCATTAGCGGAGTGTATGTGCAAATTCACCTGTAGACCGACATGTGTAACCGGTCAAAAATATTCTCTGACTGTTGACATCCCTAACTGAAATAAATTATTTATATTTTAAGAATTAATCCGTTTATTGCAGCACGTCTGCAGCAAGTGTTTAATTTGAAACACAGGCACCTGTTAGTGTATGAGTAGCTTATGTGATGCTCACAAAAACAAAGGGATTTTATGAGGATGACCTGTGTTCTATTATATACGTCGTTATATATTTCATACGTCATCGTTCCGTTTTAGCAAACAGCTTTTTGAACTTTGCGCACAAAATTAAGTTATTTGTCCAAAAATATTGGTGAACATTGTGGCTAATCAATCAGGAAATGACTATGAAATACGCCAAAAAATATGCCAAAATACGCTGGAGGGGGGTTTTAATGGTCAAACAACAAGGAAAAGGAGAGTTTACTCTGTCAAAAGCTACTTTTTATAGTTTGGTTGTTTTTGATACGGTCTGTCTTTTTATTTGAGTGTATAAATTCTTTGTTCTTTGAGTTTGTAAATCTATACACTATATAGTGCCTTTAAAAATCCCACAATGTAATGAAAAAAGTCCAGATCTTCACAGAGTAGACTGGCAATATGAGCCTTTGCTAGTCTGAACTGACTTTTATCCTTTAGAAATACAGCTAACTGTCAAGAAAAGGAACAAAGTAATTTTTTTTTTTTTTTAACTTTTACTGGGGCTGCACATAATTCTTGTTTGAATGTTATACGATACAGTCACACAGTTTTGCAATATGTAAAGTCATAACGCCAGAATATGCCTTGAGGTTTGTGACAACTTAGTTACTTAACTGAACTTACTTACTTGGGTTTTCCAAATTGCTCTTATTATCTTGGTCTGTATGTTTTGGCTATAGTGCAAATACAAAAACTGGCCTTAGGTACTGTGTTTCCCCTGAAGCTATAATTCAGGCCAATTTTAGGGCTGGATGTTGTCCAAGGACTAATTTAAAACCCCCGATTCCTAATTTGTTTGTTGTTTTGGGGGAATATAACACAGAGATACATATATTTGTTAAATGTACCGTTTTCTCAAGAGGTGTTGATGTTCCCACAGCTGTTGAATAAACCCAGACTGGAGCACTGGCCTCGAGGTTTGTGTAATATTTCACCCTTGCAAGATGCTCTGAGATAAACTCTGAATGCTTAGATGATTAGAAGGAGCAGAAATCTCCAGCTGGCTGAAAGATGTCTGGTGAAGAGCTCACATTCCAGTGGTTGGAATCTGAAAAGACCAGACGGAAATATGTTCAACATATGTTGAATGAACATTGTCACAGTTTGAGGCACTTGATGATAAATTAAAGTGATGTAGATTGGTCATATATGTCTGGAATCGATAATCCTATGAATATGGAAAGTTAATAACAGACAGGGAAAGTAGGAAGAGAGAGGAAGAAAGGGACAGGCGCCAGATAGATCCTAAACCAGAACAAGCCTTCAGGCCGAGTGTAGCCAGAGACTTTCAGAATTAAATCTATTTCAAGGAGTTTTGTAAAAGGTCTTTGTTGTGAGACATCATCAGGAGAATTGAAAGTGTCCTTACCAAGCACAAAAAATCAATTTCCTCCTGTTATAGTCTTTAAAGTAAATGCGGCTTTGTGTAACAAATGATTTTGTGTAATATCAGCACTGCCCCAAGAGGATAGTTATTTGTAAAGAAAGGAAAATATGTGGATGTCTTTATTACTATTGAATGTTCAAAGTATAGTACAATAGAGAACAAAGATTTAAGCTATGGTCGGACACGGAGCAGCATCTATGAAGCCAGGAGAAATCTGAGAGCGAACAATGTCTTGCTGAAGGACACTTCAGCAGAGTGGACTTATGCTGAGAGCAGGAGGAAATTGTGCGTGGCAGGGAGTGAAATGAGCAGAGAAAGACTACTGATCAACTGGAGACCGCTGTCATCAAAAGCAGTCAGCATGCTGTAGTGTCTTCGAGCAAAATTTTGAGTTTCTGTCTTTCCAAAAATACTATTCTGCTGTTTCTGACCTCTCACTTCTCTGTGTTGGAAGACAGCGTCACTGAATTATGACTACAACATTCACAGTTCACTAGAATTGATGTATTCACATCAGATATATACCTGGTTAAAATTAAATATTCGAACTGTAATGACCTGTTCAAATACAAAACTTACAGTCTATCAGTGCAACAGACCGTTTGAGGTAGTTTGCTTTGTGACCGAGCAGAGGGCGTCCTTAAAATTCACTCTCAACTTGACCTATTGCACGCTCTTTGACCTGCCAGTAAACTAAGCTAACAGATAAAAATGGAGAAGGACAGTAGCAGGCAAAGCCATGCTGATCAAATAACACCAAAGCATCTGAGAAGCAGGTTGTGGAAGTATTTTGGGGGCGACACCACAGATGGCAAAATTACCAACAAAGATCAGGCTGTTTGCCAACTCTGTAAGAAGCAGCTGACTCACTCTACAACGGCAACAAATCTGAGGACTCGGCAGCTAGTTTACCACACAAGAGTTGCAGTGGAGGCATCAAACGAGAGGAACAATGTCAACTCCACAACTTTGTCTGACACAGTGCTACGTCAAGACCCATAGTGCAGCTGTATGACACCACACAGGAAAATATAAAGACCATACTGAACATTAAGACACTCTCTCTGACCGCTGACGGATGTTTATCGCTGGTCGTAAATAGTTATGACAGTCACAGCGAATTGCCTGTCTCTGACACATTATGTTATATGGGTTGATTTTGAATTAATTTTAACAAATTACTTGTTAGTTGGAATTCATTCAAAATTGACTGCCTACTATCTGGCATGGAAGTACTCCTGTATTAACATCTGTATTTATTCTTTGGCATTAATGCTTACAAATGTGTCTGAACTGCTTCCATAGGTTTCCTTTCTTGATTTATTGGATAAGGCACATACAAAACCACATGTTCTTAGCTGTGAATTGTCCTGGGATACTCGTGTCATCCCTTCAATCACAAAATACATCATTTTAAAAAAGATGCAACTAGCTTGGCTTAAATATGGAAAACAACTAGAACCTCTGCATGTTAATACAGTGGACACTAGAGAATCTACTGCTTTTTCATGTCTTTGTTCATTCCTTCATTTTCTTTATTTTGTTAATGTGTTGTTGTGATTATGAGGAGCAGAATACATTGATTAGAGGGCTGGATGATGTGGACAGCTTTGGTGTTCATACACACGTGCTACAGGAAAGTAGTGTCCATTGCTAACAGATCTGTAAACACAAGACCAATGTCTTCCCTGGGTGTTGCTTCAGTGTGACATGTGGTATCACAAACTTTCCAATCATTCTTGCTTCAAGAAACATGTTATTTTTTTGCATTTTTGCAAAGATACAAATGATTTATCCCTCTGTCAGACTTGGGTTTATATAGTGTATATCTTTCTTTCTACATAGCTGAGGTCCATCCAAATGCAGCATTGTTGAAGGGGTTGGTTCCATTATGAACTAGACACACAAATTCAGATTTTGCATAGATTGTCCCTCACTCTGTACACTGTAGTAGATGTTATTTGTTTGTATTCCGGGTGAGACAGTGAACAAAGTGGCCTTTGTCAGACACGTGTTCAGTAACTCAACTCTGACTCCACAGCATGGAGAACTGACGGTGGCACAGTTTGAAAGTAGAAGGAGACAGAAGGAAGAGACAGACAGGAAGAAGGATTTCATTTATTTTAGTTTGAGGGCATCCCCCCCCCCCCCCCCCATCCTCCTTCTCCTCCCCCTTGGTGAGTTCTCTGGTGATAATTCTCTGAAGTAGCAAAAGTTTGACCTTTTTATGGAAGAGAATTCAAAACACAAATGTCCCTTTGGACAGGCTCCAGGTGAGAGACGATTATTTAGTCCCCAAATGATAAGAGTCCTAGTATATTTTAATTAGCCTGGTTTCTGGGTTGAGATACTATATTTACTCACATTAAGTCCTTTTAATATGAAGAGCACTGATGTGTTTTTAATTTACCTACATTTAAGTTTGGGTCCCTGATGGACAAGAGGTAATGACACTGGCTCCCAGGAAGCACAGCAACAGTTTGGTAATAACAAAATGAAGTTTTTGTTTTGTTTGGCCCTTGTATGGAAAAAAAAAGAAGTTTGGACTGCGTTGCATTTTGAAGTTTGATTTGTTTTGGATCAAATTGTCTATTTGAAAGGAAGTAGGGCATATAAATAAAAGTCAGATAAACTAACAAAGTGTTAATTGGATGATTTTTGTCAACTGAATTAGTTCAGACAGTTTCTTTTCTTTTACTGGACTTTCCAAGCATTGGTAATTGCTGGCTAAGATGTCAGCATCCACCCCCAGTACCCATAAAACTTTTATTTGGTTCCATGCTGTATCTGTTTCAGATTACGTACTACATCCAAGTTCACTTGAAAGAGGATGGAAATTTTACATTTTCTTGTGAAGTAAAGGAATAAGTACTCCAGAGTTTGAATAGACTGCAGATATATAGCGGGTGTAAAACTGTCCTGTCTGTGCCTGAGTCCCACAGTGCGAAAAAATAAATTTATTCAGTTTGATTCCCTACATGACAAGTGCATTAAGAATTTTAATGTGTCTGGTATCGAGACAAAGAGACTGCATTTACTCAGTTTGGAAGCAATATACTATAAGCATATAAACATTTCATAAGTTCATCAAAAGCTGTTTGTCAGACACTTTTGTTCACTTGCTTCTTTACCTTCATCTCTGCTGTTCATTTTAATTCAAAGGAACAAAAATATCAAAAATGCCAGTGAGCATAAAGTTGGCATATTCATTATTCAGCTTAACTGATGTTAAAATGTATTTATGTTTGCAAAACAAAAAAAAAAGATGGTCCCCCTGTGTTCAGACGGCATTGTGACTGCTCCGTGAAGACTGTACTTGTTTATTGTTTTTGTTGGATTTGACTCAATTTACCAGTTTTCCAGCTTTTTGTGTTTTGATTGGATGTGTCCAACAGGGATCCTGTGAGATGCTTATCATGGCAACAACAGTAGAGTGCGTATCAGCGAAGGTGCAAGACGTGCTTGAGAGAGCCCAAACCCACTGTCCGTACTGTCATGGAGTGAGTGGAGCAGGTGGACCCAAACGCAGAAGACGGCAGGCAGGCAGGATCGGATGCAGAAATTATTTATTGAATAATTTGAAAGAAACAGCAGACACTGAAAACAGGAACCAGGAACACTGACCAGATACATGGACAACTGCACAAAAACTGAACTGAGAACGGGACTTAAATACACAGAGTCTGATCACAAACTGAATACAGTTGAGTGAAACAAGACACAGGTGAAACACATGAAGCAATCAACAAAGGTGGGAAAACACAGGAAGTAAAGGTAACAATACACTAAAGTAATCAGACAAGGAACAGGTGACGCAGCACAAGGGCAGATTGGGAGCTGATAGACTGGGGAAGACACTAGGAGCAGGGCAGGGCTAACGAGGGTGATGCAGGGTAGGTGAGACGAGGAGCACATGAACACAGGAGGAGTGAAGGAACACACAGAGAAAACAATATCCCAGAACACATAACACAATCCAACCGAAAATGCAGGAAAGTCCCCCAAAGTCAAATAACATAAACAAGCTCAACCAAATGACCAGGCAACATAAGTGTAACACATAAAACCCAAAATAACAGAAACACAAAGAGTCCAAACACAACAAAAAGTCCTGGCAGGATATGACACATACCCCCAGTGCCTTACTTGGTGGTGTCCAGTCCTTGAAGAGCAGGATGGATCATCTTAGAGCAAGGATTGGACTCCACTGGGACATCATGCTGCCCACTCTGCCTTCACTGGAAGTTTACTTTGGTTGTCATCTCAGCTGTACACATACCACCGCAGGCAGATCCCGACGCAGCATTGTCACGGCTGAATCATGTTCTGCCTGGACGCTGCTCTCATAGTGACTGGGGATTTTGGCAAAGCAAAGATGTTCTGCTGAACTATAAGTACATTACACATCCCACCAGAGGGCAGACTCTGGACCATTGTTATTCTCTATTCAAGAAGTGTACAATACTAATTCTCTCCACCATTTGGCAAGTCGGATCACGCCGCCATCTTCTTCATACTGACACATAAACAAAGGATGGTACAGGAAGCTGTGGTGATGAGAGTGGTCAGGTGTTAGACTGCCGTGTCACACTACACTACAGGATACGCTGAGTGACGTTGACCGGGAAAACATCAGTGAGTCTGTGGAAGTAGTGACAAGCTTCAACAACCACGTCCAGGTTCACGGATCCATTTGCGCCGCTTAAGGTGGGCGTGCTGCTGCTTCCTACAGACCGATACGTGTGGTCAAAGTGGCTCCTCTAATTCTAATTATTATGATTGCACGCTAACCTTTTGGCACATCCCCTAAGGCATGCCACCCCCGCGTTTCACTGCACATACAGGGTAATATAAGCATATGATAAATAAATCTTTGAATGTTGGGTTTTCTCTTTCATACACATAAACATACAGATATTCACACTCACACACGCTACATCTATTCCATTAGGTACGCAGACCACAACGCGGCTTTCACTCCCATAAACTCTCACACTGGGGGTTGGTGTGTGACCTGTCTATAATGGGGTCGTGACCTCTCCAGCCACTGTGGAGAACTCATCACTGGGGTCTGAACTAAGTACATCTGACACCTGGTATTTTCTCTCTCTCTCTCACACACACACACACTCACACAAATTATCTTTACGCTTTATAATTTGCAGTAATCACTCATACGGATGCACACACAAATTCCTGCATATGACACATGGACAAACACATCAAACACATTCATGGATATTAAAAATGAATGTGTGTGATCCTACATGTGCACACACACACACACATACAGGGTATATATATAGTCCATATATGAGCAGTCCTCTGGGGACAAGGTGTGTGTGTGTGTGTGTGTGATTGTGATTATCAGTGTTGCCTGATGCGTATGATTGGATAGAGAAGGCCAAATCAATCTTTACCCTCCTCTAAGAGAAGATCATACAACTGGAAATAGGCAACGCTTTTCAGCAGACATCTTACTGTAGCTGCTCCTGGGAAGCTACTTACTCAAACTGTAAATAGATCAATAGATTCGTTTTTGGGGATGGATCTGGAAGCTGCCTTATCCAATCACTACACAAAACTGATGAGGGTGACTTTGTTGGTGGTTTTGAACTAACTTAAAATCACATGAACCCCTAAAAAATGGCAAACATATCAGAAAACAGTCTACTATAAGGGAGGTTAAGCACCGTTAACTCATTTGGAGTTGAAATCCATAGTATTACTTTTATGAATATTGTTTATTATATCTATCCCTTTAGTGGATTAATAATAATACATTTATTGGTGTGTTCACCACAATGAGATACTGAGAAACTCCATTATTGTCTTTTCTTATTATTTTGATAAACTGTCTGGTAGTTTGTCTCAGTAAAATTTTGTTAAACGTCCGCAAACAAAACACCAAGTTGTAATGACCCAAATATTTTGGTTAAATAAATGGAAATACGTCAGCTTTCAAAAATGTCAAAGTGCATTTGAATGAATTATTATTTAATTTATTTATTTTATATATAAGTTAAGCGATATGTGGCAGTCTTGTTTTCTCAGTTTAGTTTTCTTTGTTAAAGGTGACAGTTTCAGTGACGTCAGACTTTAGATTCAGGTTACATCTGAGAATATCTCGTCTGTTTGTCTGCGGTGGAGGTTTCTTCCAAAGCAGAGAGTTCAACTGTAGACCTTTCAGACAGTATGAAAAGCAAAAAAAATCAACTCAAAAGTCAAATTATGCTGTTGTGTTTATATTTTCCATGTCATCTCACGCTTTCACATCTTTCTGTTTCCCTTATTTCACTTAATCTAGCACTTAAAGCACGGATGAAAGTTTCTCTGGGGGGGTCAACATGGCTTTTTTCTCCATAATGTTTCCATATTTCTGTTTGACACCTTTCTGCTCACCTCCTCTGTCCTCTTCTGTCTTCTTTGGTCTCACTCTTTGTACTGTGCGTACATACATCTCTATTACTGTACTTTGTCTGTGTACCGGTCTCTCCAGCATCTCCTTTAACAGCATGTTAATGATTGACTATATAAGGACAGACTTGACATCATCAGCTGATTTTGTTTGTGTTTGTTTTTGTTGTCTGGAGGCACTAATAAACTAAAGCTACGTCTGCTTTCACACCAGCAGTAGCAAACATGGACTTTACGGGTGCATGTCCCTGTAATTAAAGCAGCTCTTAGCTGCAGTAACTTTTTGTTCTTAAGCAGCTAGTTACTTGCTTTGTGGTGACTTCTCGTTTCAGTAACTTAACATGTCGCCTTCATAAATTAGTGGCAGGATGTGTGGTGTCCCCAGAATATTATATGATACCGCCGTGCGTTCTGAAGACCGCAACTGCGATGTAAATGTCAGGCAGCGGTGAACATGGTGGTAGTAACATTTTCTTTAAGTGGGGGAATGTTGTCGATGTGAGAGGGCCGGGTCACACACACACTGACACACACACACACACACACACAGAGGCTATAGATACAGGAGGGCAGAAAGAGAGATTGAGAGGGCACTAAAGGAAGATCAGTTATCGAAAGCCACACTGATTTTCTTTCCGAAATTAGTGCCGAATCTGCATCAGCCACATCTCTGACTCTGGTATCAGTTTCCTGATAAGTATCGGTTAATCTTTACACCTTTACTTCTACTTCAGAATATATAGAAAAGCGCTTATCTGTCTGCTTCCACCCCTGATAAAAGGGGACAGATGTGACAGAGAAACAAAAGGTGGCAGACAGGGAGTAGCTGCAGAAAGATTTGCCAAAGAGTGGAAGAGAGAAAGAGAGAGCGTGAGTGAGAGACACAGAGAGAGAGAGAGCTGAGAAGAGAGAAGAAAGAAGAAAGTTGTTGTAAAAATCCTCTTGATGTTTGATATGGATGTGTTGTGATGTTTCACATTGTAAAACCTCATCTAGACACAACATCTCCCCGGGGCTTCACATGTCTGGTCTTCTCTGTCGGGTCTGTTGATCTATTTCTGTTCATCCGCCTGTCTTCTTGTCTGTCTGCTTATTGTGTTTGGAAGGTGAAATTTACAAAGTCAGAAATCTCAGCATGTGGCCAAAATGTTAACTGATTTATGAGCGTTGATCAATAACCTCATCAAACCGTTGTCATTTTTTTTTGCCACAGTGCGGTAAAAATGAATCGTGGTAAAGCTCTGTCGGCACATCATTGATTTACTACCAAACTGTGTATAGATCAATATTTTATTATATCATATAAAAAACCTACCTGTTTAGACTATATCGTTGTCTTCTGGGGTTAGTAAGCAAACAGTGATAAAGTATGTTATGTATTTGTAAAACCAAACTATACAGAGTCAAAAACCATGTCTTTTTTAAATTTCTTTTAATTTCTTGATTGAAGAATACAGACTTAACAGACATAATTGAGATCCAGCATCATGATCATATTCCTTAACATACCGTTACTCTAGAGAAATTTAAATATTACAGAGAAATATCAGCATTATTCTGATACGCCTCCATTTTTATTTATTTTTCAGTATCTTGAACGATGTTAACAGTCAAACTCCTTATACAGCACAGAAACTCTCCCTGTCA
Organism: Thunnus maccoyii; assembly: GCF_910596095.1. NCBI lineage: Eukaryota > Metazoa > Chordata > Actinopteri > Scombriformes > Scombridae > Thunnus > Thunnus maccoyii. Next base: position 6,572,120 of record NC_056546.1, on the reverse strand, counting down.
ACAGGTCAACGATAAAACAAGACAAGACGGAAACGAAGACAGAGAGAGAAGAAAAATAATAGAGATAAATTGGAGAAGCTTTGGTCTGGGGGTAAAACCTTTAGTAAGTCGTGAATAAATCAGATCTCTTAATGTAATGTGGCTCAGATCTGGTCACAGGGTTCAAAATAAAACTCCTTTTGATGTCTGTGGCAGTCTGGGCCTAGCTGGGTGCCTGCCAACAAATCGTCATCCTGTATCTTTCCTGAGACTACTGGAGGCCGATGTAGGCCAACCGCCGCGATGTTCGCCCCTCAGTCAGTCTCATGGCCGACACAGGCCAACTGTAGGACACATGTCAGTTTAGCGAAAACATGCCTCATATTCTGTAAACAGCTGGAAGCTGTAGGGCTAAATACTGCATAACCTTGAGGAGTTTGATGCCAGTGTTATGTATGTCTTCACCCCCGCAGAGAGCATAATTTAACTGATTCCCCCGGAGCACATTAGCATTGCGCGGCGGGTCACTTCGTTTGACCCGAGCCGTCAGACTAGCAGCGTGTGGCAAAGAACCAGAGGAAAAAAAAACCTCTCAGAGCGAAGACAACAAACGGCAGACAAGAGTGATCTTTTCATCTTAGTACAGAAAACAGAACGAGCAAGGGCGTGAACAGAGAGAGAGAGAGAGAGAGAGAGAGAGAGAGAGAGAAAAACAGACTGAAAAGCACAGGAAGGAAAAAAGACAAGGAGATAGACAAGCATAAGATAAGCAAGGAAACAAACAAGAGATCCTCTCAAGTCTTCTAAGAAAAGAAAAAAGATCAAGGTGCGAAGGAGTGAGGAAAGAAAAAAATGAGGCAAAGAGAGGCAGATGAGTACTGACAACAACAGAGTGAGTGATTAAAAAAAAAAAACGACAATCGGACAGAGGCAGAAACTCGGGCATGAAGACAGCAAACAGACAAAATTCATCTGAGCTTCAAAGGAGAACACAAGAGTGGAGAGACAAGTGAGAAAAAAAAAGGAAAAAGCAGTGATGGAAAACTAGAAACTGCATGAAACAGAAGCAATAAAACAACAGAGTCGTCGTCTCATCTGTGATTCACTCTGTAGGCAGCAGAGGAGGAGCAAAAAGCAAAGACAGCAGACAAAGCAGGAGAAAGAGGAGGACAGAGAAAGATGGAAAAAATGAGAAAAGAAGGAGAAAAATGGAGCATAATGAGCACAGAGTGGAGAATTCAGACAAATGTTCTGAGTACTCGATAAAAATCTGGATTATTTTCTGTGTGCTTGTCTCACTGGCTTTGTGGAGGCTCTTCAACTGGCAAAACAAATCTAGCTTACCCAGAAAACGATGGTCAGTCCGAGCATGATCATATTTATTTCTAAATTCCTAAAAAAACCCGCCCTTTTGTGCAAGGAGGATTTCATCAGAAAGCAACCGTATTTGATTTGTTTGAGGCTGCGTCTAGCTGTCATTTCTTCTGCTGCGGGGAAGTAAGCAATCAAGCCCCAATTACGGTTACAACAGACTTACCACAAGTCAAACCTTGTAGTGTGACTTACTGTAATGCTCGGTCCATCTGTTGCCGTCGAATGATGTCCCAGAAGTAATAGCGTTCGCCTCCTCAGGCTCACTGAAGCAATCCCCAGAAAATCCCCTTTTTTTTGTCATGGAGTGTTTGGAAAATACCTCCCAGTAGCTATGAGGGGACACCCTGCTGTATCATGAGAAATGAAATCAAAAATCGTCTTCTGAAGTCAGACTTCAAAGGCTAAATTACATCAATGCGACCGTACCGTATTATTATATTGTCACGTATAGTCACCGAAAGCGAGGAAGGATCATCAGAAAAAGAAAAAAAAAAAGTGTGAGGCGTGTTTCTTTTCTGTCCCGTATGATGCCTTTAAACTCTACGCTATCAGGCCGGATTTTAGAGGATCAGCGAAAAAAAAACGGGAACATGATGCTGTTCTAGCACAACACAGGTGGAGCAGATGGAAAATCACTTCCAATGTGATTATCCAAAGCCAGCATAGAAAGGGGATGAGGTTCAACTCTCTAAATTTTCCAGCAAAGGTGTTCAGAAAAAAAAAAAAACGAGGCTATAGCACAATCAGTGCATTTACACAAAATCGAGTTACTGTGTCACCATAACAACAGCAACATCAACTGAGGCTTTTAAGCAATTGTGAAAAACTTACTTGTTACTGTTACTGATACTCCACTTTGTACATTGGATCAGATATTCTACTACAACCTACATGATATGACCTTTGTTTTAGCAGAAATCAACCTTAACCGCCTGAAGACATAGGAACAATGTGTTGATTTTTCAAAGTCAGGGTTTTTTTTTCTTCCTTGAATGATCTCGCGTGCAAAGGATTTGATGTTGTCAAATGATGTCAGGGCGTTAATAGGCTTCAACCTTCCAAGGCTGAGTAAAACTGTCTGAATGGCATTTAGCTTCTCGGGGACTGTCAGCATAGAGATTAAGAAGGAATAAACACGTTTGCTTAAAGCCTCTTATAAAGGTGGAATGACTACGTGTACGAAACAAGTGTCTCATTAGGGTGGAGAGAATATGAGCTACGGAGAAACATCTTTTAAAGGTAGGATAAGTCTGCACAAGTAAGGCTGGTTTAAAGTTTGCATAAAACTAGGAATGTGGCATTTTTGACATTTGTAAAGTAACTAATTATTCTGCAGTGAAAGCCTCTGTCCAAATATTTTATTATTTCAGCGGTGAGTAAACACATTAAGCGATGTGATAAGTGATAGATTATGGACATACGCTTGTTTACAACTTCTCATACCTCATTATCTGCCAGGAGCTGTACATACAAATTTCAGCTGTTTAAAATCATTACTGTTTTTGAAAAAATCCTCTACTCCTCTACCGTTGCTGTCAAATTAAATTTGACCATGACTGACATCCCTTCATTTAAAACTTTATAATGATCCTGTTCTTGCATTTTATGAGGAAACAACAGGCTCAAAAATACATTGCAACATAGTTTAAAGCAAATCTGTTGGGTGAAAGTTTTTCCTCTCGGGAGGGGCGACACTGCAGCAGACATGTTTAGATTAAAACTTTAGTGCCGGGGCTGCATCTCTTCTTGTCTGTTCTGTTATCTCTTTTTTTTTCCTTTCTCATCTCATTTCATCTTTTGCTCTCTACCATCTTTTCGCTATGTTTCTCCCTTCTCTTTTCCCGCTCACACTCTCTGTTTGCATACCTTTCTCTCTTTCTCCCGTCCTCCCTCTGTCTGTGCTCTAATCTAGCTGTCAGTCATCTTGTCATGGTGCTTCCAAAGCCTCATTTCCTGGGCAGGAATCCATTAACAGAGGGCTGCTCTGCTATTACCTGCTGAATTACCAGGCTGTCCCTGACAATTAGTTGGGAGACAGGGGACACTGGGCTGCGGTGGACATGACCATCCTGACAACTGGCACCCAGCCAGAGACTCACACACAGAGGGCCTAGAAATACAGGGTTTCCCCACAAACGTGGACTAATTATCCTTTTCCCCCAAGAATTATTAGGGAAGTTTGACATCTTTATAATGACATGTGACTTCTGTTAACTGCATGATTACTACATAGCATATCAGTATTTCCAAAAACAATTATTTTATTTCAACCTATGACTGGATCTCTGATCAGATATGGGTGACCACCAGGGTAAGCTTTCATCCACATGAAGTTATTTTCAGTGGCAGTATTATCTGTATTTTGTAAGACTACCATTGACAATTAATCATTTATAACATTAAAATGATTATGAGTTTGCTGATGCAGTTCTCCAAAATATTTAAGAAATTATGGATGGGGAAATAAAATCAATACTGCTGTCTCTGCTGAAATGTTTTTCCTGAAGTTTATAGAGCCTCACCTTGTGAAGCATATTAAATTATTATGTAGCAGTCATAGTAAAACTGGCAAACCGTGGACTTAACTAGTAATACTAGTTTTAAAAGGCATGCCTGAATTGGTGATATATGCCATAACTTTTCACATGATGGCCTTTAATTGATAATGTTTAATAACCCAAGAACCCTGCCTTTGTTTTTCAGGCTTTACAACATCTGTAAAATCAGTCTTTTCCATAGCAGGGTTGTCATTTTATTTGAAATCAGATTGTAATCTCATTACATCTGTTACTCCCTCACTCTTGATTTTTTTTATTCCATCCCAATCTTGTTCTGCCAACATTGCCCGTAACCTTTGATATCAATTCTCTCAGAGCTATGTGTTGATGGCTTGTTTTCTCTGGTGTGAGGTGAGATATTTTTATAAGCCCTTCAGGTTTTCTTTTATGTCACCTGCACAAATTAGTTTCTCATCTTGTTTTTTTCCTCGTTGTTTTTGCCACTATATATCTTTTTTTATAATTCTTTGTCTATGTGTTGTGTTTGTGCAAATCAACAGCTGAGGTATCTTAAAATTATGCTTCGGGGAACCATTTTACTAAAGTGCTCATGGTTACTGAACCAACACTCATGAAACAGGGTTGTCAATGTCCCTGAAAAGACTATTTGAAAGGATGGATCATTTCCAGCACAGCTGTAACCTTAGTTGGGGACACTGCATTCAGACAGATTTCTGTGTTTTATCCAAAGAAGTTTAGGCAGAATTTTAAAGAATTTTAAAGCCATTAACCAGGGCTTGAGACTACTGGCATCATTTGTTGCAGCTCTCCCAACCTTTTGCAAGTGTAGTATTAAATCACTTTACAGTACCCCTAAGTTGTTAGTTCTAATTTTCGTATAAAACATGAAACATTTAAAAACTGAGAGACTGTACAGATCCAGTAATTTCACGTTCTTTGTCTTTTGTAGAGTCACCTGGATATCATAGTACAAGTGGAAATATGTTTTGCATGCCTCGAGTCCTGTCCTTTACATAAGTTTATCCTTTTGGATGTGTGGAGAAAAGCATCTGCTAGCATTTGTAGGCCTGGGATGATGTGCTTATCCCCCAATTCGATACTATCATGATAGTAGGGGTGAGCCCGAATACAAATACATTATTCGGCAAAGCACAAATAGTGGGTTTTGTACTAATTTTCTTTAATTTTCTAAAATCAAAAGTGTCAACAAAAACAGGATTTTTAAGCCTCTTTCCACTTTTATTCGAATACAAATACAGATACAAATAATTTTGCTGCCTCAACAAATACAAATACTGGGATCTCTGCACATCCCTAATCACGATACTTGGGTGCGGATTTGATTCAGAAAAGGGGGCACTAATGGATATGGAAACAGAACTGGCAAAATAAAGATAAATGATCCGCAGCCTTTTTATTTTTAAACGTTAACTGCATTAATGAATGAATGAATTAATGTGAAAGCATCATACAGTCTCCTGCCTGTAAGAGAATAACAAACTGAGGGGGGAGGCGGAGCGCTCCGCTGTGTTGTTATCAACGTCATGTCTCCAGCAGCGGAGAGCAGCCTCTCTGCTGCACCTTTAGCTCCGGGGAAAGACATCGCTGTCCAACATGCTGAGCGGGTGCAAGGTTTTTGAGGTGAAACAGACTGAACAACAGATTATTTTTCTTTGCCTCAGAGTTAGTTTAGGTTAAGGTTTAAGTGCTGCAGTGTGTGTGTGTTGGTCCGCCGGTCTCGTTTGTTACAGCTAATCGCTAATGTTAGTCTCTGGGTGACGGCGTAGAAAGTTCACAATATACTTCACGTTCATCTCGCAAAGGTAATTGTTTAGTCATTAAATCAAGACATGCTGCATTTTTTTGAAGATGAATTACAATATAGCTCTTGAGTGTCCGGGTGCTGCACTGCAGTCGAGTTCTGCCTTTTTCGTTCCGTCAATGTCACATGCTAGAACTTTCAACAAAGGTGGCGGCCAGTAAAACAAAGGATGCCCGTCTTTGAGTTAGATAGGCAGGGATAATACTGACATGACAGACAGGCATCCATATATAGCTTTAAATTCAGATTCATAATACACACCTAGTCTGCAGAGTTTCTACTGTCAGAGGCACATGATTGCATTGACTTATTGAAGAAGATGTTGTTTTGCAGTGTTGCCGTCCTTTAATATCTGATTAACATTCTAACCCAGCCTTGTTCTGTCAACATGTGACTGTTTGAAGCCGGATCAGACAAAGAGAACAGGCTGGACAACAGACCTTTGATCTGACTGCCCCGTGTGCGTGCATGAGTATGTGTGTGTAAAACTGAGAGTATGTGTGTGTGTGTGTGTTTGTGTGTATATGCATGTCCTCTGCTCTGGCTATTCCACATTAAAGAGATGCACTTGAGAGAGAAAAAGGACAGGTAGAAACTGGCCTTTTGATCCTAACCTTGATGAGAGAGAGAGAGAAAGTGTATGTGTGTGTGTGTGTGTGTGTGTGTGTGTGTGTGTGTGGGCTACCGTGTGAAGAGATCATTGAACGTGGAGCCTCAAGTGTTGAGCATCAAGTGGCAGAAGTGCATATGAGGAAATAAAACAAGCTAGACTATACCTTTAGTGAGAGATAGAGTATAATATGTAATCAGAGAAATGAATAATTAAATTGCACTTAAAGACACACTCATTAATTTGCAGGGAATTCTGTGTTTTCGGCCAGTCGGCCTCTGAACTGCAGTATATTGAATTACATATAAGCAGTGATAAAGAACACTGTGCCCTCTTTGGCACCATGCAATCCTGGCTCAAGGTAAATTGATATCATGAATAGATAATGAATGAAGGTGATAAATTCCAAGTTGCACTTAATGGAGACAGAATATAAGCTGAAGTTTGACCTGCTTCACCAGCAGTTGAATATCTCACTGAAAAGGTAAGTTATGTGTCTACTTTTTTCCAGCCGGACTAGAGATTCAAACCAGCAACCTTGCGTCACAAGCTTTCTTCGGTGAGTATTTTAGAGCAGAGAGGGAAGTCTCTTTTTGTCTTTCAGAGGCGCTGAATAGAGACAAGTAAAAGCCAAAAATGGACGGCTCTAGAGTGCTAGAGCGGAGGTGATTTTCACCCAGCCATGTCCAATTGGCACTCGCAGTCAGTCGGAATCCATTCCCTTAACATCAGCTTCAAAATATGTCATAATGCAGCGTATATACACATACTGACTCCATTTCCACTGGATACACTGTCGGTATGTGTGTGTGTGTGTGTGTGTGTGTGTGTGTTGGTGAATGGGGACACCATTTGTACTGGTTTTGTTGTCAGCGAGGGAAATAAGCATTTTCATCATGTTGTTGTCCCATTCCGTTTTAAAATGATATCAGTTCTATTGCATTCAATCCCCAGACATCAGAGAGATTGATGGTACAAACATTCCATCCCGTCTCTCCCGAATCCAAATTACACTTCAGGTAAAGCAAAGGCAATGGGGTCAGCTTGTAATCTGCTAAAGCATAATCACTCTCATGCATAATAGAACGGTCCTGCTGTGTAATAATAATGCAGACATGGAGATAGCTAGTTGCCTGGGCAATCAGTTATTTGCTACAGACATTTCCATTTGACGTTTCAGGCATTTAGCTGATGCTTTTATCCGGAGCTACTTCAGTAAGGACACAAGCCACGAACAAATGGAATAAACCTACTTTTTTAAGCCAACACAGAGCCTCCTAATCTTACTTTTTTTTTTTTTTTTTGCATTCCTTGCAGCTGTGCGACTGTCCGATCAATACAGTCAATGGTGGCAAGAGATTTCCCTAGTCGAGCTGATCCGGGCATATTTAAATGGATCGGTATCAGCTGCAATAAGGTCGCTCAAAGGCTGATCCTCTCTTAACCGTACTTTTTTTGTCCACCTTAACTGGCTAGTGTGGCAGCACTGCTCTTCTTTACAGTGTATTAAGTCCAAGTAGTGCGTGATTGTGGAAAATTATTTGGGCGCACTAGAAAGAATGACTCTGAATTCTGACGTCCAGGTTGTCAAAATACACGGCTTTGCTAAACTCCGACTGTAACTCTCTTTCTTGTTAGCAGCGAGCAATGTACAAGGCCATTCTGCAAGTAAATTAATAACAGGCCAAACTTTAACTTAGCTGTTGTCAGGTTTGTATTCTCTTTGCAAGCCAGTGTCTGTAGCCAGCCAAAGATTTTTGTGAGGCAAGAAGCAGCACAACAACAATTTCAACAGAATGATAATCAACTTAATAGTTTTGACAGGACCTTCAGTATTTGGATTAAGTAGTTTATAAAATATAAGGTGTGCCAAAGACAGAAGGCTACGCCTGTCAGATACATAATTAATAAACACTGCATATGCTCTGCTGCTATGTAAATGTAGGTATTGGATCATACTTTGCATCAGCAGATACCCGATATTAAAGGATGCTGGTCTGGGCCAAAAACAATACATCAGGACATCCCTTATCGCAAATGAACCTATCAGTCAGCCCTGTGGGCGTTTGACTGTTTAATAAAAAGTGACAGTTCAGGATGAGTGACAACTTTTAAGAGATAATACTTGCAGTCGCCAGCAATACAAACAAAAAGGAAGCAAAAAGAGAAAGAAAGATGATAGAAATGCATTCACTGCTTCTGAAAAGGAGTTTTTCATTATTTTCAAGAACAGAAAGTGAAAAGTACATTTTTTCCCCTTGTTGCACGTTGCTTAAAGTCTCTCTGAGTAGTAGCTCCAGTTACTGCACAGATGCAAAAAGAAACAACCTAAGTTACATAATGATAAAGTAAGTGAAGCCCATACTTGTGGTTAAAATGTGATGAACAGCAGCGCTTCATTTAAAGGTAAAGTCAGCAGTCGGTTGTCAGAGCTAGCTTGTCTGCTCTGGTTAGCTTGACTTTTAGCTCATCCTTCTTCTCCTCAAAGTGTTTTTCAATGCGTTAAGTCACCGTAGCTCTTGATGGCATAACGTACTTGGGTTCAAGGTACCTAACTAGCTCTTTCAATCCCTTGTACTTTACCACACTGATTGACAGCATATTGGTCTCAATCATTCAGCACATATCACACTTTGGTGAACTGTAGAGAGAGGCCATGGCCAATTCACATAGAAAGTGTTTTCTCATGGTACGGATACGCTTCCGTTTTATTAAATGCATCACTCCACACTGAATCTGAGACCCCCCACGTTTTTTTCACATTCAAAGTCTGTTTCTGTCATGTTTAGTGAGTAATCTGAGCAGGCAGCTGTTTAAATCACACAAATGTCCTGCTGTATATGTGTTTTCAGCTTATTAACCATATCACTGAATAAATAAATACAAACACTGTCGATTTCTTCCTGTGAAGCTGACAACTGTGAACTATTTTGGTTCAGCCTGGTGACGACAATCTCTCTCCAGAATGACTGACTCTACCTTTAACTACAGGCCAAACATGTGGAGGAAGAGCATCTGGAACTTAATTCTGCTCATCTCTCTATAGTTTGAGCTTCTCTCAGATGTTAGCAGTCTGTGTGTGTGTGTGTGTGTGTGTGTGTGTGTGTCTCCTTCAGTGATGTGCACAGATCCTTCTGTGTTTGTGTGTTTAGGTCTGTTTGTTTATCAGTATAGACAGATCTCAGACAGACACACTTTCCTGTGTTTTGGTCAGCTACTTTGCTTGTCAATCAGTTTTGTTTGTGTATGTGAGCATATGCCTGTGTGTTTGTGTTTGTGTTTGTGTGTGTGTGTGTGTGTGTGTGTGTGTGTGTGTATGTAATGCCAAACAGTGGTACGCTTTCGCTCAGAGCCATTTCAGTCTGATAATTGCAACCCTCAAACTCAGACTGATTTCCACTTGTCTACCCTGAATTTCAATATAGCTGCTCTTTAATGTCAAGGTCCTCCATACTGTATGACTAAGTGAAAGAGAGGGAGAGAAGGGCAAAAAGAGAGTCGATTTAAAACTTAAGAGACCATCATCTTGATTGTGTGTCTGTCCTCCGTGACTCGCTTTCTGTCTGGTCAGAACAGACAGGAAGTTTAGTTTTTTTCAAAGCTTGTTGATTTGAAGCAGAAGGTTAGTTCAGTCATTTTTGAAGTTTAGTTCTCACCACACACACATCTCACAGGCATGACACGTTCAAGTAAATCTAACAAATACACCAACCAGTTAGAGATCTCCTCTAGACATACATACATGTATTTTATACATGTATACAAAAAAGTACTCTGCAGCGAATAACAATTTGTGTCTGATATGTTTTTTCCACAAAAAAAACTTCAATTACCTTGTTAAAGTCTCTAAAATACTCATTCTCCCTTATTGAGTCCAGAATATATAATTGTGCAAATATTTTCCCACATCACACTCATGTCAGTTACATAATGGACCATGTTTGGCTCCAAACTACTGTTTGTTACAAATCATGCTTGTAGGTAGGCGCTTTAAACTCAGATTTAAGGAAAGCTTAGAGGAACTTTCCACTTTGAGCAGATGAATGTGAAAACATCCTTGTAAGTTAAAACTCTGCACATACATCATTCTGCACTGTGTATGTATGTATTTGAAGCTTGCTGTGGGTGGAAGTCATGATATTAATTTGAAAAAGGGAAGCATTATTTTATTAAATGTATGAGATATGTCAGCCCATCAAACCACACCATGGTTTGTTCAGGAATTTAAGAGTACATACAAGAGCAATGCCATTCCTTTAGTGACATATTTCTTCATAGCAATGGACATGACATGGTCTCCTCAGTGGTGAGCCACTCTGATTCTTGATCAGTCTGTCCTTCTGTTATTCACTTTCCCAGTCTCCTGAGTCACTCAACTAATCCATCTCTTTCTGGTTATTCTCTTGTTTCTCTGTCTGCACATCTTTCCTTCTGACTTTCAACCATTTAGTTGTACTCTTTCCCTCCCCAGCTGATACCCATTTTCCAGTCCAGTCATTTAGTTTCCAGGCAGTCCAGTTCCCCTGGACTTCAGCAGTCAGGTCCCTTGTAGTTCAGTATCCCTGTTCCTCTGTCAGAGCCTGTCCCTGTTTCTGTTTCATTGCCAGTCAGCTTCTCTGCCAGACTCTCTTTTCCTCAGTCTGCTAGATAGGGTTGTATACTGAACTTGGTACTTTTAGGGATACGACTGAATTATGCCGGTATTACTGAGTACTGATTCATGTAAGATTAATCGGTGGCAAAATTTGGTACCTTGTTGGACTGAGAGTGAGCGCGGCCCCGAGATAAGTTTTAAAAACAGGTTTACCGACCGAAGCGTCTCACACGGAGACTCCGACACTGGCACCAACCCGCGGATTCAAAGAAACCAGCCTGCACGGCGGCAAGCAGCTAGTTAAGTGAAAGCAAAGAGGGTGTTTTGAACACACCCCCGTTTTCACAGGTAATTTGTTAGTCTGTCCCTCCCGCTGCAGGAAATAATGGATTAATCCTGGAAGGCTATTGATGTAGCACTTAGCAGTTAGCTCCTTATGAAAGTGCACTGCGTTTATTTGACCCATGAGAATTTGGTCGTACGAGAGCATATCGACCAACTAATCAACCAGGAGACTACAGCCCTACGATATAGTGCTTTCTCTTCCAGAGAGGCTAGAATGGTTATTCAGGGTCTGGAGTGTAGCATTAAGGCACTAGAAGACTAGCTTATGACACATTACATGATGAGGCTGCAGCAGAATTTATCAGATTTGCGTAGACAGTTGGGAGTTTTTCTTTAGGAAGAAGGCAAAAAGTGCACTTGTAAGGTCCAGGTTTTCTATGTTGGCGGAAATGGATGCACCCACCTCTTTCTTTTTTAGGTTGGAAAAGAAACAAGGGGAAGACAAACAAATGCATAGTGTAGGTCTGGCTGATGGGCGGATATCATCTGTGGTGTGTGAAATGCAGGAAGGGGCTAATAAGTTTATATAAAGGTCTTTATGCTGCTGATGTGTATGACACTGATTGTATTGACATGTTACTTAAGGATATCCCTAAGCTTTCTATGGAGCAAATGACTGAGCTGGACTCTCCTCATACCTTCCAATAACTGACTACGGTAGCCTTCTCAAATGGCTTCTGGTCGCACACCAGGGGTTGACGGTCTGCCTGTGGACTTTTACAAAAAATTCTGGACAATAATCGGCCCGTACTGGTTTAATGTTTTGCATGAACGCCTGTGTGCAGGTGAGCTCCCACTCAGCTGTAGTAGAGCAGGGCTGACTCTCTTACCCAAGAAGAGTGATCTGAGTGATTTGCAGAACTGGAGGCCTGTTGTGCTGCTCTGTGTGGACTTCAAAATCTACTCTAAAACTTTGGCAAACAGGCTGAAAGGTCACCAATCATTCATAAGGATCAATCGTACTGTATGCGGGGAAGCTCTATCCTGGACAATCAAGGAGGGAATTAAGTTGCTAGCGGTGTACCTGAGCTCGGAGGGCTGGGTCAAGAAGAACTGGGGGGGGGGGGGGTTCTGTCTAAGGCAGTCTCTAAGCCAAGTGGCAACCTCCGTAAGCTGTGTGACCAACAGACTATGGCATGGTTTAGGTGTAGGGTGCTTTACAAGCCCCCGATAACAAATAGATCAGGAGATCTGCAATGGAGGGTGCTTCATGGGGCCCTGGCAACTAATTTTTTCCTGTCCAAAATAGATAAGAATGTGGGTAATGGCTGTCCTTTCTGTAACTTACCTTAGACTGCTGTACATGTGTTCACTGAACCGTGTGTCACCTGTTCTTGCTCTGTTGAATGTGCTATGTGGAAAAATGGGGGTTATTTTTTCTGTGGGGCTGACCATTGTATTCTGTGAAAAACAAAACTGCTACTTGGCTCAGAAAGGAATAAAGCGAAGGACTGTGGGCTGGTAGACACGGAGTTACTGTTGAAGGGGCTATTCTCTGTGTGCCTTAGGGCTGAATATGCTTATTACAGTTTGGTAAATGATATTTTTGGGTTTCAGAAGGTCTGGTGTATACATATCTACTGCGGGGGAGGAGCGTCTCTGTATATGTATCTGAATGTGACAGCTTGATGTCATGTTTTTGTAGTTTTGTTTATAATTGGGTATGCTGGTCCTCTTATGAGAAATGCTGCAATACAGGGCTGCAGCTGTGTGTGTGTGTGTAGATGTCAGTGCGTGTGTGTGCGTGTGTTTGAGGTGTAATTGGTGGATGGTGTAAGGGGTGTCTGTGAGATGTGATTTTGTTTTTTTTTAACGTTTTTTTTCAACTAGTACAGTTCCCGTTCAAAACATGCCTGTTTGGAACAGGCTGATTGCTTGTCCTCTGGCCACTACTTCAACACATAGAAAAATTAATACAGTTGGTGTGAGGTGTGAATGAGTATATACACCAACAAAATTCAAGAAACTAACATTCTATTATACACAGATGTTATAAATAAATATGCTAATAGTAAGTTTCTCATGTCATGGAGCCTAAAATAAGGGCTGCATTTAAAAATAAAATAACGTGCATCCTAAAATAAAGTGGATCGATCATATTTGGCTCTTAGATCATTCCAATTTTCTGTACCTTCAGTTCAGATTTGAGTGGGTATGTTTGCTACAAAGATTTGTGCTTTGTCTGTAGTGGCGCTTCACAATCGGCATGGTCTCAGAGCATATGAGACAACTGGTTTTGAACTGCCCGTGGAAAGTATTCTTTCGAAAGTATTCTTCGTTTTACATGTGAAACTACAGTCATTGTGTATTGAGCTCTGAGTGCTTGAAGATGCAGAAGACCTGTACTCAACAATGGACCTGAACACCACTTGTGTATTCATTCGCTGCTGATCTGCTGAATGTGCTGCTAACACTACACTTTCTATCTAGACAAAGGTTCAGAGTGTCCATTCTTGATTAAAAGCTCTGTTTTCACTGTCTACTTTTCTCTTTTTAGAGCACTTTTCTCTGACTTGTCACGCCTCGTCTCTGGTCTCTCCCTGACATGCTGGAGTCAGTCAGCAGATTCTGAAGTTCCAACCTGCCCCTGCACAGAGTGGTTTATTCAAGGTTTATTGATGTTAAACATATCTAAATTGCACCAAACAACAAACACTGCACTTCCTTGGGTCACCAGCCATACACCCGCCAAGTGTGGGGTCAATTGGATGAAAAGTTCAAGAGATATGTGAAGGACATACATACATACATACAAACATACATACAAAGATTCCTTCCTTTAGTAGAGAGATGGGTAGGAGCTGTATGTGGTGTTATGTTTAAGTGCCTTTGTTTTTTATTAAAGGACATCAAAAGTCTGTCTGTTAGAGCCTGCTCAGAATTTCTGATTTCTGTGGCAGCTATGCTAGAGTTGTTGTGGTGCATCACAGTTGTCTCTATGTAATAATTTCAACCTGTATTATGTATCCAAGCTTCACTCAGTCAGCCTCCAATATTTATCCCTGCCAAAATTTTAAAAAAGTAATTTCCTCAAACTGCTATCAGACACTTGAAAGATGCCCTATTATGAGAATTAAACTGACCGGTTGGATTAACATAAACAGTAATCACAGCACAGAGAGAATAAAGCACTGTGTTTCTGAAGGACAGAGGTGAAAGATCATAAGCAACCATCAAACACAGCTGCAGATTCAGATTGGCCAAACTTGTGTTTGGGTTCTTTGACAATTGTTTATCGCGTTCAAAGACAGTACAAATTTCCTGTTAAAGAAGAGTCTCTGAACTGCTTTTCTTTCTTGTTTTTCTCAGCTGTTTCTTTTCATGCGGATGTTAGAGGGAATCAAAGCAGAGTGCTCCACTTGCAACACAGTAATCAGTGTTTTCATGGAGACCCTCTTTGATGCTTTAATGAGCCCAGTGTGGTAGGTTATTATTATCCAGAGAGACAGTGAGAGGAGAAAAGATGGATGGAGAGACATGGAGGGAGAGAGGGGAAGGAAGTGAAAGAGAATCAGTGGGTGGCATGTTTGGAGCAGTTTATCTTAACTCTGGAGCAGTTAGTTTGACTCATATGAGCAGATGAACAAAATGCAATTTTAAATTGTGTAAGATCAAATTATCGCACAGAGACCGCAAGAAAGTTGGTCCTGTTTCAACCAAGCAGCATAATGAGAAACAATATGATATAAAAAGTGCCCCCAAAATGTTCATATTCAGTAATTTATTGTTTATTTATCTATGTGTTTTTATCTGATAAAAGACCATATAACAAAATAACGGCAAGTCCAAAACCAGAACATCTGAACTAAATAGAATTGTGTTTTGTGTGTCCATTTGATTTTGTCTACAAGCGCTGGTTTGCTTTGTATTGGTCAGTGTGAACAACAATGTAAACTTTACTATGGTTTAGAGAAAAGAAAATGCACAGGGGGTAGAATCCTTTTAGCAACAGTGGAGCGTGATGATCTCAGTTGGCATCTAGAAGAGAGGACAGAAAACAGAGAGAGAGAGAGAATTGACACTCGGGAGAGATTGAGAGCAAGTGAGAGACAGAAGTTGAGATGCAGAGAGAAACAGAGGGAGGGAAAGACAAAGACTGCAATATGTGTTTCTTCAAAACAGTCCCCAGCAACTCTCTGATAAATAGCTCTGCACTTGAAAAGAACTGCGCATGGTTTCTAAAGTGTTCATGCAGCAGTAAAGTTCAACTATTGGAGGATCACCACCGTTTATAATTAATGCTAAATTACTCTTAATTTTACTGACAAGAAAAAGAAATCCAGGTCAGTGTTTGACATTATTTTTGCATTACTGAGGCTTCAAGTGCTGCAGTCCTACAGATTTACAGTCGTATTTTTTGCCACTTGAGGACACCATAGTGCGAAGTTGCGAAGGAGGACTGTGATAATTTGCAATCTGACACTAAACATTGCAGCAGTATGACATGATTTACAGGGCATCACAAAAGTTTCAAAATCTTGTCTTTTTTTTTCATTTTGTGATGCTAATTCATTTTATTGAGCCATTTATTTTGTCTTGTACATTCAAAGATCTATCGAGTGAGTGGAATTATGAAATCTTTATGTAACAAATAAAAAGCAAATTATAGCCCTGTAGAGAAATTAATGATTCAGTGAACAGTATTTAGTAAAAAAAAAAAAGCTTTCACAGTATAACGAGTTTGTTGAGTGGTCTCATCAAAAATAGAGATTTTGTACTTGTTGCGATTCTCCTGTAGCTGTACTAAATTGTGGAGTATTATAGATAAAAAAAAAAGAAAAGAACAGCAACAGTGTAACCTTTTTATAGACCGACAAATCAATGCATTACAAGGATGCAGATTCATACATAAGACTGCTTTAAGTCAAGAGCTACTCAGTGCGAACGTAGTCATATTAAGTAGTTTGCCCTTTTTCTCGCGCGCTGCAAGGTTGCGATAATTAGGGGTATTTTTCACCAAAAAGCAGGAAGCGTTATTATTCCAACTGGAGTGCTGAAAAATCACCCAGTAGCACTTTGCGGCGTTATGCAGCGTAGGAAAAGGACAGGGAGCAAGAGAGAGGCTTATCTGAATAAAAAGCTCTTATCATGTTGTTTCCGCCTCTCTAAGCCATCGCTGTATCCACAAGGTCAACAGCTAAATAAATGTCTGGGATTCTTGCCAGTTTTTCTACAGAAATCTTGTCCAATTATGCACTTTTTCAGTCTGTCAAGCAACATGGCACCCCTGTCCCCACCTGCTACACACATGGACGCACACATGCACACAAACACGTGCATGTTTCTGACTCCAACGTGGTGTTAGATGTATTTCTCATAGAGTTCATGTATTCAGTTCATTTCTCTTATCGTTTTTAAACACTAAGAGCACAGTGCTGTCTGTAACTAACTGCTGCAAAACAACAAGGTCAGCCATTACTTTATCATTTATATATTGTTCTGAGGTAACTCTTTGGTTATATTATTCTACCAGTTATGATAACATCTTAATTTATTGTATAAGTGTTGAGATATGGGGTTAAGGAGACTTTGGTCAATAGAGCTTTGAAACCTCACATGTTCATTGTAACCATCTACTGCATTCAGTAAGTACGGCAGGGCAATGTTGAACCACAATAAAGAGTTTGGGTAATGATTTGAAAGTTCAGCTTAATTTAATTTCAAATAGGTGGTTAAAATAAGTGGGTTAAACTGGATTTGTTGTTTTTGTCTGATCACCAATATGAATCAGATATACAGCATATGAAAACAACAATCATATTGCTACAGACGGGGGACAAATGAAAGGAAAAACAACATAAAGTGTGTTAGTAAGGTGTTGGGCCACCATGTGCTGCTAGAACAGCTTCAATACACCTTGACATTGATTCTACAGGCTATGGACTCTACTGGAGGGATGAACACCATTCCTCCAAAAGATATTCCTTTATTTGGTGTTTTGATGATGGTGGAGAGCGCTGTCTAACATGTTGGTCCAAAATCTCCCATAGGTCTTCAATTGGGTTGAGATCTAGTGACTGCAAAGGCCTCAGCATATGATTCACATCATTTTCATACTCATCAGTCCATTCAGTGACCTATAAATTGGGGCATTGTCATCCTGGAAGAGACCACTCCCATCAGGATAGAAATGTTTCATCATAGGATAAAGGTGATGACTCAAAACAACTTTGTATAGATTTGCAGTGACTCTTCCCTCTAAGGGGACAAGTGGACCCAAACCATGCCAGCAAAATGCCCCCCACAGCATTAAAGAACCACCAGATCCCCTAACTGTAGGGGTCAAGCATTCAGACCTGTACCTTTCTCTTGGTGAACGCCACACATTCACTCGCCCACTTGTCGAGAATAAGGTGAAGGATGACTCATCTGACCATATTACTTTTTTCCACATCTCTGTAGACCAGTGCCTACGGTTTTTGCACCACTGAACTCTCAAATGTGCATTCATCGTTGTAATGAGGGGTTTATGCACCGCAACCCAACTACAATATCTCTCTCTATGTAATTATCAACGGACTGTTCTTGCTGACAGTCTGATCACGTCCTGCATTGACATTCTCACCTGAGTTGCTCTTCTGTTTTTCCTTCAGCATCAAGGTCATCAAATGTGTGTTGTCGACCACAATTTCCAACCCTATTTACTGATGATGTCTTTCCCATAGATCTAAATGCAGATGTCACTTTAGTCACTATTCCTATTGAAACATCAGCCAGATGAACAGTCTTTGTGACTGAAGCTCCCGCCATCCGTGCCCCAACAATCAACCCTCTTTCAAAGTCACTTAGATCTTCTCCTCTTGCCATCTTGATACAAAATCAGAATCAACTGGGCCTGCTGAGCATTTTTATACATGCCACAGAGCGTGATTGGATGTTAACTGCTTCACTGTACCATGCAGTGCACCTGTGTGGAAGCATCTGCAGTCGTTATGTTTCTCCACACATTTATTCAGGTTTTTCCTTTAATTTGTCCCCCGTCTGTATGTCTTTGAAGCGTTTAAATTTTACATTTTAGAGATTTAGGTTGTTTTTTTTGTGGGAAAATCAGGTATGACAAAACATGCAATGATGAGCAGGTAGTGAACTCCCAACAACTGATGGCACTGAAATAGCTCCAAACGGATAAAGATGAAAAGACATTCATTCATTCATGTGAACTTTTCATGAACACAGTATGAATCCTCGTCTCTCCCTTCCTCTTTGTCCCAAGGATTTGTTCTCTCCATCGTCCTCGTCAATCTTTCTCTCAGTCCTCTCTCATGCTACAGATGTCTTCACAAAACATGAATCTCTGAATGAGTACTGACACACACACACACACACACACACACACACACACACACACACACAAACACTAACAAACCTACCTGCACAAACACAAAAGCCACATAGCCTTCTAAGCTTAGCTGAATCCCGCTTCCATTCCCACAACATAAACACATCAACACACAAATCCACACACTCAGCTGTCCCTGTCTATAAACACACATACACGTGCACGCACACACAATGCACACAACCTCCCCTCCTCTCGGTAATCTCTCCTTTTAACGTCTCCTCTGTCCTATTATGTGGGGATTTTCCTTCTGATGGGAATTCCAGCAGCAGCCACACCAAGAGGCCATCTAATTAGCCATAGATGGATGGCTTCCAATACAAGTAAATGAGCAAAGATTTGCCAATGGACAAATCATTTTAACCCTGACAAGAAAAGGGACATCTAGCAATGCTAATCACAATCACGGGGAACCACTTCCCTACAAGAGAGAAAACACATCTGCTTTGAGGCCGCATTTGCATTCGGGGTAGAAAAAACGTGTTTTTTCTCTCTTTGTGGCTCAAATCTGGTCTTTTCATGGCTGTCTAAACAGGTTACGAGGGCCCGAGAAGATTTGTGTTGATTTTCTTTTTTTTTTTTCTTTTTTTCAGTTGCCACCACAATTCATCAGGACCAACTTTAGAATTCAAAAAGCAAACAGATGACTTCTGTAAACAATGGGTGAGAAAAGCTGATTGTGTTTGTGAGCTGAACAGCAGCACAGACACACGTGCATTGAACCAGTTAGTTTAGTCTAAAACATGGCTTTGGTTTTGGGGGAAGAGACCATCCCAGTTGGCCATGATCAACCCTGCTACCAAGCAGGGCCACAGCAGTTTATCACCTGCCGTGAGGCCACAGTGGAAAGGCATGTATTCAAACATCCTCCAGTGTTTCCCTTGGTGGACCCCAGTGACAACTCTGTGGCAAAAATTCACTGGGTTATGCATTTTTATTCATGTATAAAATGAAATATTATGTTTGTAGTTATCCCTGGTGAACATTTTATACTATGCAGACATATAAATTCAAGCCTGGAGTTTATTGTATAGAAAATAATCACAACTGAAACCAGAATTGATATTATAGTCAAAAAAATAGATGCTATTCAAATGTCATGAATCATAACTCCACATTTTAACAGGGTTTTTGTATGCAGGACATTGGCATTTATGATGTTTATTTGCTATTTAATTTTACATGTAAAACAAGTTAGAGCTGCAAAGATTAGTGGTCTGTCAACTGACAAAAAAAACTCTGCAGCTATTTTGATAATCGAATAATCGCTTTAATCATTTTTTTAAGCAAATATGCCAAAAAGTCACAAATGTTGGCTCTAAAGTGATGATGTAATGCTTTTCTGATTGATTATAGTAAATTGATTATCTTTGGGTTTTGATCTGTTTTAAATTATAACAGGTATTTTTCACTATTTCCTGACAATTTGTAGACAAAACGATTAATGGATGAATGAACAAATAATCAGCAGATTAATTGATAATGAAAATAATTAGTTGCAGTCCTAAACCATGGCAAAAATACATTTATAAAACATTGTTGATGTCCAATAAAAAAAATGAAATTTGGCAAATCTTGCTGCACCCGTTGCTCTGCCTTGCTTTCCATCCATTGATTTCATTACCAGTCAGTAACTCAAAGCAGCTTACGTGTGTCAAATAATATTTAACATCCACATATTCCAGCTTTAAGAAACACTGGTTGTATATGTTGATATAGTGGTTCAATTTGTTAAACATGACACAGCTTCTTGGAGGTCATTCTGTAAGGTCTCTGAGCCCAGAGACATATGGTATGTCTGCATAAGTTTAGTTGGCTTTCAAGTACAGTTATAAAATGTAAACCTTAAAGGCCTCCTCATGTTAAGATTCTTGGTTCTGGCAGGAAACCAGCAT
This sequence comes from Thunnus maccoyii, assembly GCF_910596095.1. Classification (NCBI taxonomy): domain Eukaryota; kingdom Metazoa; phylum Chordata; class Actinopteri; order Scombriformes; family Scombridae; genus Thunnus; species Thunnus maccoyii. The sequence continues at coordinate 6,551,643 of NC_056546.1, read as the reverse complement.
TGCAGTATGGTCACTTAGTGCATTCCTAGGTGATGAAAATCCCTCTAGAAAAGTTGAAGGAAAGCAGAATTAGCAGACTGTGAGCCATCAGAGTGATCGTCTAAGTGAACCAAATGCTTTTAAAAGGTCCTTTGGCCCCTATCCACTTCTCTAAAGCACTGTTTAATGCCCCCTCTCTCTACCTATATCCATCCATCTTTCACTTTATTCCCCTTTCTCTCTGCCTGCCTTTACACCCCGGCCCTCCTTTATGACTCTGTCTATCCTTCCACTCATCCATTACTTTATCCTCCATTCATCTGCCCTATGACCTCTGTCCATACTCCCGTCCATGCATCCTTGATGGAGTGTACAAAGCCTTGAATCTTAGGGATTACCTCTACGGATTCCCTCTCCCCTCCCATACTCTATTTCCTTCACTCCATGCCTCCTTTACTCTCTAAAGCTCTTCTTTTTTTTTATACTTTTCTCTGTACCATTTGCTCTATACCGACATCTCATTTTCTTTCTCTCCATCTCTCTATTTGCCCCGCTGCCCATCCCTCAGGGAGTAATCCCTCGGTCTTGGGAGGGATTGTTGGTCTGATAGAGAAGACATAGAGCTTTTTGTTGACTCTTAGTGAGGTAATCTATGTTGTGATGTGGAGAATTTGTCAGTGGTTAAAATGATTGGACAGAAGGCTTACCGAGGGAAAAATCACTTGTGGGAGAGGAAGGGATGATAGCGTGAGAGAGCAAGAGAAAAAAAAAGACAAGAAGGTGTCAAGTTTTTGAATGCCAAGTTGGGTCAATAAACTTGATATACTGATGGACACTTTCGTATGTACATGCAGCAAATTTTAACCTGAACTCTACTTTCGAAACAATACTTCAGTTCAGTCCCGTCTCGACGGTCGCAGTTGGATGGCTTCAACGAGCAGGCAGAGAGACAGCAACAACAGCAATTGAATTATGACCCACTAAATATGTATGATTATGAGGGCAGCAATTATACTCCACCCACCTTTGGATGGTGGCGGACTACTTGAACTATAATAGATTGTCTAACTACTTACAGTCTAATCTAGACTGGGTTGAGTCACTCGTTTTTAACACTGAAGAGTCTATATGAGAATTCCCATGTTTATATGAGAAACCAAGCTGTGCTCACAAGGTTTAGTAGCTTGAAGGTTATCTACTGTGAATGAAAAGAAAATAATTTTGACCCTAGGCCAGTAATTTAACGGCCTTTTCACTCCTGAAAGTCGGAACCAAGGTCCAAACCAAAGTTCATGTTTTCGTTTCATTGTATGCATTTGATCTGGTTATTCTTCATTTCACATTGCAATTATATGAGCGCACTTAAGAACTTTACATGACACACCTACGCTCTCTCGTCTGCGTCCTCCTATACTTGACATTGATTGGTTTCTAGGGTGTGCATCTGACATAGGCATGTGGTCAATTCGGTGGTCAGCCTTCTATCGCCATTTGAATTAATGGAGAAAAATGAATGAACAGATTCATTTTGTTGCCTTTATAATAATATTATTATGGCATTACTTTATCTTCAGGTGGCATTGCTCTCCCATCCTCTCATATCCTCCCTCATCCTCTCCAAACATACCTGGAAAGTGTCTGCATTTTTTATGAGTTTTTTCCAGTTTATTTTTTATAACGTCGTCGGATTATATTTCAATTAAAAACGTGGTCTCCTCCTCTCCCCATGTGCTACTGTGGCTCATTTTTCCTTGTCTGGTTCTGACGATGGCCTGCCAGAACTTCCTGTAATTGGTCCGATTCTCTGAACCATCCAAAATGTTTTCACACTAGAAACGTACCGAACCATGGTTCAGTTTGATCTGGACTGAGATCACCTCTTTTTGTTTGACCAGTGTTCGGCTGTTTGGTCCGAACCGTGGTTCGGGGGGGAGGTTTCACACCTGTAATTTCGGTTCGGATCAAACTGAAAAGTCAGAAAGTCTGGACCAAACAAGGTCGGTATGAAAGGGCCCTTAGATTGACACCTCTTTGTGCCCAGATGTCCGCACTGATAGGTTTATATCTTAAGTAGGGCATTAACATCCCATGGGGGTTCTGTATGGTTTAGTCTGGTTTCTGTTCATATACTGGAAGGGGCATGTTTGGACATTACCCCCCTTTGGTGTGAAGGGATCACCGGAGCAGGTGAGGTAAATGTAAATCTGACTCAGGTACTGGAGGAGCCTTAACAAACTATAGGTGGTGTCTGGTGTCAAGGTCAGTGTGAGAGGTCCAATGCACAGAGGCTTCAGGTGCATAAAGACTCATCTTATAAACTGCTGAGTCCTGTGCTCTGGTGGCACAGGATTCAAGTCAGGGAAGGCAGGTGCAGTGCAAGCAGTTGTTGGGCTGGTGGCAGCCTTTAAAGTGCAGCAGCTTCTCATTTTTGGCTGGCGCTGACTGTCATTTTTACAGCTTAAAAATGACAAACGTCGCCTACGGCAGGTCGTATCAGTTGTGGAAGATTAATGTTAAATCTGTCTCTTACTTGAAGACAGGCCAAAATTAAATTTGTCTGTTGTCTGGTTTAAGTGCTCTCTGCAAGCTGGTGTCTGTACTCAGTCCATGCATGATAATGCAGTGGCGTTTCTTTCCTCACAAACAATTTTTTTGTATTTCCAACAACTCAGGATGATATACCTTCCCTAGTAAATTGATTTTGTCATGTCAATTTCAGGGAACGCATTCTCCCACTTAAATTTGCATTCATATCACATAATTCTGAACAAAGACTGTCAGTATTTGGATCAAGAAGCTTGTGAAAAATAGGGTGTGCCAAACTTAATAGGCCACACCTGTTGTCAAAGTGTCAGACACAGACATTCTTAATAAATATAGTATAAAAAATGTAACGTCAGTGCTTCTGTGCTTTAAGTATCAAAATAGAAAGAACGATAAATACAAATGATTCCTTGTCTTGATAAGGCTGGCTGTCTCCTGCAGGAGATATGCTGTGGTTTGTGCAGAAAGACTTGTCTCAAGGTAGCAAGTCTCAAGGTAACCTGTGTATAGACTACGTGACTTCAGTTAACTCTAATCAGCATAGCGTCTTATTTAAAGTTCAATAACCAATAGAGGTATAAATGTGTGAAGAATAACCTTATTTGGAGGAAGTAAGGTAAGAATTTGGTGACAGGTTTAAATACTCCTGTCTGGAAATAGACTGCAGAATTGAGTGGCATTGCACCGCGTTTCACTTGTACTATAACTCTGTTCTCCTTGATCGAGCTTTAATTAATGTTCCTCAGTAAGACATCCTGGTCTCCTGGCAAGTTCTTCACTTTGGGTAACCAGCTTCAGTGATTCCTTGACAGTGTTGACTGTATTGGTCATTGTGTTCATGTTTGAATTGAACACAGGTGTATAAATGAAGAATAGTCACGTAATTACATTAGAGACTTTTTGATTTGCTCAGTGCTCAAAACGTGGGCTGAATTGATTAAAAAAAACACCCTGTCTCAACACAAAATATGAACCAACAAAGCAGAGAGACAATACAAATCAACATGGCGAGCAGTCTGAATCTCAATGCCAACAATGTGATGGAAAATATTGTAACAATAGGAAGAAGCGTGCATGTTCTCTGGAACTCAAATTAGGATTTTGATAGATCAAATGTGACTGAAATGAGATTTTTGTTTCTGCTTGCAGTCATGTTTTTTGTGCAAAGAGATGTCACAACCACAAGCCAAAGTAGACAGACTGTGTACTGCAGGTCTCTCCCTCTTCTTAACTCTTGAAGTTAAGTATTCCTGGTGTTGTAGAAATCTACTCAATTGTTAAGTGTTTAAAATTTGATTTGATAGATGTAAACTGAAGGTTGGTTCTGCACGGTCAGTTTCTCATTTGAAATTAATTCAGAAACTGATTTTAGAGGTTTGTTGATGTTAAATTTAACATTTAAACAGCAGCAATGATTTGCACTCTGAGAGTCGGAGACAAAAGCTGCATGTGGTGTTTTCATCCAGTCAGGTGTAGGGAGGGTTCATGATGATGTCTGATCATCTGTCTGTCAATCATCTGTTGTACAGTCTTCTTAGCAGATGCCTGTTAATCCAGTTCACACTGAGTGAACCAGCTGGTGTTTAAACTGTGGGCTGGCTGTGATAGACCAAAGAAAAAAAACACTATTCTTACCAGTATCTAACAAAATGCAACCCGCACACAGTGTAAGGCAGCACAACATTTAATGAGGTAACAAATTGATTGATTAGGAAATGTGGGGAGAAGCTGTTAATGGATAAATGTAACTTCTTTCTCCCACACTTTCCTTACATATGCACAATCCTAAGCACGATCATTAAAAACAACACACACAAAACAATGGCATGGGCATACACAAACGGTAAAGACAAACACACACACACACACACACACACACACAAATTTCTGCTGTTAATGTTGCATATGTTGGCTGTGATCGATGGATGTTCAGGCTAATGGTTATAAATGCATTAGCACCAAGACCTAATCAGCCACGTGCACATGCACACACATTTGTGCACAAAGTTGAGCAGACATGCACACACACACACACACACACACACACACACACTCTCTCTCTCTCTCCCCCTCTAATCGTAATCTCATTCAGAGCGGGGCGAGCGCTGCGTTCTTCCGATTCAATTTCCTGTTGAGTTTCATGTCATTACTAAGTCATGAACCGCCATGTTTACAGACCCACGTGCTAGTATTTCATCACATCTGAAATAAGAGCGGAATCATTTGTCAAAGAAACAGAAGCTGATTCTGCACTCATTAAAATTTGGTTTAAGTTGTAATTTATCAACACAAATAGGAATCCAGACCAAAAGCAAAGAATACACTTACATGTAAAACGAATCTACAGTGTGTTACAGAGTTTTCAAGGTTCCTTGCTATAGGTAATGGTGTGTAGAGAAGGAAGTGTTCTCGCTGTTATCCTCACATTGATATATGAACAACTCATGTTTTTTTTTTGTTTTCACTACATGGTTGACTTTTGCATCTGATATGAGGGAAGCACTGATAGACGGATACTGTACAAGTATAATGTGTTAACAGTCGATTTCTATTCAAAGTTAAGTGCCTTTAGAGCTTTACGCCTTCTCAGGAAAATGACGACAGTGATAATGACTTAGCGCCCGGGTAGTGGTGTCACGATACCAAAAATATGAGTTTGATACGATACCTGCCTAAATATCTTGATACCGACACAGAAACGGTACCATGGCAAAAACCTAAAACATTAGGAAAAGTAATGGAATAATAGATGACAGTGGAAGATCACCATGAAGTGCCAGACTTACAGTTAATGCCATTTATGTTTATTTTCATGCTCAATAAAATTGTAGTTCATATGCGTGTTGTTTGTTTTTTCATACATGTAGGTGAGTTTTTTTGATTTATAACATTAATAATTGGATTATTGTTAATAATTAGATCAAGGTCATAGTATTGTTAAAGCTTTTACATGGTACGCAGTAATCTGATGTTCACTATACTTGAGTTTGTGTAAATTTCTTTAACTAAATTTTGTTAACTATATATTTGCAACCAAATATCACTTATTAAACAGCGTCATGACTCAATACACCTCCCTGGAAGAGGTCTGCACTGCACTGAGAACATCTAGTAATAGAAATAATTATTGACAAAGATGTAAATGCCATTATTACCATTACTAGTACTGAATGAGTATAAACTGATCATTTATAATTGGTGTTGTTGATCTACATACTTGTGAACGCCTGATTTTGCTATTCAGCACTGGTGACGGTGCTCTGCGCTGGGCCTCCGAAGACGACTGTGTCCGAGAGTTTTTCAGCCTTTTGAATTTTGTAGAGGTTGTGAATTCTTTGCTCCGACTCAGCGACCCTCTCACTCAGACAGAGACAGCTCTCACAGCCAGAAGGTCAGGTAAGTGGAGTCATGGCATTTGCTCAGCTTGTTGTTCTGAATAGCCTAAAACTAGATGTCCGATGGCTAAAATCCTATCATCCAATAAAAGATACTATTAAAAACAACCAATATCTAAAAATGTGAGACATAAATAGTAGCTCAAAGCCAGATAGAAGTCAGTTTTAAAAGTCAGTCACTTCTTAATATATTAATTTACACATTTAAAATATTGATTTATTTCATTGTGAATTTATTCATTAATCTATTGTCTGTTTTATGAATATAACTATGCCCCACCTTTGATACATGTAAACTGTAGAATACTGAAGGAATGAGTGCCAGGCATGGGTTCACAGATTGCAAGCTGTAAAACATAAGTATTTCATTTTCCCCAAATATAAATCCAGTATTTCCAAATGTGAATCGACAGGGCATTGCTGAATATAAATACAATGTTTTCTTCCTCCAGCTGCTTCTTCTTCTGCGACAAAGCTGGATTTTTAATATCAGACTTGTGTCTGCATATGTAATGCCATCTAAGCTCATTGTGGAACTTCAGATTAATTTCTGAGGCTAAGATGAGGCTTGAATTATAACAGCAGAGGGGAGCAGAGAGATAAAGAAGGAGAGAAACAAAGCAGACGCAAATAAATAAAAAGAGAGATAGGCCACGGGACAGAGAGACGGGCATTATCAGGAGAGTATTACTGTACCTCATAGGCTTACAGGCACACAGCTCTGACAGCTCTTGTTATAGAACAACAAAGTCAGCTCTATGCCAAAAAGAAAAGGTCACATTATACAACTTATGGTTTAGAAGCCGGATACGTCACCTCTAAAGGTGCACTGGAAATGTCAGGATATCATTCCCACTTCATAGTTAGAAAAGTGTTTTTTTATAGAGGTGGTACATTAAGTAAGACAATATTGGATAGAACTTAATATTAAAGGACAAATAAGACATTGTGGAAAACAAGTTCTCAATGTTTGGTCAGTTGAGAGACAGTGAAAAAGGCAGTATGCTAATGAATCACTGAATCAACATTTCAGATCAGTCACTGTGTGGTTGGACTATACTTGAGGCAGATGAATTTGTAGATAGAAAATGAGTATTCAGGATGAAAGCCAGTTAGTATATATACTGAGGGCTTCAATTCTGGCCAGCTGCTCTCAGAGAATTAGCTTAATCAACCATGCATGTGTTGCTGTATTTAACTGACAGAACTGTTCAGGCAGCACTTTTACCACCAAGAAATAAAAGAGGAACGACAGAGGAGAAGGATAAAGGACAAAGAAAAAAGAGAGAGGAGAGAAGGGAGGGATGAGGGGAAAATGAGAAGTTCTGTTATTTTAATCCTTCATAATTCCATTTAAAGATTAAAGGACAAAAAGTCAAGTTTTTCACTCGCTTTTAGACGTACGCACAACATGAAAAGCAATATGAGGTACAGAAGCGAAAAACTGAAAACAAAAGAAATTTGTCAGCGCTCTCGAGCTCAGCTTCTTAACATCTTTCACATTTTACAACACCTCATAAATGATATGAATTGGACCTGGAGTCAGGTACCTTTTTTATTTTTTTATGAACAGTGTGATGTGCATTGTCTGCTACACAACCCATGGTGTGAGATTTTTGCAGTGTCACAATAAGGGCTGCAATAACTAATCGATTAAATCAATTATAAAAATATTTTGCAATAAATTTCATCACCGATTAATTGGGTCTATGTTATGATGCACCTGGTGTGACATCACTTCATTTATAGCAGGCAAAGATGGTAGATAAGTAAAGATAACACATTCACGTGATGAATTACAGGAAAAGATTTGCGTCGTCTCCTTTCTGAACTGTCTCTGGAGTCAGCTTTTGAAAAATTGCGAGGTCAAAGGTTAACGTTTACAGTGGAGAGAAGTGTACTCCCCAAGTCATCAAAACTATGGGAGCACTTTACTTTAAAGCCTTCAAAGAGGATTGTTAGCTGCAAAATGTGCAAAGCTGATCTCGCATGGCACGGCAGCACCTGATGGGGAAGCATGTTGAAACTATGGGTGAAGGGGAATCAGCAACACAGTAAGTTAGTAACTTTACAAAACCCTCAGCCCGGCTACATTGATATGTTGTGTCTGTCTGTCTACATCTGTTTTTAATTATTTTTCAATGAGGAGTATCTGTTTGTTATACAGGGCTGATAATGTGTCTGTCTCTAGCATATTTGTGTTGGTTTTGATGGACAAATGCATGATTACAGGTTCTAATTTAAAAACAAATGGACAGAAATATCTTCCATCTGTTCTCTCTCCGTTTTGTGATGGATCACTGCAGCCAGGCCCCTGATAAAGCTATTTTAAAGTGTTGGCTAATTAGCTGAAATTAGGTCGGGAGTACATGGAGTTTTTGGAATATTTTATGCCATTAGTCAAAAACAGTCTTCAGTGAATCCTTTATTTCTTCACTACAGAAACTTGAGCAATATCTGATCAAATATATATTAGTTACATTCCCCTTTTATTCTCAGTGCATGGCTGCATCCCCAATGTCCTTTTATTTAATTTCATTTTGTTACTGTTGTGGCCTTGTCTGTGCTTGCCTTTTACATCGGCAATTATTAACTAAAACAACAAGGCATGTATTGAGTTACATGTAAATTGTGCTACTACGCATATACTCATTTGTCTGTTTCTTCAGAAAGAAACAACACGAGTGACTATGTTCTGAGGAAGAATGTCCCATGTACACCACAGCAAGCAGCTCTTCTGACTGATGGTGTCCTGGATATGCTGGTAACCGACATGAGGCCACTATCAATGGTTGAGATGAAGGATTCAGGAAAATGATTCACATCCTCGACCCTGTTTACGCTCTTCCTTCAAGGACCCATTTCACCAAACTGATGGAGAGGAAGTACAAGGAGACATTTCAAGGAGTGAAGAGTGCCATAAAAGCCACCAACAGCAAAATTGCTCTTACATCTGATGTATGGACAAGTGTAGCCGCTGAATTCTAGCTTGGCATTACATGCCATTTCATTGGAGACGATTGTAACATGAGTCAGTCCGCCTTACTACCATACCACTGAAGGACATACAAACGGCATCCAACATCGCAGAGTGGTTGGAGGAGGTAGCAGACAGGTTTGAAATTCCTCCAAGTAAAATGATCTCCTCTGTGCACGACAATGGTGCCAATATTGTGGCAAAAAACACTGGAGGAAAAGCATGAGTGGTCCTCTGTCCACTGCACTGGCCACCCCTTGCAACTGATGATCAATTCTGCATTGAAGCACTCAAGCGTTGAAAAAGCTATTGGGGCTGCAGGATGTCTTGTGGAACATTTGAAGCAAAAAAAACAAGCTAGCCTGCAACAAGCTGAGACAAAAACAACAATAAATGGGCACACCTGAGCACAAGCTTGTTCAGGATATGAGCACGAGATGGAACAGCATGTTCTATATGATTAGCTGACTGCTTGAACAAAGGTGGCCTGAAACCTCAAAGCTGTCTGACTCAACTGTCACACAGAGTGGCAAACAATACCATGACTTAAAAGCCGACTGGTGGAGCCCGCGTGAAGAGCTTTCCACAGCTCTTAAACCCTTTGAATGTGCCACTGTGTTTATGAGTTGGAAGAAATATATAACAATCTCTACAGTACCTTCACTTGTGAAGGGGCTAGTGAAGTCCACCCAGAGTGCTACCTTTGAGTCAGCAGTAGTGCAGGCTTTATAAGTCACTGCTATGGATTAGCGTCAACAGTGATAGAAGGAGACTACGTTTTCAGAAAAGGCACTGAACACAGTGATCCTTTCCTCTGCCCTGGACCCGAGGTTCAGAAAACTGAAGTTTCTGACACCTGAGCAAGTCTTAAATGTGCAAGCTAAAGTGCAAACACAGGCACTTGGAGTGAGAAGGGATGTTGATCAGCAACAGCTGCATGACAGTGTCCATGACCAACTCAGTTGCACCTCCACTGTTACTACAGCTGCTGGACCTACAATCCTGTCTCCTCACTTGACTCACTCCTCAATTCTGAAACCAGCAGTGAAGAGAATAGAGAGGGCGAAGCTGAGGATCTCAACAACCAAGTGAGGCACAGAGTCCTCACATACTTTGCCAAGGAAGAAAATCCATTCCACTGGTGGAAGGCTAACGAGAATAGATATCCCACCTTGGCAAAGTCCTACTTATGTATCGCCGACACCTCAACACCATCTGAGCTCCTCTTCTCTGCAGCAGGCATCATAGTTTCCAGGAAGAAAGCCAGCCTTAGTCCGGCGCATGTGGACATGCTAACATTTTTGCATTGCAATGCAAAGTTCCTTCAGAGTGAGTGAGTGAGTTCCTCCATAGTCCAGTCCTTCCTCCATGGCCTGTTGTTGAAGAGCCATTTGATATATAGCAAAGCCTGTTAAACACTTGCTTTGTGTTTACATTTTTCTTTATTATTATTTAAACTGTCGTTCAGCTCCTTAAAACTTAAGACTTGAACAGGTTTTTGTTTTGAGATCAAAAGTGAAGATCTGCTATGTGCACTTTATAAAAACCTATATTTTAAGCTTTTCTTTATTATTATTTAAACCTTTGAGCTCCTTTAAACTGAAGACTTAAACAGGTTTGTTTTGAGAAAAAATGTACCTGCACTTTATAAAAAAATATATATTTTGCACTTGATGTAGAATACGTTTGCTTTTTATTTGCATGTTGTTTGAAAGAGCATTGTCCATAATGAGGAATGAGTTTTGTTTTTTTTAATAAAATGCTGGAAATAATAAAATTTAGCATTTTTTTAATTAAGCGATTATCAAAATAGTTGTTGGTTGCAGCCTCAGTCACAACCTGGGTTAAAATCTTGAGCAAAGATTGATTAGATACATAAATAAATGTGTGTTAGTGTGTGTGTTTGTGGAAGTTAATGAAAGTGCATTGCGTGTGTGTGTATTAGTGCACGTGTTAGAACACACTTCTAATACGTTACTGCTAGAGAGATTGAATCCTGCGCCTAAGGCATTAATCATGTTTGTTAAAGAAGATGAATTAAACATTGATCATGTTTAGAATTACTCAAACATGTTATCAGCTTCTCAGGATGCTATTTACCAATGTTAATTACAATTCCTGCAATCATAAACAAACAAACAGAAAGTCACAGCGAGGAATTTACACAATAGGACAGCAAGGTGAAACTGAAACTCAGAAGTTACTCTGGATAAATAATCAGCTAAATGCAAAACAGATGTAAATGTTTAGAAGCTAATTACACATTAGTAAAAAAAAAAGTTATAAATCAAAATACCATAACACCCATAAGAATGAATTTTACCGACAGTACGGAAAAGCAGTGACACAAAGACACACTTCGATGGTTTAGCCCACCAAATAAAAAGTTTGCTCCAGAGTACTTTGCCCTGTACATGGAGAAGAATACAAACAGGACAAAGGAAGATAGATTACCCACTCAAAATGGCAACAAACTGTGTGGCTGTGTCTCTGCTTCAGTTATATCAAATAAAAAATACACAGAGTTTGAGGTTAGTTAGATTGAGTTATTTGAGAAGTTCCAATCTGGCTCCAGAGCTCTTCATTGCACTGAGACAGCTCTTAAAGTGATGGATGACTCTGCTGCTTCAGCTATAGATCTTAGAGAAGCTGTTGACAATGTTGATCATTCCCTCCTACTCGTCTCAAGCGAGCATCAAATGTCTCAAACTCTGACTCAGCATCCCAGATATTCCAGTAGACTGACTTTTAAGCTTCTCTCCATTGTTTTTACACCCTGCTGCAGGCTATGAAATGCTTTAACATCCACAAAGTTATAGGGAAAGGACAGGTAAGCAAATTATAAGCAATTTCACGCAGTGATTAATGGCCATTTTAATAAGCAGTAATTGACGAACTGTTAAAGCTTACATAGCTCATGAAATTTTCAAATGAAAGTAAAAAATGAAACAAAAGTTTAACTTGCTAAGATGTTAAATATTTGGCTCTATTTTGCAGCTCAAGCTTAATAAATTGGGTGAAAGTAAAGAAAACAAAAAAAAAAGTCATTTAATTTCTTCTCACTGCTTCTACTCTGCCTGTTTGTACAAAAGACATTTCCAAATGAAGTAAAACAGATAAATGAAAGTAAACAACAAGAAATGAAAGTTATTTTAACAACTTACTGACTTTACTGGTGGACATAAATCAAGAGAATAAATGAACAAAATAAAACCTAACTCATTCTTTCATAGAAGAACTGGCCTGTAGTCTTGTAGCGTATTCTATGGAAATGTTTTCTCTTACTGAATACTAAGTCTGTTTTTGTTTGCTTTATTTGATATTATTTATTTAAACACATCTATTATTAACCTTTTTTTTTAAGATTAGATTTCATTTAGCAATCACATCAAATAAAGAATCTCTGCAGCTTGTTTTTTTTTTCTCCCAGCACCCCCACAGCCTCTGGTCTGTCTGGAGCCAAACATGTTTCTTCATAATAAACAATGATCCTGTCTGGTGTAACACGGCAACAATCCCCACCAAGTTGATTTAACACATAGCAACCCTCTGTACTGCACATATTGGTTGAGAAAGCAATCATCGTTTCTTTTACATACGGTCATAATCTTAGAAAATGAATCTGCCTTATTGTGTATAATATTGTGTACATGCAGCAGCCCAGCAGTGACTGATGACACAGAGCTTCTCCTGTTGTTTAGCATGCTGCCTGTAATGCCTTTTTTTGTTATTAAATTTACAGTTAATTTCATGGTTTGTGAGAATATTTCATATAGATGAGTCACGGTTATGTGATATATGTCTGATATATGTCTTTTTTTGACATAGTCATTCTGTTTTCCAGTCACCGATCCAGTCAGATCCGTGTTCCCATTCGCTCACCATTACCTCCAATCATTATTATGAACAATGTGAAATTTCAGCAGCGGTGTTCATCATTTAGCATGCGGTGTTGCGCTATTGTTGAAAGCATATACGGGAAACACTTGGGTTAAAGAGATTGTGGTTTTTGTTCTTCCTTAGTGGGACCTCATTGCAGCATTTGACACCATTGATCATGCAGTGTTAATTGATCGCCTTGAGCAGTAGGTAGGTGTCTCCGGTACAGCGCTGAATTGGCTCAGGTCCTATCTGTTAAACAGAACGTTTTCAGTGAAAATAGGCAATTCCTCATCTTCCTGAGCATACTACTCTTGCGGGGTCCCTCAGGGCTTATTTGTAGTCCTCCATCCTTTATTCTCTACATCCTCTCAGTTTCTAGTATGATTCAAAGAAACTTTTCCTGTTACCATCACATTCTCAGGAACTGTATTGCCTGAGATTAGTGGGCAGTGATTTAAGAGAACTTCTAGCATTAAACGATTTTCTCGTACTTGAAATTCTTTCTTAGGTACGGACAAAATTTCAGAAAGTCATGCTTTTCTTCGCACAGCCTCCATGTAGCCTTTCTCATCATAATGCCTTAATCTGAATGAATTTAGAGTTTAAATATGATTTCACTCCGACAGCAGCTGCAGGGTCCTTCTGCAGGTCTCTGTCCAGCATCATCCTCTGTTGTACTTGACAGTGTAATATCACCTACTGTAAGCAATAATATCTTCTTGTCTTAATATCTGCGTGATTGTTACATCCGTTGACCGTCTCTCATATTATATCATATATCATTATATTACATTTATCATAACATATTATATTATATCATGGGCCACTGTGCTTTAGAAAGATGTTATTTAGCATCTATTTTCATGTCAAAGTATTTCCTCTTTATGTCTGTCACAGTACAGCTCTGCTGACACATTATTGTAAATGGAACATGTCACTTTATATAGCAAATGCAGGTGGAATTCATCAGACTGAAACGAGTGATTTACGACAAGCTTGTGCAGTTAAGGGAGTTTGTTGAATCCGAATTGGCACACTCGTATAGGAGCGAACCTCACAGAAAAAAAGTAAGAGGTGTTTAGCATATTAAGTATATGAAAATGTACTTGCACAGGGTTCATTCAGTATTGGATGTGTCAGATGTGAACCACCATTTATCTGAAACACTTTTTCTAAGTCAAAGCTAGTGGCTAAAAACCTTTGACAGTGGTCTGACTTTGAAATTGTTGGTAAAGACATAGTTTACTACTGATCAAGCCTTTATATATATCTTCTTTTGAGTGCTGCAACATCTAATGATTTGCTCAAAGAGGGAGTTCGCCCTACGCTCTGAACAATATGGGTTTCAGATCTGGCTCAACATGTTCAGCACTTGACACACACTCATCCTCTTCCAGCGAGCATCTGGCAGACAGCAGCTAAAGCAGGAGGTAGCCACGTTTAAAATCAAACAAATGATTTTCAACCGGATATTATGACAGGAAGAAATTGATATGAAAGGATAAAAGTCATCCTGTGTCAGTTTTATATATATCACCAATCTGATGTTCAGTTCAGTCAGGGTTTTGCTTTGGGATCAAGTCATGTAAATTACTTTTTTATTATATGTACTTTAACCTTCATTGTCTATTTCAGTGTGTGATTTCCTGCATGTCTTGACATTTAACAATACCCGGTAATGGATGCCTACTTGTTTCTTTCAGCTGTGACTCACTATGGTGGGTAGAAAAATGGTATAACATAGTGAGAGCATATGAGAAAGTTTTCCCAGTTGAGAATGAAACAACCATTCATCAAGTATACATTCAAACATATGCTGGTTCCTGCTTCAAAAAATGTGAATACTTTGCTGCTCTTCTCTGTGTTATATCATTGTTTAATTGAATACTTTGGGTTTTGGATAGTTAGTTGGACCCTTTGACACTTTGATACTGAAGTTTTTAGAATTCAGTTTGCTGATACACTTTTATTGACATCTCTCTTTGGCAGATTATCCATAAACAAAACAGACCATTAATCAAGAACAGAGACAAGAGAAATGCAGGGTATATGAACAGTGATGTAGCTGCTGTCGTAAAAATTGTATCTTACCTTAGGAAACCTTTTGAAACTCTTAGATGTATACTTAAGATAAGTTTCACATTAGGGGTGTGACCGAGTACAAATACGTTATTTGGCAAAGCACAAATAGTGTTTTTTTTTTTTTTTTTTTTTACGAATATTTGTTTCATACAAATATTTTAAAAATTATTTGTTTTCAGGAAGAAAAAATATCATGTTAAATACCAGCACATGGGTCGGTTACATCAGTATCTCAGTGTCTCTCCTCTGCTCCGCTGTTATGTCTATCGGCAGGTCTCAACGAGGGGAGTCACATCCACCTGCTACATGACGCACATTCCCTAAATTGGACATCACTCCCGGAGTTGGGAGTGTTCCCCAGAGATAAAGCTGAACTACTGACACAGATGAAGTGCTCCCAAGGGAACACTTCATTTATTCACACTTTTTTTTAAAAATACAAATACAAATAATTTTGCTGCCTGAACAAATACAGATACAAATACAACTACTGGGCCCTTTGCACATCCCTATTTCATGTAACAATTTGACTAGCAGCAATGAATGATGCAAAGTTGTTATTCAAACTTCACTTCTGGCACTTTGGTAGATGTAAATTAGTTATCAAATCAAGGCAAGTTGATTTATCATCATGCATGTTGAAATGTTTGCTTGTATCTCCATCTTTACTATATATTACCAAATAAAAATGAAATTGCACAACAGTGAATATTAAAATAAGAGAAAGAGAACACAATAACAGGGTCATTTTAGCTTAGCCACTTCATGAATCCACCTTCATAAATGTTGTTTTTTTTCTGAGGGGATGCAGTAATAACAGAAGTGTTTGGATTTTACTGCTGGCAGTAACTTTGAAAGCCACAACAGAGAGCCTGACATGCTGGCTGTGGGAGAGCACTTCAATTCACTGGCACCAGTGACAGAAATATTCAATTTGCATGTATTTGTATCTAAGCTAAGAAAGGAAAGGTGATGGGGCAAACAGAGAATAAAGGTTGAGGAGGAGGAGGAATGAGAACAGAAACAGAATGGGCTCTTCTTAATATTAGCTAAACCATCTTGTGTGTGAGAAGAGGATGCAATTGGTTTGTTTCTAATTAAAGCCATAGATGGTGCAATTACAAACCACACAACATGGTCTACTGAGGCACTTCTGCTTGTCATCTTAAACAGGCCAGTGTGGATTGCAGTCTGGTTGATGCTTGCCCAATAAATGTGTTTTTTTCTCTGTAAGTTGTGCTGCCTCAGTATCTACTCTTGACAATTCAGTTAACATACTCAAAAAAGTTATTGTGATGTCATATTGCTTTCAGTAATGCATGCTATTTGTCTAAATGCATACATTTTGTTCACACTAAAACACATAGAAACAAGCATAAACACTGAGCTCAATCTCATTTTATTGGCTTTGGCATTGACTTTTCCATCTAAATATAAAATCTCTCAATGTGGAGCTGATCAAGATCGTTCTTCTAAGATAATGTGAGGTTGCATAGTGGGGATGTTCATACATCAACATCTTTTTTAAGGCTTGTGCTTTTCATTGACATTGTTTAGGAAGTTTATGAAATTGCATCAACCTCATAATGACACACCATCATATTCAACTTGTCTAACACACACACACAGTTCATGCTGTATCATTACTGGTATTGTGTACAAATACAGACCTATAAACAGCACTGAGCTTCTGTTTACAACGGTGACCAGAGCCAGTACAACATTCACTGTCCTCTGCGTGTCCATATGGAAAGTAAGGGTAATTAAGCTCAGTGTAATTACGTACGTCTGCATCTTTCTACAAAACCACTTCACCTGTGTGGGTTGTTAATAAGATGTAATGTCAGTCCTTGTTTTGTCTTATCTATAGATATGTTTTTACTCAGTACACCTTACCTACAATTATAAGAAATACACGCAACCTACATGCCAAGTCTCTTGTTTTATCTGCAAGATGCATGCTGTTCCCTCCTTTCCCATCACCCTTGTCTATTTTCCATAACAATTAGAAAACAAAACAATGTCATCAGATTACCATTTGACTATCAGCAGGATATGGACAACACCCCAGAAAGCAGTAGTTTTATAATATTTATTCCCTGGGTTGGCACATCCCAGCTGATGACTGCTTCTGCCCATGTGCTGCATCCAGTGTGCTACAGGCGTCAAATGAAAAGTGCCATATGAGGCAGTGCTATGTAGCATAGCCAGTGCGTTTTCACCCTTAAGGCTAACTAGTGGTCAGTAATAAGTCAGTTTGGTTTCCAGATTTAAGGTTAATTTCAGTTAAAAATGATCAAAATCAATGCAGCAGAGTTTTTTTTTATCCCGAACATTCTTATTCCTTGTCAAAACTTGGCTCCTACATTTCCCACAATGCAAATCAATTTGATTCACTCGACTGTACAGAGGTGTGTTATGCCAGTGGCGGCTAATGTAGCCCGGAGTCGCTAGCCTCAAGCAGAGAGGAGGGTTGGGCTACAGAAGGCTGTTAACCTCACTTTTTTCTAATTCAACACCCCCAGATTTTTAAAAAAACCTGTAATCCTTAACGAACTGACGTTGACTCAAGTGATGTCACTTGAGGCAATTCATCAGATTTCACACAGCTCCCTCTGGACCGACACAATGTTTTATACAACTCTTTCCACTTGCGCGGTAGTACTCCTTAAGGCCTATAAACAGACTTTGATGTGAAGTGGAGTGTAAAGTGGAGTGGAGCTCAACTTTAACCTTTAGTTATCACCTGTTTTAGAGAAACGAGCAGTTTGGTTTTGCCATTAACGGGATTTGTTTTCATGCAAGACTTCATGGTTTCCCCCCCCCAGTTCAACTCCAATTCAGTATTAACATGTTCACATCATATATTCTGTGTGTGTGTGTGTGTGTGCGCGCGCGCATGTGACAATATGATATATTCAATACATGCAGCAATAAATCATCACTGCATCACTACTGACAGAACGACTCTCACACACACACACACACACACACACAGACACTACAGATGTCAACATGACAAGGCCAGATGTATGTGTCTGTTTGATGTTTCGTGGTTTGTCCAGATGGGGCAGAGCTGGAAATGATCAAGTAAATGATCAAGAGATGAGAGGTGGAGAAAATGTGGAGGGGAAAAAAAAAAAGTATGTGAGTGTAGTCGTGACAGGGAGAAACAGAGTGAGAGTTGGGAGAAAATAAAAAGCTATATAATCATCAATCAGCAATTTGTTAGACATGTGAACAACATCTGTGTCTGTGTGCACAAAAACAGGAAGAAAAAGATGAGAGAAGTACATTATCATCGGACATGAGAGAATACAGAACATGTGGAAGACAAATGTGTGTGTAAAAGAGCTAAATCAACATGGTGGACGCAGTGACGGCACTTGTTGGAGTCAGAGGGATAGAGATAGATGACCAAACACTGGTAACATCACATCAGATATAGACCTTGGGTGGATAGTAAGTATATTATTAAAATGCTAATAATTTAAATAGTCCAACATGGGTTTTAACAGTTGTTGTGGATCAAAAATTTGAATATATTTTCTCCTCTTTCTTTGCCTGTTTGTACCTGTATTCATTTGTGTCTGTACAGCAATGTTAATATGTCAAGTGTACCGTATAAGATAGATTATAAGCCATTAATATGCACCGTCTGTCTGACTGGACCTGATACTTTTGACTGAATCACTTACAATTTCAAAAAATTAAAAAAATGAGAAAGCTGCTCTCACAATCTCACGCAGCTCAGTGATGATGATTAGTTGTCCTTGACCTGCTGCTGTCTATCACAATAAGGCCCTGGCTTTTAATTAACCCTGTTAGCAGCGGTAGCTGTTAAACGGGACATAAAATATGCTTTTGAAGAGACACCAGCTTATGCTAATTAGCCTCATTAGCAAGCGTGACCTTTATAAAAGGGTAAATTGTTGCCTTGAATGAAACCACATTGCTGCAGTTTTATCTTTTTTTTGATTACCTTTTTAATTGAAACAAAAGTTTACCTGATGGGTGATGTGCTGAGTCAGTTTCATGACCTATGGCCCAAAAAAACAACCCCCGAGTAGTTTAAAAAATTGAAAATAGGAAAATTAGTCATTTTTAAAATTGCTCAAAACAGACATGTAATATTTATATGTTAGTTTATCATGTTTTATTATTTTATAACAGCATGCACACCTCTGTTCACAACAGGTCTGTTTAATTTGACCCAATTAAACTATTTTGAATAGTTAAAAGTCTATGCTTTTAAGAGACGCACCATCCATTAAAAAGACACATTCAGCTGAACTTCAAGAGTTCAAGAGTCTTAAAGTCTGTTTCTAGTGAGTGTGTTAGAGTCAGTCAGCCCTAAAAGTGTTTCTTTACTCCAGTTTAACCTGCAGGAGTTTCTGAAGGTTTTTGTGTAACATGTTTTTCTGCCACAGAGGAAATAAATTCATGACGAGTAAAAAGAGTCCAAAGCGTCTGACGTCTCTACTGCAGAAAAGGAATATGTCAAGCTGCCAAATACCACTGTCACAGATGATAAGGAGCTCAAAAAGATGAATCAGCAGTCCTATAAATGCTAACAGCTGGAGAAAATAATTTTTGACCATTTCCAAGAGTGAGAGAGTGTATGAGTGTGTAACTATACTATGATGTAATTTATTTTTAAAACAGCTGTTGGAAAAGGGGATGGGGGGTTTATCTTGTAATCAGCGTTGCCTTATATTTGTATTATTATTTATATATTAATTATTATATATATTACCTTGAGCCCGAGTGCGTTATGCCATCACTACTGTGACTAAACGCATTGAAAAACACTTTGAGGAACAGAAGAATTAGCTTAAAGTCAAGCTAACCAGGGCAGACAAGCTAGCTCTGAACACCAGCTGCTGGACAGCTCTCACAAACGGGAAGGATTACTTCAGGCTATCACGCTTACGTATCTGTTTCACTTCTTCATGCTAATGTCTGAGCGTACTGTATGTTGAAGCACTTTCTTTGATTAAAAAATAATGCAATGTTGTGTTGCATCATTACGAATTCACTGATATAGATTCATTTAATTCAATCTATGATTAAATTTTGAATACTTTCTTATTGTATTGTTGAAATTTTATTCATCCACCACACGATTGGACATTCTTTCTGGTGACAAAATGTGCTTAAATTGTAGAACACAGAATTCAGAAAAATTAAAAAAAAAAAAACACAGAATCTGGAAAAAAATTAAACTGGATCTCAAGGGGCCCTTAATAAGGCACAGACCTTGATTTTTCTGCACAACAATAGTTCAAGTTTAATGAGCCTGGTTCCCTCTGATGTCCGTAGAAAGATCTTAAGGTATGCAACATGTATCTGGAATACAAAATGAGTATTTGATTTAATAATTCAATCATAGCAGCTTACATTAAATTATTGACTCCTTATGTACACGAGGCCTCGTGCTCACTCTGTCAACGTCTTGATATTGTTCAAGATAGTATATTCATTCCAGCCTCCGAATGTCTGCGCCGGAGCATGAATTTACAGAATTGCTGCTGCACTGCTGCTCTCCTCTGTCTTTGATAAGTGAAGTGATGAAAGTCAAAGACCAAGAGGAATATTCCTGTGGGAACAACAAAGAAAGCATACTTAATGCCATAAAACAGACACAGGTACTTAACATATATGACATATGTTATTTCAAAGAGGATTAACTTCAACATGCTTATATACAGACTGTTAGTTTATTTCAAATGTGCATGAGGTCTCCACATCTTTACTGTAACATTCAATCCATCACAGGACTAATGCAGTCGGGGTTACAGACAAATTTGAAGCTTTCATCATATAGACTCTTGCATCAATGGACAGAACTTTTGTTTATGCGATCCAAAACGTTGAGCAGTTACTCCACACGCTGGCAGTCAGTCCTCTATTTTCCTCTGCAGAGATTGTTTTGAAAGCAGCATCTTCAATGATGAAGAGAACAGCGAGACAGCAGTAGTGATGATAAAGAAGTCAGGGAGACGCAAACAGAAGAAGAATGGAAATTTGTGGACACTATTCTTAGAGAATGGTAGCTGGACTCCCCACAGAGAAATATAAGAGCTGATTTTAACCCTGCGTTATCCAAATCAACTGTGCTTTTACATTAAAACCAGCCTTTTAAAAAAGGCACAACAGGATTACACAGGGTTTAAGATAATCAATGCAGGCTTCTTCTAAATATAGACCTGTCACGTTCAAAGGACTTGTCTGAACAGCCATCAGTGCTGCTTATTACTGAGTAGATACAACTACAGAAATGAGCTTTCTGTGTATTTCAATACACTCTTACAAGGAGAAATGTGAACTTTATTTAGAGAGTCTGTTTAAAACTTAGAACCAGGTTGTTCCAAAGCATACAAATTATTAAAATTCATTTTAAACTCGCTGCCCTGCAAGCTGCATATTTTTAAAGATTGCATTATACTCAATTTTTCATTTTTATGTGGTCAGCTTATATGACAAAAACCTTTTATCTTAAAAAAATACAGTTTCATCATCAGTGGTTTAATTTGTTCCTGTTGGAAAAAGCTTTATACAAACATGAAACACTGTAATACAAAACAATTAGAAACATGTCTTTCTTATATATATTTTTCCTCGATGCTGATATTAATAAGAGATTCTTATATTTCTCATGTTTTAGTAAATCTGATTTGTTCCTGTGTAAACCCTGGAATAATCTGATGAATCTTCAAATCAGAGACACGTGACTGCCAAGGGTATTAGAGCCTCTGCATAAACATTGCTTCTCTATTTTGCATGAGGGTAGTGTTGATATTAGAACGAACCGCTGTGATTTACAGCCTGTGATTAGCTGATGAATGGGGAGCAGAGTCGCAGAACTAAAAGCCCTCCAGCCAACTGGAAGAGTCAAGATAATCACACACGCTTAGCCATTTAATATCAATACAGTAGATATGAATTTCCTCATCCGGAAAAACAAACAGAAATGATGAATTGAGGACAGAATTACCATTAGAGGCATTAAATGTAAGAATTCACTGAATAATGCAAGGTGTTTGTTCTTGGAGGAAGCCACAGTATCTCTGTGATTGACTCACTCATACAATATTAGACACATTTCCCAGGTGTTACAGTGCACACAGATTACAGGGCATCTATATAATTAGAAGGACCTTTCACGACCCCGTTTAATGTCTTACTGTAGAAGTTTACATGTCTAGGAAATACTGATGACCTTTTTACAAACATTAACAGAGCATTAACAGTACGCCTGACATTACATTTTTGAATTAAGTTTAAATGTGTCTGTAATGAGTTGTGCTAAAATCCTGAGGTTATTTCTCAGCATATTGTAAATACTGTAGCTGTGTTTGTGTAGCTACAGCAGGTTAAAGTTCATTGTCTTTCTCAAGGACACCTAAACAAGACGTACTGTAAGGCTTCTTCTTCTAATCATACCGGCTGGTTCGAAAACAAGATTCAGAAGTTTTGATGCGAAAACAGATGTGTTAGATGAAACACACACTAACAGGACTTACACTCATCTAAGTCTTAATTCCAGGTTGTTAGCGAGGAGCTAAAGAGCGTTTTTTTTTTTTTTATCTCACATGTCAGTGTTGTGTCAGCGTACTTTTACAAACTGAATCTCAACTTCAGCAGTGTATTCCTAGTAATAATTAATTGTCATTGGAGTAAATCAGCTTGGCCAGTCAGTCTGTGTAAATATATATGTAGAGAGAATAAATGTATGTCTGCCTAAAATGGGCGGATAATTCATCTTGTCCCAGCATTAGTAGCATCGTCCAGCTGCGTTCCAGAAATGGCTGAAAGTATGTTTTAAGCAAACAAAACAAAAATATCTGCTAGAATATCTTAAACCAAGTTTTGATAAAATAATAAAGCCTTTTATATTTATGCCAGTAGTCAAAGTCTGCAGATGCAGCACTAAATCATTCTGAGACTTAAAAAATGATGTCCCCTGTCTAAAGATGTTGCTAGTGACCCTCTTGCACATGCTGTTCTACTATTTTACTGACTGGGACAACATGCATACACCTCAACTGCATTCATGATGCTTTTAACATGTTGAGCTACTGTAGAGCTGCTAAGTGGGTGTTACGGCACTCACAGTCGGAGCACCTCTGCAGCTTCGATGGGCGTGAAATACTAATCAGGAAAAAAGATCAACAATTGCATCAGAAAACATCACAGCAGGCTGAAAGAAAGATTATGCTGTTGAGAAAACTGACAGTACAATCTGCAGCTTAATTTGATACACTTTTGCATTCTGGGTCAATTTTGGATTAATACGGCAAGTACAGGTGCTTGTTTTATATTATTTTAAATCCACTAGCACTCTGATTCATGCCTCTGACTGTCGTCCGCCATGGCAAACTGACAGATAAAGCATGACACCATACTGATGATAATCATCTAGGAGAGTCGCGTGTTTCTATGTTAAGTGACATTGAGGAGAACAATTTGAAAATGGCACTTCCATACATATCTTAAAACATTTCCAGTTCACTATGGCCTTCACCTTTTACACAGATGCATCTTTCCTGGTGAGGGAGCAAAAAAAGTTCACAGCCACAGGGTTATAGAAGCCAAAAAAAGCATCAGTGTTCCTTAAGAAAGCCCAAATATGAAGAACAGAGGTATATGTTTTAATTAGCCAGCAATGACAACTGAAGGTAATATGTTCTAATTAGGCAGCAATCAACATAGAAAGTATTATAGCTATTTCTGACGATTGAAGGTGCTATATGTTTTAATTAGCCAGCAATGGAAGGTTGAGGATATATGTTTTAATTAGCACTGTCTCCTGGGGTCTTGAGGCCTCAGGGTTTAAACATTAGGTAGAGTGTTAATCAAACCTGCAGAAATGAGACTAATTGTTTTCACACAGCTGTTCTCCTGTGGCACGACAGAAATAATCCTATCAGATTGCACATCTTTTTCTTTTTTTTTTTTTTTTGAAAATTTCAGTAGTCAGAGTTAGGTACAACAAGCACCGGTTGGCCTACTTTCATCTGCTCCCAAGTAACCTGTAGGCTTCAGCAGGTATACATACAGCTCCATCCCATATGACTGTAAAACTGTTGCATCTGGTTTTGATTTTCATGGGAACAGAACAATTAGCTCTTGTAACTTTCTGAGGAAAGAGATCTGACAGCTTCCCGAAATATCAAGATGGTTCCTGTAACTCTCAACACATTCAAATACTCTTTTATCCCTGAATAAATCAAATTATTTAGAGATCAGCTGAGTCACTCACAAAACAAGCTGCGAGAGAAGGTGAAAGACATAAAACACAGAATCCCACGCTTTTTTGCCAAATTAACGGCTGCAATCCTGTCATCATGTCTGTAGTTAACTAGACATCTCAAACATATGAAAATGTCATGTATATAATATGGAGAAATATATTTTGCATGCATATATTTTTCTGTAAATTACATCATATACTTTATAGAAGAACGCTGTCAGTAAATTAGCTCTGAGAGCAGCAGCTGTACTGCAACCTGCACTCATTAAGCCTGTGCAATGTGGTTTTTAATATTTCCTCATAGCTGCTGCATTCAACAGTACCACATAAACTATACAACTACTGTGCATTTAAATTATTTGTGTTAAAAATAAGGATGCCCCCTGAAACTCGGTTGTGAATGGTAACCAGTTCTAAAATTTTAAGAACCCAGAGTATTTTTAAAGTTGGTTCTTTATCAGTACTTTTAAACATTTTGGTGTAACTTACGGTTGTGCTGCAGTTTCTCCTCACTGTCCTGTCTGCTGCTCTCTGTGTTGGTGTTTGACTGAGGATGGGGCTCAGAGTAGGTTAGTTTATCTGAACACTTGTTCAACAAGCATAAACATGTAGAAAAGCGATATTTCCATCTGCTTCGCCCGCAGTGTCTCATCCACCACTAGCATGTTTTACACAACCACAGCGTGTTGGTTAAACTGAGTGTTTGATAAAATGAAAGCTGTCTGTATGTAGCCTAACTGTTTAGCTTAGTTTGTCATGTATATTAAAATTTGGCAAATACTTTTATAAACTTAGCTACTGGCTGAGACGGCAGGACTGATAGCGACTGATGTCTGTGTTCTTTATTCTAAACTTCACTCAGTATTTTGATGTCAGAAATATTATTCATTTTATTGACATTTTAGATTTCAGATTTATATTAGATTAGAGTTTATATAGTGATTTCGCTGTCACATTATTGTTACTGCTCTAGAAACAATATTAAGTTATATTTATAATCATTTCTAATTTTGTTCTGCATTTATCCTTTTTTAAAAGTAATATATTTTTAAAATAAGCTATTTTTTAGTAATTAAAAAGAACCGATAAGAGTATCAATAAAGAACCGGACCAGTAAGGAGTATCAATGAGAGTAGAAGTATTGGTAAAATCCTAACAATACCCATCCCTAGTTAGAAATGTTCATTTACTGTTCATTGTATTGGTGTTGCATTCTCTCACCCTTTGTTTTCAGCAGTATTCATCCCAATGTGTCATAATAGATTGTATGTGTATGTGCAGACTCTTGCACCAGTCGTATGTAAGTTCAAGTGCAGCATTAGTTAAAACCTAGTGGAAGAACTATGCTATAACTTTAACTGTATGCTATACAGTTTAAGTTAGTTACAACGTAGAATTAAGATGTAACTTAAAATTTGCACCACATGATCTGTTGTCCTGGTGAGACAATCAGAAAGATGTGAGAACCTATACGTTTCCTCATATTTACACGAGTAGTTCATTTCCCATGATTGTCTTCATCACTTTACATCTATGATGACACTGACTGTTATTGTGCCGTGTTTGTGGCTGCTCTTTAATAGGGAGTGTTGTGGACTTGATGGGTTCCAGAGACCTGCTTTCTGTCTCATACGCACACACATACACACACACACACACACAGACACACACACACACACACACACAGACGCACGTTCCTCCGCATTCTTCCCGTCCAGCCAGTTAAATTGATATCACCTCCACTCAGCCATATGGCGTAGTGTATGGTGTGCTGCGGCTGTGAGAGAGAAAATGGAAAAAAGATCAGCGTCCAAGCTGAAGAACAAGTGCAGACAGAAATATAGAGAAAGACAAGAGGAAGAAAAGGAGGTGAAGAGAAGAGGACAAAACGAGAAGCAGTGTGGGAAAGAGAAAACGTGGTAATGAAAAGAAAAGAGGGGAAAAAAAAGATTTTAGGGAAATAGAAGAGAGAGAGAGAATGGAGTCAGGCTCTGCTCTGCCCCCATTACAAAAAGCGAATACCTTTTCTGATTGGATTTCTTTCAGCACCACTTGCATTTATGCTTGTGTGTGTGTGTGTGTGTGTGTGTGTGTGTGTGTGTGTGTGTGTGTTCTTTTTAGGCACTATCTGAAAGGAGATTTTTATGTGCAGCTGCTGTCGTATCAACGTTTTGAAAAGTTTTATTTTTTAAGAATTTCAGTCTTTAAAGCCTTACATAATAAATAACTGGGTGATCATTTTGAGGGATCCACTGGTCAACCTGGTCAACTGCTTGAGAATTTATACTGCAGCTCTTTTTGAGTCAATGTCTTCTAATGCAGTGATTCCCAGACTTTTTTGGACCGCAGCACCTCTTCGGAGGAAATTTTTTCTTACGGCATCCCGAGCCACCTAATCCCCATTATAACTCACAAAGCCTTCATGTACACAGAAGCTTATTGGTTTTAACAGTTTCATATTAGGCCTATATTATATCAATACTACTATACAAGTTAAATAATACAGACTTATTCTCAATCACTCAGAATAAAAGGCAACAGATAAATAATTTTACTTAAAATAAACAATGAATACAAGTACATGAATACATTATATATACATATATACATACATTATATATGAATACATTAATATGTTAAATGTATTTCTTTCATTTTCTTCAATTAAATTGAGCCTATTTAAGAAGTACAATGAAAAAACCAAACAAAAACAATCCCACAGAAAATTTGCAGGTATTTTAATGGGACATGTGAGCTGCTGTTGATGTGTAGCGAGAGAACAACCTGCAGGTCTGACTCCACTGACAGGCGGTCTCTTCTTCGTCATGTATTCATATATACCGGCAATGAGAGAGCCACATAACACAAACATGAATCGGGAACATTTAACAGTGACTATATGCACAGACGATGATGGATATCTGTCTACCACAAGCAGCCAAAACATGTCTGTTAGCTGATTAGTAGTTTTCTCAGTTGGCTGAGATTCATTCGTCTCTGTGTTGAGAGCTGAGATGTTTCAGCGTTTCTTTGAGCTGTTTTTTGTGTCAAGTCTTTCCATTGCTGCTCTGATGTTCGCTTTCTTTCTGACTGCTGAGCTCCTGCAAAATTCCTGAGCCAGAAAGTGTGTTGTGTTACTATGACAGTGAGTTATCATTTCTTTTTTTCATACAGTGATTTCAATATTTTTTGCTTATTTATTCTGTTATGTTCGAAAACAGAACATAAAACATAGTTAATATAAATGTTGCGGATATTTTATTGTGGTGAAATATTATTAAAAATAGATGAACAATGACCCACTCTAACCCCTAACCCTAATCCAACCCTAACTCTAAACCTAACCCAACCCTAACCCACCAGTCCTAACCCACTAACCCTAACCCTAACCCAACCCTAACCCTAACCCAACAACCCTAACCCTAACCCACTAACCCTAACCCACCAGTCCTAACCCACTAACCCTAACCCAACCCTAACCCACCAGTCCTAACCCACTAACCCTAACCCTAACCCTAACTCTAACTCAACCCTAACCCTAACCCAACAACCCTAACCCACTAACCCTAACCCTAACCCAACCCTAACCCACCAGTCCTAACCCACTAACCCTAACCCACTAACCCTAACTCAACCCTAACCCTAACCCACTAACCCTAACCCACTAACCCTAACCCTAACCCAACCCTAACCCACCAGTCCTAACCCACTAACCCTAACCCAAACCCAACCCTAACCCTAACCCTAACTCTAACTCAACCCTAACCCTAACCCAACAACCCTTACCCACTAACCCTAACCCTAACCCACTAACCCTAACCCAACCCTAACCCACAAACCCTAACCCAACCCTAACCCTAATCCTAACCCTAACCCACTAACCCACTAACCCTAACCCAACAAACCCTAACCCACTAACCCTAACCCACTAACCCTAACCCAACCCTAACCCACTAACCCTAACCCAAGCCCTAACCCTAACGCCCTGATGCCCTAACCCTAACGCCCTGATGCCCTAACCCCCTAACCCTAACCCCACTGCTCTAATGCTCGATTGTCTTGTCTGGCTTGTAAGTCACTTTGGATAAAAACATCTGCCAAATGACAAAATGTAAAATATAAATGTAAATGTTGAATTCTGAAGGATTTGATTTAAATCCTTCTCGTAACTAGTCTCCTACGTATCAATCATAAAATATATCACACATCTGAAGTGGAAGACGCTCTAACTTCCGTTTCACTGTGACTTTGTGACGTGGTGAAAATTAGAGCTACTTCACTATGAGCTGTGACCTGTTGCTGCATGTTTTAATTCTCTCTCATCCATTTTTTTTCCTGTTTGTCTTCATGAAGCATGTTGTTTGCACTGACATTGTGCTCTTTCCACAAAGGTTAATGAGACCAGGCTAATGTGCTGTCAGTATATATGACCAGTGTAGATATTCAGAGCTAACTGGCCCCAGTCTTTCTCTTTATACCCGTTAGTTTTAAATGTCATCAAATTATTACAGCCTGTCAACAGCAAAGGGCTTCACACGTGTTCATATAGGCAAAGTTAATTAACAACACGGTTCCCTGAAGAACGCTTGTGGGCTCAAATTAAGAGTCAAAATCATAAGACAAACTAAAATTTAACATAGAAATAGCAGCAAGCGGGAAGTTTCTATTTGTGGTAATATGACAATAACAAATAATTTTCAGAGTCATGTCTGGAGGCAGACACTATTGCATTGCAACACATGGCACTGAGAAATAATATGAATAGTGACAGGAAAACTAGGGCTGCTAATATTAATAATTTGGATAAAAGAAAGCAAACAGATGTCCTCTTATTCATTAGCAGGGGGCACAAACGATGACAAGTGGTTGTGGTGTTATCCATGTAAGCCAACCCCATTGCTCTGTTCGGGGTGTAATAGCAGGGGATAATAGCTTCTCAATTATTCATATTGCCCCTGCGCTCTGTGGAGAATACTGTCACACAGCCACTATATGTCTTGATCTAATTAGCTAGAGGAGAGAGGAGGAAGAGAAAAAGGGGATGGAGGGATGGAAAGAGGGGAAGGAAAACAGCAGGACACAGAGAGAGCAGTAGAGAAAATGGGGGTAAAACAGGGAAGGGAAGACATCAAGAAAGGGAAGAGAGAAGGGTGGAAGTTGTGTTTTGCCTGGAAGCTTTGTAAACACTCATCAAACGGTGTTTGTTGTAGAGTACTTCCTGAGTCTACGGAACTTCCTCTTCATGACTTCCATATTATGTGGATTGTGTGTGTTTGTGTGTACAGCTACTTGTGCAATATTCATATATAGGCTATGTCTCTGGTGAATAGTAAAGCAACTTCATCATCATGTTAAAAGCAGATGTTTTTGTTATCCTGTGTCTAACCAGTTCTTGTGTTAAGAACTCAGATAAGTCAATCCAATAATTCAACAACAGCACCTGAATAACACCAACAATGGTTCAAAATATCAAATTGGTGAGTTATCAGTTTCAAGATGTCATGTTTTTTTGTGTATCTGGAGGTGGCAGAGTTGAAGATGCTAAGATTCTCGTTGATGGAGATGGACAGGATTAGGAATGAGTATATTAGAGGGACAGCTCAGGTTGGACGGTTTGGAGACAAAGCGAGAGAGGTGAGATTGAGATGGTTTGAACATGTTAGATGATGGTTATATCAGGAGAAGGATGCTGAAGATGGAGCTGCCAGGCAAGAGTAAAAGAGCAAGACCAAAGAGGAGGTTTACGGAGATGGTGAGGGAAGACATGCAGGAGGTTGGTGTGACAGAGGAAGATGCAGAAGACAGGAAGAGATGGAAATGGATGATCTGCTGTGGTGACCCCTAGCAGGAACAGCCAAAAGAAGATGTTTCTTGTGTATTAAATAATCTCATACTGTATGTGGTTCAGTAGTAAGATTTTTTTCTCATAAAAATTGAGATGACCCTCACCTGTTTTATGTGCACAGATTACAGTCCAGACAGTAAGTATTTTGACAGCTACACGTTTTTGTTCCTCTGCACATACAATACTAAATACAATAATGGATAGTACATTAAAGTGCCAAGTCTCAGCTTTAATTTGAGTACGTTTGCATTAATACAGAAAGAACTGTGTGGAAGATGTAGCCCTTTTAACAAGTTGTTCCCAAAATTTAGGGGTTGTTTGTTGGGCAGCTGTGTGTCATTTAAACATTAGTTTATGCACAAAAGAGCTCACACGACGCTCAGAGTTGATTGAAAGTTGAGAGTTGCCGTTTAGATTGAGGTGATGTTGTCTGTCAATATGAGGAGTAAAGAGGTGTCCATACAAGTGAAGATAATAATGAGGCTGGACAAAAGCAAAAATCTGTCAGAGAGATATCAAAGGAAGTTGGGTCAAAATCAACTGTTGGGTACATTCTAAAAAAGCAGTTCTTCACAGGAAAAGCTGGGAGATGGAGAAGTCTTGTGGGTGAGCATAAAATCATTTGCATGAAGAAAAAGCCCTCTATGACTGCGCAGCATGTCAAGAATGTTCTCCAGGATGCACGTGTTTCCTCGTCAACCATCAAGAGAAGATGTCATGACCATAACCTCAGAGAATCCACCACAAGATGCAAACCCCCGGTATGCTTGTTAACCCAAAATTATGCATGTTGACACATGAAAACCAATGAAGAAAAATGATATAACTTAAGAGGAAATCATCATCTGGAAAACATTAGTTGCTACTGAAAGGAAAATTTGAGGTATAGAAAAGCTTTGCTATTATTGTCAACAGTGAGAAGAAGTGTTTAGATAAATGTCGACAGTATGAAGAACTTAGTCAAGTTCATGCTTATTAAATTAAATGCAGCAGTTCAGGCTCATGTTGGGTTACTGCACCAAAACTCCAACACAGAAACAGACTCTGGTCACATGCAACTGAACTGTTTTTTTTTTTTAATAAGTGCAGACGCCTCTTTCTTGTAAGTGCAGAGTAAACAGAGCCAACACACAGACCTGTCATATATCTGCTGTGAGTGCAACTTAACCAGAGCTGACAGGTAGAATACAGCCGACTGCCAGTTACGAAACAATATCAGACTCTGGAAAACATCGGAGAGACAGAAGTATGAACCAAACATGAAAAAACAGAGTAAATAATGAAAAAAGGGGAAATGAGTTCTTATGAAAGCACATAAATATATACAGTGAATACCGCAGTGTCAGCATGGGCTGATGGCAGTGACTGACTGCTTGTAAAGTAAGGAGAGGGATGAAAAAGGGAAAACGGGACATTATTAAAATGCAAAGAAGCAGAGGCCTGACAGGCAGGGCTCTGCCTCCTAGAGCTGTCCCAAAATGAATGTGGATCGTCCCAAATTTAAAATCTTTGTTTTTCTGCATTATCATTAGTTAAAACCATTCAAAGTGACCTTTAACATAAATAAAACACCATATATTAGATGATGAATCATCAACTTTTTTATTTAAATTCATCCGACAAGATTAGATTAGAGCTTGACAAGCTTCTGCACAGCCAGTAACGGGGCGGGTCCAGGTCTAATTAGTCTTGGAACTGGGATCTTCTGGTCCTGCAGCCAATGTGCCACCAGTTGGTGACTGCTTTCTCTGCATTCCAGGTCCATCCTTATTCAGTACCTTCTGGAGCCTTGGGTCTGGGTGTGTCTAGATAACCACTGTAATCCATAAAAATGAAAAACTTTTAAGGTATGTTACAGTATATTGTGATTATAATAATAAATATTTGAAATGTGTATTATACATAAAATATGGAATATTTACTATGGCGTTGAAAACCTTCCATATCGCATTGGCTTACATTATTTACATTTAAAATATTTCTTATTTTATAATCACAGCACAATATACTTGTAGAGTTTTTCAATAATATAATCACAAGTTACAAAATATCTTTACAGTTTTTCATATTTAGGGCTTATATAAATACCAGTTTTAGCAATTCACATAGAAAATAATAATGTTCGGCAATTAAACAAAATAAATGTTACTTACCTGCATGGCTTGTGTTGTCGTTTGTAGTCCATCAGAGACCATCTGCAAGGTCAGCCCATCCCTCTGAAACAGCAGGTTGAGCTGATTCAGCTCCTGAAGAATGTCCAACACCAAGTGAATGAACACCACCATCTTGTACTGTATCAAGGACCGATGAACGGAACATGCTCTCTCTTTCATTACTCCACTGGTCTGTTTTGAGTTTTCTTTAGCAGCATGAGCACCTTCACAGTCTGAATGAAATGCTGTATTTTGCCACCAGCCACACCAACAAAAAGGTTGTTCCCTTTTGCAAGACTGGGAAAAGCACTGCAGCTTTTGCAGAACATCATGTCTGTCTCTGCATCAAATTCATCAAATGGGAAGGTTTTCTTCCACTTTTGCCTCATATTTGCTTGAGCTTGAAGCATTTGAGGTAATCTACAAATAGAAAAGTAGAAGTTTTGCGATAAAGTGTATAGCCAACAGTATACTAACATGGATTTACAGAAAATAAATGCTTCAACAATTTAACTTAATAGAAAAGTGGTAATGTTACTGTATTCATTCATTAATTCGTACTTATTGCTTATTTGCTAGCTCAACCTAAAGAACAAGATTCATATAATGTAATAATGTTTTTCAAGAGATGTCATTGGAGCTTTATGTCCCATAAGGGATGAAGAGGAGTGAGTAAGTAGTGTGTCTACTGTTAGTAACACAATTTGAGCTGTTGCGGGACTTTGACTCCTCATAGTTAATGTTACCTTACGTTATCGTCAATGCAAATGTCGGCTGCTGACTCGTTAGCTAGCAAGAAAGCAATTAACAGTAATGTTACCGTTAACATCAAACAATCTAATGTTAAGTGGTAATGTTAACATTAATACTAACAAGCTTACCTCATTAACTTGGGTTGAATTCCCCGTTGCAGTTGCGGCTGTCTTGAGGTCAGAAGCTAGCGGTTGAGGGTCTGGCTCTGTTTTCTTGATGTAATGTTAAAAAATTGCAGTATCCCACCATGGGATGCCATTGCCGTTGTGTATTATACTGACAGTCAATACTGGTGGTGACAGACATCTGACAGGATTTCACGGGTGTAGCCGATGTTTCTCAGTAATATTTGCGCATGTGTGTGTGTGTATGTTGTCAAGGAGATTTAATAAGAACTGTGTGTGCTATACAAAGCTTGCAGTCAGTTTCATTTTCATTGCTGTCTGTTAACATTTGCAGGGTTTTTTTCCCCGACACGACTTGTCGCAAATTCGTCCCATATTTACATCCTTCCAATCCTATTTTTATTTTATTTATTTTTATTTTTAAGAGGGAGGTCCTTAAGCTCGAGCCCCGTTAGCAGGAATCAACACTTCAAAATAAAACTTTATGTAAAAGGAAGTAAATAAGCTAAAAAGACTGCTACTACTGCTACTCTTAATTGTCATTTTACTGGCAAAAACACAAAAATACTGGTAAATGAAGTGGACAGTTATATTAGACTCACTGAGTTCTATTGTATTCTATTCTATGATATTCTATTCTATTCTATTCTATTCTATTCTATTCTATTCTATTCCAAGCCATCAGCCCCCACTGATAAATGAAGTGGCCAGTCAGGTTATGCTAATTGATGTCTCCTCCTTTGCTTCCTTCCTCTTTTTTCCAAAGTTCAATTACACTCATCCACTGCCATCCATCACCGGAATGAAGCTGGCTGTGGGGCTAAATTAAATGTGCCAATTTCAATTAGCCAGCGAGAGGCAGTGTAGGGGACAGAGGTGACTGCGGTGGAAATTGGTTAGTGGAAGGGGATTCAAAAATAGGGTTGGGGGTGGGAGGGGTGGGGTGTTTGGGAAGCGGAACTGCTCTACGCTGCTGTTTTTATTCCCGCCTCTCCTATGTGAGACTGTTTATGAATTATTGCAGCTTTCTGATTTGTTTAAAGTCACTCTAAAGAAAAAAAGTGCCATCTGAAGTTGTTGTTGTGCGGATGTTTCAGTGCTGCTTTGCATTGTGGGATGGATAATGATGTTACTTCGAGGCAAAGCTAACCTCTTGCACTGTTTTGTTCATAAAAAAAAACATAACAAAACCAATAAACGAGGGTTGAGAAGTTAAGCAGACTACATGAAATTGGATCAAATTACTGCATGCAAAAAATAGATTTCCGCTAGATCTGCTGAGAAAACAAGACCATCCAAAACTTGGATGTTTGTGCAGCTAAAATGCTGCATAAAACATAAAAGTTATAATTTCATACAACTTTTAACAAAAAAAACCCCTGGGATTTAGTACCATACAGTTTTAGTTTTAGTTTATATAAGTATATAAATACCTGTACCTTATGTGACCTGCTGTAATGAGAAGTAGCAACACACTCAGAGAGCAGCGGCCTGCTGTCATCATGTCAGCTGTGCAGTTATTAAACACTAAATGAGGAAAAATCAAAGCAGTAAAATGTGAGAAAAAAAGCGTGACAGCATTTCAAAACATCTGTGTTGTAAGGTTCAACACTGCAAACATTTGCAGAAAGATCATGAAATGTGATGAAGATTTACAAGAACGAATAAAGAAAAATGTGTGCTGGGGCAACAAACTTGTTGGAAGGAGAGACGAAGCGTGAGAAACTCCAGACAACAACAAAAGAAAACAAAGCTGATGAGGGACACAAAATCACTGATTTTATTGCGGTGGACAACCAATCCCTTTCCATGTGGTTTCCACACTTAATTGAACATCTCGTACTTTGCTAACCAATAGTAAATAGCTGTCCCACATAAGCCAGTGAATTCCTCTAAAAATGCTCGGTAAATTTTGCAGTGGTGACATTAAAAGCTAACATATGGAGCTCAAACTTGGCTCTTCTCATCAAGTTTCACACAACCTAATAGACCTGTTCTGCATTGCAGAAGTGCTAAAAGCTAAACTATGTGATTCATGTCTTATATGAAAATGCAATAGCATATCAATGGCTTATTAACAGAAAAAGAGATTAGCAGTTTGTTAGCTGTATCGGCGGATATTCCATGCTATTTAAAGGGGGTGGACACAATAATGTCTTGACTGAGCATAATATTCACAAATTATTGATTTATTGGATTAAATTAAATTTGTCGTCTGTTGTGCCATTATTAATACTTTACACGTTTAGGACATCATGCTCTTTTCTCTAATCTCATGGGATAAAACAACCTTTCTTTGACTCCAAAATGAGGAGGTGAGTGAATTCCACAGAGACGGGTGAATATTTCACCCAGGACCTACACGAACTGACCTCTTCACCCAAGTGGGGGTCTGACAGCACGAACCTGACCACAGCCAAACACTGACAAAATGGAGGTCAAACAGACCTTTGAAGAGACCATTTCTGACCAATAACTAAAATTACTGCCTGAACTAAAAGCATAAATGACCTTTGGGGTCATTTGAACCAGAGAAAGGACCAGACCACTCCACGCAAACATGGACGCAAACTCCTTATCTCATAAACTCTAGTTCACATTCCTGAGTGATACTTCACTGCTTCTCTTGTATTTCAGCAGAAATTTAATAACTGTGAAAGTAAATGTATAATCAGTCTATGAACCATGTTGTTTATCATGCAAATGCATAAAGAAAGTATAACTTTGACAACTGTGTGGTAATGTATTGATGAGATATTAAAATTTGATTTTATCATATTTTTACAACATGTGACAATAGTGCTCTCCATTGATAAGGTAAGAACTCCATATTGAATTTTTAAATGTGACTAATGAATGTTTATATGGTCACTATGTAAGTGTTCACTACTGACCTGATGGACAATTATATTTTGATAGGAACATGAGACAAGAAGTCATATTGAATGTTTGTTATTGAAATACTAGTCATGTTGAGTTATATTTGGGAAATTATGTCTCTCAAAGTTTAATCTAGTCATATAATGTTGCTTTGCCTTTTATGTCACTATGGTACTTGATGTCTAGATTGTTTGAGAAGTTAAATCAATGAAGGTTGAATGTTTAAATACGAGATGAGCGTTAATGTAAACGTTAATGTTTGGTCTATTCATAAACATATATATACACTATGTTTTTGAATGGTTTGATAATATAATGCCATCTACAATGCTGGTAGGAAGGATTGATTATGAAGTGAATGCATAATGCTAAACTGTTTTCCTGAATAGTTTTACAATATATTATTATCTACAATTTGACATGAAGTATTCAGACATAATGACTATGAAGTGTGGTCATGTGCGTAAACTTTAAAACTAGTTTCCAAATTGGTGTAACATTTAAATCATCATGGACACTTTCCTCCGTCAAATCATGATTTTTTTCACTTAAGTGCACAACACTCTAAATGTGCGCACACTCTCCAACCTTCGCCTCCTTTGTCTCAAAAAAATCCAGCACACATGATATTTTATTCAAATTTTAATTTTCAATTTGTAGTGTTGATTAATATTCTATCCATCATGAGAGAAAAAAAATCCAAATTGTTAAGAAATCTTTGGATCAATCTCATATTATTACTATTATTATGATGTCAGGTAAAAAGCCCGTCAGCCCTGCCAACAACTCACTGTTTCCAAACCTAATAATGTATTCTGCTCACACGGTAAAAGGTGTGCCACCGCGCTACAGATCCTATCCCGAAATAAAATAAAACTGCCTTCACCTCAGCTTCACGCGTGTTGTCAAAGCAGCTTGTTTAATAAGCAGCAAGCCAAAGATGTTTCTTTGTTACCAGCTTGTTATTAAAGCCGCAGTGGCATGACGACAACAATCAGAGGAGTTTCTTTGTGTTGCTGTTCAAGCGCCTCTCACATGATAACTAGAACTCTCTGGGCACCAGACAGGAACGGCTGATAAATAATCTCCTCTTTACTGGGGACTGGCAGACAGCAGGGTGGAGGAGAAATAATAATTTCCCTCCTTTTCTCTCAGTATCCTCAGTAACGGACCTGGTTTTAGCCATAACCCCCTCCTCCCTCCCTCAGGCTGAAACAGGCTGATACTTTACAGAGAAGTGATTTCAAACTTTTAAACGGTTTCTCTGTGACTTGTATATCCTCTAATTGTTATTCATAGCGCTGTCAGGAGAGGAGGAGGAGCAGGAGGAGGAGGAGAGAGAATGAGAAGAGGAGAGGAAAGGGGAAACTGTCGAGGACAGACGGTAGAGGAGAGGGAAGGGGATGGGAAAGAGAGGAGAGGGAAGGAGGGCAGATGGGCGGACAGAAGAGATGAAATAAAGGAGAAAATGAGAAGAGAAGAAATGAAAATGAATGGTCTCAGATGATGAGGAGTGGGTAAAAAAAAAGACGAAAGAATGGAACGGCAAAAATAGGATGAAGACAAGAAAGGAGACAAGAAAAATTAGACGAATTCATACCCTTTGCTCTTTCTTTTTCTTCATATATTATAATTATTACTCTATAAGCCATAGGGCATCCATACACACAAACAGGCAGACAATTACGACAGTTAGCTTGCATCGACTGCTGAGTGTGCTGGTAAAAACTTCCTACTTGTGAAACTGTAATTTACCACCAACTCTTATTAACTAGGGTCTCATTCAAGAAAATGTACAAGTTGGGACATTATGATTATGTAAAACAGCATGACGGAATAGTTATAAGTGTTATGAAAACTAAACTTTACATGGAAACGTCCCAAACTCTCTGTCAAATTTACATTTGGGTGTGCAACCCTGCCTACATTATATCCACTTCACAGACTTCAGACCGAGCAGCGACTGTTGGGCCGTCCTCATTTGGTGAACTACTAGTAAAGCACTTTTACCAGCTTTCTTCCATGTGACCGAAATGGCACAGAGAGAATTCAACTCAGTGTGAAAACA
The DNA here is from genome assembly GCF_910596095.1 of Thunnus maccoyii. Classification (NCBI taxonomy): domain Eukaryota; kingdom Metazoa; phylum Chordata; class Actinopteri; order Scombriformes; family Scombridae; genus Thunnus; species Thunnus maccoyii. Next base: position 6,513,704 of record NC_056546.1, on the reverse strand, counting down.
GAAGCAGATGAGGAGGAGGTGTAGCAGAGTAATCCTAACATCACAGTTTTTTATTTTTTTATTTTCACAAGCATTTGGGGAATCTTACTCAAGTTGTTTATGTAATAACTTTAAAAGAGTCAATGTACTTTGACACTGCTTGACACTGGGGAATTTACTGTGCATTAGAACTTTTTTTTTTTTTTTTGGAGTGCTTTGGTTCCTTTTTTCAACAGATTTGTGGCAGAGTCACTGTTTTGATGACAGCTGAATCAAAGGATTCTTGAGGTGTTATGGAAAATCTGTGATCAAACAATGTAAGCAAAGTATCTGATCATTGTCTAATCTGGATCCCAGAGGCCTTACTAAACTGCTTATCTGCATCTTAAGAGCTCTGACTGAAATGATGACTAACCTCTAAAGAGGAAGAACTAATTTCCATACATATCCTGGTCTCAAAGATATGCTGAACACTAGAAAGGCGAAGCTACATTGAAGCTATGAGATTTTAAATTTGACTTTACGCTTCCATTTTCTGTGTTTGATTTACAAAATCACACAAGAAATTAGCATTTAAACTCAAATTTATTCCCTCTCTCTCTCTTTCTCTCGATCGACGCAGCAGAACCAGAGACATTGTCTTTTTAGTCCCATGCATTCTTCCTCCCTGTCAAAACCTGGTGCCTACATTACCCACAGTGCAACTCAACCACTAATGTTATGCTAGTAGTCGCTAATGTAGCCTGAAGCTGTGAGCCTCAAGCAGAGATGAGGAGTAAGCCCACTTCTTTGTACCCCACACCCCCAGTTTGTTTGTTTGTCTGTTTTTTCAAACTTGTTGTCTTCAGCTCCAACCAAGGTTGCCTCAGTTGACATCACTTGAGGTATCAGATTTGGGCCACTCCCTCTGGAGCCACTAAAGGCATTATACAACTTTTTTTTCAAATATGCAGTAGTATTCCCCAACACCTGTAAACAGACTTTGATGTGTAAAATTGACTTAGTTCCCCTTTAATACCACAATATCCCTCATATCATGATGTGATTCACATTTAAAATACTATCTTTCTACTCTACCTCTATCTCATCTGATTTAACTGGAAGTAAAAGGTGAATATCTGGGAGCTCAAATACTGAACTGAATTTGTTGAATGGTATGTTTGAAGATGAACTGCAATGTGACGAGCGGATGTCCCTGAACTTAACCAAGTGACTAATTAATGCAGTGGCATACACAGGACAGTCCCATGTCATTTTACCCCACTCTGAACATATTTTGTATTCATTCTGGAGTTTTCTCTGACAAATCAATTAGCAACATGTTAACTGCAGTTATTGTTCGCCTGAAGCTTCAATTATGCACCTTAGTATAACCTGCCACATCAAAACCTCTAGAGACATCACCATGTGCTCAATTAATCTCTCTAACTGGAGGGACATTTTTCTTTCCTTTTATTGCAAGGACGTAAAGTGTACAGTGAGATGAAAAACAGTAGAGAGAAAATAAGACGTTTTGATTGCCTTTTGGTCTCACTGGCAAAATTTAAGCCAGTGTGAGAAATGATTAAAATAGTTTTATTCTGCACAGAAGCACAAGAAAAATATGACAAATGGAGCACAGTGCCATGTGTGCAGATCATGAGCGTGAAGCTGGACTCGATCCCATTAAACAGGAATCGTTCTCATCGTTCTCATTAAAACAGACATGATAGTGTTTGGAAGGAAACCTTTCATATAAAGCCCAGATTGGTGGATTTTAAGAGGGAAAACACATTTGATTTATTCATGATAGAGTGATCATTCTTAATTACCTCTGAATATGTGTTTCTTACGCATTGACTTAGCAGTGGTGAAACTGTCACTGTTAGGGATTTTAACCTAATTGTTCTCCAAACAAGAATTTGGAATTGATATTTTATAACAATTATATGAGTCAAAAGCAGAACATTTTTCACACAAACTACCATAAACATGGATGGAACCAGAACCAACAATCCAAGTCCCCCTTTTCCCTTTTCCTGACTTGAATGAAACATTATTTCCTGGTCACCTCTCAGATTTTTAGCCATTTTTGGGCCCTTGGGATGTTGGCTGATCAGTACAACACTTTTGTTCACACTGATATATCTTAACAGCAGTTTGGACAGTGGATGGCTTGAAGTAGGTATGTGGTTGTAGAATGTATATCACTGTTTTGTGTTTCACACTTTTACTCACTTTTATATGTCCATATAGTAAAACCAGTGGCAGGATAGAGCAGAGTTAAAAGTTTTTCCTGTTTTGCTCTACTGTTGGTGTTATGGTGTGCAGTGTCCCTGGTTTGCCATAACCCTCCAGTAAATTATTTTACCATCTGGATGACTGATTGAAATTACCGGTGTGCATGGGCAAAACCAAATTACCAGCTTCCCCTGGTAATACTAATATCCAGAGAGGCTTCAGCCCTGCATTTATGTGTAACCATTAGAAGTAAAGCAACTCCATGTTCTAGAGGTGAAGTCAAAGTTACGAAGGCAAGTCCAAAGAATACGACTTCAAAGCACCACAGTGAAAACAACGTGCAAACACTTCACGGTGCTGGATTCGGAGTGAAGGAGCATTGCACAAGAAATGAAATGTAGAAAACAAGGCCAATAATGATACCATTTCTTTTGTTCTGTGTGACTGCCTGGCTGGCTGGTTGTCACCCTATTCTTTAATCTGTTTAGGGTCTAATTGTGAGTAATGACGCTATTGGCTGATATGGCTTGTAGCTCAGCCAGCCCCTCTGTGCCCACTCTGCATATCCAACCCATCTGTGAGCCACACACACAGCCATCGCAAAGCCCTAACCGATACACACACCGAAACAACTGTCACGCACACAAACACAGAGACCCTGCACATGTAGCGTACACATATCGCTGCAGCAATCTCCCATTAAAACACACAGACACACACACACACACACACACACACACACTTCACAGCAATCGTCAGCTTTAGCACGTTGGCTAACCAGCAAAGAGGATTCATAACACACCAAATTAGCTTTAGATTTGCAATGAAAGATCAGTTCATTAAAAATGCATTAAATATGAGCGGGTTCAGTTGATGCTAAATGGAGGGGGGGGTGGAGGGGGGTGGGGGATTAATCTAGACTGTCTCTCTTCACTGTCCCCCTTTTATATTCTCTTCGCCCCCTTTTTCCCACTGCTTTTTTTCTGCCTTTCTGGCGCCTGCAGTATTGCACCTCAAATGGCTATAATATCTTCTATTGTGTCAGTGTTGCGTGAGGTAACCCGTGACGGTGCAGAGGTTTCCTTTGAACCTGTCCATCCGCCGGAGATGTTTATTTGAGTGTCAGTCAGATGAGAGATAACGGTTTGTTTATCCAGTCAACTATTACTGGTAAAGACAGCCTGGCTCCAGCCCCTGTGAATAACAAGTTATTATTTTAACATGCTGATTTACCAGGTGACGCTGGCTATGGAAACACTTTTCAGTGTTACGAATCTAAATTGCAGAGATTATTGCTGGCAAACAATGTTTTGGCTTATTGTGTTCAGGTGTGTGTGTCTGCACTGCTTTCTCCTGCTCTTCCTTCCATTATGGCAGACTGCTTCCAGACTACAAGACATTCTTATCACAATGCAAACCGGACTTCTTTCATGTATGGTTTTTGGAAATCCAATAACAATATGAGCAAAAAAACAATTTTTGTGGTTCCAGACCTGTCACCTTACGCATGCAGGTATGACACAGTTAAAGGAGAAGAGTAACTGCAGGCTACAGAGCTGGCAGTTGTTTCCTGAGGAGAGAGGGGGGGAAGCAATTTGTGTTTATGTGAGACAGAAGAGAAGAATGTGAGACAACTTCTTTGCACACCTATTCTTATCTTTTGTGCCGGCACCAGTGGGAGACAATGAGGTTATAGTCTTGCACAAATTTTCAAATGAACTCCTGGATGCTGAGATACTCATCCAGACACAGGAAACTGGTCCAATCGTAAACAAATCCAAAGTTTATCTTAGATCATAGAAATATACACAAGCGTCATGTCACAGTCGCAGCCCTTTAATGTGAGAGAAGACATTATATATCTTGACAGAATCTACATTTCTGTAGGTTGGGACTAGCGTATCATGAGAGTCAGCTTTGTCATGCACAGGCTTTTCTCTAGTAAACACAGCTTGAAATACATTGATGGGCTAACTATTACCTCACCTGTTCAGAAGGCACCAACACTGACTGTAAGCTGGAAACCAGCAGTAACTTATCAAAAGGAATAAGTCTTACAATCAGGGCTGCAACTAATGATTATTTTATTATTTCTCGATTAATCGATTAGGTTTTTGGTCCATAAAATGTCAGAAAATGGTAAAAAATGTCAATCACTGCTTCCCAAAGCCCAAGGTGACATCCTCAGATTCATATTCAGTTTCTGTCATGAAGATGACTCAAAATAGTTCAAAATAGTTGGCAACTAATCGATTATTCGGCTAATCGTTGCAGCTGTACTTATGATTTAACTCATTTATCAGTAAATCCCTTAACTGAAATGCATTCTGGCTAAGGATGTGGGTCAGGCCAGCTTTACATAGCAACTGGCCAGGTGTGCAGAGGTGAGAAGAGGTGAGAAGGTACAACAGAGTGCTACGCTTTGAACGCCCTCCAGGAGAGACTGCATTTAAAAAGTATGCAACATTATCTCCATATTTAAACTGTTACTGCGCCGCATCCCTCTCTATGAAGGCAGGCTTTTCATCCCGCCTTCAAGTGTGGCCGGGTGATGAGACCAGAGGAGAATTATGAGGACAGATCAGAGGACCAGAGGAGATGAGGGGGGGAGGAGGTGGTCTCACTAGATCCTCCATAGACTTGTTTCGCTGTCTTGGACTGGTGGCTCTGCTGCAAAGCAGTGCGGGGGATCAAGGAAAGAGAGATGATGATTATGGAAATGAGCAAGCTCTTCTTTCTGAAAGATTAAACAGGCCACTGATTGCTTTTACATAACCTTCACTCACTGACACTCAGGCTCGCTCTGTCCCTCTCTGCTTCACTTCCAAACACACGCATACAGTTAGTCTGTTGTCTCTCCTGTGTAAAAGTGCCCTCTCCTTAACCTTACCTTTGTTCGATTCAGCTTTAGACACACACCAAAACACAGCCATACAAAGAAAACCAGAGCTGCAGTTTGGTTCATCAGACCCCAGAGGTCAATACCTCTCCATCAGAAGCCTGCTGGCGCTTCTCTGTGTGTGTTTGCATGGCTTTGTCTGCATTTAAGTCTTTTTTTTTCAGTATGTTTAATGTGAATGTGAAGCTGGGTTAACAAATCGACAGCTTGACCCTGCACACAGGCGATGTCTTAATGTGTGTGTGTGTGTATCTGTGTAGACAGTGACCTCCAGACATGAATCTATACAATCTATACAAATGGACAGATAGACAGACAGATAGATAAATAGATAAATAAAGCAGAATTCAGTAGAGTTTACTGTGTCCTGTCTGAATACGACATGTTAAATGAGTTCCTCCTTGTAGAGCTAAACCCTGCACGTCAACACCATGTCTTCTACAATTAACTCATCACTCATTACAGTCATCATGACATTGATATAATATAAAGTTTTTTTTCAGTCCATTCACAGCCATTTTTTTCAGAGGCAGACACATTTTGAACAAAGTGGGCTTTTCCTGCATACTGCACCATTTTCAAAATAATTCTGCCAGTAGGCTTGAATACCAATTTGTCCTCAATCATTTGGGGACCCATTTAATCTTCCCATGACACAGCTTTGAGTACCAACTCATTTTTTGACATATAATAGACCAGCTGGTGGCTTCAAACAGTACAAAGCTTTTGACTTTCTCATATTTCCCTAGGACATGCAGCAGGTGCAGCATACAGCTGAGATTCAGCCGCTGCAGTAGTTGGCTGCTGTGTTGATCCCTATGAATAAAAAAAGTTTCCCACCTAAGGGCATGCCTGACGGTGTCTGCAGTCAACATCATTATCAACAAACATTTTTTGCCTTTTAACTTCAACAAATTTATAAATCAACCAGACTGGCTTTTAAGGATGGAATTTGTTGTCTCATGGTTTAGTTTTCTGAAGAAAATGTTAGTTATGAGCATTTCTGGTAGAGACTGAAACTGGACCTCATCCTTTACTGATTTCATTTATTAGAATCCCAATAACCTTCATCGGAGCAAAGGCACACCGCATTAACAGACAAGACAAACTCAAATCCCAACACACTTTAACACCATCTCGCAATATATAAACTAAACAGTAGGGATGTCCCCGAATACAAATACATTATTCTGCAAAGCACAAATAGTGGGGTTTTTTACGAATATTTGTTTCATACAAATATTTTAAAAATTGTCTGTCAGTAGGTTTCAACAAGTGGGGGTCACATCCACCTGCTACATGACGCACATTTCCTATTGTGGACATCACTCCCGGAGTTGAGGTTGTTCCCCAGAGATAAAGCTGAGCTACTGACACACGTGAAATGCTCCCAAGGGACTCCCCATAACCTGTTGTTCCCCTTCTCATTTCCACAAACTTAGGTTGTAAAAAATAGGCAATAAATGAAAAGTGCAAAGCAATAATCGCCTTTGAAGTTCTTTCCTACTTGTTACATGGTGTGCTGTCTCTGTGTTACGGGTGTATAAATAGGTAGAGGTCTGTCTGCAATTAGGTGATGAGTAAAGTTTTAGCTCAGTAGTCAGAACAGTTGTCTATGATCTGGGAGACTCCAGTTCGAGACCTGGTGTGGGGACCGCCTTTGTAAGGTAGTTTATTCATGAACACTTATTGTAACACTTTAATTTTCTGAAATTAAAAGCGTAATAAAAACAAAAACAGGATTTTTAAGCCTCTCCCCAATTTTATTCGAATACAAATACAAATACAAATACAAATAATTTTACTGCCTCAACAAATACAGATACAAATACAAATACTGGGTCCTCTGCACATCTCTACTAAACAAATGGAAATACTAATAAAATAAAAATCTAAAACCTAAAAATCTTGTACTTGTGATGGGGAAACGGTTTCTGTCAAATAATAAAAACCCATGTTTTACTCACTGCCAAATTACACATCTCCAATTATACAGACAAGCACACAAACAAAACATGTTTCGTTAAATTAGGGGCTTAAAGATGAACTGAAACATATCATGAACTCATACAAAAGTCAGAGATTCTGCTGCATCGATACACAACCACAGATCCCACCCAAATTCTGCTGGAAATTCCGAAATAATAAATGGATACAGCTGTCAAAAATCGATCTTTCCATAGTGCTCTGTGCACTCCTGAGCCTCTAGCCTGTGTGTGTGTGTGTATGAGCTGATGTGTGTGACCCACCCCTCACCTGCTGGCTTACAATGTTTCCCAATCACACACCTGCTTCAAACCATCCACAATGTCCACATACTGAAAGGAGGATGTCAGTACCACTGTGTACCACGCTGCCTGAGGTTTATATGCATGTGCCATCTTCAAAATGCTACTGTAGCTGTATTCTGTTTTATTTACGGAAACGTGCGTTATTGAAAATACCATATTCAGAGGGATGACACTGAGCTAAGAACAGAGGTAAACAATACCCACTCAGTACTATTTTAGTGAAAAATTCAGCCCAAAAATTCAGCCAAAAAGTAATCCAATGTATCACTACCCATGTTTACTGTTGGTGTAGCACAAACATAGTTTATAGTATTATAAATAATACTGGTTGCAGTACTTCTTTTTGTTATTTGAACCCACAGGTTTCCATTAGCACCATGTCTCTTGTGTAAAATATGGACTGAATTTTTTTAATGATTGAAGAAGGTTGGAAAATAATGACAGACATCTATGTGATGAGTTCATTACAAATCTCAAAAGTTTAAAAGTTGCGTTTACTGTATGATATAATATTGTGAAATTTTTTTTGTTTTGTTTTTTATTGTCAGACTTGGCCTCCTCCTTCATTTTAGCATCTGTTAAATGCCTGTTGAATTTAAGATTCACACTGAAGGATCGCTCTAACTACCAAACTGAATGACTGAATGACATAGAAGCTAACTTGCTTAATGTGAGATTGGCTGACTCCTTAAATAAATGACTGACTTTCCATTTCACTAATTAACTTACCTGACTGACTGATGGGTTAATTTACTGTGTGAGTGCTCGCTTGCTGTGTTTCTGTTTGCGGTGCATTCAAGGACATCCAGCTGATACAAAAACACATTCCCCATGCATCTAACCAACTTACAGATTCACTGGCAAACCGAATGAATAACTACATTACTGACTGGCTGCCTGACTGGTTAATTAACTTACTGTCTGTCTGTTTGTAGTGCTCCCAAGGACATCCATCCAGCTTGTACACAAACTATTTCACTCCCACACACACACACAAATACACACACACACACACACATACACACCTCTCCTCTCTGGAGTGATGGGAAGAATATTTCCCTGTTTACTCAAGTGCCACTTCATGATTAAAAACTAATCAGGCTTCAGCCAGCCTGGGATCCCCCTACACACTGACACAGAATGAACTGTAATTATCTTAACAGAGAGTGAGGGGCGAGAGACAGAGAGACATGGACAAAGAGAGAGGAAGCATGAAAGAGTGGAGAGACAAGTGTGAGGAGAAGGTGAGGAATCAGAGGGAAATAGAGAAGGAGGAGAGATAAAGGAGTGGTGTCAGATACATAAATATCATAAAGGGAGGTAAACAAGAGAGCTGCTACTGTTCAAATCTATTAATTCAGTAAATCCACATAACACATATTACCTTTTTTCAGCTGCAGCAGTGTTAAGACTTGCCTTATTAATTTAGCATTAGCAGAGGTGAGACGGCAGCTTTCTGTTTGGTTAAGCCACAAATTGTGACTCAACATGAATCGAATGTGACATCGGATATTTGTTTAATTTAAAAGACCCCTGACTGAAACGAAATCTACTCTTGTTGGCCACAAGCTCAGCGAGAAAGTTTAAAAGTAGATTTAAAGAAGTAAGAAGGAGGAAAAAAACAGATTTGTGAAGCTAAAAAGTACTGTACCTTAAATGACTTCTCTCAATCTGCTGAATCATGCTTTTCTGTTTCTTCCCACAATGCTCAAGTGCACAAGGTATTATAGTACAAGGGCATCTCTTTGGAAATAAAAGACAGTGGCAAAATGGCAATTATTCCTCCCAGGGAGAAGTGATTTGTCACACAGTTGTTGTATTACTTTTTCATTACATTTGGAAAATTGACAATTTAGTCCTTGTGATTTATTCATCAGGATCAAACGGTATTTTTTGTGTTTTTTTTTTGTGTAAAGATGGGAATAATCAAATGATGTCAGAGTTGTCAGTATCATTTCGGGGTTTATAGGCTACAGGTGCACAGACATCAGAGAGAAAAACAGAGACAGAAAGCAAGAACGTATCAGGAAATGAGGCACAGGTGAATTAATCTATACCTAATTCTAACTTTAACCTGAAAACTAAGTCTTAATCCTCAAACAACCCTTTGAAGTATTGAGGAGCAACTAAAATATGCCCACAGGGTTAAAACAATGGATTAAAATTAAAAGTGGCCCTTGCAGAGATAGCAATACAAGCACACACCCATCTGTACTGTTTTACTTGTGAGGCATTTTATAGTCCCTTACCCCAACTTTAACAAGAACTACTAACCTAACAAAATATTTTAGGGGTGTTATAAGCCAGGCAGACAGGACCAGGGAAAAACCCTAAAACCAAGTCCTCAAACACACCTTTGAATAAGTAAAGACCAGATAAAATCCCTTGCTCAGCTCAATGCAGAGTATGCCGGGTTCAGACTTGCGGACTAACTTTGCAAGTTGAACTCAGAAGTCCAAATCCCCAACAGGAGAATGCAGAACGATCATTTGCAATTAAAGACAGCAGCGTTCTTGCCACCACCAGCTCAGCTTAGCTCTGGTGATTACACCTCGACATAGCTGTACCTGACTGTACTGTGACAAAATAATCTCAATTTAAAGCTCCACTAACAGACTTTTCCAGAAGGAAACATAATCTGACTGACAGTGAAATGCAGTTATTATTTATGTTATTTAGTCTGGATATTTTAGTACACGTTAGTCAGCCCTGGTGTATCTTTGATAAACGGGCATAGCAGGAACACCTCTGGTCCTTTAGACTGTACTGGGCTAGATGAAGACTTTGAATTGGAACATGAAGTCAGTCACAGAAACAGCAGAGGTCATCCAGTCAATTTTTAAAATCAAACACCCTGTGCAGACTCACGATTGTATATCAACAGTAAACACAATTAAAACAGACAAATAAAGAAACCATTTAACTACGTAGCCTTTTTAGCCATAGCAGAAGCACAAAAATTTAAGGAAAAATCAACAAAATCTGAGCAAATCAACAAAATTGGGCAGTTTAGTTGCGCTGCTACTACAGTAATAACGGTACACTGAAGGCTCTAATGTGGCCTTGACAAGGCTGCTGTAATTACTGTAGTAGCAGTGCAACTGAATTTAAAGGCGGATGGCTTGACCGCTCTGCTTCTGAGACACTCCCGGTGGCGTAGGACGCTGTGTGAAGGACAGAACAAAACAGCGTCGGAGCCGGAACACAACGCAGACACGCTCGGTGGGATCCCAGCGAAGGTCTTTAACTTTCCAAAACTGTCCACACTCTCAGGGTGTAAAACCGGTTGTCACAAAGGCAGAAATACAATAGGACACATAAACACACAAGCCTTAACTCAAACACGCTCCCACACTGGAATTACTGAGCAGAAACAAAGCAGCAGCTTGTTCTCCACATCAGGGTTTCCTGATGGGATGGGGGCTGAGCAAAACATGTTAATGTGTGTAAAGGTGTTACCGGTGATACAGTGTTTCCCACAGGTTGAGAATTTACTCGTGTTGGTGGGTGGCACGGCGTGTGACCGATGCGCATGCAGAGACTCGTGCACTTTAGAGCAGCCCGACAGACCGCACACTCGCTATGCAATGAGCTATTCCTCAAAGGAGCTTTGCTACTTGTAGAACACATTTTAGTTTAGGAAACATCTTAAAATACCTTTCGATTAAAAAAAAAAAAAAAAATCCTCAATCCTTAGGCCCGTCGGGGGGTCAACTCAGGTCCGGCTGCTGGGTTTGCAATACACTGGCGGAAACCTTGCTCCACATGAGGCACCGAAAACAGTGTGAGTTGCAATTTTCTCCAAACTGCTGCACAGCACATTTTTTTGACATGAATACTAATTACATCACTTTGGTATAGATGTAGCACATATAGATACTCCATGAAAACACAAGAAAACAAACCTGTGTGCAAAGAGATTTTGGCTTGAGCACACACACACACACACACACACACACACACACACACACACACACACACACACATGCAGCTGTCATCATCCCGTCGTTCCCTCACACACACTCACTCTCAGTGTCAATTGATGAGATTTTGTGGAGAAGGATATATTCTGGCTCCTAGGGGACTCATGGAGTTTTAGGTATTTAAGGATTTAAATAACAAGGATAGGACACACACTTTAATACCCGAACTGCACACATAGAGGGAAGAGAGAAATCAACAGGGAGGAAGAATATAAAACGCTTTGCAGTGTTGATCTGCTGCAGTCTGTTTCACCAGCGTTTCCATATTGGACTGTTTGACTAAAAAGGGAGAAGCAAACTACTGTATGAGCATCTGATATAAAGAAAGAGAGTGAATGTACAACAAACCTTTTGTGATATACAGAAACTTTTGTTTATTTGGCATCACTATAATATGTAGTAATTAAAAGATTATTTATCATACTATCTTCTGCATTTTGTCATATATTTTATGCTTTTTTCTTAGGTATTATGGCTGTGTCAGACATGAATATAGTCATAACTGAAAAAACAATATCAACAAAGTTCTACAGAAAGCCTCCATCTTGGCTACCTTGGCCATTCAAACTAATCTAATCTTCAAATTACACATACAATAGTTGGTGCAACAGCCTGCTGATGTTATGACGGCTGTTTAAAATCTGATTACCTGCTCTAATAAGATCACATTTGGCCATTAACTATTTAAACATTCTCTTTTTACTTTCTTGAACCAACAAAACATGACTGTCCTTGCATTGACATCTGTCTCTTTCCCCCACTGGAGATGTTAAGTTTGCATAAACAGGTGCAAAAGTTCACCTCCTTTTCCCCTTCCTCTTCACTGCATCCTCTTCTTTCTCCTTCCTTTTTTTTCTCTAACTCATTCCTTAACATCTTCTCTCATCTCTGTCTCCTCAGTCCCCCTTCCTTCCACTCTGTCACCTCCAGCTGGCACACACAATAGTTCACTTGTCCTCCTCCTTTATCTTGATTGATTCTCCTTCGATTTCCCTCTGTCACTTCTCTCCTTCTCCCAGTGGGACATGGCAGAAAAGGTTCAGTCAGGTGCAGAAGTTCACCTCTCCTCCCTCCTCCCACCTCCCACCTCCTCCGTCCCCTGTGGGACCACAGTTAGTAGGAGGCGCACCTCCTTTCTCTCTCCTTTCCTCTTGATTCCTCCCTCTTTAATTTGCATTTCTCTTTCTTTCATCTCACATATTTTGGTAATAGGGGTGTGCCATATGATATTGTTCATAATAATGCTGCTAATGTGATAAAAAAACATTGTCATATCATGATATTTACCGTATTGTGATGTGTTGATGTACAGCAACACAACCTCAGTAGTGTGGAAGTGGTTTAATAACCTTAACTACTTAGAGAACAAGAGCTAAAGCGCTGCATCACACAACAAAGACACTGTCATCTAGTTGCCACGACGACCGTAAGACGAGTCACTTCAGGATCTGATTCAGCTCGAGGGACGATTGATCGCCCGTGACATCGCATGTTTGCATTGATGATATTTATCAGAGCAGTGTGTCACAATGTCACAGAAGAAGAGAACCAGAGTTTTTACAAGCCAGGAAGAGAAGAAGGTAACAGTGCAGTCAGTCAGGAGGAGAAAACGTTGTCAGTCAGTTGGTTTGATGATCACCAGCTGGACATGTTTTTAGCCAATACATTCTGCACTGAATTTAACTTGGATTAAAGTTCGATATTGATCAATCGGACAGCTGACTACTGTTAGTACAGCAGCACGAAGCAGAGATTTTTCAAATATTCCTAATGCGTGCTGCCGTTTTCCTGTTACAGGAAACCATGTGGTATTCATTGTACCGCTACAACAATTAGATGATTAATTGAATTGTCGATTAATAGAAAATAAATCGTCAGTCATTTTGGTTATCGATTCATCATTTAAGTAATTTTTTAAACAAATGGTTCCAGCTTCTCAAATGTAAATATTTGCTTTTTTTGTCTTTGGGTTTTGGACTATTGTTGAGCATTTGTTACCATCTTTTGACATTTTTATAAAGTGAACAATTTATGGAGAAAATAATCAGCAGATAAATCAATAAAGAAAATAGTATTTAGTTCCAGGCCTAATTCATTGCAAATGCTGTGTTGTCTGGTCTGCTTTTAATTCCACAAAATCCTGTAATTCAAGCCAGATCAGAAAGATACGCACAAGGTGAGCTCAGTAGAAATATTAATGTCCTCCCTGCATTAGAGGTAATAAAAACTCAGCACAATAACTGCAACATGATCTACAGTAAGGTATAATTTTGCTACACCAATCTGTCATCCCGTACCCTTCTCTCTCACCTCACCCTCCTTCCTTGCACTCCTTCCTTTGTGTCTTCTCTCTGTCTGTCTCTTTCCATATCACCTGTTTTGTTGTTCATCCAGAGTGCAGCCTGACCTTTCCCAGTGTTGCTCCCCTCGGAGTGAGGAAAATGAGATCCGTGTGTACGTGTGGTCTGTCTGTATACGTCGGGTGTATGTATTTGTACAAGCGCGTGACATTTCTCTATGATGGTGGTGAATAAATATTATAATGTCTTTCCAAAGGTGTGTTTGTGAAATCTGCCAAAAGACTTAATTGGCAATAGTGAAATAATGAAAGAAAAACACAATTCCTGAATCATTCGCCCTCTTGAATCATGTGCCGTCTTTCATTAAGCTAAGTTAAAAACAAACAGTTGAAAAATCAACCAAGCCTTTTGTAGAATTTGAACATTATACCTGCTAAACATCAACATGTTAGCAGTGCCATTACGAGCATGTTAGCATGATGATGTTAGCATTGAATTCAAAGCACTGCCGTTCCTAAGTACAGCCTCACAGAGCCACTAGCATGGCTGTAGATTCTTAAGGTGTGTTCAGAGAAAGCAAAATGAATTTTCACCTCATGTCATTCATACCTAACAGTAAAGTGAACAACTGTACAGACGTTAGCTTTAAGCTAGCGAGCAACAGACAAACTGGCCGTGTATGTGGGGAAACGTGTCTATGTGTGTACTTGTTGATTTTTTCTATGTTTACCACAAAAACTGTCCCAAATTTAAGATGACTCAAGTCAGATTTAAATGTTTTTATTAAAAAGAGTAGGGTTTGCTTGTCTTTCAGTGTAAACTCATCATGTATTTGACTGAACCTCCGTTCACACGTGACAGACTGCATTTAATGCTTGTTGATTTACATTTCATTAGGGCTGCCCCCTAAAAGTCGCTGAGTCGATGCATCAGTCGATAAGCCCCCCGAGTTGACTCGCATTTTTTCAGTCGTGTCACTGCCTTTTATTTTGACGCGTCATTATATCAGAGTAACGCAGCGTGACAGCAGGACAGGCTGTAAACTTTTACACTCTTGTCTCTAAATGACCTAAATGCACAACTGTGATGGAAACGGGGGACAACACGATGCAGAGCGACTATTTCCTGCTCTGAGTTAAATGCAGCGAAGTTGACTGAACTACTGTTTAAACAGAAGCTATCAGCATCTCCTCCTCTACCGCCCAGTGTGATCAACTCTTCGGCTGACAGCGCTGTCAGCAGCTGGCAGGAGAGACGCTCCTTGGTGTTAATACCTGGACACACACTTTATTTTTCTGACTGTGTGGAAATCTGAGGTTTTCACATCACAAATGATGAACAACAGTATTAAAACACCAGTCTTACAGGTAAAACATGAGACTCATGTTGGCTGTGTGAGGGTAGAGTGGGGCGACTGCTCCGCAGGTGAGCTTGATTGTACTCTTACTCTGGTAACTGGACTCTGAGTCGACCGTGAAACATTTTATTGGGCTAACATTCACACATTTACTGTTGCTCATGTTTTTTGGAATTGGATCCCAGACAGACCACCTGGCTACCACCTTTAGCTACTATAATGGGAATCCTTTCTGCAAAAATGTAAGCAGTGTAGTGCCCGAAGCTAACACAAAGTTTATTCACACACACAGTTCAGTATCATTTTATAAAAAGAGCATTTATTTCAAAGTTTTTTTTTTTCGCTTCGGAGATTGAAGCACATAGTAAAGCAACAGTACAATGTTCAGAAAATATAAGTGTGATGCTGTAACATTTTTTTAATCTTCTTAACATGTTTTTTGTTGTAATACTGGAATATTCTGCATGTATACTAAAATAAGAACTTTTAAAATTGTACAAATCGGTACCATAAAACTTGACAGAGAATAAAAACGAGGCGTTCTCTCACTGCAACAAACACAGATTGCTAGTATTCCTCTTGACCAGGGAGAAAGAACAAATAAACGCCAAATAATGAAACAAACAAACAAAACAAAACAAAAAAAAAAAAAGAAACAAAAGCAAAAGAAATGAGAGAGGTTGTATGTACACAGGCAGAAACCAAAGCTGATGTTTAACTTTTGGCAGTAAACTTAAAGCTGTCCAAAGATGAAAATGGAATATACCATGTAGTCTCTCCATGTTTTGACAACCATAAGAACATCAAATCTGAACCGCAAAGAGTTAAACATGAATTTGTTCCTGTGTAGCTGCAGCCAAAGAAAGAACAATTATTGTTGTAATAATGATAATCATAATAATAATAATAATAATAATAATAAAAAACAACAATAATAATCATAATAATATAATAACAATAAAAAAGAGATTGAACAAGAACCCACACGCTTAAAAAGGATGTTCTGCTTCCAGCCTCTCCGTATATGTGGCTCAGAAAACACAGCTTGTGTTATTTTCCAGTGTGCACATTTTTAAAGATGTTTACATAGCAACATATGTTGATACAACAGATGTTGCTGCCAACATATCTGGTGTCGGGAAATAACACAACTCATATTTTCCAGATCTACATTTACCGTACCGGCGGAAACAGCTTATCCTGTTTTAAGAGTGCACTTGGCGCAAGTTGGATCCTCAAAGTGATATATCACATGTCTGCACATTGCTCTGTACATACCTAACATGGAGAGTAGTTTGCTTTCCGAATATACTTTTCAAGTTACAAAAAGAAACAAAAAGGAGAAAAAAAGAGAATGCACTGCGTTGCAAGAGTGTCCATTAAGTTTAAGGCGATTTTTAGAGCTCACAGGTTTTTACTCGTTGTGATTGATCATCATTGGTGGACTCCGAATGAGGAAGTGATCATTCATTGGTGGACTTGCTATGGGAAGTGATTGTAAATGGAGGGAATGGGGGTGGGGCGGTGGGGACACAGGGGCGTGGACGTGGCGTGGAGAAGGGCAGCTTTTCTTTTTCACGTCTTCTCTGCAGTGAAGAATGAAAACAAAGAATCATCCACAGTTTTTTTTAAGTTGAATCCATGTTGAGTCTATCTCTTTTTGGGAGTAGAAAAAAAAAAAAAGGTATTTGAGTAGCATTTTTCACAGATACTCAGTCCTTGTGTGTTCATTTGTCTGTGGGTAGCTACTGAAGCTAGTGGTCTCTATCGTCACATTGTTATTCTTGTTGTGTTTACCCCTGGAGTTGTTGTTTATTTATTATAAGGCCACCATACTGTGAAGATGCTGTGAGCGTCTTCAAAGTATCAACAACCCAGAGTCTGTCACGCCATCTAAACCACAGTACCTGCTGAATTTCTGCACACACGACAACAAATGTGAAAAAAGCGTTTTCGTTTCAACCGTTTGACCTTCCTGACACGGTGTCATTACCAGTCGTTTCTCTTTCGTTACATCAGGCAGTTGCTGGATCCCATACTAACTATTTTTTCTTTTAATTTACTTGTATCTCTTCCTCTCTTTCTGTGTGTCTTTCACGTACACCACTAAGAGAGCGACTAAGGGAAATACATCCCACTCGGAGACCTGTTACGGGAATAAAATCTCTCTCCAGAACCATCGAGGAAGTACGTGAATCCAGTCCACAAAAAGCATATAGAACCTCTAATAAACTAAACAGTTTGCTATAAGTAAGTCATCTTGATCATACAGCAACATTTTACTTCCAAACAGACAAACTGGTGACATAACAGATTTCCCAGCCCTGCAATGCTCAAGTCTGTAGAAAGACAGAGGGAAAGAGACATCGGAGGGAAAGGAAAGATTTGGGAGTAACTGGGAGCAGTTTGAGTCCAAGCGTTCATTATGTGTTCATTAACAAATCGTCTTGGAGGACAAAGAAGGCGCCACGGGAGGGAGAGCTGTTAACGTTGGTTGACGAATTGGCATGAACTGATCAGTTGGTAGTTGGTAACAATTGTGAACTGAGGAGTTTGAACCCTCAATTAACAAATCCTCATGGAATCAATATATCAGAAATCAGGGGCGTCCACTTATTAAGACCACTGTTAAGAGTCTTCACCATCATCAGCATCGTTAATGCAGCAGTCTTTGGTCCCGTACAAATCTGCCAGCTTCTTAAACCTCGGCCCCCAACTCTGCAGATAGTCATAATCCAAGTCAGACTCTGTTGTCACAGACTCCAGGGAACTCAACGACCCAGCCAATGATCCTCTGCCTTCGTAGCCATAGATCTGGATGGAGTCGTAGGGCGGTGCGGTCGGGTCACTGTCGGCCTCGGCGATTCGAGTCTTGATGAAGTCGTCGACGTCGACGCTGTTGGCCGCTGGACGGCCGAGGCCGGGCCTGAGGGGATACTGAAGCTCGGGTTTGATGTCCTTCCTTGGCAGGAAACCGTTGGCACCGTCTGGGTTCTGAACAGTCAGAAAAGAAAGCACCTTGCTTTAAAATGTCAGATAAGGCTGTAAAGACACTTGCAAAAGTTGTACAGAATAAGCGAGAGCTGAGGAAGATATCCACTTATTTGCTGGAGGATGAGGTGTGTCATGTTGTCCAAATATCAACACGAGTTTTGACTCTGTGATCACTCATACCTTTATCATCCTCATATCCCTTCAGCTTCACCTACATTTGTTGTAACTATTATCATAAAAAATAGGGCGTTAAAAGCCACCGTGCCCCTCTTCATACCTGCAGTGTAGCGATGTCAAAAGCCTCCGTGTCCTCCTCGCCACCTCCCTCATCATCATACGTGATAATATTCTCTCTGATGTCCTCCTCCTCAAACACTATCAAAGGCTCCTTCTTCTGGCGCCTCAGTGCAACAAACAGCACCACTATGGCTGCCAAAGAGAAACACACACACACAAACACACGATTCAAATATTGCTCTGAATTTAGTTATTACATAAGTATCCACACACAATCTCTGTGAAAAAAGAGAAAAGTGAGTATTAGATAATTAGCGTGCACTGTGGGAGATACTGTAATTAGACCTAGGACAGTTTGATTAATATCATTATTGTATTGTGCTACGCAAACATGCCATTTTAATTGCAGGTGGTTATCAACGTGTCTTCTAAAATGTTCTCGATTGTGTAGTATTGTGAGTAAAATGCAGAGTAGACCCCAACTGTGAGGATACAATGTGCAGAAGTACAACACTGTTAAAAAAAGGACAGATAACAGCTGCAATGTGGGTTACCTAGTGGGCTGAGAAAAAAAAAAAAAAAAACGTAGGCTGGAGACCATGTTGAAGACCTATTGTTGTTGTAAAAAATAACAACAAAAACTGATTGTCCCTCAGACAATAATCTGCACACACTACATTATTATTCAAGGATTGGTTTTGAGAGAGAAGAGGTGACTCCAGGATTTCTAATCTTAACCGGAGCTCAAATGATGCAGTGCAAATCACATGAGAAACATCAACAAAGGCAGTAGACTGACTCCCCATGTGTCACCTCGGTGTAAAGCAAATATCAGGCATGTTTGCTATTATTGGGACGGCGTCTTGACAGATTTGGTTAAAAGATTCATTCTGTAAACACACCGCTAGATAATCTTAACCAATTGAAATTCCATGTAGCAGCCAGGAAATCTTACGTAAATCAGTAATCCCTTTTTGGTGTTCACAACCAAACAAATCTCCAATTTTGAGTTTTTAACTCCTTACCCAGCAGAATGACAATACAGGCCAGTATAGCTATCAGCGCTCCGGTGCTGAGACCAGCGGGTAGGACGTACGGCTCCACGTTACACGAGAGGATGGTGTCTCTGTTGTCACAGGAGCAGACTCTGATGGTCAGGGTGTTAGTGCTGCTCATGGCGGGGAAACCATTGTCGTTTATCTCGATGGGGAGGTAGTAAACATCCTGGGTCAGACGACTGAATCCTTTACGGAGCACGTAGATACTGGCTGTGCTGTCTGTGGAGAGACATAGAAATATGTCAGTGAGTAGATAGAAAGATGAGCGGCTAAAACGATAGAAAGATCTCTCTCTTTCGGTACATTCTCTGAGCTTGCCAATAACAAACTCTTTCGTCATAGCTTGGACTCCATCGCTCTCTCTTCTCACACACACACACACACACAATGCACATTTTCTCAGCCACTCATTCACACCTTTTCTGTCTTTACCATTGTCATCCACCCACACACAAAGACACACATAATGTAGACACAAGAGCCAATGAAGTGTCATCTGGTGATATTAAATCCCTGTCAGTGGGTCAATATATCAGTTGAGGATGAAATATAATCAAAAGTCACTGTTACTGCTGTTAACCCCCCCCCCACCTTCCAAAAATCCCCCTCCCTTCTGTCTGCCTCTCTTCTTCTCTAATGCCACACAAGCTTTATTGCAAACACAGGAGGAGATGAGGTACTTCGAAGGCATTTCAGAAGTCAACATCACCACGCTAAGAGTCTTCAACATTTACATTAAAAATACATTACAGAGCAATCTAAGTGATACATCTAGGAGCGACTGTGCTGTGCTGCTTTTATTTCTTAGCTTTTCGCCTCCAACTTTTAATCTCAACCTTAACTCAAACTCGGTCCTTAATTTTAATTTAAAAGCTGTAATGTTTAGTGCTTTTAGCCCCGGAGCTCTTTGCAGATTCATCTGTGTATTGCAGGTATGAGAGTCACTTTTAAGATGGATGCAGCACAACTACAGTACAACCACATATCCACAGGCCTGGAAACACTGAATGACTTTCTTTTTTTTCTTTTTCAAGAATTGAGTCTATAATGACTGTGCCTCCTTCAAATGACCCTACTCCAGTAATGGTAAATGAACTGCATTTATAAAGCGATTTTCTAGTCTACCGACCACTCAGAGTGCTTTACAACACATGCCAACATTCACCCATTCACACACGCGCATTCATACACTGATGGCAGAGGCTGCCGTGCGAGGTGCCAACCTGCTCATCAGGAGCGATACAGTGCTTTTGATCCAAAGAGCTTTACAAATGTTTCTAAAGCTCACACACCCATTCCCACACACGCACACACACACACTCAAACAGCAATTTGGGGGTTCAGTATTTTGCCCAAGGATACTTCAAACCTCCAACCTTCTGATTGGTGGACGACCCACTCTACCTCCTGAGCCACCCTCTCATCCTCACACTAAGACTTACTGTTATAAAGCAACGACAGTCATCCATAGAGTGCAATTCAAAATTCAAATTCAGCCCTTGAGCAATTCAAAGAACTTGCACTAAGGGTGAAAGGAAAAGAGGGATGTAATCAATTATCAGTAAGAAACAAAAAAAACTCAGAAGGGCTCATTAAAACTTCTCACCCCCAAAAGAAGGAGAAGGTAACTCCCCCCTCATCTCTCTCTGATACTGATGTCACTGTCATCTGTTGCTATCAGCCTCCTGCCAACACTGGTACTCCCTGACAGCTGTCTGTGTGCATGTGTGTGTGTGTGTATCTAAGGGATCTGTGTATATATCTATCTGTCTGTCTCTATATCTATATCTGCCTGTTATGTCTGTATAAATGGCACTTTTGGTGACATTTTGAGTTTTGCTCTGATATTCTCCCTGTTATATGTATGTCTACTGTGTTGATACACAGGGAGTTGCTGCTGGTCCAGTGTACTAAAGATACACTCCCTGGTTTTTTCTGTGATCTGTCTCCTAGAGCCTCTTCTTCTCTATCTATATTCCCCTTCTCTTGCCTTATTCTCTCTTCCTTTTCTTTTTTTTTCTTCCTGTAAGTCTTTCTCCCAGTACTCACAAAACTTAATTCAATCAGCTGGCCCCCAAAGATATATGTACAGACGGACAGAGACCCCACCGCAATTAATACAGCCCCAAGGACACATGTGCATTCGTGTGTGTGTGTGTATGTGTGAGGGATAGAGAGAGAGAGAGAGAGAGAGAGAGAGATTTCAGAGCACCTGCTGCTTTCTACAAGGTACTGTAAGCCTCCATCTGGTTATGCTTTGATCTAATCTGAGTGAAAAGAGGGAGAGAGAGAGAGAAACAGTGTGACCGGCTGCTAGAGAGGGCTAGAAACAGAAAGGAACTGAAAAAGAAACAAGAAGTGGGAGAAATAAATGAAAATATTATTTTAAAGGTCACCCACCTCTGTTGTCTTTGATGGAGAAGTTGTGGTTGTGCTTGACCTCTGGAGCAAGGATGAACGTGAAGTGTTGTCTGTGAGCCATCTCGTCTTTGTCCACCGCGCTTATGGTTTCAATGACCTAAACCACGCACACAGAGACAAATACATCAAAATACTGTTCCTGGGTAAAATTTACTATAATCCTCCCAATCATATACATATACTGTACATGCATCTCCACTGTGCATGCACAAACACATTCACATAGACAGACGTACCTTTCCTGGTGTAACAGTTTCACACATGAGGACTTCATTGTTGGTAGCAAACTCCGGGGCGTTGTCGTTCACATCTTTCACTTTGATGTTAACACGCACTTTGGTGTCCTGGTGGTGGCCTCCTGCACACACACACAATATATATATAGGACAAAATCATCAGTATTCTGCTGCAGATGGAAATTCAAAACAGAGTCAAAATATTAAAGTCAGAATGTCATTTGTGCTCGTTTGTGTATCTGCATTCTAATCCATGTTTAGCATCGACAAAGCTAACTATGAATATTTTCCAGCCTGTCAATCAGTCAGCTACTCACTCAGCTGTTTGTTATTTAGATTTGCAAAAAAAAATTACAGACATGAATCTAAGAGACATCAAAATATTCAGTCAGACAGTCTGCCACTCGGTTAGCTCTCTCACAAGCGTTTTACTCAAACAATCTTGATGTGCAAAAGTGACAAATGTCAAGTTATGCCTCCTGGGGATAAATTGAAGAAAAAAAAAAATGTTGTGAAGCACAGAGAATGATCTCTAAACAGCCAAAGTAGACATATGCAGCAAACATGAACTCCCAGAGAGCCTGATTCATTCAGAATATTAACTAAGAAAGACTGACTATGTTTACATGCACACTAATATTCCACTATTATTCCGAATATGACAATATTCTGAATTTGATACGGGTCATGTAAACCGCACATTCCCTTTGGATTTTCCGATTCAGGCCAAATTATGCCGATATTATCTGGGTTTTAGTAGCATTCAGAATATGCGTGTCAATCGGGGGTTTTTACCACAGTTTGCGACACAAGACCTCTTGCGTGTTTACCCCTGCACAGGCAAAATGACATATACTGGAGCAGGAAGGCAGACGGAGGAGAGGAATGAGAGGAGAGTGGAGAGCTGGAAAAAGAGAGCATGCCTTCTCCACGATGGGATTGGAGGGGATTGGTTATTATCCTGACATGCAGCCACGGACTGACGGTGTGATGCACCAAAAACACTCAGCAGTGCAGTAAACATCATGGGACAACCTAGGTACTGGATGTGCCCGTAACTATACATTTAAAATATCAGTCATATCAATATCATTTATGAATATCAGGCACTCACTGGTTTCTTAAGATCTTGTGATTCCCTGAAAACCCTCTGCATATAAACGGGAATTTTAGTGGAGTAATCATTTTCATTAGCCATGTAAACAGCTTAGTAGGAATATTGTCTTTTTCGCAATAAGGGCTAAAACCAGAATATTTTATGCATGTAAACGTAGTCACTGAGAGAGAACAGTGTATTTTTCGATCCATTTATCTTTAAAAAAGAAAGCTAACTAATTAAAAAAAACACAACTAAATATCCATCTCTTCACTCTACTGTCCGCCTTGCATATTTGCAATTCTAGCCAGTATGAGTTTTCCACTACCCTGTCATTACAAGGCATGTATTTAGCTTCCCAGAGCCCGTTAGCGGTTAGCATAGCCTGCAATAGTCCTAGTTTTGTGGGCAGTGAGCCCGTTTCCATCTGGCTGTCTGGCGTCTAGCACGCCACAGGGAAACCACGCGGCGCTCGGCTAGTTTGAGCCCCAACCACAGAATACCAGGGTGGGGCCACTGTGGCTCGCTGGCTGAAGGGTTTGTGGGGTTGAAGCCGGGGAGAGAAAGCTCCAGAGGGGCCTGTTGGTCGACTGGCATTCCCCCTTTCTCTCCCCCCCCCCCCCTCTCTCTCTCTCTCTCTCGCCATAGCTAGCAAGAGTGTTTGTGGTGGAGATACAGTTAAAAGTTTTAGTTCTGCCTCAACTGTTTTTACTTTGGTTTTACCAGCTTTCTGTGCTATAACTGCCATATTCACTCAGTAATAAACAGTTAACTTAGAGTAAACTGTTCAAATCTATAAAAAAGTTAAAATCTCAGTGGTGCTTTAACAGTTGTTTGTACTTAAATCTTTATATTTTCTTCATTTTGTCTTTTTTTTTTTGTCTCTGTCTTCCCCTTTCATTAACAAAACTAAGATTAAAAAGCAGTTTAAATCGAAATTGGAGAATTTATTAGCCGGATCTCAGCTAATTTATGCAACTAAACTAACTAAATGTGTATTTTTGTCAAAAGAGTCACATGAAAACAACATAATATGCCACGCAGACAAACAGCAAATGAATGCACATGAACACTGGCCTCAGACACCAAACACTGAAGCAGGGTAACAGCTGGATACACGCAACAAAAATATTATCACCGTCTACTCTACAGCAGTCTGCATAAAGCCAATGGCTAAAACTGAGCATATAATTAATTTACTAAGGTTTCGGCAGTTCTTCACTGACATTCACGGCAAAAATGCTGACTTTGGTCCCACCCAGAGGGGGAAAAAAAATGAAAGGCAGCAGCTTGAATCCACTTAAAGTCTGTACATAAGATGTCATGGAGTGCATCCAGCACCGCAGAATGACAGGTTGGGCTCTGGATGCCAGCATATGTACAGCCTAGTGGCTATCTGGGACTTTTCCATCTGTTTGTTCATCTTTGACTTTGTCTCTTTATCCTATATCAGCATATATTTAATTTCAGTGGCACAAATCACACAGCAGCCAAGATGGAAGAACAGGAAGACTGTAGCTTTTTAACTAACTGCTCTCCTGAAATAGCTGAAAATATCAGTAAATTAGCAGTGACAGCCTCATAGCCATTGTGTCACTTCCCATTCAAACGTTATAGGTATGAGTGTGGATTCACATCCCCAACATTTTTCCAGCTCGCACTATGAAGGCAATTAGAAGTGTGTGTGTTTGTAGCCTATATTTGACAAGATAGCCCCACCGCACACAGATTCAGTCCCAATTCTCTCAAAATGTGTCCAGATTTGTTTGTGTGTCTGTTTTTTATGAGTGTGAAAACGTACCTATCTCCGTAGCTGACACAGATATATTATGCCAGGCTTGTGATTCTCTGTCCAGAGGTCTGGTTGTGGTAATCATGCCGTCTTCTGAGTTTATGCTGAAGAACTGCTCCACGTCGGTGTACCGAGGGATCATATACCTATACAGAGAATGCACACACATACATAATAGTGCTATAACACATTAGGATCAAGAGATTTATAGAAAACTGGTGCACAGTATTTTAAAGCATTAGATATCCTGCACGACGGAAGTATCTTCTCAGTCTTAAAGAGTCGATTTTTATAACGTGTCTGGCCATGCTTTTGTAGTCCTACTTTGCATCCCTCTCTGTTGAAAACGTCTTTCTATGTAATTGTGTTTATGCATAAAAATATGAGTGTAAAGCCAAGCTTCTCTGAGTCATATTATTTGTTCAGTGTAGCTGAAGGAACACTATTTAAATATTTTTTTTGGCGGTGTTCCATGAGAAGTTTAGTGTGAAAATTCAATATTCCCCCACCGCTACAAGCCTGTCGTAGCGAATGTGTTTGTGTGAGTGCATGCTCCGTGTGTGTGCCTCTGCGTCTGTCTCTGTGTCTGTGTTACCTGACAGGGTTGTTGGCAACATCAGTGTCCTTGGCGTGGACTCGTCCCACCATGGTGCCTTCAGGCGCGTTCTCCTCTACCTCAAAAGTGTAACTGGGAGCTACGAATACAGGAGGCTCATCTGCATCCTCCACTGTTATCTACGCACACACACACACACACATGCAGACAGAATTGTTGAAAGGCTCTTAGGATATTTATCTAGTCACACACATTAACCCATACAAGCTCATAGTTTTACAAACATATTTTTCACATATATACCTTTATTGTGGCTTCGTCTTTATAAGGCCCCCAAGCGAGGAACTGTGGGTCGACATGAGGGTTGGATCCCTCCACCTTCAAAGTGTACAACCTTTTAGTCTCGAAGTCCACCGGCTGGAAGAGACAAAGAGAGAGAGATCAGTAATCAGTTTCTTCAAATTAAAATTGATGCTGTATTATAATTTTTGTTGTGTATTAATATCTGCGTGCTGCGTCCACTGCAGAGCTTGTATTGGCCTTGTGAAATGCAGTGTGACCAGTGCAGTACCCTTGTCTTCAGGTAGGGGGAGCTGTTGTTACATGAATTAAAACAGGGCCTTTATCACTTGCATTGACAGCTGCAGTACCACCACTGCTGCAGACCAACAAAACCAGGAGAAACCCAAATACTGACTTTTACCTCTGGCTAGTATGTACTGCATATTACATGATATGATTATTATGGTACCAAAGTGAATCATTTGATTGTTTCTGTTGTTCACCATGAGATGAAAACAATACTAGTCTGTTTTTTGAGGATTAGGTTTGGAGGTTTAGGACTCCCCATGACTCACAAGGTGGGGGATGAAATGGAAGTCCCAGGCCACAGGAACTGCTGACACTTACACTGGCTCTTTTTCTTTTTCCTGTATAGTGTTTCATTTTTACACCTCAATAATAGAAACAGGTAAATTAGGAATTCATTATCATTTAAAATCATTGGCATGGCTTTTCAGTATCATGAGATCCAATTCACTCCTATTGAACTGAGCTTCAATTCACTTACCCTATATTGGGAGAAAATCTATTGACTCGTCATGGTCTTGATATTGAATTGCGTTGTTTTTTTTTGAGGTATGGCGGTCAATGCCTGAGCAGAAAACATCACCACCTTTTTCCACACATCACATTTTCATTCAATATAAGAAAGTGGCGCAGCGAATTACAAAGCGATGACCTCAGCCGAACAGTCTCGCTCACTGGTGTGTGTTTTATGAATCTTCCTCCTTCCCCTGACTTCTATTCTTATGTACTGAGTGT
The DNA here is from genome assembly GCF_910596095.1 of Thunnus maccoyii. Taxonomy (NCBI): domain Eukaryota; kingdom Metazoa; phylum Chordata; class Actinopteri; order Scombriformes; family Scombridae; genus Thunnus; species Thunnus maccoyii. The sequence continues at coordinate 6,486,962 of NC_056546.1, read as the reverse complement.
ATATTACTGCAGGGGGGAAACTTCTAAGTCAACAAATGTGTTGGCAGTCATTGTATAAAAAGCTATAATACCCACGAGATGCTCTTTGCTATGATTATGAGGACTACAGCATTGCCAGCAGCACTTGGCTGCGACTTGGTCTCATCCGCAGCTCCGTCATAGCCGTAATCACAGTAAATAACACTCTTTTGGGTATCATTGCTATATTATAAACCCAGATAATGACAAGTTTCACTATTTTTCCAGCTGGTATGGGAATATTGAACTGGCGAAGTCCCAGGAGCACACTTGATCTTTTCATCTCCAGGCTACCATCGCTTAATGAAATCCCAATGGGAGGAGAGAGGACTCATAAGCCTTGTGTGAAGTGTTACCAAAGCTGACTGAAGGTAATATAAATGTATGAGTCTATCAGCGGCTACCAGTGATCAGGACACTCACCAAGACCACAAATATTATGGATGGAAGTTGTTTATTGACAGTATTTTGCATAAGAATGTCCTATCAAGCATAATAAGAGATGATGAAGAGGTAAAGACCAAGGTGGGGGCAAGAATATCATATAATCATTTCCCTTTTGCCGTCATTGATCCATCATCATCTGCAGGTAACTGCTCTGTAAACAGATGGCAATGCTCTTTAATCTATCAGATATAGAGCTGTATTCAATGCAATGCAGCTGCCAAATGACTCAATACTGGAGTCATGATTCCTCTCAATGGATTATTCCACTCTCATTCAGTCGCAGCAACATCTGACTCTGGTGTCTGTGTAGGTGTTTAACATGTTGATGACAGGTACAAAGCTAATAGGATGGATGTGACCCAGTTCTTTCATTTTCCCTCTTTCGTCACGCTCCCTCTGTCTCCGAGTCTCTGTCTGTCTCCTTTGCCCTCTTTCTCTCTCTCTCTCCCTCTCTTTCTTTCTACAGATCCACTCTCTCTTTCATTCTCTCTCTCTCTCTCTCTCTCTGTAATCAGTGTGAGATAATAATATTCACAATAATGCCTGCACCCCCCTCTGTTCCTAATACACACACACACACATACACACACACTCGCACACACACTGACACACAGCTCCTTAATATTCCGTGGACTGCTTTCGTCAGGACACAGTTGAAAGAGAATAGCTGATTAAAGCTCATCCCCGTGTGTGTGTGTGTGTGTGTGTGTGTGTGTGTGTGTGTGTGTGTGTGTGTTTGTGTTTGTGAGAAGGAGAGTGCGAGAATAGAGATTAGTGAAGGCTACTCCTGATGCTGATTTGAAAGTGTGTTTAGGTGTGAGTCTGTACATGTGTTCACGTGTGTGTGTATGTAGCGTGTGTGTGTTTTGGCATTTAATTTTGCATGATGCTGCCTTCAGGGGGCAAAAGGTGATGATTTCCCACGAGAGGCATCAAAACACAATAATTACACACACGCACACACACACTCACACACACATCCCAGTCGAGATGCTATAATCAGATTGAAAGGAGCACAAGTGGGTCGGTTGCGTGGTGCGAGCAACTCTCATTCCCTGCTCACACACACACACACACACACACTTCAAATCAGCCTCAGGCGATTAAGCTATTATTCCAAGACACACATGGATCCGTGATGAAGGACTGTTGTGTGATAGCTCCTGGTGTCAGTCAGTGGCACACGCACACACACACACACACACACACACACACACACGCACACACACACACACGCACACACACACGCACACACACCATTAAGTTATTTCAAGTTAAACATGTAAGCGACCAGGCTGTTAACTGAACTAGTACTGAATAGTTTGTTGAGTTTGTTAATTAGGCTACATTCACATTACATGCTGAAGTGGCCCAAATCCAATATTTTTGCCTCCAAGTGACTCAGATCTGTTTTTTTTTTTTTTTTCAGGGAAGTGTCAACAAACCAATCAGATCTGGGCCACTTGCACATGTGGTCCTAGATCTGATTCATATCTGACCTCTAGCGATGCGATGCTGTCAGAACGGTCAGATCCGAATTCATGTGGTTTTTTTTAACTAGCTCCTCGTAGCCCAGTAAAAATAAACACAGAGGACGGCGACAACGGCGACGGGAGTCAACGGAGAGACGGGGAAGTTTCAAGTTTGTTGGACATTTATGGAGAAGCCTCTCCACAACAAATAATCCTGGACATGTAGCCATGTCATCCATGTTTATGATTTGACTGTCACACAAATGACATTATTGCTGTTATTCTTGTACGCATGAGGTTTACGTTTCAGTTAAATGGTCAGTGTGGCAGGACCTCAGCACTGTTAACACATGAGCCGGATACATGAATGTGGGACATCAACACAAAAATATCAGATCTGACTAAAAAATAGGCCCCATGAAATAAAAAATACATTTACCCAGTTTTAATCCTGTGTTCCTGTGTTAATTGTTCATTTATCTCCTGTTATATGCCAAATATATGTTTAAAAAATCAGTATCAGACTATTTTTACATCAAAATCCCTCTTTTCTCTTCCTGTAAAACAGTTTCAAATGTTTTTAATGACTCCTCCTGCACTCAGGGGCGTTTACAAAAGTTCATCCAATCAAATGTAGCTTTGGGCGGGTAGCCACACCTGTCATATAAAACCCCACTTCACCGTTTGTGGGTCTAGTAGCTAACAGACCGATATGGAGAGAGATAAGGAGAGACGTTTGTTTGGATATCAGTGGGCAAAAACTTCCAAATCAGTGTGGCTGCTGAGGTCTAAATCATTCATCTCTCCCTCGTCCTCCTCCTGATCTAACAACAGGTGAGGTGTGTGTGCGGAGCCGACAGTCCTCTTCGTTTCTCTCTGCAGCTCTGTATCGTGATTATTCTAAGCCCCGCCCACTTTTTACAGGTCCAATCAAATGCAAAGGATTTGATTTAAATCCCTCTTTTAACTGTACACTGCTCAAATATTCAGTTTCACTGGGAAATGCATCACAGTACAGAAGCTAAAGACGCTCTAACTTGCGTTTCACTGGGACTTTAAGATCTGTAATGTGAATGTAGCCTCAGGTGTTCTATTACGGCTCTCACATATCGGCAAATCACAAGACTTTAAGTCATGATTACATGTTTTAAGCTGGTTCCGTTTGTAATAAGAAACTTTTAAGTTGACATGACTTCAAATAGTTCAATGAAACTCAATAAATGATAAAACAACTGATTGAGATTTTACAGTTCAATTGTTTTCTTATTGCACTGCTTTCCAGAAAGACTTATGTGGAGCTGAGTGTCTGCATGTATATGTGGCTTCATTCAGTTGTGGGCATATGCAAGTGTGTGTGTGTGTGTGTGTGTGTGTGTGTGTGTGCCAGTCTGTTTGTACAATGAGGTCACCGGTTCTGTCTAGTTTCAGTTTTACTGAGTTTCAGCGTAAGATGTTTACATACATATTCAGTACTTCTCAAGCAGTTTTCTGCCTTCGGCTGGATTACAGTCAAACACTCATGTGTACTCACATATAAACAGTGTCCCACTTGAGTGTCATCAGTTGCTCTCATTACTGTCCTCTTTTGCTCATCAGTACATTTATTTAGTCTATTTTAATACCTTCTTTGAGGAATCCTCTTCATGAAAATGCACATTTTAACTGATCCCGTGTGTTTTTTTTCATTTTATTTAAAGGGCTTTCTGTATTTCAGTTCTTTCTCAAATTTGGTCAGTTTACAGATTTCCCACCTGAGAGCTGCCCAGTGCAACCGCATAGTTTGTTACTGTTGGCTGCTGCCTGAACAGGGGGGTTAACTGCCTTGCTCCAGGGCAAACAAACTGCTGTTTCTGAGAGAGTAGAGGGAGCATTATTCGTTCACTCATTTCCCTGCCCAGTCCTGGTGATACTAGTGGGAAGAGAACCCCTAACCCTGGCAGTCTTAATGCCACGCTCCAGCACTGAGCCGTAGCAGAGGAATCGCTCATGCAGACGGCTGTGAGAAAAAAAACAAAAAAAAAAAACAAGAAACAGACTCGTATCGATTGATTCAGACAAAGATTTTCCCACAGCATCAGTAAAAACGAGCTGTGGGTTCAGGCTGGCTGCTCTTTTGAGCTCCGTCATCGCTGTCTGGACAGGCAAAGCAACTTGCCACGAACACCACATACTTTCAAGCACATAATTACATATTTGAACACCAAGACTTTCTTTCTTTCTTTCTTTCACCAAATAAGGATATGGTTTGGAGTTTTTTTTTTGTTTTAAAGTGACAGTTATTTGCATAGTCAGTCATCTTTCAGATGGCATAACATATTGGTTCAGGTGGGATTCTCTAAGCTTTTGATTAAGTTTAAAGTTAGATTAACCTTAAATTGTCTTATTAAATGTCCTCTTTCAAATTCTAAGACAATGACCCAAAAGAGAGGAAAGAGACTGGCTTTGGAGCACATTTGATTCTCATTTCCCCTCCAACATATTAATGTAGTTTAGTTTTAGTTTAGTTTATTTGCACAATATTGAGGATACAAATACATTCAATAGAAAAGACAGTAATTCAGTGCAGGAAAGGAATGAAGCCTAGAAGGCTTATTTGGTCATCCTCTTATTTAAACAAATAAAAAATGACATTGTTACTCATCAAAAACAAAACAAAACACCACATAGCACAAACAGACAAACAGAAAGAAAAGAAAGTAGATATTTACAACTAACAGAAGCATCTTACCATCAGGTTCAAGATGAAATAAGACATTTTCTAACTGTGTCCTAAAAGCTGGCAAAGAAGATAACGACTTCGGTGTCATGATATTCAATGAATTCCATAACTGTAGACCTTTAAATTTGATTAAAAAAGAAAAGATGTCTCGATGTACGATAATAAGGTAAATGGAAATCATTTTTTCACCTAAAGAGAGAGAGAGAGAGAGAGAGAGAGAGAGAGTGTGTAAGAGAGGAAGAAGAAATGAATTGCTGTGTGTGTGTGTGAGATGGAGAGACTGATTGTGTGTGTGTGTGTGTGTGTGTGGGTGTGTGTGTGTATTAGAGAGAGGGAGGGAGAAAGAGTGAGAAGAAGTAATTGTGTGTGCTGAGCTGGATCACTGAAAGCTATAGTTATTGTGTGTGTGTGTGTGTGTGTGTGTGTGTGTGTGTGTGTGTGTGTTACAGTCAGTGCAGAGGATGAGCTCTCTGGCCTGGGGAAGCGTGGACGTTAATGTACTCTCACATACACACAAACACACCTTCACCCACCTTACTGCTCCATATTTGTGTGTCACTCTTTTGCCATCCCCCCCTCTCTTTTTCTTTACTTCTTTCTTTCTTTCCTAACACATTACATTAACACACAAATATGGACACAGACCTAAATGTGGGTTGGCTGAGGCTCCCACTAAACTGCTTGGTCTAAAGGAAAAGTGCAGTCTCGACTACATTTCTGTGCTGGTAAAATGAAAAAGTGGGTGATGACGTACACTTTTTTTCCTCCCATAAGAGCTAGCTGTTAAAGCAGCCACTATCAGCTGACATTAGACCAACGTTTTTCACCAGAAAGTGCTACAACTGATCAAATGTTCTGAACTTTTATGACCAGAGGAACAACAACCAGCATTTTGCCATCATGAACTGTCAGCTATAAATCAGGAAATCTTGCCTTTCCTTTGGATGTGATAAACTTACTATGAAGGACATTTTTCATTATAATGCCTGCTGATATTCCCAACTGACTAGCCTTGACTGTCTGTCCTGTCATCCCAAGTTCATTCCTCTGCAATCCTTCGTTACTATCCTTCCCTTAAAGAGGCTATAATCAATATTCTTCATAATAACAATATAACAATATTAACTGACGGTGTGTAATGTGGTGGGCGTTGCTCGTAGCGACAAACCTACAGAGAATTCTCAGCGACTCTGCAGCTCCCTTCGGCTTTATGGAGCTTTATAGTGAGTTTCAGCTCATTATTTAGCTGTCCAGCTGCAACTTTACTGTTTTGGTTCACTCTCAGCACTCTTGTAGTGTTGTTTTCAGGCCGCAGCAGGCAGCGGTTTTCAGAGAATAAGCTCTAAAAACCCACTGTACGCTACCTGCTCATTACCAAACGGCCAACCGACACAGTTAGCGATTAGCTGGTGAGTATAGTGGAGCGTTTAGCAGCTAAAGAGCCTGATATTTCCCTCAGGAGTTGGTAGAGACCAAACAGAAGAGCTAAAACAGAGTGAATATTGGACTTACACTCACCAGGTGGACAAAAACATGACTCCAAATGAATGATAATGATGTGTAAATGCAACTGTTTGCTACCAGGTTCAACATATCAACTTAAAAAGGTATGATATGTCAGTTTCCGCTGCTCCTGAGTGGCCAAAAAATCTGTTAACGCGGGTTTAAGTTCATTCACGTCTCTTTCTTACCTTCTTCAGTTTGATAACGGCCTCTCTGGTCTCGGAGTCAGTTGATAGTTCAAACATGCTCATCCCATCTCCGTCTATTAAGCGGTAGTTGACCAGCCCGTTGTCTCCAAGGTCAGGGTCTTTGGCCTTCAGACGACCAACCTCCTCTCCTGGCACTTTATCCTCTGATACAGACATGGGATACACACCTGAAAATAAAAAAAATAAAATATGGTGATGTCAACGTCTGGTCACGTGGGTTTCGGTATTCAACACTCTTGAAGAGTCTTTAGAGAATTCCTGGCTGTCTGCCACTGTGTTTACTATCTGAAGCAGGGTCAGTTTTGGAGGGCAGAGAGGGATTAACATGAACTATACCATCTGTCTCATATGGCCCCAAGGATATTAATATCCCCTATAGTGTCAGGTGTGTGTATGTGTGTGTCTGAGGGAGTAGACACCTGGCTTGTGGAATGAGAGCAGTAGGACCATATGTCTACTCTCTCTCTCTCTCCTCTTTTATCCTTTCTCCCTCTCTCACGTCTCTCATGCGCTCTTTCTGCCTATCACTTCACTCCTCTTCAAAATCTTCACCCATTTAATCTCATCTGTCTTCTGTCTTTGCTCATTTTATCATGAAATCCTTCTCCTCCCTGTCTCACCTCTGTCTTTCATCCTATTTCCACGCTTTTCCCAAATCTCTCCGTTCTTTCCCCGATCCCTCCTCCTCCTCCTCCTCCTCCTCCTCCTCCTCCTCCTCCTCCTCCTTCCTCCTTCCCCGCCTCCTCCTACTCTGGTTCTAGGCTTTGAGCACAGAGCGGACTCATCATTTTATGGCTTGTACACTGTTAGCATGTTTATCCTTCTCGTCCAGGTCTCACAATCCTGTGAATCATGAAATTCATTTGGTCATGTGGCTTCCAGGCAAAAATGCGAGAGGAAGAGGAGAACGATTCACAGGACTTGATCCATCCAAGCCCGAGTCCCTCCTGTCACCACCCGACCCTCTACTTTTTTTTTTTCCACCACATCTCCATCAATCGTCACCAAATCCCTCCTCTTCATCTCTGTCCCTGCGTTTTAAACGTCTCTCTATATTGTTTGGCTGTCTTGCTCTTGCTATCTCGCTAGTATGTTTCCCTCCTTCTCCATCTCTCATTGGCTTCCTCCCTTTCCGCTCTATCCCTTCCAAATCTCTCCATCCATCCTCTCCTCCCTTCTCTCCACCCTATTTCTCTCATAGCTATTTCTCCTCTCCTCCTCCTCTTCCTCCTCCTCTCTCTCTCTCCTGCATGCCTATTCTGGCTAAAAGCTCATTTCATCCCTGCCCTCCCTCTGCCCCTTTCCCTCCCTCTCTTCTCCTGTCGTTCTATTCTTGCTTTTCCTAAGTAGCTTAACTTCAATGGCTTCTGGCAGCTGAGTTAAACATTGTATGACAGAACACACAGGCAGCCCGGCATACCTGGCTGCAGGCTAAAATGAAGCACAGGACATACAGGAAATGTACGTTTACTTTCGAGGACCACAGTGGACGTAAACGTGAGTTTCAGTGAGGGTCATTAAAAAAATAAGTCATACGCTCATGAATCATCTGTCGTTTGTAAAAACATTGTTTTGTTTTACTCTATGAGGAAGTGAAAATGACAGTCATTTGTTGCTTTCATTAAACTCCAACATAAATAATTGCGCTATTTGTATTCACTCAGATGTCTTATAAGCACACCAGCACAGTTTAAATATAAACACCAATAAAAAAGCTTCACCACAATCTCACAGAGAAGTCATTTTAATGTAAAGGACTAAATTCGGAACAATAATTTGTTATATTACTCTATTGTGGGAAATGTGTCGATATTTTGATCACATGAAACATGTTTGAGGAACACGGAGAGCATATTTTTTGTTGTAAGCTGAAAAACATCTGTTAAACGTTGCAACACTTTACATGACTAACACCACGTCGGTGATTTTAACATGATTCAGTTTCAGTTTGAGTATTTAGCTTCATAGTTGCTACATGTTTTAATTTCCTGAGACGATGGTAGTCATCCACTCCACTCAACATCCTGTGTGCTTAAAGGGCCGAATATACTCCAAAACCGAAGCTGACATGGTTCCACTTATAGTATATCTGGTGTTTGCATAGGCGGACATGGTTACACACATGCAGTCGACTCATGCAGTATTGAACAGACAGAGATTTTGAGGCTTTGAGAAGTCTGCGTGAACCCTTGAGAACATGTGATGATAAAATTTACATTAAGCAAACCCTCGTGACTATGCAGATATGAAAAGTATAATGAGTGTTACAGTAGCACAGTTCTCTGTCTCTCCATGTTTTTAAGCATGCAGATCATTGAAATGGCTAAAGCGCTATATGAATAAAGTTTAGCATTATTTATTACTAGGACTATGTTTTGTCGGACCATTGATTCACTATGTGTCATCTCAGTCACTAAGTTTCAACACAGCATCACTTGTTTTTGTAACCCTGAGAGAAGAACTTCAACTAAAAGTTTGAAGACGGATTTAACATCCCCGCGGTGACACAGGAGCGGCTTCTGAACGGTAATCATCTTTTCAAGTTAAGTCGAGTCAGGGGTTTATTATTGATAGAACCTGGTTTGTTTTTTAATGATGAGAAGAGACAGTCCTGTAATAGCAACCCTAAAAAAGACACTGGAGGTAGTTGATATATGCAAATAGAAGCCGGCAGATATCAACAAAAAAGATTATCTTTCACAGCTTCAAATGGATATTATTATGTTTTGCTCCGTTCGTGTTTAAACAAGAATGAGAGGCGGCTAGCTGTGAAGAACCGCGGCTGACATATATTAACAGTATTTAACAAAACCATCTCAGTCACGTCAGTCAAATAAAGATTAAAGTCAGACCGAGTTAAAAAAAAAAAAAAAAACAGTAGCTTTTGTTTTTTCTGCTCCTCCTTCTGTCTGTGCTGCGGTGGGTTTTTTGGGGCGGTAAATGACGGATGCTTGATAATGAGGTGACAGGGAGAAAATTACAGGGACGGAAAAGTCATCGAGAAACGGAGAGACAGATCGAGCCTCGGAGTGAAAGAAGAAAAAATAAAAAACTACAGCAGCTCAAATGGAAACTGAAAAGCTGCTGGAACACATAAGAGGGAGTCATGCTGTGCCATATATCTTTTTTTCTGTCTGTATTCATCTCTTTCTTTCGTTGTTCTCTCTTTCTTTGTATAAGTTTGTCTCTTTTCCGCCTCTTGCTTTCACTCTGTTTTTCTTTCTTGCTTACTTGCTTATCTCATTTCCCATTTTTTTGTCTCTTTCTGCTCTCCCTCACTCTGCCCAACTACTAAATAAGTAATCACTGTCCTCATTCACACCATCTGGGAGACTTTTCTTGCAGGTGTTTGTACTGCCTCTACTTTTTTTTTTCTTTTAACAAAGGTTCTCTCTACCTCAACATATTGCTGTTTGGTGTGTTGTCTTGTATCACAGATGTAAACTGTCAGTGATGCAAAGCTGACATTTAAGTAATGCAAGGAAGCACTTTGTAAACACTTATGAGTGAAAATGTTTGGTCATAAAACCTGCTATTTTTGTCCTTATCTTATTCTAAAAATGTTTTATATCCGTGTTGGATATGGAGACAGAAAAGTGAAAGTGAAGGAGCTACTAGAAGTCCACTGGGTGCTGCAGCAGCGACTCTGGGACTGTTCCTCTTCAACTTTTGCCTGAATGTCACTTAACAGTTTTTTCATTCATGGATATTTTAGTTACTTAAAAAAAACTGCTGCCTTAAATGCTATTTAATATAAACACACACAACAGATGTTGAGAATTTGCCACCAAATTCAACTGTTATCCATCAACCCTGTACCATTTTAGGCCCCGTTGACTTGGTTTAAACATGTTTCAACTTTATGCCATTCGTTTTTTATTTAAGAACACATGACTCTATGAAAATGTGGATATCTTGCTATGGAAACTTATCCTCATAAAGCATCTAAATTCCCTCAAAATGTCCTTTTGTCATGGCCTGAACAATCAGATTTTTGCTGCATTGCGAGACACAGTTTGCGTGTCGGAATACGCAGGAACTGGAGCGATGGTTTTGACAGTCTCGTTTTCTCCTTCTCTGCATCTCTGTGTCTCTTACATTCCCTCCCTCACAGCTTCTGCTCGTGTCTCTCCCTTTTCTCGCCTATTCAGCTTCTCCCCAGGCTAAATCCTGAGCCCTCGTCTCCTTTTTTTTTTTTCTCTTCCCTTCTTCTCGCCATCCAATCCTGCAGCTACTCTGCTGAATCTCTGCCAGGACTCCCTCTGCACAGAGCTACAGGAGGGTAGGGGAGGGGGACGAGGAAGTAGGAAAAGAAAGGGAATACAACATATAGAGGCAAAAGGAAAGTCTAAGTGGGAAAGACAGGGGGAAAGAGAAGATATATAGAAAGAAGAGGGGGATGCTGGACGTAGAGGTGGACTGGATACTGATTGAAAAAAATGCAGTGGTACAAATCACTGCTGAGGTTTCTATCAGGTGAACCACAGTCTTACCTGGGCAGATACAGGCTTTACAGTTGTCTCCTTACTACATTTTAGATTTTGTGACACCTTATTTTTTAGTAAACAGTGATGACATTGAGCTACACATATGGCAGCCAGCTGAACAGAGAGAAGAAACAAACAAACAAAAAAAAAGTAATATAGAAAGGGTTTCATTAAGTCCAATCAGAAAAGGACTGTTTGTTTACTTGATTGTAGGGCTGCCCAAAGCCCAAGATGCAATCTAAAATGTTTTGTTTTGTCCCGTCCAATAGCCTACAACTCAAAGATAATCAGTTCATTGTTATAGATGACTACACAAACCACACAATATTCACATTTAAGAAGCTGGAACCAAAGAATTTGAGCTTTTTTTTTTCTTTTTTAGCAATTTCAGATGATCATAACAGTTGGTGATTACTTTTCTAACTGACTAATCAATGGAGCCCTTCTTGATTGCATTGTTGTGATGGTCGGTAAGATTAATCCTCATATTTGCTTTTTGTATATACCAATTCAGCATTTTTCAACTGCTTTTACTAAAAAAATCCTTCAAATAGTGTCTTTCTCTTGTCTCATGTCATCTTTAAACATCAAATCAACAGCTCTTGACAAATCCAGAATAAATATTTCACTACTTTTTATTGCTCAGCAAATCAGTAATTCAACAGATGTCCCAGGGAGAGGTTTTAATACATGCACACAGACACTAACACACACAGATGCACACACGCCCGAGGACATTGCAGGGGGCCAGTAAGTACCTTTAATAATTGATTTCTTAAGTTATCGTTTGTGCCTCCTACAGTGACTTCCCCGGTTTTCTATATTGCTAGCTAGCAGGGCTATATGCACACACACACATATATACACAAGTGCAAAAAATGATTTAAACACATGTAGAAAGGAATATAAAGCTGTGTGCTGGAGGTACACATGTGACTTTAATGTGAAAGGCTTGACACTGTAAAGGAAACATCACACAGAGGGGAAATGATACGTTTAGATAGATCTGTGTTTATACTCACTCTGTGGGAACTTCGGAGGGTTGTCGTTGACGTCCGTGAGAGTGATTTTAACCTCGGTGGTCCCCGACAGCCCGCCCATGTGACCACCCATGTCTTTGGCCTGGATGACGACGTCGTACTCCTGGCGAGCCTCGCGGTCCATGTTTGGCAAGGCCGTACGAATTATACCTGGAGGGAGGGATTCAACATCAAATCAATGCTCTAATAACCCTGCATACTGGGACATAATACATGTTTGTATCTGTCTATAAGTGTCTGTTTACATATGTAATTCTTAAGTTTATATTTTAAAAAATAAAACCAGTTGATAAGCAGAAAACTTACAACGTGATCTGCATTCCTAAGACTAAGGTGCCATTTATTTCAAGATATTCCATTTTGGAAGAAACATGTCATCACTCATCATCCCCACAAATAAGAACTCTGGTTAAACATGTGTGAAGTCTTATTTTTCTCCATTTCAAGCCCCAGTAATCTTTTCTTTCTGTTTAATTCATCACCCGCTGCTCTCTTTCCATCTCTCTCTTTCTTTCTCCACATGTCTAGCTGCAGTTTCAGGGAGTTGAGGCTTTCTACTGTCATATTATGCCAACTGTGTGTGCATATACTGTACGTGTGTGTGCGAGTGTGTGTGTGTGTGTGTGTGTGTGTGACAGCATGAAAAGCTGATAATCTCCAAACCAATTAGAAATGTGAGCTGTGGATTTGAGCCAGTCAAATACCCAACACTGGTTTGATTAGCCAGATTTACTCTGCCCAAATCTCTCTCCCTCTCCATGCCCTAACCACTCTCTTTCCACAAACTCTCTCTCTCTCTACATCAATTTCTCTCTTTCCTCTTCTACCCTAACCTCTGTCTTTCTATTCTTCTTCACTCTCTCTGATACAACACAGCTCCGTGTCTGCCCTAACCCCCGTCCTTACTTCCAATTTCTTCTTTCAGTGAAAACCCAAATACTAGGCCTGAGCTCTGCAGAGACCAGGCTAAATGTCCTCTGGGGACCTTTTTTTTTTTTTACAGCAGTGCCTTCTTTTCCTCACTGATTTCAGTGGAAACGGCAGTGCTGTAACATGATCCCTGCAGCAGTGAGCTCTTAGCTTTTTACATTAAGAGTGGTAGAAGGTAAAAATATGACAGTCTTATTGGAAAGCAGTTCCCACAAGGACATGTTAAGTGCTGGTAGCTAAGGTGGAAATAGCAGTAAAGGCTTGTGGTCCACAATGTTGTGACAGACAATCATGCTTAAATCATATTTTTGATTCTTAATGCTGCAATATATTTAATAATAATGATTTAAAGATTTAAGGCGGGACAGTGCACAGCAGCCACCACTCATGTATGTTGGCATGTATGTTGGCATGTATGTTTTTCATGTTTTATTTTATACTCAGCTCAAGGTGTTTTTATTTTGCACATTGAGCTGAGTGCACACACCTTTGTGCATCGTTTGAAAAGCAGGTTTTCAAATGAAGTTTGAGCCGAATGAGCTGAATTTGTTAGTTTGACAAAAGATGGTTAATATCATAGTGTATCAAATTCAAGATGTGCAAATATCAGCCGTGAGAAATAATTCTATTAATTGTCTCCACATTGCGTAGATCTGGTTGAGCTACTAATTGAAGGTGAATCCAAAGAGACAGGTTTAAGGAAAGTCAATACTCAATGAGTCAGTTGCAGAGAAACTAAATGAAAGTGTTTGGAACATGTGACTTCATACTCTCCCTTTGCAGAAGTTTAGTGTGGTACTAGAAGAATCATGTAGGTCTGTCTGTTTGATTTCTATATCTGTCTGATACTACATCAGCCTCGTTGCTAGGGTTGTAACTCTGTGTTAGGTTGCAGCGTAGATGTCTGTAGACCGAGGGCACGGTTTCTGTTTTCAGCCTCACCTGTCTGTGGCTCCACAGAGAAATACGGTTGTCCTTGCAGTATGCTGTACACCAGTCTGGCACTGTTGCCGTAGGTGGGGTCATCAGCATCTGTAGCTGTCACCTGCATCACCGACGTACCTACGGGACAGACGCACACACATGACAGACAAGTCAGAAAGACGACTCTACCTCAGCGATTCAGTTCAAGAACGGTTTGACAAAGTCGCTTGTCAAAGAGTGTGTGCCAATTCACCTGCCTTCACCGGCTGGATTGGAAAAAGGGAATGAAAAAAAAACACTCCCCCTTCTCTCAGACACTGCAGCTGAATTGCTCCTGTGAGGCTGGTCTCAACTATTATTTCTCTACATTTCATCATTGTCAGGCGGAAACATCCACTCTCCAATTTAGGAGATTTTCACGTTTTAAATAAAACATTACATTTCTTCCATCCATTGACATAGTTGTACAACCCCTGGATTTATGAAACCATTTCAGAAGCTATTGGATAATCTGAAAAATGCATGGTTGTCAAGCTCAAAAAACAAGGTGGTTTATCTAAGTCCTCCCAAAATTGATATTTTAAAGATGTGCTGTTTCTACCCGACAGCAATTTATTTCTAGCAAACTTCTCTTATTTGAACTTGACACAGGTAAGCTGAACAAACAGGGCACATAAATTAAATTAGCAGAAGTGTAAAATACATTGTTATTTTTGCATAATTGTTGAAATGTCCTTTTTCAGGTGTGACACAACTCATCAAAGTAAGTCACTTTTTCTCAACCTGCACCACCAATTGGAAAGAAGAGTAATAATGTTCCACACAGACATGTAAATGTCAGCTTACACTTATTCCCTTCCCCCTTGTCTTGGAAATGTAATTGTTGTCTCACATGTTGTATTAAGCTTCACCAATAAAAAAAGAAAGAAAAGTATCTTATGTCACTCAACACTTGCACCATCTGCAGCTAATGAGTGTTACAGCTGCAGGTCTCTTCTATTTATAGCAGTTTTATAAGGTTTTACATTTTATTCTACACCAACAAATAATAAAAATAAAAAATAACATTATAGCATTCAGTCAAATCAAAATAAATTCAGCTTGTGGCTGTAAAATACCACCATCTTGTTAACTTTTGAAGATTTTGTAAATCCTTAAATTTTCCTTAAGTAAGACTTAATGATCTTTTTCAGGCACTCAACCATCAGACCATCAAAGATAGAACTTAGCCTAGTTGCCATTTTTTATTGTTTTGTTTTTCTCACTTTGTTCTGTACTCTGTACTCCCGTTTTTTCTTTGGACAGATAAAATCTGGTTAGAGCCTTCTCTTTCCTGCAATGTAACCAGGAAAGTCAGTGAGGACGGAGGACCCACAAGAACACACAAACTATTCTTAGTGTTCACCAAAAAATATGCTTTGGATAAAAATGTAAAACACAAAACCTCATAATAACATACAAAGAAAGCAACTATAAAAAATGAAATATGCAGCTGTAATTGCAACTGCTTCATTTCCAGCAGGTGCTACAAGTTTTTCTTTCCTCATCTGTAAAAGATGAATATCAACATGTTTACATTTGTAGTTTTAACTGGAGCTGTTATATTTTCTTGCCTGGACTAGAAATGCAGATCTAAAACTGCTTGTGCTGCATCTCTGCAACTGGATGATACTGGTTGGGCCTGATTTTGGGTGATGCTACACACCAATTTCATAGAGTAAACTTGTTAATTCATCTACTTCACAACCTTTCTCCAATACTCTTTATGCTTTTAGGACATTTCCAGTTGCAGCTATGTGAACACCACCATCCTACTCCATACAAAATCCATTGGGTATATAACTGTAATCAAGTTTCATTCAGTCCTGGTCTCAATGTGGCAGCTACCTTAAGTGTACAAGATAAATTACCAAGAATGTTAATTTGAAAGAGACTGCCTTCTCTCTTTGTTCTAATTCTGACATCCATGAGGGAACCTGGACCTAGTTAGTCAAATTACAGCTTTTTCTTGCTATTCCACGTCTGTGGTTCGAGGCTGATGGCAACCAGTGGCCTCCCCCTGCCAGACTCCTGTATTCAGGTTTCAGTTTAAGAAGCGGATGAGTGAAAAAAGCCTGAACAGAAATCATTCAGAAGTCCTTTGATAAGTTCTTTCTTTGAAAGTCCAATCCATTCAAAGGAGGGAGTCCTCTAGCTTTCAGAGTTTCGGGCAGAACCACTGCCAGTGCGGTTCATTTAAGGCCAGTCTTGAGGGGTTGAAGACTCTCCAAGACCACATAATATCTGGAAAGAAAATCTATCAAGATCAGAGGCCCTAAGTAAGGAGAGTCTAAGGAGATGGTAGGAGTTCTTGCCCATGCCAATGTGGTGCTGAATATTTCCTTGCTTCTGCCCATTTTATTGCCTTTTAGGTACAATAAGAAGGCTTTTTAGGAGGTGGATGCATCCGCTAATGGAGCTGTCCGTTATCCTCTTCTCGGTCACACTTCCTGTCTTCAGATTTCAGTGATAATTAATTATGTATGAAAAAGGCTGACGATGAACTCACTGATGATGAACTCCATCAGTGACTTCATTAACAAACGTCACTCAATATAAATAGGAGGGATTGGATTATCTCCTCTGAATCGCTTATCAAATTATATGCAGAAAAAACAACAAATCTGTTCAGTTTCACATATATACCCAGACTTAAAACAGGGGAAGTGTTAGGAAAGGGTTAATAGGACTGCATCTAATGATTAATTTCATCATTGATTAATTGATAGTCTATCTATCTAATGTTAAAATTTGTGAAAAATGGCATTCCCAATTTCTCAGGCCCTGGGGTGATGTCTTCAATTTGCTTGTTTTGCCCGACCAACAGTCCAAAACCTGAATATTTTTAATTAGCTGCCACATATGAGAAAGAAAAGCAGTAAATTTGAAACGATTATTCAGTTATTGAAATACTGCTACTATTACTACTAAACTGCCGTTAATATTCATCAAAAATGAAATGTCCATTTGCAGCTTTCCTGATTAGCGTTTCTTTCCTTCTCACTAGCCTTGAACATTCAAGGCTTTTAAACAATTTAACAACACCTTCCCTCCTCTTCCCAGACCCGTTCTTTTACTACTCACCAACATTGGACATCTCAGGCACCCTGGCATAGTACGGCCCATGTAGAAACTCAGGAGGATTATCGTTGATGTCCTGAACTTTCACTATGAACTCCGATGGCGGCTCCAGAGGCTTATTTGTGTCTCTATCCACAGCCTGGGCTGTTAAAGTGTACTGGGCCTGCTCCTCACGGTCCAGGGTTTTGGTGGCATGGATGTTGCCCGTCTTGTCATCAATAACGAAGATTGTTCCCGCACCTTCGCCGGACAGGATATACTTGATGTTGCCGTTGCCTGAGTCTACGTCTGAGTGGAGCTGGAGGAAGAGGAAGAGGAGGAAGTGAGGTGAGAAACAAATGAGAGAAACCAGAAGGAAAACAAAGACGGAGTGAGACTTCTATTCCTCAAATCTACAAGTTAAAGAAGCTGGGAGACCGAGATAGACAAGCTAGTATATGTGCTGTGTGAGACAGGCAAACACTAATAAGTAAGAGATTTAAAACGTTGTCATCCAAAACACTGAAGGATGTTCAACATTCAATTAAACTCTTGTTCTTCCTTTACAGCCCCAAGACTTATGAAATATGACGCATTGTAAACATCATTTGTTGTTTGTTATGACAGCCGCTGCTTGGTTTGAGTGATGTTGTTGTTGTGGAGGAGCACCACCAATCATCCTCACCCTTGAATGTGAACATGACCTCTCTCTCTCTCTCTCTCTCTACCTTGATGAATGGGAAAAGCACATTTAAGTCCTATTGGAGCTAGTTGTTTTCTATCACCTTGCATGCCCCCGCCATGACTGTCACTATAGGGTGATGTGGCTACATGCTACAAGAAGAAGAAGAGTTTAAGACTTATTATACTCACCCTGCCCACCAGAACCGGGTCAGGTCCAGTGTACTCCTCAATTACGAAGAACTGATTCCAGACCCAACCTCGTTTGGACCTGTGGAGCACCTGCCCTTCCTTGCCCGCTCTTTGTTTGTGTCTATGCATCGGCAAGTGACCTACAAGCACAAAAACATCAATCCTGACATCAACACATGTCTTTCAACCAATACTATATTTTTCTTTTAACCGATTCGAGTCGATAACACATCTCCTGCAGGCTTTCAATCAATGTTTTACCGGTTAGAAGCAAAATGAGAGGGCTCATTTAGGTCACTCTGTGTTGAGTGAATTGATTCAACGCAACTGCAGTTCATTTTCAGAGAATACTTTCGATATTTATATTATATATATTTATGTTCAATTTTGATTGAATTCAAAAGCGGGTGGGAAGCAGTAATTCATGAACCGAGAGGCCCGCTTACTAATTATGGGTCACCAGTTCAAATCCCAGCTGAGAAAATGTAGGTGGGCGGTGTGAACGACACATTCTTCAACAAGTAGTTTTTTAGGTGGCTCGTCACAAGACACTTAACCTGTGTTTGCACTGAGCAGCTGCAGCGTGTAGCGTAAGGATGCCTTTATTAAAAAAAAAAAGGGCTAAGTAAATCTTTGCTATGTAAGTAAAGGTAAAGCAAAAGAAAGAGACTTGCATTAACATATTTCCCGGGTGATTAAACTGTAATTGGATAGAAGACAATTGCATAAAATCTCAGTGTAAATACACTCAAGATGCACTTAAGACCTGATTATCCAAACCGTCTTGGGAGATCTTTAGAGTATGAGATCACATTGATGACAAAAAATGTGAATGTTGTGCTTTTCCAATATGCAAATGTAAAGGGTTTGCAGCTTGGATGTTAAAATCTCTATCATAATTGTCAAAAATGAACTGTCAGGACTCTGAAGTACAAAGTGACTCATTCACAAAAGGAAATAATTTAGAGAAGGTTCAGTGTCGGTTTTAAAATATACAAATGAGAGGGCAGTGGTGTGTGTGTGACCATCTGTGTTTTGACACGGTTGTCAGTATTATGGAGCCAGATGTAGGAAACTTCCTATAACGTGGCACATGTTTAAGGATGCAACTAATGGTTATGTTTATTATATTTTCTTGGTCAATCAGTTAGTTGTTTGGTCTATAATGTTGATCACTGTTTCACACAGCCCAAGGTGCATTCTAAAATGTCTTCTTTTGTGCCAACCAACAGTCCACAAATGTAGTTTACAGTTTATATCAGTCTATTGTCATAGAGGACTAAAGAACCGTTAAATATTCACATTTAAGAAGTGGGAACCAGAGAAAATTGGCATTTTTTCTTAAAAAATGACCCCAAATGATTAATTGATTATCAAAATAGTGTGATTTTTTAACTAAAAGTTGCACCTCTACATTTGTTAATGTCAAATAACAGGTAAACATTTTTTCTTTTGTCATACCTGTATGTCTGTGTCTGTGGCCCCTTTGATCCACGGAAGCATTTCCTTTCCGGGTTCCTGACGCAACACTACAGAGCGCAGAAACTCCCAGCAACACCAGGAAGGTCCTCAGCAGCCCGAGGCCCTGCCGCTTCATTATCAGCGTCACCATCTTGCCCGACCCGAGCAACCGTGCACTTCACTCCGCCCTCCTACTTTCTGGTTCCTCTCAGTGGAGCTCCGCCCCCACTGAGTTGATATACTGTTTTTGCTAACAAAATGTTGTTGATGAACTTCCTAGTTCATTAGCTAAGATGTTGCCTGTTGCCGCGGAAACTCATCACCGACTTTCACGTCACTGCCTTTCTTCTCGTTTTCTTCTTCTTCTTCTGTCTCACAGTTGGTTCACTCCCTCTCTCCTCTGATCACACAGCCTAAAAGAAAGCAGAGGAGAAAGCAGCTTGGTCAATGACAGTCTAATTGAGCAAATTTACATTTCGTTTAATAAAACTTTTGCCTTGTAAACAGATTAATCTTTATAAAAGTTATGTGTTTAACACTGACAGCAAAAAACAACACGAACAGTTTAGTAATCATTCTTTGCTGTCTGTTATGGAGGCCGATGTTCATCGACCACAGTTGGAGATCTGACTTCTTAAATGGTTGTCGTGTTGATTAGGACATTGTTCTAATCAGCCAGACAATGTTGTCTGTAAACTCATTAGCTTTAATTCAATTAGACAGAGACTGATTCAGTGTGGGAGGTACAGCTCATGCACGACATCAGGTCGCTCTACGGCTCTGTTTGCAGCCCTTTCGAATGCAACAAAACAACATAAAGCAAACAGGAGAATGTACTGAAGTCATTAAAGTCAGATACTGTATCACGACTCTCCCCCAAACCCCTTTAAGTGGCTTTCAATTTGATCCATTAAACAGCACACTGATCACTGTACAGGCGATGATTCTGGCATCTATAGCGAACGAATCAGCGTGAGGAGACAAAATTTGATCCGTCCGTCAACAGCCCTGAACTGTGAAGTAAGAAGCTGCTTACTCATTACGAGCAACTCTAGATGAATGTCAGCGAATGTCAATAAAAGTGGAATTTTAATGACGAGTCTTGGCATATGAGCTTGTTGTGAAATGAATTTGTTGAGAGCAATGAAGGAATAAATCAAATGTTGCCACCATCTAGTGAATAGAGGACTAGAGTTGATTCGACCTCTAGCTGCTATGTAAGAGGTCATATGCTTTACTCTGCTGTAATTCTAACCTACGTTTTGATTGCTTCGACAGAACGGAGCTGGCATGCTTGGCTCCTGCTGTCAGCTTTTAGTACCAACAAGTCCCAGATCATTTGTCAATCCCTGTCAAAAAAACTTTTTTTTCCTGATCTGCTACCCTCATGGTTATGGTCTCATCAAGTTTAGGAGTTAAGGCCATTAAAGCCACTTGGTTACGATTAATGAAAGTGTGTGGTCTTCATAAGAGGAAACCAGTGTTAAATATTGGTGAACCCCTATGTTCAGACACTTTGCATGTCCAATCATGAAACCTGAACCTTCTCCCGAAAACTTTATGCAGCAGTATAACAATGTCATACTACTGTGCAATAAACAACAAATGCTGTAGTTTTTCACTTCGATTTAAGAGGTTGCTTGTCAGGAAAATGTAAAGACAGTAAACAACGCAGAGTGACTGAAAATTTGGGAAAGAGAACAAAGAGAACAATGTGTGATAAATTATTTGGCTAAATTCAAGCTGAAGGCATTAATAGTTATGTTGTATGATGGTTAGAGCATCAGGATGACCCCCATTTAGCTGTTTTGACTTTTGTCAAGGTTAAACTTGGAATAGAAGGTCAGACAAAATGCAAGAATATTTACTTGGATGCAAATTTGGAAACAGGTTCACCTAATTATACTTCACTCAAGGCAATAAAGCCAATTCAATAACCTACACTCACATCTCTACTGTATGTCAGATATGTCTTTTCCAGCCTAGTGGTGATGTATTGATACATCATTTGCACACTGCTGAACCTCCAGTGAACTGCCATAATGGCACCTGACATGGTCGACAGGAGATTTGGGACATGACTACACATCTTCCGTGTTGTGTTCCACACGTGTCTCTCTAGTGCAAAACACAGAGAGTAATTGTGTGCACAAATCCCTTTACAACAACAACTACACATTCATTTTTCTAGCTGTAGCTGGGTAGATTTTTGTGTTCTGTTATCTTCTGTCTTGACCTGTACTCTGCTATTCTTTTCCTGGCTGGACCATTTTAAAACAATGGTGTGTGTGTGTGTTAATATTCAATAGCTCAGTAGATGAGAAAATTCCCTCAGGGCTCATTGGCTGCTGTTGACCACATGATCAGCCAACCACACAGTGTTGACAGTTAATCCCATAGTGGCTCATCATCTGGCTAATTGTCCTTGAGTCTTCAGATTGATATATATATATCTGTTTGTGTATCTGTGTACGTGTGTTTGTGCCTCCTACAGGAAGATGGTCGCTTGACAAAACATATCTGGGACTAAACTGAAATGACCTTGATAAAAAATTAAGGATTGAAGAGAAATCTGTGAGAAATTGAGATAACAAAGACCAAAGCAGAAGAGAGAAAAGAGAGGAAGAAAACATACATTTGTTAGGAGAATCTTTCTCAGCTTGTCAGCATTTTACCCAAAACTATATTAACTCAGATAAAGAACTGACAGTTTAGAAATGTATAACTGGCTAAAAAACAATTTATAACAAGACAATAAACCAAAACTCAGAAATATCTTTTTCTTTGAAGTTGTTACTTGCAGGTGAAATCATTTGTGAATTTGAACAGAGAACGAGCTAAAAAACTTCAAAGAAGTCTTAAAAACAACACCGACACAACAATTATCAACCCTGACGTGCACTGGTTGTGACACCTGCTACGCAGAATCTATTAACAGCCTCTCAAACTGTCACTCTTGTGTCAGCGATGAAGTGTCAGCTTTATTTATAAAGTAAAAAATAAAGCAAGTCCAAAATAAATTGCTTTCACCAATAACTCTGATATCCTTCTACTGGTCATCTGTCTAAAAAACTGTCAGTGATGTGTCAAGTGAAATGCATAAAAAAACAGTAATAATGAAACAGATTGATAGCAGCGTATGGAGTGACAGCTCCGAAACACTCAGGGTGACTGTGAATATCATATCGTGGGACTTGCTTGATGACAATGAAATGACTGTGCTGTCACATTCAAATTAAGCAAAAACGCTAGAAAACGATTTTTTTCTCTCGCATGAGATGGAGAACTAGAAACACGACGTGAAATTTCCCATCAGTTACTTTTTTATGCACTCAAAGAGAGACACGTTTTCGTAGGGTTTGGATACGTCTGTCAAAAGCATCACCAGCATTTGATGATGGATTGGGAATCCTGGACACATAGTTTCGGTCTAATATTCTTTTTTTTTTTTTTTTTTTTTTTGATTTACTGATATTCCCGATGGCTGAGAGAGAGCTTAACAGAGAGGAAGAGAGAAAGAAATGGAGACAGAAAATGCAACAGAGAAACAGACAGCAATAATGGCTCCCCGGGGCAAGCATGCCTTTTGGCCAGACCACTTCCTCTGTCAGAATACATGACTCAAGAGTCACATTAGAGCAGAGAACAGCATATGTATGTGTGTGTGTGTGTCTGTGTGTGTGTGTGTGTGTGTATCAGTCCCTTGGGCTGGTAGCGATGCTGTGAATTCATGAGTCAAGTGTTGGACTAGACTACTGTGATTCATTGGCTAACATTAGAGGGTAGCTACACAAATAGTGTGTGCGTGTGTGTGTCAAGCAGAGGTCAGAGCAGTAGGGTTAAAACGAGCCCCCCGCTGGCTGTCGTCTCTTTACTGACTGAACAATCACGCCACATGTGTGTATGTTCGTGTTTATGAATAGCTATGACTATTGATTTGAGGGCGTATGAATGTGCCTTTAAATACATGTGATGGTTTGCATGTGACAGTAAGATGTATGTGAGCAAGCATCTGTATATGGGAACGTTAGTCTGTGTGCGCCTGTGATTAATTAGCTTTCATTTGGTTTCATCTGGTATGTATTTGGTTTGTAAGTGAGGTTTATCTTCTAAAAACAGATGTGCATTTCCTACCAATCCTCTTTTCTTGCACCGGGGTAAGATGATGTGTAGGATACACTCAAAGTTAAGAAGTTCTTTTAGATTTAATTATAATTTCCTGGTATTGACTGACAGTCCTGTAATCTCCTTCATCCGTCCTGTATTCCTTTACTCTGCTCCAAAACCTGTTAGAATATGGAACGTATGATGATTAGCAAACAGTCACTCTAATCGTGTTTAACAGATAATCTGGGTCTGCAGTGAATGATTGTTTGAATAGGAAAATAGCAGTTGGATAGAAAAACGCATTGCTTTTTTTTTTGTCATGCTGTCTTTTTTCTCTCTCAGGATGTGTATCTTACTGTGCCTCTTCAGTCAGAGTAAGAGCTGTAAATCTGCAATCACAGTGATTATCTCCAGAACCACAATAAAGCACACAGATGTATTTCACCACCTTTGAATAATTTGGAGACTATTTTTTTTTTTTTGGCTTCTCTAACTTTCTTTTATGGCACCTTTCCATTCTGTCTGTTCTGGTTTTTTTTTTACTAGTCTGTTTCTTCAACCCATTATCTAAGTTTTATTTTAGGTTGCACAATCCGATGTGTACGATCAAAGGTTGTGGTTTTAATTTCTGGAAAGTTCCACGTGTCGTCTGCAGTAACAAAAAAACTCTTCAGACGTTGTGGGAGGGTTGTCTGAAAGCTGTTTAAATGAGTCAGACTAAATAAAACTAACATTTTTTTTTGAACGTCATTTCTCAGAAACTGCATGACAGTGTGAGAACTTTTTCTTACACACTGTTTCCAAAAAGATATGAAGTCCTACTGGGATCAGCTGTGAAAAAAAACAAACATCCATGTGTAAATCTGCACTTAGAAATCTGTGCGCACGGTTTATAAACCGCACTCTCGGATTCATAATCTGTGCCCTCGAATTACGAATCCATGCCCGCGGATTTGTAAACTGTGCCCTCGGATTTGCAATCCATGTGCTCAAACACAATTGATTGTTAACAGGAAGTTGCTCATTTAATGTTATATTTCCAAGAATATGTGACTGAAGATATTTAATATGAAATAATCACTCTTGATCATTCTCATCATAGTCTTCCTCAGTTAATATTGACCCACGTCATCCAATAAAGCCCTCCGACATGTGTGTGTGTGTGTGTGTGTGTGTGTGTGTGTCAAAATCGTAATCAGTTTGAAATAAATTACAGTATTGTAATGGATAACGCGAAGCGGACTGGCTTTGTCTCCATAGCAACGGTGGCTGAGGATAGCATTCCGCTATCCAAAACTGAACAAAAAAAAAAAAAAATAAATAAATAAAAAATCCGTGGGTATGGTTTCGTAATTCGAGGGCGAGGATTATGAATCCGAGAGTACAGATTTATACATGGATCTTCTTTGTTCTCAGCTGACCCCGGGGGGGGGGGGGGGGCTCCGTACAAAGACAAACCTTTTCAAAAAATCATTTCCAGGTCAAAATGCTTCTTAAAACCCAGATTTCAATAAACAATGTTTACCAAACATAAGTTGGATTATCATTTAAACCATTCTGATTCATTGAACTCAATCTCTCTTTCTCTCTCTAAGACTTGACTGTTAAACAACAACAAGGGCTGTTTTATTGTTTTCTCTCTCTCTCTTTCTATTACTCCCAGTCTATATCTACCTCTCTCTATCCCTCAGTCTTCCTATCAGTCTCTCAGCACTCCCTCTGCCGGTGTCTCTCTCAGGACTGTGCTTTCATTTCTCTCTCTCTCTCTCCTCGCTGAGCCAAACCTCCAACAATCAGCAGCTATTAAAATAACATTGGAAAATGCCTGGAAACTATATAGAGAAGAAAACGGACTTGACCCCTCTCTTTTCCCCCGTCCGCTCCAACTTTCTCTCTCTCTCTCCGTCTCTCTCTGTGTGTCGGTAGTAATAAAGGTGGTTCATTCATGTATGAATGTGATATATATCCCCGTCTGTCTCGGCACACTGTGTGTCATTGTGTATTATACGTACCTGTGTGTGTGTCCTTTCTTACTTTTTTCCCCTGTCTCACATATTGTCAGTGTCAGGGATGTGAAGGCAAACAATGGTCTTACTGTACCTTGTCTGCACAATGTGTACAAAAGGAATAATACATATATGAGGAATGAAAGAGAAAGGATGGGAGGGTGGGGTTATATTGTGATTTTTTTCCCAGTGCAGCCTCTTTTCTTTTCACATTGGATAAGGCCCTTCAAACATAGACTTGCACTGATCTTGAAAGCCAAACATGATCCCACATCATCCCCACATTCATCTACAAAGCAAAGCTGCAGGTGTTTATTATTTAATAATTTGGCTTTGTCAGGTGTTTTTTTGGAGAGATTTTTATCCATTAAGCTGGTACGTCTCAAAGGCGGATTTTCACTTCTATCCCTGTGAATATAATGGATTTTGACCTTTACAAACAATGGCAACAAAGTGGATTTCTGACTCATTCAACCCCTTCGTTACACAATTCAAATGCTGACACACATTTGGCAGACCGCTGTTACTGTGGTGAAATGACCACAGTGAACATCAACAGTCCCCGAGCCATGGAACTAAAGGATTATGTCTGAATTAGCTAAGCGGCCGACATGAACAGGAAATGGATGTAGAATGTGTTGCTTGTTCCCACAGCGCAGCCTGAAGGCGACATTTGTCCCCTCTGTGTTCTCACTGCCACTGTATCATCGTTTGTTCCTGCCACATTGGTGTCATTTGGCATGGTGGCGAGTCTGTTCTGACATGAACCGAGATGGCAGTGCAGCAGGGGGATTGTGGTACATTGAGTTGGTTTGGACTTGAATTTATTCGAGGCGTTGGAATAAGAAAGCCGAGATTGGAATAAATCTGTATTTTTCAGAATCAGAGCGAGAAGTGACATAACTGTTTCGTCATCATTGCATTGGAGTTGTTATAAGGCTTAAAGCCATTTACAGTAAATGAACCAGTATAGGTTTAAGCTCTTGCCTGAGGACATGCACTCGATGACACCTCAAACACACAACGACCGCCTATTTCCAGGGCCAAACCTGTTACCCTTCACTCACACGAGAGTTCCTCCAACCACTGGACCCCTCTTCAACTCTACACACTATTTGAACCAGATGGGATATATTTTTTTTCATGTTTATGCTGGGATGAGAAAAGGGGTCATGTGAGGTTTATAATGAGATTTTCTGTTACTGTAGAAATCCACTCCTACTCTCCAAAACAAATCCCCGAGCTACTCTGCTGTAGATGCAAAGCTGTGGAGTGTAAGGGCTTTTTTTTTTTTTTTTCTTCCTCCTTTCTTTTTTTAACGTCTGGTTCCTTCAAGTGATATGTTCTGCAAGAGAGATTTGATAAGACGAGGGGCGGGTGAAATGAGCCAACCAAAGAGTGAGAGGGAAGGAGGGGAGAAAGAGAGAAAGACTAGCAAGAGAAATAAAGACAAAGAGCGTTCATGTTTCAGTCTCAACGACTGTCAAATGAATTTTACACAACTTTTGAGATGTTGCAAAGATTTACCCTTGAATGGTGTTTGTTTCCATCTGCTGGGTTGAAGCAAATGCATTCGATTTCTGACAATTATGGTGAAATAAAAATCCACCAAAAACTATAGATTTGTTAAGTAGTGATCATCATATTTACTCCTATCAGATATATGATAGGATGGAAAACTGTCTACAGAGTGAAGGATTGAGAAGACATAGAGGAAGGCAGAAAATTAAAAGACACAAAGATGTACTGACGGACGGGGAGTCGAAGTATTAAAGTTCACTTTGGGTGTCTCGTTTCGGTGGCCGGCTCTTTGTGGTCTGTTAAAAGCTTAAAAACAGAGCGGTGCTGAAAACAGACACCCGGCGTTTAGCTCACACCATGAAACCTGAGGCTTAATTGCCTTTCAATTAGAGGAACTAATAGGTCTGTGTGTGTGTGTGTGTGTGTGCGCGCGTGTGTGTGTGTGGTGAAGCGATTACAAAGAAAGCGCTGCTAAGCTTTCTCAGCATTCGTGAAAATAGGTATTAATGAGGCTTGCAGCACCAACACACACACACACACAAACACAGATCCACAGTTACTGCAAAGTTAGTCTTTGCAGTGCTTGTGTGTGTGTGTGTTTGTTTGTATACATGTGTGTGTGTTATGTGTGGTATGAATTTGGTAGTGTGTACGTGAGAAAGAGAGAGTGTATGTATATGTGTAGAGGTTGCTGATTCCTGTTAAACCATTTGTGAAATTCAAGTGCTAATTACCACCCGCAAGACCCCACGTCTGCTGTTTTCACACACACACACACACACACACACACACACACACACACACACACAAACATAATTTCTTCATGTAGTAATCTCATCAACCTCAACCTCAATTTAACATCGTCCGTATCCTTTTACATGAGAACGAATGAAGTACTAAATGTTCTAGTGCTGTTTAATGTCCAGAACATAGAAATCTAGATTGTATAATCTAATCTTAGTCAGACTGAAATGATGTGGAAGAGAGTGAAATGCGTGAATCTAGGGATGCAAATTTTGATCGATCTTGTATACTTTTTTCTGACTCTAATAGGGTTGCAACTAATGATTATTTCCATAATCTGTTTATCTGTTGATTATTGTCTCTGTTAATCGGTTAGTTGTCTGGTCTTTGATTAATGGTTAAAAATGTCGATCACTGTTTCCCAAAGTTCAGCGTGCGATCTAAAATGATTTATTTCGTCCCGACCAACAGTCCACAACCCAAAGATATTCAGTTTACTATCATTTAAGAAGCTGGAACCAGATAAATATTGTATTTTTTCTTTAAAAAGTACTTAGTTGGTGATTAATTTTCTGTTATCGACTAATTGATTAAACGACTTGTGGTTGCAGCTGTGGAATCAAAAGCACATAGTACACAGTCCCAGATTTCTATAATACCAGAGGTCAGTGAAAAACGGGGTGGTTATAGGATGAAACACCACCAGTAGATGTGGAGGGGACCACCATTAGTCACCACCAAATCCTGTCACCTGTTATCCATCTCTGTAAAGGTAATGTGCTTTGTGTCGTGGAGCTTTAATAGGTTTTAGGTGATGGAGCGAACAGTCTGAAGAGGATCAGTTCCCTCAGCGAAGCAGATCTGTTTCCCTTGGGGAGACACAGAAGCATCTCCCATGAGGAAACGGATGTCCTTATGTGGATCGTCGTGAGCCAATATGGACTCACTTCGCTCGGAAGGTGATAAGTACAGTTGTGAGTTTCAGGTCAGGTTAGTGATTTCAGGAAAAGAGCCAAATACTCACAAGGTTCTGCTGTTTTCTGTGGACAGGTGGTGATTAAGATGTGTTTTATCATTTTCTCATTTATATTTCTCTATATTTATCTGGTTACATACTGTATATTTTGTTCTTATGGGCCATTTTGTTTCTTTCTTCAATACAGTCACCCATAAGAAACATTCATGTCTCTGCCCAGTTGCCGCAGTTATAGTACAATCAAGCAGCCCTGCAAAGCCGCCCCACACTAAACTGATAAAAACCTGCATGAGTCTCAGAATTTATCTGTAAAAACTTTTAATGCTGTTGTTCATCATTTGTGATGTGAAAACGTCAAATTTCCACAGAGTTAGAGAAATAAAAAGTGTGCATCCTGGTATTAGTTTGGTCATAAAATCAGCATGGAGCGTCTCCTGCTGGTGGCTGACGGCGCTGTCAGCTGAAGAGTCGATCACACTGGATGGTTGAGATACTGGGACACGTCTGGTTAAACAGTAGGTTGCCAAGCCAGGCGAGAATGACAGGTGCACACACAATATCCACTTAATCACATAAGACAGAAATAAAATAAACGACCAACTCTGAGTTAATTTGTGTATTCTTAGAGACTATTCGCTAGCCATTTCTTCATCACCTGCTTAAAATTTCTCTCTTCTACTTCAATGAGTTTCAGCGCTACTGGAAGTTTATTCCATTCAGCTGCAGCTGTGTATAAGAAGGTATTTTTGCCCATTGAACTCTTGAATCTAAAAATAGTAAAAATCTGTTGAGCTGCCTCTTGTTACATAGTTGTGGTCGCCTCTGAAGCGATTAAAGTCGTTGGACAGATATTTGGGGACCTCATTATGAACAATTATATGGGAAAGTCCCAACTTGAATTGAATGACTCTTTTCTCAACTGGAAGCCATTTAAGTCGTTGAAAATATGCTGTAACACAACACTGATTTACTTGGTTTAGGCCGTCTGGAGTTTATTTTTGATGCGCTGTGGTGTCCTGTCAAACCAGGAGGTGGCAGTATAGACAAAATGACATTGAACTAATGTTCCAACTTACATCTTTAGAGTTGATCTATCCAACAAACCTGATTTTCTTGCCAAGCATTAAGTCTTTTAGCAGATTTTAGTGAGGGCTTTCATGGCCATGGCCTCCCCCTGATAGATGTTTACATCCTTAGTACTGTCACTGTATCCTTAGCTAAAATAACAGTCGCTCCTACCTTTACCTTCACCACTGGGGTCTTTCCCAGTTTACTTCTGGATCCAAAAAGGACGGCCTCTGTTTTCCCTCGGTGTAGAGACAGACAGTCGAGTCCCAACATTTTGAAGCTCCTCAACTTAAAGACTTTTCCACAAGACTTTATGAGAGACAAGAATAGCTGAATCATCCACATAGGACACTCCCTTGAGGGACCCCACAATTGATAGTTTCAGCTTTGGAAAATGTCCCATTGGCATCCACAATCTGTGTCCTTCCAGAGAGGTAAAACTTGACCCATTTTATGGCCAACTTGCTAAACCTCGTGGTCTTTATCAAAGGCCTTTTGAAGGTCTAACATGACCATTCCACAGAAATTGCCTGCATCAACCTCCTTTCTGATGCGGGCCGTTAAATAAAACAAAGGCAGGTTTCGGTGGAATGGGATTTTCTGAAACATGACTGTAGTTCATATAATATGTTGTGACTCAGTAAGTATGTATTTATCTGTTCATGTATGATCGTTTCTGCGACCTTGGAAAGGACACTTAAAATTGAAACTGGTCTATTATTCCCTTTATCAGACTTATTACTCTTCTTATAGAGAGGAATGACTCTTGCACTCTTGAGATCTGTTGGTACCTTCCTTCGCTCTATAGAGAGATTGATTAAATGGGCTACAGCGGGTGTAATACGCTCTGTTGCATCCCTTAGGAACCTGGCAGGTATATTATCCAAACCTGTTGCTTTATTGAAAATCAGTTCATTCAGTCTCTTAAGGACTATATTCTCTGTTACTCCGTTAAAAGAAAATGATTCAGCTTGAAGCCCTTGTTGAGAATAAAAGCTTTGTACCTGCGTTTCTCCATATAGACCTGGATGACAAGAGAGATCCTTTACCTTTACCAGACTGTTGATGTAAAGTATGAGTTCACTTTTAACTGATGTAACTTCACCATTAATGTCCAGACTAAAACTATTGGGTTTGGCTTTTAGTCATTTGCTGTTTCCCAGATTTCCACAGCTTGTGTGAGTCATTTCTGTGTTCAATTACTTTTTCACATAAAAAAAAAATTTTTTTGGCCTGTTCACTTCATTTCTTGATCTCTTATATTGCAAAAAAGTGGACTTCCCTGGTTTTCCTAAAATGTGTAAAGCTTAAATTTCTTAACCTGATCAATTTTAAAATGTCATCCCTTACTCAAGGCTCAGTCCGCTGTTTGATTCTGATAATCTTAATTGGAGCCATCTTATCCACTACTTAAAAAAAAAGATTTAAAATACATCCAGGCTTTATCAACATCACCGCATTTCAATACAGTGAACCAATCTGCTTTGTTCATACTCTCATACTCCAGGAGGATAACACGACACTCTGCGTCGTGTTATCCTCCTTAAGTATTTAGGTCATTTACAGACAAGGATCTGTAAAAGTTTACAGCCTGTCATGCTGTCACCCTACATTACTCTGTGTATAACGACACGCCTAAAACAAAAGGCAGTGATTCGACTGACAAAATGCGAGTCAAATCAGAGGCTTACGGACGGCGACTTTCAGCGGGCGGCCAGAATTACAGAAACAGCCGTTCCTACAATTAAGAGAAAGAAATTAGTAACGAGTAATTTCTCCAACATTGCTACTGGCACAACAAAAAAAAAGCTGTGGCATGTTATGCTAATTTGAAGAATGCTAAATAAACAAAGCCGATAATGAAGAAGACAAACAATGTGCTGACAACACACACAAAGTTCCATTTGTTGCATTCAGCTAACTAGCACCTAATTAACTCTCTAATTAACTGCCATTGTTGGCTTTGGGAACTCTAATTCACACACGGAGCTAAATCATTCTCTTTAAAGTACTTTATTTCATATAAATAAACAGAGTTTACATGTGTATTTTGAGAACATTTTTGTTTTGCTCGTTTTGATTAGCTACCTCAATTACTGAGAATCATATGGAAATCATGTGCAATTTGTGTTAAATGCACAATATGTGGAATCGTGAGTATTTTTTCTGCTACTGAGATAGAGATTGCGGTCTAAAATAATTTGTGAAACATGTTCTGTTCCTTTTAATAGATTTTCTAGGGCTGGTTTTCTTTACTGTTTTACATCACTGTGACAACGGTTCACCTCTATAAAGACAGCTGCCAGATGATTTCATATCATGCATTCATCAAAGCCCAGCTCGATTTCAACACACAACCAGTTATTTCCCACATGGAGAGAATGGTTGCGTGGTTAAACCATTGCATCATTCATCATTTATATATATGTTGAAAATAATCGCACAGAAAGTCCACACAAAGATTTAAACTGTCACCAACGTCCTCTTTGTATAAGAAGCTCAGACAATTAATTAGAGGAAGAGAAAATGTGTTTCCGTTGCAGTGAAACATAATGAAAACATAAACAAAGCCGGTAATGGGGTGAGTGTTTCAGCAGGGTGTGTCAATCTGCTGTTCCTGCTTTGGCCTTTAAATTTGTAAGGAAATCTTCCTGGCTGAAAAAAACAAGCTGATGACCGAAACAATCAGCGCTCTGTGTTCTTTAAAATGAGCGGCTGAAATAAGACTGTAAAACAACGGGTGAACTGATGAGATGCAGTTAAGCTCGAGGCAAGACAATGCAGCTCTAATTAGCCTGCTGACCACTATATAGACTATTGGTTTGTCCGGGAATGTCGTCTTTATGAGATTTAACTCCGCGACTATCAGGCCTTTCACTCAATTGGACTGACGGACTCCACATTAGTGACGTTCACAGTTGATTACGGCGAGTAATCTCCAAAAATGCTCGAGATTAGAATTGACGTTAATGGAAACCTTATGAATGCGGCGTTGAAGGGCATCCTTAATTAACTGGCCATTTAATTATTCCTCTCTATCTTGCTCTGTCCTCCCTTTCTGTTGTTTATTTTGTCTTTTTCTTTTACTTTCTCCTGATTTCTTTCTCTTTTTTTGTTGTTGTTGTCACAGTCCACTAAGATCCGTCGCACAGTTTTGCACTACAGTGGTAGAATTACAGTGTC
The DNA here is from genome assembly GCF_910596095.1 of Thunnus maccoyii. Lineage (NCBI taxonomy): Eukaryota > Metazoa > Chordata > Actinopteri > Scombriformes > Scombridae > Thunnus > Thunnus maccoyii. Next base: position 6,454,175 of record NC_056546.1, on the reverse strand, counting down.
AGTAATGTGGAAAACTTTTAGAATATAAATGAATAGTGATCACACGGTGCTGCAGAAGATCACAGGTATGTATTTTTTTCCAGACACAGCCAGACATTTTCTTGGCCTGCTTTCATAAATGTCCAAAATCGTCTTCTTCGTGTGTGTGTGTGTGTGTGTGTGTGTGTGTACACATTCACGCATTGTGAATGAATGAAAACGACTCACTGGGGGACATGTGCGGTGGTTCAGAGATCACAGTCACACACACACACTCTCCATCACAAGAGATTCATGACTGTGTCACTAAACCTTTTAAACTGAGAGAGAGAGAGAGAGAGAGAGAGAGAGATAAAAAGACAGATGAGTATGACAGGAGATATGCCAAGACAAACACGAAAAGAAAGGAAGTCATCGGGAAAAGATCCTACTCAATCATAAGAATAGACACACACAAACACACACAATTCCTGGAACAGGAATAATGGGGCTGAGAGGAAAGTTTGAGGAATTTATGCTATGGAAAAGCAAGCATAACCTGAGACTCACTATGCCTCTTGCCTACTCTGTCTTTCTCACTCCATTTCTCTCTCTCTGTGTGTGTGTGTGTGTGTGTGTGTGGTTTTGAGCTATAGCCCCTAAGGGAGGGAGAGAAGAAGAGAGGTAGGGGGGCAGGAAACGGTGGCGTCTGGAATTGATTTGAGGCTAAAGGAAAAATAAAATACTTGAGATTCTTAAAGGCTCGGGGAGCAGGGACAGACAACCACAAAAGAAAATGAAGAAATGAAAGAAGGGAGGAGAGAGAAAGAAACGAGTGAGGCCACAGAACCACAAGGAAAAAAAAAAGAGAAAGGGTACATAAAGCAAACATAGAAGAAGCATTTCTACTTCTGCACTAAAGTCTGGTGGCTGTGAGGTCGCCTTAAGTACACTCGAGCTATACCGAGCTTAGGTGTACCTCTTCAAAAATGTAACAGCACAAAGGGTTGTTCAGGCCACTTGGACATTGTGAGAATTGTGATTGCTCTGCCTCGGCCACTTTGCTATTCTTTGTTACCAGTACTGGTTGTAGATGGAGAAAACAACAGTTGAAGGCCAGTAATAAGGACCAGCGACTATAAAATGTCTACAAATAATAAAAAACTGACTGAACTGAACATCTTAGAGTTCATGGGGACATCTTCAAATGTCTTGATATTCAGTGTACTATCATGTATGACACAGAAAATATTAAAATATTCACATTTGAGAGGCTGAAACCAGCAAATTTGGGGCATTTTTGCTTATAAAACTTATTAATAACTTGTTCAAATTGCTCAATTTATTCATCATACATAGCCGATCTTCTAATCGTTGCATTTCAACTTGAGATATTCCAAAATATCAACTTGGGCACCAAGTTTGCAGCAGTGCCAATCAATGAATGAGGCCATATGAAGGAATATAAATCAGTTGCTTCGTCATAACTATGCAGCAGTTAGATTTTAAACTAACTAGCAATAAGATCCTATAACAGCACAAAAAGAAAGCCAAGTAAAGCATGTTTAGCCAGTCAGCGTGAGAGGATCATTTGGAGAATTTCTTATTTCAGCCTTGCAGTCAAGCAAAAGCCCTTAAATATGATCAAAAACAAATGTGATCATGAGGGGTTTCCACTGGCAAACTTTTACTCTGGTTGGAAACCTCTACTCTGGCTGACTTTTCAAATGATATCACATTAATAATAAAATCAACCTTCAATGCAGCGCTTTTCATGTGAAAACTGTAAATTACTGCGCCGCGGAAGACCAGCAAAATTGCCATTAACTCATCAGCAGGAAACACGTTCATCTTATTAGCGAAGCTCGTTAAACCGACCGCAAACAATGATGAACGCTGTTGTGTGTTATTGGCCCCATGCAACAGTTAAACAGCTGCCAAACCGCCACAGATGGAGGAGAGAAAGACACAGGTAGAAAGAATTTACGCTGACTTCCAAGTCCTACGACAAACAAGTGAAATCACGAGGAAAACGAACGGGGGACGGGGCCGACGGTGGCGGAGAAATGAAGAGATCGACTGGAGAGTATTGGAGAGAGAGAGGAGAGAGGAAGAAAGAGAGCAACAGAGAGGGATTTGTGTCCAGCTAGGTTAGCCATGTGTGTTCATGCTTTATCGAGCTCAGTGAGTCTGTTCCAACATGATGAATAGAGACTAAAGATATTAGAATATGAGACAGAAAGAGAGAGAGAGATATCAAAAGGAGGCTGAGAGGATAGGAGGGTGGAAATCCTCTTTTTTTCCATTCTTCCCCAAAGAGAAATGAGAGAGTTAATCCTCAGGGGCTTACATTTGTTTTTTCTCTCTCTATCTCTCTGTATTTCAGTATCTGTGCCTTCCGACACTCCCTGCTCCCTCCTGATCTTTGCTTTTCCTCCCTCTCGTTCTCTCTGTTTTTCTGCTCTCATTCTGCTGTTAACCATCATCCATATTTGCATCTCTTCTTCTTCCTCTCTCCCCACCCCCCCCCCACAACTCCTTTCATTGTTAAATTCCCTCTGTCTCTGAATCCCTATCATTCCCTCACTCTCTTCCTCTCCTCTTCCGTCCAACCCTCTGATTTCTTGCAGGGTTTATGGGTTTATGATGCATGGTAATCTCACCACAAACACATTCATCTGCTCACTCTTTGTCTTTCCTTTTTTTTCCTCCCCTCCTTTTTTGCTCACTAGAGATTTGAGCTGTGTGATGATGCTGATGGGATATTTACATTTGATTTGTGCATACAGAATGGAGTGAAATGTATAGAAAGAACAGAAGAGGCCAGAACGGGAGCAAAACGGAGCGATGAAATGCAGAGCAGAACAGAGTAAAGAAGAGCTCAACGAGAGGAAACAGAGCAGCGAATACAAATTCAGAGCACAGCACCACAGATAAAGACCAAAGCAGAGCAGAGCTGAATTAAAATGAAATATGTGGATAAGGGAAAAAAAGTCTTATCTGACTTTAAAATCTCTTTAAAAAAAGAGAAATCTATCTATCTATGTATCTATGTATCTATCTATCTATCGTCCTGTTTTTTGTCTAAAAAGCAATAAAATGTATCACATATTGGTCAAAATCTATTGTTTGTCTAGTTTATGTGGAAATCCAGTGCAGGTGGCTTTGTGGTGGTAGGCTTGGTTGATCAAGCCAAACCTGTAATGTCATACTGGAGGATAACTCCATATCTTACATCCTTTGAGCCCCTCAAAAAGCAATTTCCCTCCATTCTGAAATGTCATTTTCTTCTGATAGCAGATCCCTTAAGCTTTAAAATTAAACATTTTTACCTGATTTCATCACCCTGTGTTCCCGAACCTCTGATGATTACATCATCACCTGTGTAGCTATTTTATAAGCCAAACATCTAGGACAGATTTCTACACAGAATCAAGGCTGCGACAGAGACGAACATCCCATCACCCCAAAAGTAAGACTGTAGGTTGACCTTATTTGCCAAATGAAACTCTGATGTCACTTCTCCGCTCACAGGAGGAAGAAATCAAAGTTAAAGAAAGAAATGCAAACTGTATCTTAAACAGCAGGTGGTTTGCTTTTCTTCTTCTTGCTTATTTTAAAACACCGCAGACCCTCGGGGTTGGTAAATGTAAGTGTTTATTGACATGGCATTTCAAGATTTCCTGGGTACTGAAGTTCCAATTTTTTCATTTACCATTTGATTTAACCAATCTCTGAAGGCACCTAGTGCATAAAAAGGCAGAAAATGTCAGTGACTTTCAATTGTAAGTTTTCATTTAATGCCAGTGTTAGCGGAGGATTTCAAATTGCTAAATATTTTATGAAAGGAGACAACAATTTATGTCAAATGAAGCCATTTTATAAATGCATCAATCCACACAACAGCTTTGTCATTTTTCACTCCTTTGCCATCAAAAAGAAAAAAGACAAAATCCTCTCACTTTGGATTTTGCATGCAGTTGAAAATTATCTAAAGCTGAACAATTCTGTCTCCCAAAACCTCTGATATAATGTACCTCACACTCATTTTTAGGTATTAAGCTGATGCTCTTATTCAGAACGGTGAAAGGCTGAGTGCAAGAGTGGTACAAGCTTAAACCAGCACGTTGCAAACATAACAACAGACATCCAAAGAAGAGGGTGAAATCATCAAAGCCACAGTGAGGGTCAAGACAACATTTGCACTGACATTCTTCTGTTACCCTCAAATGACCCAGCATGATGAGAACTAATGGTGGTATGATCCTGCAAGCAAAGACGAGGTGTTTTTATCCATTTAAGCTTGATGTTTCAAATATTCCTGGTATGACTGCTTGATATTTTCTGATGATTCATCCACTATTATCACACAAAACATGATGGATGAGGATGGGAGCAGACAGCACATGGAGAGCAAGAAAAATCTCTAATTGAGTTAAGAACAGTCCACCAATCGTAACCAAAATCCAGTTGCTACCATCTTGCAAGTGCAATAATGTGACCAGCACTGGAGGAACAACTTTGGATCAGTCGAGGAGCTTGTGAAGATTTTTTGGAGTTCGGTGTCAGACTACTTCCTGGCATCCCAAACTGTCACTGTTGCAGCTCAGTGGACCTCTGAAATAATTTATTTGCATGCCAGTTCTTTGTGTTTGTGTGTGTGGGTGGGAAACGCTGTTGCCTTTAAAGCTCTCCCCAGGTTTTTTTTTTTTTTTTTATTGATGTGTGCTTTTCTACATCTAGCTCTCAATCAGTCAGACTGCTGGGTAATCAATACTGGTAGAGGGCATTAAAACTTACTCTGTGTGTGTGTGTTTGTGTAAATCCCTGGGAAGAAAATCATCTCCTCCCTAATTCCTGCTCCTTATCTGTCCTCCCAGACACCCATCAGTGTCACATTTTTAAAGATATATGAGCCTGATAGTTTTAACAGTATTTTACTACTCTACACACTTGAGAAAGGCTCATCAACGCTGTGTTGCTTCCTCCACTGACTTCATGTGTTAATACTGTATGTACACATTGCGACCTCCATCACTGCATCCTAGTATGTACTGCACATATACAGTATACACATTCTACATGCAAAGCCGAAGCAGCAATGCAGCTGCAACAGAGCTTCTCATGTGAAATGAACTCTGATCTCAGAGAAATGTCAACTAATTCTTGACATTTTGCCATGACTGCTTTGCTGACAAGTGCGTGTCTTACTGAACCTGAAACTGGTATGTTGAAGATTGTTCAGCCTATGTGTGCAGCTCTGCTGCCAGAAAAGATTAATTCTACCAAGCCTCGAGCCTTTGACTAGGGCAAAGCTCTTTGTTTGAACTACCTGTAAGCTGAAACAGAGCGTAATTTTGAAACTATCTCTCCATATCATAAAAAACACAACAAGCAGAGAGAGAGAGAATGGGTGCTAGTCCTAATGTACTCCTGCTGTCTCTGCGTGTGAAACTGGTATAGACTGAAAACACATGAGAAGCATAGCCCAGGGCCGCCACATACATGGACACACAACCACATAAACACCCACAGGACTATAAATCTGTTGTTTCTCTCAGCAGTAATAAGCCAAAATGAAAAGGCACTAATCTGAGAGAGAGACACAGAGATACACAGTGAGTGACTGAAGCCAAGTTTTCATCCCTGCCCATCCAAGCCCTGCCCCTGTACAGTGTTTTGGATTACGATGGCTTTCCCCAGTACTGGTCACTAACCAGTGATGTTGGTAAAGTAAATGACACTTTCATTTCATTATTCTCATACAGGCAGTAAACCTTTTTATATCAAAAAGCTGCAAACCTTCACACCCTTTCCTCTGATTTTTTTTTCTTTTTGTGCTTCAGTGACCTTCATCAAGACCAACTAACTGGTATTGCAGTTCAGTAACAAAACACAGTAGTTGATGGTTTGGCACAGAGTGCATAAGAGGCTGACAGTAGTCCCCCCCCTTTCTATTTATTCAATTGAGAACCGTTTTGAATCGATTCTGAATTGAATTGTGATATTTCCAAAGATTCCCACCCCTATGATACGTATCTGATGTTTTCTTCTGTTGCCGTTTTTCGTCTCCTCGGTGGAGTGGAAGCTTGAGTGATCTTTAACTCACACACTGAGAGAGAGAGAGGGATGACGTGACCTGAAATTGGTTCAGATAAGCACTTTTGTTCCTTTTCTATCTCTTTCTCCACAAAGCACAGTCACACACACACGTACAGACACACACATACACATAATCTCTTTGTCAGTTTGCCTGCCGCTGAGTTGTCACGGTGACAGAAGAGGTCATCTGGATGAATGCCTCCTATTATGGGATATGTGCTCAGATCCCGGTTTGGGGGTCAAAAGGTTAAACATCCAATCAGCACACAGCGTGGCTAAACCCTTTGAAACCGAGAATCATAATAAGTTACCAGCAGAATCAATAGATGTCAATGAGGACGCATTTCATAGGGAGCTACAGAACATAATCCAGGTAAAACCAGATGGAGGAAGAGCTTAAGTTTTCATTTATGTCTGACTGATATGAGTTTTTAAAGGACGACATCAAAGCCTTCAATAACTGATACTTTGTCTGTATTCAGTATGTATGAATTTTGACCATTCTTGTCACTTTGTTCTTGGAAAAGACCAAAACCAAATTATAAATTTCCCTGAACAGCATACTGACCAGTCTCACCACAACTAGGAATTCATTTGAGTTTGTCAAAGTATAGCTGCAACGATTAGCTGATTAATCCATTAGTCGGTCAACAGAGAATGAATAGGCGACTATTTTGATAATCGAATAATCATTTAAGTCATTTTTTTAAGCAACATTTGCTGGTTCCAGCCTCTCAAATGTGAGGATTTGAAGCTTTTCTGTCATACATGATAGTAAACTGAATATCTTTGGACTTTGGACTGTTGATTGGACAAAACAAGACCTTTGAAGATGTCTCCATCAGTTCTGTGAAATCATAATGGGCACTGACCACTATTTTATGACATTTTATAGACAAAACAATGAATCGATTCATCGTGAAAATAGTGTATGACACTCATTGCTTGATGTCTGTTTTTTAATAACGGGTGAATATGACCTAATAGGAATGCCAAAAGACATGGTGTGATGATATTACTGTATATTCATCACTTAAGAAATGCAAAATCTCAATATGTTACGTACACAGAATCATGAGAGGTGCGTTGGTCTTGGCGTTGGAAGAGTGGATGATTTAATTGTTACTATTAGCTTCCTTGATAAATGTGTTGCTAGAACTGTGTATTAATTTACTCGTCTGTCGTCGTCTGTGGCGTCACAACCAGCAGTTCTTTCAGACTTCATCAAAAACAAAGATGTTTTTTTTCTTCTATGGTTCCTGTCTGACCTACTGTCTGCGAGTCTTTCTACCTATTTGTCTTTTTCCAGTTTCCAGCCTGCAGTTGAAGGATTAGAATGTGCTATTCTGAAATCGGCTCGTCAGCCTGCCAGCCACTGATAAGCACACTCAGGATCGATTAGATCTGCCTTTAATCTATTCAACTTTTCCAGGCGAACGGAAAAATGCTTAGTATGGGAGATGTGAGGTGCGCGATACGGTGACTTTGGGAACACGTGCCCAGAGGGCAAATGCATTGTAAGCCGCATTTTCAGCCATGAGATCATATTAAATATGCATTTTTACAAGTCCTCTTTAACAAGCTGCTTTAGGCAAATACAAGCAAAACAATTCTGAATCATTTTCTATTAGGCATGAAGGACAGAGAGTATTACCGAGAAAGACAGGCAAGAACGGGAAGATGTCTTTATTAAGAAAGAAGAAAAGGAAAAAAATAACTAAAACAAAATAATATGATGGAAGAGCGAAAGAATGAAGGAATGGCGAAAGATTGTGTCCTTTTACCCATCACTCCCACTTGCTCTCTATTTCTCTGAAAGAGAGGCAGCCAGTTTAACAGAATGCTAAATAGGCTAGCGGGGCCCGATGTGTCAACGCCAATTCACAGGCCTTTTGATTCCACACACACAAACACACACACACACGCACTCACACACACACACACACACCACAGAAAGAAATGTCAGAACGTACCTTTAGCTCATTACTGGTGTCAGATATGATGAGGGTTTTCTCCTCTGTGCGGCGACACAGATCTGCCTGAGAGAGAAGAGGGAGAGAGGAAATTTAGGTTAATAATGAGAGAAAAAAAAACATTTATTGACAAGGAAAGGGTTCAAAGACATTATATATAATGTATGTATTATGTAATTATGATGTAATTAGATATATTTTAATTAAATCACATTATGCTGTGGATGTAATTACGCAGGGTGGAGTTAAAGGAGAGATGTTTGGCTTAGAAAAAAACAGGAAACAAACGAATTCAAAGCGAGGGGTTTGATTTTTTTATATAAAATAAGCTTTTTGAGCAAGAATGTAACTCAAAATACTTAAAATTGTTTCTTATGCAAATTTAAACATTAGCAACTTCACAAACAAACCTCTGGTAACCTCTAAATACACGTAAAGCTGTCAGATGCTCCTTCTAATCCTCCTCTCTTAAGCTCTGGTAATGATTTTCTGAGTTTAAGGAAATGTCTTCAATCTACTAAATAATTATATCAACAAAGACAACGGCAGGCTGACAGCGTTCCAGCAGAGATACTGTAGAGAAAATTTGGATTTTCAAACACTGTTCATGTTTCCCTCAGTGTTTTCCCAAGTTTATTGCATTTGACTCTCTCATATCAAAAGAAAAAAGAATTGCACTGTGGCTATGCATGACTGGAGTGAGTAAACTATAGATAAAATATATTTAATTCATGAGTTGACTTGGCCACTACTGTTCTCAATTCACCAAGCCGCTTCCTGGATGTACCATGAAACCAGCCTGCTGCTGGTTTATGCTTGTTAAGACTTTCAGTGGATGTACGAGCACAGAGTGGACGGACCGAACGTTATGAACACACAAACATACTCAGAGTTCAGCTTTTACTGTTATGTTTCTGATTAATGACACCCTGCTAACAGAAAATATGAAACAAATCTGTTTGATTGGCTGAAAGTTGACTTTAAAATGTGTATATCTGGACGGGAGGTTTCAAACCAAACGTGCTTGATCAGTTTGGTCCGGATGTTGCATTCTGCATTTTATTTTCATGTGTATACTGGTGTTTCAGGGTTTGATCTTAAAATATAAATGTTGCTATAAATATTAAATATCATTATGACATATTACTCTCATAGAATAATGATGGTGTTGTTTAATCTTTTTATGAAAAATCATCATAATGAGACCAGAATTTGATTAAGTACTGTGAGTGTAGCATGATCTAACCCATGCCTCTATGCAATACACATATTTTCTGAGTAATTTACAGGGATTTTTATGGTCAAGTTTTCAGACACTTTACAGAAATGGTGGTGCAATTCGATACAAAAAAACAGAAAAGTAATTTAGTTTCATTATATTGGGGTTCATAAAGTTGTTAATTTGCAAAACTTCTCAATAAATTAGACTCTTAACCATTCTTTAAGAGGCCAAAAAGACTTTTCAGTGTGTAGTTTTGAGTGTAAAATGATATATTAGCATATTAAACATGACTAAGTGTCTATTGACAATGGTAACATTTGATTTTGATTCAATAATTCCCCAAAAGTAGCTGCTGCAAATTACCAAAAGTGATTGTTCTTTGCTGTCACTTTGTCCATTACTTTCATATATTAAGACATCTCATGTATTACTGCCTACATGGCACATAGTGGGACTTCAGATGGGACTCTTCAGCATGGCACAGGGTTTGTTGCAGCCAATGGAGACCCTTTGTTTATGGAACTGTTTATGACATGAATAGATAAATCTCGGCTTTAAATAACCAGTTGCTATTACATAATAGTCACGTCATTGTGTATAAAAGAAAAAAAAAAGTTGGTACCACCGTGGGAGAGCCTGGCCAGAGGGTCTAGGTTATACAAGGCAGACTCATGAGACTTTGACATAGAGTAACTCCCTTAAGAATCAGTTTAGGCAGAACCATATTTCTCTCACCTAGAACAGCTAAATGAAAACAGTTACTTCTGTCAGTAACCATCATCAGTACAGAAATAATCCTTCATCCTACGGCCAAATCTGGGTCAGGACCCAAAGGTAGGAAGATTGACGATTAGAATCAGTCATGAATGGTTTAGAGGAAATTTGTAACAGACGCCGCCGCCTTTGTTTCTATTGCGTTCCCAGATCACCTGAGGTGTTATCTGGGCAGAGAAATGAACAGGACATGTGCTCTCCTCCATCAGTAACTACCAGTGAGAAGCCCTTGAGCAAGCTACTTAACCCTGAACTGTCCCAGTGGAGCCGCTCAGGGTGTGGCGGTGCTGAGTGGCTGCACAGAGCAGCTCCCCTGTGTGAGCAGGGCGATACTGGAAGTAAAAAATTGTGATTTGTGCAAGGATGAATAAGGCAAAAAAATTTTTAAAAAAAACCCAGGAGAAAGCAGTTTAGAAACATACAGTTTTCTAAAAGGATGTGTTCCCTTCCATCTAGCAATTATGTGGGTGTGATGGTACATGAATACATGAGATGAAGGAAAATACTGCAAGGGAGATATTTTATAATATCATAATGGTTAAATATCAAAAGGCTAAAAATGGCCTTTATCTTCAGTGCCATATTTCTTTTATCCATATCTTTATAAATGTGCAGTGAGAGATCACACAGCTCAGAGGACTGAGACTCTGCAATAATGAACCTCCCTTCCATTTTTTATAGGAAGTACGGATCAGCACAAAAAGCTTAAGCAGAAAAGCAGCCAAAGACTGTCAGATTCTTGACGCTGCTGTACCTGAGATATCCAACAAAGCCTTGAAAAGACTGAAAAGATATCACCCTAGATATCAACTTTTGTTTTGTTTTTGTTTTGAACATACACAGTAACATCCAACACAATTTACTTTCTTATATTACTCCAAGTATAAATATGGAGAATTTGTGTCCAATTAGTTTTGTCCCTCTTCAGTCTTTCCTTAGAAATTTTTATTTGGAGACACTTTGTATTCCACGCAAGCAAGATGTCAACAGATTGGAACAACACTGAATAAGTTGCTCAAATAGATACAAAAACACCTTTATCTTAAGCCGAGCATTATAACAAGTCATTATTATTCAGTGTTGGTAATATCCCTCCAGTACAACAACAATCATCATCATACTATCGGTATTATCATGTAGCAAGTCGGCCTGCTTTGTATGCAGAGAATAACGGCTCCTTTCACCTTGTTAAAGAAGAAAAAAATGGATTTGTATCAGAGTATCTGTGGCAACACGTGCTGACACAGCACCTTGTTAATAGCACGCCGCTAACAAAAACGCACTACTTTGTCCATAACCACATCACAGATGCTTTAAGAATGAAGCACCGCACTAATGATTACTTGATATTAACAATGTCACTGTGGAATTATACCAATCACTATTGTGTTATCGTTCTTATCGTTCGGCAGCTAAATCTGCCTGCTTTGTATGCGCGGACGATTGAGCTCATTCCAACTAGAAAATGACAGCTCGTTATGTGAGGGAGAATGGATTTCACAATGTTGTGCTATTGCAAGGGACCCTGAGACAATACTGTCAATACTATAAAGCTCTGTCTGAATTGGTTCTTGTGTGAAATGTGGAATGCATGAATAAAGGCCTATTGATCGGTAGGTCACCGCCGACAACTGTGTTGCGCGCATGTTTCACCGCGTACACTCAAGCTTCCAGTAAGTGATGATATTTAGTATTGATTTATTTTGATGAATTGCATTCATATCCGGAGAGTGATTTTCCTCATGCTGAACATGGCGAGGACCCACAAATCTGATGTTTTGTGATAAATAACTATCAAGAGAAAAGCTTTTGGAAGAAGTTATAATGTGTGAGTGCATTCCAACATAGCCTTGGGTGTACAAGTTTTTTTGTGCTGGCTATAATAAACACAAACTACTTGTAATATTGTCTGCAGTGCGCTTCCCTGTGCACCAGACTGTGTTATTATGCAGATCTATACGCTGAGAGCACTGCACTACTCTCCTGTACTGCACAACAACCATCCAGAGGCGAAACAGCAGCAGTTAGTGCTCAGCTTTCATGTTGTAATGCAAGAAATTAAATATTTCTTTTGTGATATATTGTCGTAGGAGTTCTGTTCTCTTCTGTTTAAAGAGAAAAGAAGGGGAAAAAAAGCAGGTATGAAATGATACGGGCTGCGGTTGCCAGGAACAAGGTCACTTAAGGATACAAGCAGGCATCAGCTCTCAGCTTTGCAACCCATTACTGTAGGAAATAATCAGAAATATCTCTTACTTTTTGCATTTGGAATGTCTGCAAATATTGTAGGCACGCACACACATGCACACACGCGCACACACACGTGATATTTGCACACACATCTCATATACACATGATGCAAACAGACAGCTTGAAATCTAGCCATTAGTGTTGTGTCTGTCATTAGCTAAAAGGCCTGAAGCTGGAGTGAGACCAGAATAATTATTCTGATTATAGTCCTCTAGCTGAGCTCTATCCAAACACATAACACTCTCTCGGATTAAAATCTGGTGTTTCATCTCGTTTCTAAATCAAGATGCTGGGATTTATTCCGTGATAGCAGCCAATTGAAATCTCAACATTACCGCAAAAAAAAAAAAAACTGGAGAAAAGCCAAGTTCCATGCAGTTCTATGAAGGCAGAGACATTTTTAAAGATTTTGTTCAGACTGGAGATAAAAGTTTGAAGCCATTTTTTTACCGTTTGACTCCTCACACAGTTACAATACTCTGTGGCTTTATAGGGCAGTATAACAGATGACCTTTACATGGGGAAATTTGGCAACATCCAAGGGCCCTGAAGTCATCCCTGACCTAGAGTTTAAGAAGCATTTTGGACTCTGAAGACCTTCTTGACAATAACGGATGGGTACCGGGAGGCCCTTGTCATTCAGGACTGTCCAGAAACATAAACATTTTCCTCTCCAGCACTCAGTGACCTCAGCAATGGAATATGAACCATCTGATCCAATATTTTCAAACGAGGAAACCTTATTTTTGTGTGGTTTCTTTTAATAGATGGAGGTTTGCTCTTGAATGCCGTGTGGTGCAAAAAAAATCCAATGTATAAATAGTGTGTTTGACAGCAAACAGCTGAAGAAACCCTTCTTATACAATCATAATATCTCATGTCACTGAGTGGGTGTTTATGTGAAAAAATTGATCATATGCATGAATGTGAGAGTGAATATGGACTTGTAACTGCGAGCATGTGTTTACGAGTTTGATGCTCTCAGAACGACTGCGGTGAAATCATGCAAGCAGAATATGATAGCGGCTTTGAGGATCAGCACAGTGGGCGCAGCTGGTAGCTGCACACCAACACACACATACACAAACACACACACACACACATTGGCTGGCAGAGACTGGTGGATCCCAGCTGTGTCAGTATTATCCATGCGCCAGTATGCATTCACAGGTGCATGGGCACGCAGACAAACATTTCATCGTATGAGTGTATATAAGCTGCTGAAGTGTTTCCATGTACTGGTCCGTGCACTATCCATCCACTATATTTAACTATGAGACTCTCTTACAACTTATTTTTGGTGCATGATTCCTTTCATATAGTCTCCCTTCAGGTAAGTATCCTCCTCTTCCTCCTACTCCTACTCCTCCTCCTCCTCCTCCTCCTCTTCCTCTCACCTCCTTTCTGACTCATTGCAGAGTCTAAAATAAAATGCTGCACAGGAGATGCAGGTGCAAGTGGCGGGCAGTTATTTTACTGGGGATTGGCTGGTAACTATAGGCCTATTTTTTTATTTTTTTATTTTTTTTCATCCTTGAGCTCAGACGTCCTGCTCTCACAATAGTGTCACTCCTACAACACTTGCTCCAGACAGCCGTGTATTTTTCCACTTCCTCATCTGAAAATATAAGCCTTCTTTTCCGTCAGATGCTCTGAAATAGCTCTATGTGGTTAGATAAGCCTGAAAGATAGAAGTTAGTATGATTTGATTTTCCATCTCCAGTGGCAATAACTTTCTGTCTACCCTTGGAAACGATAGTTCTGTCACTTTCTTTATTTCATTTTGAAAAAAGACTTAAAATTTTAAAAGCATGGAAAGAATGAATAACTGTCTGAAATACAATTTGAAGATGTTTAAGTTTTCAGTTTTGCCCTTTCCACCTTGGCAGTACACATTGATAACAATGTCCTGCCAATGTTCATGACTGTTTCCTTTTGCTTTTTGGACCAATTCAAATAAAGATTAGGGCTGCGAATTGCTTGTCGGACCAACAACTGTGGGTAAAACTAACAGATACTCAGTTTACAGCAAGTATGGAAAAAGTGGAACCTGTGACTATTTGGCATTTTGCTTGATAAATGAAATCTACAATTCCTTGATTGCCAGAATTGTTCCTGTTCCTGTTAATCCTCAGCACTAATTAAGTGCAAAAATCTGAACCTTTTACAGGTATGGAATGTAAACACACATGTAAGACCAAATATAAATGAATATTTAAATGCACTTTTAAACTGTTGAGGTAAACTGCAGTCACAGGAAAACACAACTCCGTATTATTGCTAAATCTGCAGAAGGTGTGAACAGCAGGCGTGGTGTAAGGTCACCGGCAGACATGTTGATGCCGTATGCCTTTTAAAGTAGAGTTTGATCTGAACAGCCGTTACAAGATGGACAACCCCCCTGTAGTTGTAAGACTTTGAGCTTTTTTTTACTACTCATTTATTCTACCTTCTAAAAGTATCTGACAAAACAATCCCTGCAAGAATAATCATTTTGGAACAAACCATTAGGCCGAAATATCCCATGGACGAACACTGTCATCCTAAGTGCCATACATTACCATAAGTACATGAAGTATATTGTCAGCATAAGTCTGCACCAAAGGCGGAAAACTGCTAATCTCTCTATGAAAATACAGCACTCTGCTAGCATGGCTGCACGACTCAGCAAAATGTCATTGTATCTTAGTGACACTGCAGGTTGATAATGGGTCACGGAAAGTCTACCAGGCAGCAGGACGCTCGTGTGAACTGATTTTACTGTCTAGACTTTGTAATTACATCTCAAGACCACAGAACATTGGGAATAATCTAAAAGCAACACACTGTAGATGGGCCATTCGGCTGAAATCTGTGAGCCATCAGTATTGTCTTCTGTTGGTGCTATTGTAAACCGTAGCTCATTATATTTTCCCCATTGATTTTGTCCTTATTCTGCTCTGTCCCTGGGGGAAGCAGTGTTGCTCATTTACAAAAAGCCGCCCGTGTTTTAAGACTTCATCCTCAGCCTTCCCACGGCCACATACTTCTTTATTGCTTTAAGGTGAAAAGCTGTTATTAGCCCCTCCAGGTTCTTCATTTAGTCATTTGCATCTTTTATACTCAGTGTTTCTTCACATCTAATTTCTCCTTTGCCTGTTTATGGCTGCACAAATAAAATAAGGGAAACTAAAAACTCAGCGTCCTCATTTTGGGATTTAAAGAAAACACATTTTAGGGTTGCAGCGCGAATCGTGCCAGAGAGCACATGTGGTAACCTAATTTAGACTGGGGGATGTGAATATGAAAGGGGGGCAAACCAAGCTGGTGGAATAACAGATTTCTATTTGCTAAGATGATGGACCTCAGGCTTTTTTTCTTTAACACCAACGAGCAGCCTGTATTGCTACCTCCTGTATGCAGACTTCACAACAACCACGAGGCATTCTGTGTCACAAGTCGCCTCCACAGTTAATGTGTAACCTAGAGTATAACAACAAGAGGAAACAAAGGGAACCCAGCAATAGAGATTCTCTGTGCCATAGGTGAAGGCTGATGGGGAGAAAAAAGAGAAGGAAGAAGAAAACAACACAGCTTTCTAGATACAAACACACACACATGCTTGTATGCTGGCTCAGATGGAATTACACAAACAGACATGGACAAACCCAACGGAGCATTCAAACTCATACATACGCCGAATCATACCAACCTAAATGCGGTCCGTCTTCATGAATAGATCGTATAAAAATATCAGACCCACTTTTTCGCATGTGTACATACAAACTGTACATACACAAATCAAGCTACAGCTACCACTGCTTGAGGCTGAAGCCAATGTGGAAGTACCTTAAAGTACAATGTCACCATTGGCCGCTAGATGATGCCTCCAGAGACTCTCATTCAACTTCTTTCCAGCAATACTGAGTCAATATTTTCTTCAACAAGTCATTATGGTCTCAATCACTAAATTCGGACCCTCCAGAGTGCCCTGGTAGCCGAACGGTTACTTTACATGTCACATAACCACAATGTCCCTGGTTCAATTCCAGCCAGGGACCTTTGCTGCTTGTCATACCCATCTCTCTCCCCTTGTTTCCTGTCTGCCACTTCACTATCCTATATATAAAAAAATAAATTCACACCCTGTAATAAGTGTGCAGGTGGTCATTTTAGAAATATTGCTCTGTTAATAAGATTTGAAGACTTATAGTAGCTTTGAAGACTGCTGTGTGGGTGCTGATTGATAGCTGTGATTGAGAGTTCACTCATCTGCATCTGCAGGACTCACACTAAGTTAAACTACTATCGCAATATTTTTGGTAAATTTAACGTTACTTGATTATGATACGTGCTGTGTTTACCAGCTCCGATGCAAACCAACAGGTAGACGTCACACATAAATACCTCTGTGTGCACAAACTCATCAAAAAACCACGCAAACTTTAAAACTTTAAAAAAAAATCCAACAAAAGTCAAACAACTAACTTTCCCACCCACACAGAGCTGGCAGCAGATAATGATGGTGTATGTTACCAACGACTTGACGGAGGGAAGAGAAATATTCTAGTTGACATGTTGACTTAGAGAGGCAGAGAGAAACGAGAAGCAACCGTTTAACTGACAGGATGGGGAGGAGGGATAAAGATCGAGGAAAGAGATAGATGATGGATAAAGAGAAGAAAGAGAGAGAGAGAGAGAGAGAGAGGAGAAGAAGGGCGGGAGAGAAAATAAATACGCTTTTTACATATTCAGTTCCGCATGGCTGCACTGCTTATGTATGTACGCGCACACTCAGTTATGACTTGCCTCACTTGTTGATGATTTTCATTTAGATAGTTTGTTATTGTATGACACGCTCTCTTACTCATATAGCAATTCAGCCAGCAATACACACACACACACACATACACACACACAGACACACACACACACATACACATGAATATATAATGATCTGTCACAACTGTATCTCCACTCGAGCCTTGGCAGCGCGCCTGTCCTCTTTAAAGTCTGTTCAGAGCGTAAAAAAAAAAACAACCAACCTCACATCTTCCTCAACATCAATCACATACAGTATTGTGGAGAAAATGTTATCATGATCTCTGGAATATTAACCTAGAAATGTTCTTTCTAATTTTAATAGTTCAATTTTTTTAATGTGCTCCCGGTTGGTTAAGAAAGTCCTTTAACTGGAGGAGACGCTGAACGTTCAAAGCGTAGAAACTGGCGAGCACACACTGTGCTCGAGTGTCAAGTCACTCAACCTTCTCTAGCCCATGATTCTTTTTATTCTTATAAGAATATATATATTTTTATAGCAGATATATGACAAAAATGGAAAGTATGTCAGTTTAATGATTACCTCATCGCCAAATATGGAGAAACTCTTCTCTACCAGACGCTGTGCTCTTACTGATCCTGCGCTCTTACACCTTTGGCAAAGAGGTAAGAAAAATGAGAAGTTCCCTCTGTGGATCAATAACGTATTAAATCACTGCTCCACCATGTCTTACCCAACAGTGAAAAAGGCTATTTTTAGTTTTTGGACAACAAAAGTTCCAATAACTAATATTATTCAAGGGTAAAATCTTTCCCAAATAAATCATGTAGTGTAGGAATGTGAAATTGATTTGTGGTTATGTAGATGTTTGTTTTCTTCGTGATGATCTCTGATTAGAGATCTCGGCCTGCCCTGCTCTTTATTTACCATACAGCCACATGGGTTTATGTAAACACAGGCTATCATTGTCCTGACCATTAATTAATGAGTCCAGTCAGAGCTCTGGATGCCTGCACTCTCGGCCTGCCTCCTCGGAGAGGAAAACCACTGGCAGTCCAATGAATCACCGCATTCAAATGGTCTCGTGGTAAAAGAGCAAAAATGATTGAAAACCAAAAGGGAGAAATTCATGAGGCCGGATGAGAGATGATAAATGTATTAGCACCAGATGACATTTCTATCACCACCTCATCGATCACCTTGGGGACATTTTAAATGATGTGTGTGTATGTGTGTGTGTGTGTGTGTGTGTCATATGCAGAATTAGGCAGATGAAAATGTCTCCCACCCAAAGAAAACACACATAGAATAACAAATATGTTCGCAAACAAAAACAGAAGGAGACGAGGACATTTGAGACACTGACACTGTTCCACAAACACAAACCCTGCAGACGATAAAGTTATAACTTTATTCTTAACAAGTTTATTAAACGCTGCAACTCTCCCTCCTTTATTATGGAAACTTTAGAAATTGTGTATTATAGCTTCTCCATTTTCCTTCAGATAAGCTAATTCAGTGCAGCTCTTTGTCGTAGTGCACTCAACATTGATCTGTTGTCGCTTGAGATTTGTATCTGGTACAGATTTACTACATATACTTCCCCCATTATGTCCTCCTTAACACCCGCTCTTAAGATTCAGAAAAGAAACCCACACAAAACTGACCATCACAAACAGCATTAACCTCAGTGAATCCGGCTGAATGCACACTTATATATCCGCCTGTTATTTGCATCGTTGCAAATGTATAAAGTAGAAACCTTCTCCTATGACAAACAAGATGAGCTGCAGGTGACAGTGCGCTCGGAGCCCGGTGAACCTGTTTTGATAAATAACAGGAACTCCTCGAGCCGCAAAATGAGTCTGAAACAAGGTGCAAATGGCTCAGTAAATCTGGCTCCGACTCTCCGCTCAGCTCCGGCCTCCTCCGTCTCCATCGCTGGCTTTCTTCTTGGTCTGTCTCTTGGTATTCAGAGGCTGCTCTCTTGCAGCTCAAAGTCTCTTATCTAAATCTCCATTCAGACAGAGAAAGAGACAGAGCTGGGGAGAGAGAGTCAGAGATAGATAATACAGGTCACTCTCCAATGACTCACTCTAAAAGGCATCTGGGGAGAGGATAGAAGGAAAAAAAAAAACAGGGGAAGGGAGAGGAGGAGAGGGGAGCTGCTGCAAAACATTATATGGATTTCTGTCCTAAGCTGGGACCATGAAAAAACATGCAGACTTAATAAGTAGTTTGATATGAAAGTTAGTGTACATCTGGTGATTTTCTAGGGCTCACAGCGTCTTAGCCGTTTATTTTAAGATCCGCTGAAAGCCTGTGGCAATGATAAATCAGCAAAAAAATATCCACCACATCCCTGAGTAATGGAAAGCTAAGCTGAGCAACAGTGAGCTGCATTACTTCTTATCAATGCAAGACGAAATGTGTATCTTTTGTATCCTTTGTCATTTTCCCACCACAAAAATAGTCCTATCTTGTTTTTTTTTTTTCTTGCTCGCTGGCGGTGTTGTTTCAGTGTGTTTTCATCTTAAGGCTCGAGGGGTAAAAGGGCAACATTTTAAAGGATGTTTAATTTTATGATCGAAGATGACTGCGAGTATACTTTCATGACTTTTTTAGAAGGATTATGGTGCAAAGTCTTAATATTTCTCATCCCCTGCAAGAGGCAAACGCTTCCTGTTAGCCGTTTCTCAAAATGTCAGATGACCATCAACCTAATGTCAAGGAGAATCAAATTGTCTGAAATGGATGATACTGTTAGATTTTCATTATGCAAATGTCCATAACTAGTAAATGACCTTTCATTTTTTACTATTTTAGACTTAGAGGTTATAGAAGTGGGTGTGTGACTGGATACCAGTTTCAATCCCATTCCTGCTGGAGTTCAAACAAAATGATGGTGTAATCACACTGTTAGTGATTGTAAGATTGTGAGAAATGTGAAACATCACTAGAGAGTCATGAGTTGCCCTCTAAGAGATAACGTTACCTCTGAACATTTACAAAGGCCTTTAAGTGCTTCCTGTCTATTTATATCAAACCTCCACAGCTTCCGTTCCTCATTTGTCCTATACCGCGCTTGATAATTAGTCAATCATGTTGTATATATAGCACATAGCATCTTGTATTATGCTTTAATAGACCTGTACACACACACACACACACACACACACACACAAACAGAATACATGCAAAGCTTTTAATATTTAGAGTCTATAATACTCCCTGCCACCCCCGCTCTAATCGCCTCTCCTCTAATTCGCTAGTTTCTGCTCGAAGACAAGCTGATGTAGATCGGAACAGATATTCAACTCTACAAACACACACACACAGAAACACACACTGGCACAGACACCCACACACACACACACACACACCAGTATTTTTGAGTTATGTTCACTCCTAATCTGCAGCAGGAGTAGAAATGTAAGAGGTCCATTAAGTACAAGGATGTTTGTTTTATCATCCAGCCCCTCCCTGCCGCATAGTCGAGTCGGAGGTGGTGGGGGGTGTTTATAGATGTTCATTTATCTTACTCGATTACTTCTCTACCTTTCTCCATCCTCGCCATCACTTTCCCCCTCTTCCTCCTCATCTGAGTCAGACAGTAAACTCCAAACTATATTGAATTTGGCATGTTCTTCAAACCGCCGTTGAAAATATAGCGCCGCAAGCAAACGCAGGTGTTTTTTTTATTTTTTTTATTTGGACTCCAGATCTTTTCATATAACGATGTCCGTGACACATCTTTGAAGTTGCAGCGGGAGCCGACGTGACTCGACAGTTCCTCGGAGATAGATTATGAGCGTATTAGAATAAGTATAATTCAGTGAAAGTCAGCCAGACAAAAAACACAATGCTGAAAATACAAAAAAAAAACAAAAAACAAACAGTTGTAGGAGAGGATTTACTGAGAGATGCTAAACGAGGCTGTGAGAAAACAAAACACAAACCTGGCAACAAATCCACCTCGTCGGACTGTTTACTTTTATTGGCTCTGTGTGAGTGTGTGTTGAATTGATCTACACCCCCGACGCAACTATCCTTTTCAGGTCTCTTTTTAAAGCTTCTTGTTATATATTTAGCCGTTTCTCCTTCCTCAGCCTCTTCCTGTACTCTCTCTCTCTCTCTCTCTCTCTGCCCACCTCTACATCTCTCTCAAACCCTCTCAGCACTTTCTCTCCCCCCCCCCTTCCCCGCTCTCTCTCTCTCTCTCTGTGCTATTAAAAGGTTGTAATGTAAAGTCAGCCTCAATCCATCTCTGTTGCCTCTCTCTTTCTCTCTCTCTGTATGTGTACGTGCTATCAGATCTAGTTGGTATAGCTATAGTCAGCCCTGCTGTCCAGGCTAAATGAATGTTAAAAGCCTATTGAGTTTCTTTGTGCTAGCTGCAATAGCTTTGTCCTTATATAGGTAATACGATGTGCTGTGTTTGTGGGTGTGTGTGTGCTTGGTGTGGTAGTAGCTTGTATGCATGTGTGTGTGTGCGCTGTATGTAATGCGATGCAGTCTTTTAATTTAGGAAAGGAGACACAGTCAGCAGGTAGAGGTTATGACCTCTGCTGGAGGACACACACTGTAACCTAACGTGAAATTGATTTCAAGGTAAAGTGGCGGAACATATGAGGCTGCAGCTGGTGGTGTGTGATTGTTGTTTTTGTACTTTTGTATATCGGAAGGAAGGAAGGATGCAAATCCGTCAATGAAATTCACTGATATGTTTGGTGATGCTACATTTCTCACTGCAAATCCTCTTGAAGTTTCACAAAATAGGGAATCTTTTCTTCCACTATCGGTTCCAAATGTCATTTCCTCTACTTTTAAATTAGACTTAAAGACCACCTGCAGGTCTTATTCTTTAGATCAAGCGGTTTTATTCGCTGAGAATTGCTGCAGAGTCGACTGAGGTTTTGCATTAAAGTTGTTTTTGAGGCCACGGAGAGAAGTGGCCCTTCTTTTTGGCAGTAATGACTTGGAGAATCACTTTGGGGAGAACCGAGCAGAGGCAGCAGTAACTCGATCAATGAAGAGACTGCAGTTAGAAAATAGGGGTCGCCGTAATCAATTAGACTCTTTACTGCGGCTGGAATGGTAAAACAACTGGTGGCGGAGAATCTCAGCGAATCCCTTCTGCTTTTTATTCTTTTGCACTTTATCTACCTGTTTTCTTAATAATAGTGTTTTGATTTTTCTATCACGCGTTTTGCCATTGACCTCTTTCTCTTCTTTTTCTCATTTTCCACCTCTATTGTGCCTCCGTAACTTTAACTTTTTTACTTTTAACATTTCATGCGATTTTTCATTGTACGCTTTTATTGCTCCCAATTACTCAACTGGCATATTTTGTATTCTAAAACCTTGATAGCATATTCAAAATTGAAAAAAAAAAAAAAAAGTCACTGTGCACAAAGCCTCAATTTGTGCTGCCTGGGGCAACGCTGGATCTGTTTGTGTCCTTCATTTTTATTCCGCCCTGCTTCTAATTGTTTTCTCTGATTTGCATGATCATACGTCTGCAAGCTGGGTCCAAACACCCTGAGTCGAATTTTTTTTTCTCTCTCTCTTAACTGGCAGCCCGTTATGCTTTTTCTAGTCTCTTCTGAAAACATTTCTTTCTGTTTATCTACCGCCTGCACACTTAACTACTTGTTAACCATCCGTGTCGTCAATGAAAACCCGAAGCTGTCCCCATGTGGTGACACAGCAGGTGTGAGGCCATCTTTGTGTGAACGAGTGAGTACGTTTTGAATTAAAAAATCCTCACATCTCGTCACAGAAGCTGATTTAACTTATCTACTATACTGTATGTGTATGACAATGCACAAGGGTTGTTTTCCTCATGAAATATTACCACTGGTAGGTCATTTTGATCATCTAGTCATCATCAGTACATACGTAACTTTCTACTAATCAGAGCAAGATATCCTCTCCTCTCCTCCCTTCTTTTTTATTTTTCTCATCATGTCATGTGCTCTGCCCCCCACACACACACCTGCACTCAAACACTAGGGTAGCACTATAAATGGTTTATGTCACAATCTTTGTCAAGCACCCCCCACCCATCACAGTATCACACGCACACACACACACACACACACACACACACGCACACACACACACACACGCACACACACACACACGCACACACACACACACACACCCTCAAGCATCAGCCATGGAATTGAAAAACCACTTCAGAAAAATAATGGAGCTGTGGCAGCCCTGCAGCATGTATGTATGTGTTTGTGTATGTGTGTGTGTGTGTGTGTGTGTGTGTGTGTGTGTTCTTAAGTGTGTCTCTGTAAGGATGTGTGTATGTGTGAGGTTGCATTGCTGCAGTCTTCAAGGCGGGATGCGTAAATGGATCTCTGAATGGTTGTGGTCAAAGAGATTTGACCTATTTGCAAAGACAGCTGCATTGGTGTATGTATATGTGTGTGTGTGTGTGTGTGTGTGCATGTGTGTTTGAGAAAGAAAGACAGTGTAAGAGCGAGAGATGATGCGAGCTGTGATGTTGCACGTGCACGCTTGCAAAATATGAACTCCCAAATGAGGCTGTAATTGGTTTTAATGTCTTCCCATATGGATTTCACATATGGACTGATTAATTTACAGTTTTACATGCAAGTGAACGTCTTATCCAGAATGACTCACAATGAGTGCGACAGCAAAGAGGGATCTGTAATTCATTGATCATTAACAATAAAAGCAACAAACAGTAAAATGCAGTGGTCAGAGCTGCAGTGTGCTGACAACACGCTGTGACTGCAGAAGGTCATGTAAGACGGAGGAAGACAAAAATAATATAAAGAGCTTAGGAGTGGAGTAAAGAGGATCTTCTTTTATTTGTCATTATTCAGATGCATTATTTAGATAGATAGATACATGGATAAATAGAGAGGAAGAGAGAGAGAGAGAGAGAGAGAGAGAGGGCGGCTGCTTTGCTTGCAGAGACTTGGCTGCTGATGAATAACCCCATCTGCCTGTCATTACTACTAGAGCTACTAGTGCTACACGCGCGCACACACAGCAGAATCTGTCACAGATCCCCTCTAAACAGCCTCAGGGGATCCAGTGAGAGAGAAAGATAAAGAGAGGAGAGAGAGAGAGAGAGAGAGAGAGAGAGAGAGAGAGAGGCATAAACGCTGGGTGTGTCCTGGGCTGTAGATAAGCACAGAGACGCTGCGCTAAGGAGAGGAAAAGCAGGACAAAACACACTAGGAGGGTAAACACCTGTTCCTCCGCTCACACATTTTCAGGCAAACTATCTATTTTTAGTTTGTTATTAAAGCAAATCTCAAAGACTCTTTTGTGCTTTTGTTAGCTTGATGTTAGCTGACGACATTGTGAATAATTTGTAAAGCCGACGGGCTTTGAGGGACACTGGTGATGCTATTAGCAAGTTAGCGATGTGTCTCCAGGATCCCCTGATGGTTCGTGTGGATCTACAGCCTTTTGAAATGAAGCCCTTCCAGCAATCGATCGAGGTGAAGTGTTGGAGGTTGATTAGAGACATGACCAGAGGTCAAACCAATCTAACTGAGGTTCAGAGCACGTTCAGGGTACCACACGTTCAGGCATCTTCAAGGTGCATGGTGAAATTAAGGCTTTGATTTATAGGTGTCAATCTTGCTCATTTAGATCAGTTAGGATGGGGAAATGAGGGCAAAAGAGTCTTTGAAATGCTTTAGGAACAAGTTTGTGAGCTACAAAATACATTAATGATCAAGAATCCCAAACTCAGAAGTGTTCGAAATGAATTAATTCTTTGTTTTTCACTTTTGACTGATGATCTTAGCTGTAGAAACTCTGCCTGGCAGAACGGTTCCTCAAAAGTTGATGCAGGCTTATGAAGCTCATTAAATATTAAACTGTAATAATAAAGAGACGATAAGCAAAACACTTCCATTGAGGTAAGATCATGGTTCAGGTAGGCAGGTAAAATTTCGTTTTTAACTTTATTTGTCAAGATAACGTTTGGTTATGGCGAAATAAGCCAAAACCCTTTTAGCAAGAAATGCCTGGCAACAGATGGAAAAAAATATCATCACCCTGAAAGATGGTAAACTGTTATAAAAATGCTGGAAGACGAACTGAAAGAAATGTAAGTCTGAGGAGAGAAAAAGTATTCCAGCCCTCACACAATGTATCCGAGCAAGAGGAGTAAGATGTGATTCAAAGGGACTCGCAGTATTTCTTGAGGAGACAAGTTTTCAACTATGAGAAATTGAGTCCTCCATCTTTTACCAATCCCACACAATTTCCTGGGAAACCTGCCGATTGTTTTTTGAACTGTTTTTTTTTTCTGTTTGTAGCAACTCGCAGTAATTCAAATCCCTCAAGCTTTTCTTGCTTTTACGCCGCTGTCTGAAAACCAGAGCTGAGCGCAGTTCTCTTCCAGTTTAATCAATCCAGCAAGTGGACAGCTTGTACGCTCCATGATAGCTAACAACTGGAGGTCATGCCCGGCGTTCACACTCTTGTGCTGCTTGTGTGTAGTGTGTGAGAGACGAGGGGAACAGAGTGAGGCAGATAAAAAAAAAAAAAGGTGAAATTATTTTTTTGGCCTTGTGATAATAAATAACTGGATGTCATAGTTATCCCATAGCGTTGTTAACGACTACAACGCATGTATGGAAAGATGAGTGAAACAGAAAGAGTGGCAGAGAGACATACAGCGGCTTCTCTAAGGACACGGTGATGAGAAACATTTCACTCACATCTCTACCTCTCAATCAGTGCCACCCGTACATTCTCGAACACACAGCCACACACACACACACATCCCTGCTTTCTCTTGTCCCTTTGTGGCTGCTGTGTAGACTCTTTTTTTGAAATGTTTTATATGAGCTGAACAAGGCTACTTTTGTCTGCCTGTCGTACTTTCCTGACACACACACACACACAGACACTCCTACACACACAAAGACTAAGATAAAGGGAGAAGCATCATTACCTGTGAGCACAAGTGGGTATGATGACATCCATATGTAATACCTAGCCATTCCTATCTCTTGTCTGTCTCTCTCCTGATCACTATATCTACATTTTTTTATATTTATAAGGAACTTTCATTTGGAAACATTAAGACAAAGCTTTGGTCCATACAGTATCTACAGAAGGAACATATTCCTCAGATGCAGCTCTAAGTTTATATGAGTTAATATAATGAGGCATCTGCAACTTCTATAGCTGGTAAAATACATGTTATTATTGAATTCAGCACCTAGTTGTATCCTATGGGACAGCTGGGGTTACCCTTTTCAGTATTCGTTTGGACTAAGTTGAACAAACGTCCACCTTCGTTCGAATCAGCGTCTTTGTGTAATGCGAAACACCAAGAAACGCTCGTTCCTGATGTGTCACAATACGCTCGGTACACAAACACAGAATTGAAATAGGCAGAAAAGACCATTCGTATTTGGATTCCCATGCGCCCTAATGCATCAGAAAGCAGCCCTGTCTGGCTTCTTCCTCCTTGTATTTGGGGAGGTTAAATTTTAGGGTGAGAAAAGGTTGAATGGCAGAGGAAGACTGCTGCTCAACAGGAACAAACAACTGAGATAAAAAAGACAGTGAAAAGACCAACGATTACCATCACACTCAGCTTGTTTGTTAGACATTCATTGTGTGTGTATGTATATGTGTGTGTGTGGTGTATTCCCCAACCTCCTACTATAGAGGCTTCTCTCTTGTGGGTTCGGCACACAAACCATTACAATAAGTGTCCCTTTTACTGCAGTTGACTGTAGTGTTATGTAAATGAGTGACTTTACAGGGCCTCTCTCACTCTCACTCAAAACATTTTACTAGTTTACTACATTGTCTCTGACATCCACCCTCCATTTATATATAATAGTAAGACATTTTTACCAGCCAGTCTTTCCATAACAATAGCACCACCCTCTTCAGGACCACCCAAGACTTTACTGTCACCACTGACTGGATGAAAGTTTCTAGAAAGTTCTGATGAATCTCTGCAGATTAATATGTTGCTGCATATTTGAAATTGTTCTGAACATTGGTGTGTTAGCATGAAGCCCCACCGCGGACTATGTAATGGAGACACATTGATGATGTTGATGCTAGTAAGGTGACCAGTTCGTCGGTCGCCCATGAAGTTATTATTTAAAAGACCTGTTGGAAAGCTGGATGTTCTGCTGACGGCAAAAAACTAATTAGTAATCATTAATTAGCAACCAGACAGTTCTTCATGCTAATGGAAAGCTCTGGTTAAGGCTGCATTCAGCTGCGTTGGTGGGGGCATGTTGTTAAAGGTACCAGTGAGACAATCAAATACAATCCAGGAAGTCGAGTGAGATATTAATGCATCTAAAGGCTTATCAGAGAACAAAACACTGCACAGCAGTTTGTAATACTCACAGACAGGATTTCACAACCGTTTTATCTTTCGTCTCAATGATCTCGAGGTAAACAAGTGCGGCGTTCGCATTGCAAAGTAATCCATCACGTTGCATTGCAGCAAAAGTTGAACCCGGTTCAACTTTTTTCGCCAGATGACCTTCTGTCGGGTGGCCGGGACGTGTCAAAGCGGTGGCTCCATTCAAACGAATGAGAAGGCTGCGTTTTTCCTTGCAGAACTAATGTCAGTCTGAAGGCTTGCACTGTTTTTTCTGCAGCAGTCTGAGGTATGCGTCTCTTTTAACATCTGACATATTTTGAATTTGTGAATGTGCTCCGACTGCATTGCATTGACCTTTCCACTGATAATAAAATAAAAATGAGGACAGTTCTAAAGAAGGGCGTTTCTTGGAATACATACAGACAGCATTTGATAAACAAGTGAGTCCCTGAGGTTGCAAGGTGAATGCAAATGAGGAACGTAAAGGATATTGAGCGAAAAAGAGCTAGCAGAGCAAAAACAAACATGACTGAATATATATATTACAAATGAAAACTGGCCTTTTAAGTCAAGGATTAAATCAAGGCTTTAATGGGGTTTTTTTTGTGGAGAAACTTGCAAAGTCCAATTTCTGTCATTCAGTTTCCTCCACAATGTTGAAATTCTTGTCTGTAAAGGTTCAGTTATCTTTTCTTACCCAACAAGTATTCATTTTAATTCGCCACAATCGATCATTTAACAAAAGACTGTGTCACAATGTACAGTAACCAGAGTCTAAAAGTGGTTTAGCAGAGAGGTAAGGTAAGAAAGGAGAAAAAAGGAGAGGAGTGAAAGAGGCAAAGGGTGAGTGAGGGGAGGAAAGAACAAAAAAAAAAAAGCAAGAGAATATGTGAAACATGAGAAACAGTGGTGAGGACTAAACCCAGACTTTGCTTAGTATGTCCAACCAATCAAGAATGCCAGAAATAGTTTGGCCCTTTTGCCAAAATCACACACAACCTCATGCACACACTGAGGAACTGGGGGCCCCAGTCATGGAAATCTCATCAAATTAGGAGTCGGGGAAGGCCAAAAAAACACGTCTGCAAAGAAGGAAAGAAAGAAGTTGAAATGGCATCCCCTCAAAGTAGGTAGTGTGAGTGTGTGTGTGTGTGTGTGATTACTGTCAGACTGGGTTTGTCTCAACAGAACTATTCACAGCTGGGAAACTGGCATCTCACACACACACACACACACATACACACACACACATACAGATGTCACTACTGCAATGAACAAGCAAGGCCTGCACCACTGGTTTCCATTCCTTGTTCTCCTTTTACCTCATTTCTTCTTTCTATTATTTGTCTTCTCTCTTTCTGTTTTTTGTATTCCTCTGCCTTCCCTTCCTCATTTTGTCTCCATGTTTGTTCCTTCTATCCTCCACTTCCCCTTAAATCTTTTATAATGAACAAAGATGCCTGAAAAAAAAAAGGCTGACTACTTTTATATATGAAGCTGCAAAGCTGCGAGACTCCTGCGCATTAAGTTGATGTAACTAATCTGTCTTTGAGCTCCCGAGAGGTGGAAACAACCTTTCCAATCACAACTCCAGTCATTCATTCCAGCCTTCGCTTGCGCTTGAAAACTAGAACCCCACCAAAACATCCTCATGCCGGTTTTTCTCTGATAATTTTTGCTTATTGCAGATAGATCTGTATCTGCTTCCTAGCAGCTGACACATGACAAGAAATTAAAGTAGTGTTAAGCAATCAGGAAGAAAATATCATTTCCTCTCTTATGTAATAAACGTCGCCAGTCGATATGATGCACACATGCTTGCAGTTTATCTGTTGCTAAATCAGCTGTTTAGCTAGCCATGAAGCTAGCCAATGTCATGGCTTGGTAGTAGAGCAGAACATAGCTAATAAGTTGTGTAAAGCTTTATTGTCATTCCTTCTAACTGTTGTAATAGTAAATATATTCACAACTCACATTTCACTATGTGTTAGCACAGTGGAAACATGTCTGATTTTCACCTGAGAAGTTATGATTTCTCTCAAAAGTTTAAAGCTGAGACACTTTTTGTAATTGCTAATCCCTACTGCTATAAGAGGGATTATTAGACCAGAAGAAATATACTAGAAATAAACACATTGAGACAAGTAAATTGAAAACTGATTGTCTCCCTCCTTCTGGTTGTTTGTCTTGTTTCTGCAGTGGTGTTTATTCTCCGTTTACTGCATGATTAAAGATGCCATGCTCAATGCTTCAATCTGTAGACATAAATAGCAGTTAGCCAGTATATTGTTTATCTGATTTTGTACTTTCAAATATAAAAATCGACATTGGCTTTAAAAATCCAGTATTCAGTCTCTACTGAAAACCTAACTAATAAAGCATTTCAGCCCCCTCCCCTCGCCTTTTCCCACCTGTACTCAACCTAATATGCTTCTCGCGGCTAAAAAGCTTTTCTACTTCACTGCTTTGCTCCCATTTCTCTCCTGCGGCTCTGACTCCTGCACTCTTACCACCGCTGATGTTTGTAATCTATGAACTTGACCGCATTCTGCCGGTGCTATAAGAGTGTCAGCTGCATGTATAAAAGGTATGCACGCGCACTTTGAACAACAGATCATTTTCAGAGCATTCAGCGGGACACAAACTCCATTTGGTGGATTGAAATGATGTGATAGCATACCCGCCTTTCACTAGAGTGTGTATATAGTTCAAGACACCTGTGTTAATGGTGTGATAGGGAAGCAAGTATAGAAGCTTTGCCTGTATTGACAGATTGTGATTAAAGATTGTGTGTGTATGTGTGTGTGTGTGTGTGTGTGTGTGTGTGGGTGGGTGTTGAGGACATGCCAGTGACCTGAATTATACAGCTCTGTCTGTCTGTCTGTCCATCTGCTTATCTTCCCGCTGTCTGTCTCTGTGTCTGTCCGTTTATGTCTGTGCCTTCAGGCTTCCATCTTTTATTGTTCTGGATAAATAAAGAGATTGGGTCGCACAGAAAAGAGGCCTGCACAGTCACACATACACACACAGACACACACACACACGAAAGCATCCGCGAATATGCGCACACATACACCCGATCAGATGGTTCTTCGGATGAAAGGGTCATTGTGGTGGCGCAGCTACAAATCCTTGCAGCCCTCAGCACTCGACAGCTAAAACACACACACACACGAGTAGGTATAGCTCTCTTAGTGGGGACATTCCCTAACCATCACGACTAAATGCCTAACCCCAACACTTAAACTAAACTAAACCTAAACCCAGTTCTAACCTGGAGCCTAAAATCAAATCTGAACCCTCAAACAGCCCTTTGAGGGTGTGTGAGGAAGTGAAAAATGTCCTCACTTCCTAGGTCTAAAACTCAAGTTGGTTCTCACAATGATAGCCATACAAGTACACACACACACACACACACACTCACTGCCCATAAAGGTGGCTTACCCTCATTTACAAATGCATGGCTTTGTGACTGACCCATTAGCAAAACTAGTGGGAGCACAACCAATGAATTATTCAGCACCTCCTTAAGGGTTAAAACAGGCGGAAAATATGCTTGTTAGGATCTCAAAAGAACAGACAGAATAGACATTTAAAGAGGAAAAAAAAGAGACAAAATACAGAAAAGATGAGAGAGAAAGAAACACTCGTTAGAAGTTCCAGATGTATTAAAAAAGTTCCCTCTATCAATCACAATGAAGTTATTAATTATAAAACATACAGATACACATTTAAAGTTTCAAAAGGAAAGCAACAAAAAGAAAAAGAAAAAAAAAGGCGTCCTCAGAAAGTTAGAACAAGATGTTACTGACGAAACATGAATTATTCAGAGCCTCCTTAAGAGTGAAAACAGGCGGAAAACAGACTTGTTAGGAGTTTTTTGAAATAATTAAAAAATACTAAAGGGACAAAATACATCTCTTGGAACACAAAAAGCCTTTATTCTCAGAGGTTATGAAAAAAAAAATCGAATAATAAGAAAAAAATGAATAATTCAAGGCCTCGTTTAGATTTAAAACATGTTTCTATATGTTTACAAAAAAGAGGAAAATATTGTTTATGAGTATTTCTATGAATATTTGAGAGTCATGATGAGTATTTACAGGTCAGAGAAGGAAATATGGTGTGTGTGTGTGTGTGTGTGTGTGTGTATCACCTCCAACCAGACTAAAGAAGTGACACATCTCTTCCATAACGATC
This sequence comes from Thunnus maccoyii, assembly GCF_910596095.1. NCBI lineage: Eukaryota > Metazoa > Chordata > Actinopteri > Scombriformes > Scombridae > Thunnus > Thunnus maccoyii. Next base: position 6,422,565 of record NC_056546.1, on the reverse strand, counting down.
AAAAATGCTCCTGATGATTACATGACTCAGTGGCCTTGGAGAGTGTAAATCTCTCCCCCAGACCTCGTCTCACCTCCCCCTCTCCACCTCCCCTTCCTCCCCCCCTCGCTCGTCTCGGTCTCTCCCCCCTCCCCTTCCCTCCATCTGGCCCTCACCTCCCTCTCTTTCTGTCCTGACTCTCCATCCGACTCACCCCATCTAGCTTCACTTTTTTTTGTGTGTGTGTGTGTCTCCATCCCTCTCTTCCTCAAACCTTCGATTCTCTTTCTGTAACCACCCGGGCGTATATAAGTGAGTGTGGCAGGCTTGGTTGGTGTGTCTTTGTGCATCACTGCTTTAGACTAACAAACCCCCACCCGATACCCTCTTTTCACACACACATACACACTTCACCATACAACAAATTCAAAAAGGCCGAAGAACTTTTCGAGTCATGCCAGATGTTCCGAGCTTCGCATCCTCTCTTCCTCGTTTTCCTTTCTTGTCCCCCTTTTCTGTCCCGTTTCCTCCCTTTTCTCGCTCATCCATCCTTTTATTCTTTTTTTGTTTCTACTTTTATAGAACCTCCTCATCTCTCGGTTTCCTTCTCCCATCCTTATGTTCATCATTACTGCTTTTAAAACGTCTCTTTTTATCTCCTTTATTTATTCCCCTTCCATTTTTTTCCATTTTTCTTCTTTTTGTATCACATCCTCCACTCTTTTCCCCCTTTTATGCGTCCTCTATTCTCCCCCATCCTTCAATTCGTTTGAATGTTTGCACACCATCCTCTCCTTCCTTTCCTTTCTTTTCTCTCTCCACTTCCCTCTCCCTCTTCTCCTCTTCTTTTTCCCCTTCCTTCCTTCCCGTCCCTTTACTGTCAATGCGATTCTATATTGTATAGTTCTACAGTCCATTCAGCTCAATCAGCTCCAAACATTTATCTAAACAGTAGCTTTTTTGCTAATGAAAGCATATTCCATCTCAATTATTTCCTAATAGTCTGGATTTTAAAGATATTCATCCTTCCTTTTCCACTTTTCTGCCTTGAATCTAATGGCATGCTTCTTTATTAACCATCTGCATCCTTATTTCCCTCTTTTATTTTAATTTCCTCTTTTTCTTGCTTTCTCCCTCTCTCCAAAGACCCCCACATCCTCTGCCCCCCCCCCCCTCCCTCCCTGCCTGCCTGCCGTTCTCCATCTGAGGCCTATTGATTCTCTACTGGGGCCTTTTTTTTTTCTCCTACCCCCTCCACTTTCAGCTGTCAGGAGAAGATGGAATCTTCTGATGTCCCCAACCACGATAAACAAATTGTGACGCAAAACTCTTTGGGATACAGAGCACACGCTCGCAGATACGTAAAAATGCAAAACAGATGGGGGACAGAGAGAGATGATCAGGAAAAAGAGAGATGGAGGAGATGGAGGGAGAGACGAGGGGGGGAATGATTTGCACACCTATTCATTTTTAACGTCTCCTGGGGTTGCGAGCGGAGGCTTTATTACAGCACGAGACTTTATTTATCTCTCTGGATCCTTTTCTTTCTCCCACGTCTTTTTGCCTCTCATATCCTCTTTTTCTAACTGCCCTTTTTGCATTTTCTCTTCCTGCACACATCTTTTTTGCCCACATCTCTCTGTACTAATGTAATCCTTTTCAGTACTTAATTGCAGTGATTTTATGAGAAGCAATGTCTTCATTTAGTTTTTTACTGTAATGCATCCGTGCAATCTGTAAAAAAAGAAACCCATCTGATTTCTGCTCACTTGTCTTCCCTTCGTTTGTCTCCATTGTCCATTTTGCATCCTCTGCCCTCTCTCCCCATCAGTTTGTCCCTCCGTCCCGCCTGCCTGCCTGCATCCGTTTTTGTCCGTCCCACCTTCTCTCCCACCCTCCCTTCCATTCTTCCAAGTATTGATCTAGCTGTCCATGATATGTCACCGTGATTGACAGCTACTAATTGGCTTAATCCCACCCCCGGGGGCATGTAGCTCTTTGGCTGATCTGGATACAGCTGTCCCATTGTCCAACAGCTGACACCATGACCCCCGGGAGCAAGTGAAGGGGAGAGATAGAAGAGATAGTGAGGTGGAGACGGACGGATCGCATATATTTACAAGGCACGTCTGTTGTTTTCATTGGAATATGGACATTTTCAGGCATTTTATATATATTTTACAACACAAACATCATCAAAGTGTCATTAGACCTTCATGCACATGTGTGAGTGCACGATGCAGCATCAAGCACTGGGTTAAATAATTTACCATTAACTCTGTAGCTGTGTCCCAGTGCATGACAGCCAAATAATACAGGGTGGTGAGGGTAAGAGTGCACAGAGAGGCGGATAGACAGAACTCGATGGAGACCTCTGAACAGTGGCAGAAGGTTTTTTTGCAAAGCGGTTTGACCGACAAATCTCCGGTTCAGAGGTCAACACTCGCAATAAACGTGCATCAACAACCGTGTGTCCAGCCAAAGCGTCCTTGAGCGAGACAGCGACTCGCTTACGATGAGATACAGACTGAAGAGAGGACAGAAAGAGAGGAAAACAGAAGAAAAAAGGGGAGGGAGACAGTCGCCCTAGAGACGAAAGAAGCAGCCCTAAGCAGACTCAGATTAGCTTTGCTCTATTGAGGAGGCAAGAGCCAGAACACAAGGTCTTAGTGGATGCCACTAAGCCTTTAAAGACCACCCTTCAGCCTGGGATGTACACCGCCCCCCCCCCCCCCCCCCCCATCCCATTTATCCAGTAACCGACACACACCGTTTACATTCACATTAGCCCAAGGAGACCTTACTGGCCTAACATTCAGGCTCATAGGCAGGTCATGATCTGTTCACCTAGAAGCCATTAGCGGTTTAATAGCTTTGAAGCACTTTTTATTCATAATGATAAAGTGCAACGACGGGTTTGATTCCAAAGCAGCGCGTGCATCATCAAACATTTTACTCCTTTGTAAGGAACGGCCTCAGGATAGCTAATAACCTCATTAATGTCTGACAGCGAGTTCTTCTCTCATGTCAGCTGTTCAAGGTTGGACATCTTTACATGGAATTGAATAGAAGAAAACTAGGAAATAAAAAAAAAAAAGGCACAAAAAAAGAAAAAATCAAAGACTTGTGTTTGGGTTGCACTATAAAACACAAAGCCAGCTTTGCAGTCTGGCCGGATTGATTTGACCTTTTGATCCTGTCACCGATAAACCAAATACAACACCTCGCAAAATAAATGCTTCAAGGGCTTCATTTCAGTGTGGTATTGATCTGCGTGTGACATTTGTACTTGCATGGTTCAAGTTGAAAATACACACACCGTTCTAAGCAAATGTCTTGATGTCCTGTGACTTAAACAACAGAAAAATTAACCATTCCTCTTTTTTTCAGTCGTTTAATAAATTATTTTGGAATCAAAACTATGAAAATGAATGAGTCATGGTGGGACGAATCGACGTGGGCGGGGGGGGGGGGGGGGTGCGCACAGAGGTAAGAAGGAGGAATTGATCAGCAATGTTGTGGACCATTACACTAACCATGCATGTGTAATGACCCTAATTACCCCTCTAAATCGTCCTCTCCCACCCCTCACCCACAAACCGCCCGACAAACACTCGAATCAGTGGAGCACCGGAGGACACAAGGGTCATTGTGCCAAAACATCCTCCCCTGCAAAACGATCCACTTCGCTCCCTCTCCCTCCCCGTTTTCTGTTTACCCCCCCTCATCCTGCTCCGAACCAATGCACGAACGCGCTGGATACTTGATAATAACCCCCCCCCCCCCCCCCTCCTCCTCTTCCATCCCCACAGGGTTGTTGAGGCCAAAATCTCCTCCCTCCTTTCTCCAGGTTGACACAGAGAGCCCCTTGTTGTTCTGAGCGGCAATCACATACCTCAATAAGCTTCTTCTGTTGGTTCTCAAACTTCCCACCAGCCCCCAGACCCCCCACACCCCCACCACCATGAATCACGTATCTCAATGAAGCTGCAAAAAGCGGTTTCTTTCTGCCAAAGGTACCCAAAAGTGATGCATGTTTGTCTCAGAGCAACCACCTGGAGCAGATTTTACCCTTTTATAGATTTTTTTGACGGCCAAGTGTTTGATATAGGCTCGAATAACCATTTTAAAACCAGTTAGAATTCTTTGTGACAACTCGCAGCACAGACTCTGAGTACAGAGGTAAAAAAAACTGACATTAAAACTTCAGCTTGCAGTTGAGTTAACATTTCTAAACACAAGACTCAACACCAGCAGCACCGCGCTGTCAAGTGCCCTTAAGCAAGCGCACCTGTTAGTCCCCGCTCAATGTAAGTTGCTTTGAATAAATGCATCAGATAAATACCGTATCTGAAAGATAAATAGAAAATGGAAGTCTTGCCTCTAAGTGTCGCGGCGAGATATTTTCTTTGATATATTTCTTTTCATCTTGAGAGTGAAACCTGGTGACACGCAGCTCTTATTGCTCTAAAGTGCTCTTATAGATTGGTGCATCGCCTTGTGTTGAATAAAATATTAGCATACGCTGTGAATAAAACATCAGGACTATTTTCTTATATAAAAAGGTCAAAACAGCTGTCTAGACGAGCAGTGATCTATTTACCCCCGTTTGTCTGCCCCCCCGTGCAAACACACATGACTGCTCCAACACATTCGCGCGCCTCTATCGGTATTACAGTCGACTTTTAAGGACTTTCCACGGACTAGATCGACTTCACTAACTCCTATTCCATACTGTATCCCTCGCTTTAAGAAAACTCAGGAGAATCTCAATGAAAACCAGAACCTTGGGGGTTTTTCCAGGTCTCTTTATGCTTGTGGAGACATCTGCTTCTCATAAAGATAAGAGCACAAGGCAAGGTACATGCTTAAACTTCCACACACACACACACACACACACACGCACACACAGAAAGCCCAGAGTGACCTTCCATATCTCACCTTTAGGTGACACAGACACATGCAGACAGACTGCCTGAAACCACTTTTATTTGTTGTTCTGGGGACGCTCATCATGCTCAGGTGCACACACACACATACACAGACTATACACGCTGACCTTGCTTGCTCAGCTTTAGCACTAGTGTGTGAAAACACCCACACGCATAGACACACTGGAGTGACACCACACACACACACACACACACACACACACACACACACACACACACACACACACACAGATACACGCACACTGTGACCTTGTTTGTTCAATCTTGCCACTAGAATATGAACAATGTTGATGACACTTGCTTTCATAACATCACAATAAAAATAAACACGGCTGTGACAAATTTGGTGTCACTCCACATAAACACTGAAAACACATACAATGTATGAAAATGGCTCAAAGCAACTGCTACTCTTTCAAAATAACTCCAACTGGATTATCTGTATATGTTTCAAAAGACAACCACTGTTCTTCAAAGTACATTCAAATGTATCCATATCTAATGCTAAGCACTATAAAACTGGTATGTCTTTGTTAATATTGATCAAAAATGACAAAAACAGTAACATGACAATTAAGTTCACCTTCATTTAGTTAAATGCAAATCAATTAGATGTTTTACTTGCATCTAAGATGGCATCAGGGTTGTCAAAGCATCTGCACGAGTGTGCATTTATGATCACGTGAAATGCTCTTTCCCAGAGCGACATATTCATCTATGACCCCATTTACACCTGGTATGAACATGTGATCTCTATCTGTCTACATTATCTAGATAATGACATCCAGTCCATGGGTCACTGCATTTAGACCTGGTATTAAAATGCATAAATGGCGGACTTGTCAACAAACATGACAGACTTCTAGCTGTTGCTGCTGCTACTTGTAGCTTTTGCATGGCTTGTTTTAGCTAGCAGGAAGAGGCGGACTTCAACTTATTTTTCTTATGAATGTGGTGACGCTGTACAGATGTGGTCTGGCTGATCCGATCGCATTCCGAGTGTATTCACATGCATCCAGATACAGTCTGCATTTAAATTCCAGGTGTAAATGAAGTATTAATTGAAATCTAGTCAAAGTGAGTGAACCGACTTAACATTTATCCCTATATTCATCCTGGTTTAAAGGGCAGAATCATCTGTGTTTGTTAAATCCTCACTGTTGAATATTAGGTGTTAATCATAGTTCACACATGGATTATTGGCAGTGTGATAAACCTGTATCGTCTGAGCAGCAGAGGATCCATCAGTATCAGTCCTCTTCCCTCTATATAGATAGGGTCTTATATGGCGAAATAACAATTAGCGGGTCCTGAAGGAGGCTATATCTGTCGTTCACTGCTTCTCCTTTCACTGAAAAGGTCAGTGCAGTCACAGCTGCAAACGAAACCTAAAGAGACAGTGGGAGAGCGAGATAAAGACAGAGAGAGAGAGAGAGAGAGAGAGAAACTGAGATGCGAAGGAGAGACACGGATGAAAAATAGAGAAAGAGAAGAGAGAAACAAGCGGATTTATGGACAAAAACTGAGAGGGAAGAGGTTGCTTTATATAAGCGCCGCTCTATAAGTCTGAGTCATGGTTAGGGATTAAGGCATAGAGCGGGCAAAGAAATATACTGGAGTCAAGCCGTTCACTTGGAAAAAAGTGAAATTAATACTGTCCAAGGAAGAAGCAGCAGTCATATTCAATCATATTACACCATTAAAAGTATCACGGTCAATGAAGCATGGATAGAGAGGGGGGAAAGGGAGGATGAGTGAAAGCATGAGAAAGTGGACTGGAAAAAGAGTCAGAGGGATAGAAAAAGGAGGATGGATGTAAAAAAAAATAAAGGGAGTGTGGGAGCTAGAAACAAAATAAACACATTCACACAGAGAAACAAACAGAAAGAGACAGAGAGAGGTAAAATAGAGCGAGGTTATTATGGTAAAGAGGTCAAGCCTGCCGTAATGCTCTGTCTCGTAGAAAAGAAAACAGGCTTTACGTGTGTGTCAGAGTGTGTGTGTGTGTGTGTGTGTGTGTGTGTCCGTCTTATCTGCCTCTCTGTGTCTGTGCATGTGAGTGAGCCATCATCTGCCACCGCACTACACACATCACATCAGAGCCCCGTAACATGCGCGCCGTTATTTGTGTGTGTTTTTTCGTCTCAGACTAAGACGGTGGTTATGTAATCTAAAGGTTTATTCTGAGCGTGTGAAGGTACGCGGAAGACGGAAACAGTGTTATCTTTCAGAGCACACCTTTATGTCTGCAGAGCTGTATCAATAAGGACCTTTTTCACACAGGAAGTTCAGGGTTTTTTTGAGCAAGCGGCTCATTAGTAAACTTATTTACTAGAGACGCCAACAAGGCCTGAGGTTTGGTTTGAACATTTGTAAGGACATTTTTTGTCAGATGATCGATATGCACTTTCTTGTGTGTGTGTGTGCACTTGTTTTCACATGTACACACACACACAGAGCTTGATTCTGCTTAATGCTGCTTTGTGCTGCAATGTGTGTTTGGTTATATAACTTCCCCAAAACAGGACTTGTATCACAGTATGTGGATTTTTTTTATGTAATATGTTTTGTTTTGTTAAATCTGAGAGTTAAATGACATTCTGTAGCTTTTGGTTACACAATTCAAGAGTTTCCTGAAGCTAATCAAATAATGCATTCATGACGGCGATTGCCAAACAACCTATATTTACATATTACATCATGTTTTCCACTTCATTCACTTTATTTTGTCATGAACCCGTGAACATACAGGAAGATGTTTCACTATCAGAGCTCACCTGGGAGCCTGCAGATCATCTCTGTGTGTTTGTGCTGGTCAGGCTGCGGCTGCTACCACGACCCTCCTGATAAAATGAAAGTAAAACCAGCTGTTGACCCAATATTGCTTGATTATTGGGATTATTTTCAAACTGTGATGTTTGAAACATTTAAAAATAAATAACTGCTTCAAATGTGGAGCCGTTCATTCATCCAACATACGCTACTTCCATAGCTGCGGGTAGCCGACTACCGCAATCTGATGGTTCACTGATCATCAAGTGAGGTATCTCCCATATCTTGTTCTCTCACTCCTTATTATAATAGGCCACTTTTTACAGGAATCACACAAACCTGGCAGCTCTGCATAGACCTTAGACTACTGGTATAATATAAAGAATTAAAGTTAAAATGACTTGAGATTGTTAAAAATACTGGTTCACCAGCACTCAGACACTTGTGATAGCTAGCTAGCTAGCTAGCCAGACAGATAGATAGATAGATAGACATGAGTACACTGATCAACACTCTCTTTAATATATCAGTCATAGTCTGGTTTATTTTTGGTTCTTTTTCAGGGGAGTAAATGTTTTCTGTTTGTCTACAGCACAGTGGGGATGAATACAGAGGAGAGGGAGAAAGGACATACTGAAGAGGACAGGAGAAGAAGAAAAAGGGAGAACAGAGGCGAGATAAGAGGACAGGATAAGGGGATAGGAAAGAAAAAACATGAGAGAGGAGAGGAGAGGAGAGGAGGAAGGAAAGAAGGAAGGAGAGGAACAGAGAGGATGAGACAGGAGAGGATGAGAAATACTAGATAAGTCCCAGCGTGATCAAAGCATTACTTTGACATCAAGAGCGGGCCTCGCCAGCACGCTGACTGGTTAATGCTAGAAACACACATACGCACGTCAAGACATTAGAATACGTGTGTGTACGGAGCCTCTTCTCATATGTATCCAAGTGATACTGATATACACAGTGAGCCAGACTGCTTTTCATGAGACTATAAACATTTTTAACCCCTTACGGTTTGGATCTGATTGTCTCGTAGCTGTCTAGACACAGACAGGATTCTGATTGTCTTTGTTTATTTGTTCTAAACAAAGGTAAATAGGGGGTAAAAAAAATCCAATTACCTGACACCCACGTCTACCGCGCCACAATGCGAGCGAAAGAATGAGCTTCTACTTCTCACAGTTAGGCTGTCATAACCGGCTCCATGCTCCAGCATACGGCACACAGAACAATCCTCTTGCTTGAAAAATCGGTTGCCATGACTCTTTTTTTGTGTGTGTGTGTGTGTGACATTTCTCAAAATAATTCAACCTTCGTGATTTTACTGGTAAATCAGTTCAAACTTTACAGCCGTAACCTTTCCGTCTCCATGGAACGCGCCGCGGAAAACAATGAAGGCCACAAAACAGGAACTCAGGAGCAGGAAAACACTGAAGGCCACAAAGCAGGAATTCAGAAACACATATTAGAGAATACTTCTCCCATGATTCTCTAATATGGTAAGAAAAAGACGTTAAACATGCAGATTAGGCCACTTATTTCCAAAGAGAAAGTTTATACAAATAGGTGTGCGAGCCCCTCCTCTCACCGTGACATCGGATACCACGCATCATAACAATCTGTCAGACGTTCTTCCCTCAAGCTACGTGTTCGAGACGTTCATTATGCAGCTGTTTCTGTCCCCTGTGCACTATGTCGTCTAATGTGATTTCTCACTTTCTTGTTAGTGTAAACTGTGGCAAAACAAAGGGACGTATGACAGATGTTCTCGGCCCAGACGGAGGTCACAGTTACATGGTTGTTCAGACCGGAGAGCCACCGGGACGTGACTTTTTTTAGTTAAACTATCTATCAGTCTGTTTATCTGCATGTCTCTTCATCCACCTCGACAACGCCGAGTCCTCTATCTAACCCTGCTCGTAATCAGATAAGCTCTACGCAGCATTTGCTGTTTTGGCTGACCACTGAGGTTGTGTGCGTGTGTTTTCGGTTTTATGACTGCTAAATACATTCTGTTTGCATGCGATATGCTCCTATTTGGAAGCGATCTGTCATCTTCTAACATGACGTAGCAAAACACACACACACAGTATGCATGCATGTGTTATAAACAAACAGAAACACACACACATGCACACACACTGTACCTCGAGGCCATAGCCGTCTGTCCACAGTTCACCTTTACAAATGTGTTCCATCAGCAAAATTAACTTGATACAATTAACATAACCATGTTAATTATGCTAATCAACAACACACTTCCTACAAATACACACTCAAACCTGTTTCTGTGTGTGTGTGTGTGTGTGTGTGTGATTCACTCCCTGGCAGTCTTACTAGAGAGGAATGAAGACAGAAGGATGAAGGTGTCAGAGAGAGAAGAAGACAAACAGATGGATGAGATGAGATGACTGATAGAAAATAAATCCAAAAGTTTGATAATCGGTTAATTGTTTTTAACTTTAGAACTGCGACAATGGGGGAAGAGGATGATGGGAGGAAGACAGTAGAAAGAGAGAGACAGTGAGTGAGGTGAGACACCTATGAATGACCGCTTCACTGCTGGCTCCAAAGAGAAAATGAACACACACACACACACACACACACACATACACTGTTAATTATTATCCAGAATAATGAGAAGCAAACGACTCATTAAATCTCTCCTTGACCTGCACACAGCAACTAGCCTCTCTTCCTTCCTTCCTTCCTTTCTCTATCTTTCTTTCTTTCTTTCTCACTGACTCTACTGTACCTGTCAAACCAGAAGCCTTTTCAGCTGTGAATTATTAATCGGCATTAAAGCAAACCCCTAAAAATGATCACTGACCCCAGTCTGGAGCATTTTTTTGTACCAAACCAGTGGCAGAACGTAAAGAAACGCTCCTGAAATTCATACGTGAGATGAACTTTGCTCTTGACCTTCATCCTGTATCCCCTCTCTCTCTCTTTCCCCTGCACTGTTTCTCAGTGTCTCTCCCTGCTGAATACTGTCTGCTAAAGTAGAAATGCAGTTTAAAAAAAAAAAAAAAAGAAAACAACCTTGCTTTCCCTCCTCTCATGTGACCACTGCCATGAGACCACAAACCACCTGACTGCACCTAACGACTGTCACAGAAAACAAATTACGCTGGATTACACAGATACGCTCTCTCACACACACACACACACACACACATATAAAATACCATACATACACTTAGCATATACACACACACACACACACACACAAAAACACAAGGTGCTCTGATCAATATCGCTCTCTATCCGGAGCAATCGATTCTCATTTTAATCTGATCAATATCCCTACCAACACTGTATTCCGATCATCAATAGCGAAATCGATGAAATTGCTCATTAATCCCGAATTAACATTGATCCGAGATGCACCGTTATCGCAGTTACACCACAGTCTCATCATCTGGCCGTAAATCTACACGGGCTGGTCTACACGGTCTCTGCACTCCGGTGTCGGGGAGAAAAGGTCAAACTAACCGAAGAGCAATATTTAACTACTCCTGCAGAACAACTGACGAAGCTCTAAAATTAAGAATTCAACATTTTTGGCTGTCGAGTCTTGCATTAGAGAGGCGATAAAAAAGCAAATCAGACTTAAAAGTCGACATTTAATTGATGCCGGAGCATCTTTGGTGCTGCCACATGTTTTTTTGGTATAATTGCTCTAAGTGGCGTCCTTGTTTGTTTTCTGGTTTTATTTGAGACGCTGCTCTTCCTCGTCTCCAAGTCCTCGTGTGCATCCATCCAGCTTACGCCTGCGCTACTTAAATGACTTCAATGTGACTTTCCTCAACTAAATAATGAGAGCATGGGACATGTTCATGAATCACGCTGCTACTGGTTGCCCAAAAATGAAAAGTGTTTTCCAGCTTACTGACTTTAATTCATTCGTTTTCTTTGTTCTTCTTTTCAGGGTTACATCCAATACATGAGGCTGAAAACACCCTCAAAAGTTAACACATGCTTAAGATATAGTGACTTAACATGTTGGTCTGGCGCAAACTTTGGATATAAAAGACAGTTTTAGATAAATAATGACAATGATTGACTGAATACATGCATCCATTAAATTTGTGCTGAACTTCGTATTATAATTTCCATGTCAGTGGTATGTAGAACTCCGGAGGACTAAGTGAAACCACATGAGCACAAGAGTGAGTAAAAGTAACCAAACCCGGGACATAATACTGAGAGGAAACTGTGTCGACAACACTGAACCACCTGTGCTGTCTCCCACTCCTCCTCACGTTCAGCGATACCCAGGAAATCACCCCCCCACCCCCCTCACCCCCACCCACTTCTTTACCCCTCATTAAAAGCAGACAAATCAGCCACTGTCCTTTTTTTTCCCTCCTCTAGAGGGCAAGTAAAGGGATTAGAGGTCAAAAACACTAATTACAGACACCGTCATTTAATCTGGTTGAGGTCACCAGATTAGAGTTATAATCCCATCGTGCTGCCGCAGGAAATTATAAATCGATGTAACGTCTACCTGCAGCTTCCCCTTTATGTTGTCATGAATAGACAGGGAGAGGAGGATGTGAAAAACAAACATTGAAAGAAAAATATAGAGAATGGAAGAAGGTGAGACAGATTTTTTTTTTTAAAAAGTTGCACGTGAGAGAGAAGTGAGGCAGTTAAACTAGTACTGACTGTGCTTTCTATCGGTACCAGTGAACCCAGGGACTGGAGGGAAGCAAAACAAAACAGTGCAGAGGCAAAATGGAGAAACCGACTCAGTCCTCCCTTGACGCCCTCCCCTCCTTCACTGCTGTTTCCCCCCACTCTCTCTCTCTCTCTCTCGCTTTTCTCTCTCTCTCTCTCTCTCTCCAGGAGGTAATGTGAATCTGAAGGTAACAGAAGCTAGTCACGGTGGACATGCTTATCCAGACAGACTAGACTCGTGTGTCTGTGTGTGTATGTGTGTGTGTGTGTGTGTGTGGGCGTGTGTGTTCGAGGCGTGCGAAGATTGAATCCTGCATCCCTGGGGAGCCTAACTACCTCTCCATCTCTCTGACTGGCCCTCCGAAAGAGAGGGAGGTAGGGAGAAAGAGAGAGAGAGAGGGAGAGAGGGAGAAGGAAAAACAAAAAAGAGACTGGGGAAAGAATTAGAAAGAGCAGAGCAGAGCAGTCGCTGCCGCAGCAAAGCCCAACAGCTCCCTCTGTCGTCACACCGAGAAGATCTAATACTCCTCTCATTCATCCCCTCCTCTCTTCTTCTTTTTTTTTTGAATTTTTGTCTCTTCATCTACAACGTGTCCCTCGGTTTCTCTCTCTTTCCATCCTCCCCTTTTTCTCCCCCTCTTATCCACATTTTCAAAGAAACTAGTTTACAATGCCGTGACTTATGAGAATGAGCAGCTGGTGCCTAATTAAATATAAATATAACGATTACAGTGTAATAAATTAATCCCTCTATCTCTCTCTGCCTCCCCGGTGAGCTACGTCAGCAGTGTTTGCAGTCGGTTGCCTTTAAACTCATTCCAGGAAGCGAGGTTTGTTTTGTTTTGTTTCTTTTTTCTTTTCTTTCTTCAAAATCCAATCCTGCACAAGGATGAGGAGAAATCAAAACAACTTTGGTCATCGAATCTTTCAAAAGTGGCTCAATGGCAGTCAAAGTCAGACTCGTTTGAAAGTCAGAATGCTTCACCTGCGTGCGGTGTTTGTTTTGTCTGCTTCAATCAATGTAATGAACATTAAGATTTTCAAATGATTGTGTTCCATTACTAAAAGATGAGAAAGAGGACAAGAGATGTGGATTTAATCCGTAAAATCAATACGGGATTGCAGCTGGATCCAGACACTTTTATTAACAGATCAGGTGACTCTGTGATATTGTGCGCTTATTATATACTCATAAGAAAGTCCCCACATACACATCTCGTAATGTGTAACCTTAGTTGTGTCTTTTTCAGACTGCTGAAGGACACAAATATCTTTCTGCTGGCTGCTCATACGTGCATGTTCACAGGTTTTAATTATATCTTCACAAACTATAAGGAACACAATATATACATTCCTACTGCCAGATCCCAGAACCGCTTCATCCGACAAATCCGACGACATTTCTGTGTCAGTTTCTGTGCGATTTCTTGGCTGAACATCAGTGAAAAATCTGATACCTCAACCCACCCCGCTTTCATCTGTCATCCAAGCCAGGTTTCTCTATACCGCTCCCCCCCTTAAATAGCACAGAGATGTACTGGTACAAGGGGGGAGGCTGTGTGTCTGTCCTGCTTTTATATATAAGTATACAATCACTTTCCCAGACAAACCTGCACTTTTGTGAGAACTGAAATAAAAAAAGGGGGAGGCTGGGGGGGGTTAGCTATGTTCGTTCTTGACATAGCTAAGTGAAGACAGGCAGGTTTCTGGCTGCGGGTCTCGTTTCAGCTTCAGACAGCGGTGGCTCTCATAAAAGCGTGAGAAGAAATACACTCCTGATAGAAGTCAAGCTGCCCTCCTCTCCTCCCCCGCCTCCTCCTCATATCCTGATAGGAGTCATGCTCTTTTCTTCTCAGCTCTTCTCCTCCGTCCCCCCCCCAACCCCCCGTCCTGCTGTTTCTCCTCTCTTCACCTCGTCTCCACTGCGGACTCCGTTCTCTCTCTCTCTCTCTCTCTCTCCCCCCTTATTTTGTCTTCTGCTCCTCTCCTTAAAATGAATTTCTACGTGACTGAAGTACTGAATCTATAGAGTATTAATTAGCTCACATCCACAAGCAACAAATCGGGTGATACTTTGGCAACATTTACATTTTATTTCTGTGGAGTCACAGTGAGGAGGCTCTGATGTAAAGCCCTGTCATAAAGTAAACACAAGAAGCAGCAAAAAAAAAAAAGGGGTCATAATGACGTGTCTTTTAAGTGGCTACTGAACCACAATGTAAACTCTCAGAACCAAAGAGGGAAAAAGGGGAATTCTGCTTTTGTTCTCTGTGATGTCGACTGGTCTGGAGGCTAATTAGCAAAATTCAGGGGGCGAAAAATAAACAGTGAAGTGCTGTCTGAAGAGTAACCACATTACAAGGAAATGTGTAGGAAAACTACAACATCACTGCTGCAACACTTGAAACTAGAGGAGAGTCAAACAAGCTTTTAGCCTGTGAGAATGTAACACATGAAAGTTACAAACCCTTTTATTTTATATTTAACAAACTGGAGCTAAATGCATCTGTCTCTCCAATGTTGGCTGCAGACTTTGTCTAAAAGGCCTCTGCAAGAAAACAGCACCGCAAAAACCAGCCAAGCCTGCCTGTCGAATAAAATACAACAACAGCAAATTATTTGGTCAATGGCTCCCACAAGACTGAAGAGTACAGAGGGAGTCCGGGAGAGCTGGGCGAGGAGAGATGAAGAGACCAAGGGAGGAGGAGGAGGAGAAGAAGAAGAAGAAGAAGAGGAGAGTGGGGAAGATGAAATTCAAAAGAAGGAGAGAGAGAGAGGGGAGACATTTCATAGCGCAACAGTGTGGGAGACACAAGGAAAGGGAGGTGGAGAGTGAGAGTGAGAGAGATTATTGCCTGCTTGAGAGCAGCAATCTTGAGCTGTACCATGAATACCAAAGACTGTACAGCCCTACAGTCAACGCAGCCCCTCCTCCTCCTCCCCCCTCCATGAAAACGCAGCAGAATTGCAGCTGCCCAAATTATACACCAATATCTCACTTACTCTCCCGTTGAAAACGACTCAGCAGCAGCAGCAGCAGCAGCTCAGTACTCCATCCATAATTATTCATAATCAGACCAGCACAGAGACTCAGCCAGCAAGGACACGTCTTCAGTAGATTTCAGATGTCTGTTTCAACAATTAAAAAAAAAAAAAAAAAAAAAGATCTGATGTGGCCCTGCAGGGACTATAAGCCAAACGCACGGACCTAAGTGAGTGCGGAATGAGTCTGAATGAGCCTACAGGCAAGTGATCTGTATGCAATTTTTATGCAGTTTCACTGGCGCTGGCGCACACGGCGAGAGCAAGGACGCAGATCCAAGTTGAAGTATTCAAATGGATTGCATACTAAACCATATGGAGTCTTCAGGGATTCACACTTCAAGATATAATTGATTAATTCATTAAATTAATTTCACAGAGCGATAATGAACCCCGCAAAGAGCGGTATTAAGTGGGAAGACGAGACAGAAAGCAAGGAAAAAGAGAGGATGTGGTTGGTAATTTCAACTGTAAAACACATTATATTTATTTAACGGGAGATTGGAAGTGGAGGAAAAACGCTCTCTTGGAAAAAAAAGGGCCTGTATTGTGCCAAATAAATACAAGTACAGCGCTCACTTCCAAAACTAAAGACTGTCTGTCTCTTAAATATTGTAGTGATGGAGTGAATACTTTCCTTTAGTGAATGCTGTGATTTGACCATGAAACAAACACACACACACACACACACACACACACATACACATCTATTCTGATGGCGATCCAAAGAAAAGTTGTGCGTCGCAGCTTCAAGGAGCCGCCGGGCGGCACAGAAAGCGAGAAGGAGCCTACATCCAGATTATCCCCCTATTCGTGGCCAGACACACACACGCACGCGCACACACACACATGCACGCACACACACATACACACGCGCGGGCGCAGTCGGACTCAGACGCGCACGCACACACACCAAACGAGCGCAGACACACACCGACACACACTGCGCTGGAAACGTACAAAAAAATACAGGATGTGTTCTGTGAAAACCGCACAAATCCAACCGTCATCCAGTGGTCCTGAAGACTGAAGAAAGTCTGCTCTGTTCCAGCCAGCAGCACAACAAACACACACAAGTCTTCATATTTTTGTTACCATCGCTAATGCGCAAAAGCTCCGTGGGCTTTTCCTCGCGTTTTCCTTATTTGCTCAAACACTACGACATCCTCCCAGAGTGACATTTAAAAAAAATACATATATATATGTATATGCAGTGTTTGTGTGACAACCAAATGTCTGGATTGATCCAGAGGCGAACCAGAATCTCCCCAGCATCCCGGGAACCGAAACATTTCACTTCATTCTCTCTCGCTGGTTTTACGCTCAGAAAAGCAGGCGCAGACAGAGACGCGCGGACAGCGAAGAGAGAGAGAGAGAGAGAGAGAGAGAGAGAGAAACAGTCTGAGGGTGAAAAGAGATGAATGGGACTGTGTTGAGATAACAACGGCAGAATCCCAGTCCTTTAACTCAAGCGGTCCTTACCTTGGAAGTGGGGGACTCCGTGCGCAGCCCGTCTCTCCAAAGAAATTTCCCCAATACATACAAGCCAGTAGACAACCGTCACTTCTCTCAAGTAGTGTCGCTTCTTTAATCAGATGTCCAACACATCCACTGATTGAAACCCCAGTTTTTCGCTGTTTGAGTGCGCGTGCAGAGTAGATGGGGTACAAAAAAAGGAAAGCAGAGCCAAGACCCTTCCCCTAGAAACCCAAAATGTTCTTTCTCCAAAAAAAAAAAAAAAATGAAACGAAGATGAATAGAAAGAGAAGGGTAAAAATGATAAGAACAGTTTCTTTATAAGGTTCCGAGATTAAAGTGATGAAGAGGAGTGGTGGTGGTGGTGGTGGTGGTGGTGAAGAGGAAGTGGTGGGTGTCGGGAGACAAAAAGAGAGAAATCACCGTGGCATCCCTCCCTCCTCCAGGTATCAAATCCGGTACCGTCAGCGCCGTTTATCCGTCCTCCCTCCAAGAGCCTCGGGAGCGGTGTGAGGGAGACTGAACGGGCGCACAGCAGCAGCAGCAGCAGCAGCCAGGAGAGAGAGAGAGAGCGAGAGAGAGAGAGAGAGAGAGAGAGAGAGAGAGAGAGATGTCGCTACCGATGGAGGGCGTTGGAAACTAGAGTAACCTTCTCTCTCCTCTCACTTCCTATTCTCTCTTTATACCCGCACTTTCTATTATGATCTTATAACATATTCGTTATCAGGATACTAGTCAAGACTCCTGTCATGGCAACACAGCACACAAATAAAATCACCAAGTCAAATAAGATGACGAAACACCAACTTTTCACTTCCCCATGAGAGATTATTATAGGCGATTTAGCGGGAAAATAGGGAAAATACATCTATTTCATTTCTGTGCATGTGTTCATAAAAAATCACTTGTTCTGAGGAAGATGACTGGAGTGTTGAGGTCACATCACTTCCTCTTTTACTGTGTCACTCTGCACCCGTTCAGAGCAGAAGCCCAGACTGAGCGGCTGCAGCAGAAGAAGCTCTGCAGGAGGGGAGACTGAATGCAACAGTTGCTCTTCTCTCATTGGCTGAAAGCAACGACCAACCGGCTGCCGGAGCAGATTTAGAATCTCACCGGCAGCCAATGAGAGGAGAGAAAGTGCAATGCGGGGGGAGGGGCGGTTTTGGAAGACCCTTTTTAAAGAGAGGCGATTGGCTGAATCAATGTCCCGTTTAAAATATCTCCGAGCCAATGAAAAAAAAGATTTGGAAAAAAAACAAACAAACTCATCATCAGTTCAGTCAGGTGAGGCAGCTGGTTTATGACTCTCTCCATTTATGTCTTGAAGTATTCAGAAAGCAACGTTTTTTTATTTATTTAATTTATGTGTTGGCTCCATAAAGTCTTGCTACTTAAATGTATCATAACGTGACAGATATATAAAGATTATTGACTCCAACCACGTGCCTTTAACATCTGTACAGTATGGCTCCTCTCATGTGAAAACCTTGTACTTCTATTAGTCTATTTTGCACCTGAAGAAGATTACATGGGTTCTTGTTTTATGACGTTTTGATCTGATGAAACACTTCCAAAACCTCTTTGAGTAAAGCCTGTAGTCCTTATTATTTTAACCAAACACCTAACATTAGATTTTTCACAGGGAAATACCCAGATTTCATTAAACGATCAGATTAAAGTGACATTTAACCAGATTTTGTGTCCCCAAACAACTTGCCGCTGCCAGAAGTCATTATTCACTTTAGTTTACAGTACACATGGAGCTCTTACAACGAGCAGAGCTCATAAATGCTCCCAATAATATAAATGAAGAGATTAAGGGTTTAAAATGCAAATCAGCTGCTGATTATGTACCAGAGTCTATTACAAAAAAGTTGTTGGACTATATTATCTGCGCTGCAAATGGTAGTTTTAAAATGTTTTTTTTTTCTCTCCCTGGAGTTTTGTATTATTGATGTTTTCAAAAATCTGAATCAAAATAGAAAAAATAATTAGGCTTATTAAAAGTCTAGGCTCAATATCATTTTATTTCTGTGTTTCATACAGACGCAGGTCAGTTACGGTTTAGGTTAGCTTAGCGCAAAAACTGGAAGCAAATGGCTAGCTTATTGTTTTGTCTAACAAGTCCTCCAAATTAAATGATCTAATAGGTCGTTTGACTGTGTGACTCCAGAACGACACAGGAGCGTTTTCTAATCTGGTGCCTTTAACAGCAGTAATCTGCAGGACGACATCATTTGTGTGAGATTTCCAAAAATGATACAAGTCACTGTTAAAAATAATGATTTTTGGATGTGACAGCGCTGTGGTTAAGGTCTGGTTGGGTTTAAACACAAAAAACACTTGGTTAGGTTTATGGAGAGTTCATAGTTTGGGTTAAAATGATCACTTTGTTGAGGTTAGAGGAAATGGGATGTGGGTTAAAGTTGCTTCTTCCTTAAAGTTAGGCGATCTTTGTCATCATGGCTACAATAATAACAATGGAGTTAAGATTAGGGGACGATTGTAGTTAAGTTTTTAAAAAACTGACCCGACTCATGGTTGGAAATGGGAGACGAACAACGGTCTCCTGTGGGAAAGTCCACTGTTGGGTTAATGCCTCCATCAACCCCTCTTCCTCTGAAGGAGGAAGTTTGTCAGCATATACAGCACCAGTAAAAAGTTTGGACACACTTCCTCATTAAAGGGAATGGGAAGGTGTGTCCAAACTTATATGTCATCTTAACTGTTCCTCTGCTCCGGATCAAAATAACTACAGCTGCTGGAAGGCATCTGTCACTCAAACATAACTATAAGTCGTTTTGGGGAACTGACATTACGACCTATTGTGTTGTTTTTCTCGGGAGGACGGTCTCGTTTTATCAAAGGTGCATTGTAACAATTCCAACGATAGACAGTAGATATTGTATGATTGTGTTTTACAAGTGTCCAATTAGAAAATGCTGCTTTACCAGGAACAGCTGGTCCACGTAGCCACCAGCAGCCTCTCAGAAGTCCCGTCCACAGAGGGAGTTGATAGCTTCACACAGTGTTGTAACTGCAAACAAACTGGCTCTTGGACTGAATTTAACATATAAATAATCCGAAAATCATACTCTTGTTGACTACTATAGATCCCTCGCTGTGACATAAATCAGCTCTCTTGTGTGCCATGCCAGGAAATGTGTTTTTTATGCTCAAAAGCAACAATACCTGAAATCAGCTTTGCGTGAGCCAAAGTGCTCCCTTTTGTAAATTTATGTACGTATTTGGGGTTAATGGCAGAGGCTTGAAAAGCTCTGATATCACGCTTATTTCCAAAAGGGACAGCAGGAGATTTCATTCAGTAGGGAACAGTAGATGATCATTCACGCTTTCTTTCTGTTTTTAAGATTGTTTCTTCAGGCTTTTACCTTTTGTTTGACAGACAGTTGAGAGACAGGAAATATAGGGAGAGAGAGAGGGGTTCGACACGCAACACAGGACCTCCAGCCGGGAGTCAAGCCGTAGACATGGCGGTTATGGGGTATGCGCCTTAACCATTGGGCCACCAGGGCGCGCCCAATAATACAGGTTTTCATTATGGCATTCACCAGGCCTTTATTACTCTGGATGCAAAATGACATAATTAGATTAGGATAAAGGGCAGGTTGTCAAATGTAATTAGAGGGTATTTTTGGCCATAATGAATGAACATGTAAACAACTGCAGCCCTTTTAGCAGTCTCTTCATTTTCAGGGTGTATATAGCATGCAGGCAGATTAAAAGCCGTTTCAATAAATTAGTCATTCCTCACATGTATTTAAAATTCTTAATACACACTGACTTCTAGTCCATAACCCAGTCTCCTCATACACTATCTTCTTTTATTCTGTGTCAGAAGCCTGCAAATGGAAAGGACAGGCAATGCTAAGAGCCAAAGGAGGAAGTGATTTCCTTCTTCCCCTTCAAAGACAGAAGAGTTTCATGGTTTTTTAAAGCTTTTATGCACACTCACATTTCTCACCGGTGCTGAGTGAGGATAAAACCATTTTGCCAATTTTCAACCTGGAAAACAATTTTTATACCTTATTTTTCTAGGTGAGGTTTGTGAGCCAATGTTTGTTTAGATTGCTATATATCCAAACAACGGCGAAACTTCTTTTCCTTTAAAACTCAAAATGTTGCAATAAAAACTGCATGAAAGTACACTTACTACTGTTAATCGAGCTGTTCCACTGGAGCAATTTGGAGTTGTACTTGTTGGTAAAAACAAAGAGATTGTAAACCAACTGTAACCGAGGGGATATCAGTTTGACTGAACCACACCAGGCAGTCAGTATGGCTTCCCAGAAGGGTCATTATAAAGCTGTGCTACCCCAATAACTTGTAGTTTAATTGCTCCTGAACTAGTCCAGGACATCTTGATTGATTCTTAGGGAATGTTGTCTTGCATGCGTCTATAATTGATGAGATAGATATTTTTTCTGTTTCTATGGCAGAGGTTTTTCAGTAAGTGTATATGGCATAAAATAATGAGCTTATGGTGAGTTCCATTCAAGTCAGAGGTTGGAAATTTCCAATTTGAATATTTGCAATGTCAGCAGAGCTTAATTTGATATATTAAAGACATGGAGGAGATTAAGGTAAAATATTTTACATCAATTTAGTCAGAATATTACACCAAGTACCTGTAATGTTACATGTTTCTGGTAGCCTTTATCATTTACTAATGTAGCCTAAGTAAACAGTCTTCATTTTCAACACCATTCAAAACCTGCTTGTCTTGGTTGCTGCCATACTGAGTGATGTCAGAGCGTCTGCTTCTCGGTGAAGTCGGAGTGCATGAAATTAGTCCGACTCTCCCAGTCGGAGCTCCTACTTCGAGAGCCATAGTTTTTCAAGTAGGAGGTCTGAAATTGAGTTGTCTGGAACGCAGCGTTGAAGGTGAAAAAGTTTCATTCCATATGACATGAACCTTATTTTTAGATTTTATCCTTATCCGTCAAACTTATCGATTCGCGTTAAAATCGTCTTATGAGCGTGAATTTTTTACCGCGTCTCTTCACACATGTATGTAAAAAGATGTGAAGTCATGCCTCTCTCCGACATGTTTTAATGCTGCCTTCACTGTGGCTCTGACATGGTCTTGTTTACTCTTTTATAGCTGGCTAGCTGTCAACATGCACTCCAGAGTAAAGAAATGCAATATACAGTGATGGCTGTCAGGTCATGGATAAACTGAAAATTAAATACAGATGCGACGTGTTAGAGCATCATTATGTTGAAAAAGACATGTTTTGGATGCCTTTGGGGCATTTTGAGTGTCTATCTGCTTTAAAAAATTCCATCAAGGAGCAACGGACCATAGCGAGCAGTCTATGGTTAGCAATACTCAGATGTTAGTCAGCATATTTTCAATCTTCGGAAAAATAGAGAAAAAGAAGAGAAAACAGAATAATGATTTAAAAGTGGAGATAGTATTACTCTTATGGAATCTCAAAACTCAACCTTCTGACCAGAAGCTCGCTCCGTAAACCTTTAAACAGTCTCTGGCTCTCAGCAGGCATGGCTTTTACATTAATGTATGTCATGAAGAGCGTTTGAAACTGAAAGATTGCACATCGGGGAGAAGTACAGTAGTTCTATGTGTGGCGGCCACAGTGAGAGCCTGAAGTCTCATGTTGTAAACATTCAGCTGAGGCAGCAGTTCTGAGTCACCGAGAGTCGGAAGACGGTTCTGTCGTTGCGCACGCTGACCTACAAACCCTAAACAGTAAGGGAATATCCAGCGTGTGTGTGTGCTTGGACCACACACAGGCTGCACACACACACACCCGACCGTATACCCACATACATATACGGACACTAGAGCATGAGCAGAGCACTGAAACAACAGAAACACAAGCTGGAAATCAATTTAAACATGAAGAAAGATTGCAAGAGCCTGCAAAATAAAAGACATGGAGAGGAAGCAACAGAGTGGGAGAGACATCATTCCTCCTCTTCACCTTGATGATGATACTGCTTTGTTATAAAGTATTAACACCTCTAACTGCAGACACACAGGTAACACTGCATAATGCACTGTTTTACACAACTGTGTGTGTGTGAGAGAGCAAGTGAATGCATGCATGCTTGTTTATGTTTATGTGACTGCAGATATGCATGTGTATTAGTTTGTAACATGTTTTGCATAATTATGTTTTAGTAGGGGTGTATTTGGGTGTTTTATTATAGTTGGTGTGTGTCTTATGTAGTGATTGTACAAAAGAGCGTAAACGGTTTGATTTTTCAACTATATATTCTATGAATGTATTAAAACACAAATATATTTGGTTTAGAACAGCTTCCAAATTTGAAAAGTTCACGTTTCATGACTGTTAACGGTTAAAATGTTCTGTGTTTGCACTTTTAAATCAAACTGGCGATCATCCTCGTGTGACTCGACGGCATCAGCGTTGACGTTGATCCGTTGATCTTTGTAACCTATCGAACCGGAAAAATGTTTGGCGTCGATTGGAATTCCATCGATAGATCGGCTACATGTTCAATATTGTCACTAAGCTGTGGATTTGTATCTGTAACTGTCAGTTAACTCACTGGCTGAAAACGGTGTCTTTCCTCTTCAGGCCCTGAGAGTGAAGTAAGTGTCTCTAACTTACCTTTTTTTTTTTCCTTTCTTTTTTCTTCTTTGTAGGAATTACATTATAAGAAATTGATGTTTTAGTTTTGTGTCATAAAAGCCACATTGTTAGGCAAAATGATGCAGAGGAGCGCATGAAAAAAACTCGCAACTTGAGTTTCACTCAAAAAATGATTATTTCATCATATTGAGAAAACTAACAATGACACACAAGGTCATTGGTTACAAAGGGTATAGAGGAGCTTTGAAAGCTTTAAAAATTATGTATATATATATATATATATATATATATTATAAACTTTTATATAATGAATAGAAATGTTTCATTTAACCATCCAATGCCAAAAGATTCTACAAAGAAACAGACAAGAATCTGTTGCTCTTCAGTAAGACACACATGAAGATCTCAACAACATCTTTGTATTTTATTGCCACCGTGCCCTTCCACCTCGCTCACCACTCACTCGCCTACATGTGCTCTATATAAAACCCACAGGATGCAGGGTGAGAAAACTGTCTATTCCCCAGATACCCAAACAGGTGTCATTTTCACAGTTGGTGTTGTTGATGGAAACCTGATAGCTCAGTGTTTTCTCATGTAAAAAGGTGAACCAATTCCTGGGAGTTTACAGATCATATAATCTTCCGCTACATTCCTGAGATGTTCTATCATACAGAAAATAAGCTTTTATGAAATTATCATAACTCATCATACCTTAAAAAGAAAAAAAAAATCTCTTCCGGATCTGTTCTCTTTTGATTTTTTGTAAACACGGCGGATAGAAACAAACCTCTTATGGCTTTCATCTTACATTTACAACTCATGTTCAGCGTCATATATCATTTAAAGCTTTCAGCCTTTTATGTGGAATCCGGCTAATTCATTTTAAACAAAAAAAACACACACACATATATATATATATATATATATCTTGTCTTCATTCTCATGTTTTGGTTATGTGTGGTGAGTGATTACACAGGAATTATGGACGTGGCTTTTAAGGGCAAGGTTGTTTGTTTTAGCTTGAGCCTGAAGGATACCAGGGGCTTTACGGGGGATAAAAAAGAGCAGGACACATGTTTTATTTTCTTTTAACCTATATGTCTTAGTTTTCTATGTCTGTCCTCCTTTCTTCCCTTCTCTCCTTCCTCCCTCGTATGACACATTTCACATTTTTCCACCCTTGCCATTTCTACGTATTAGCCCTTTCTCTCTCCTCTCTCGCTGCCTTCCTCGCGTCCTCCCTGCTGTGTTCGCTTAATGGAGGGCAGCAGTGACCAATCAGTGGGCTGGGATTATCACACAGTGTGCAATAATTGAATTTGGGCTGTCGGTGCGGTAACCGAGCATGGGTCTATTGAGGGAGAGGGATGGAGTTTCATTTGGAGATCGACAGAGAAACACAGGGAGACAGATAGAGAGAATGCTAGAAAATAGAGACATAAAGCCAGAAAGTTAGAGAGGAGAAAAGAGATCCATCTATTCATAGTATAAACCTTTTATTCCTATTCACACTCATACCGAGGCTGGACCTATGAAAAAAAAAAAAAATACATGCAAGAATGTAAGAATGGAAATGAAGCTCCCTTCTCAGGATAGTGGAAAGGAAAGCAAAATAGAGCAACCCAGAGAGAAAAAGGGGTAAAAGATAGAAAATTAAAGCGAGATCTAGAGATGGAGAGACATGGAGAGAGAGAGAGAGAGAGAGAGAGAGAGAGAGAGAGAACAGAGAGCAGCCTTGTGTATGAGTTAGCAGTGAGGAGCAGAGCTGCATAGCAATCACTTGTTTGCTATGCTTTAATCAGCCAGACAACGCTAAACATTAGCTCGCCTCCTACACTCTAGACTCATTTAATCAGAGCCCTAACTCTGTATACAGCAGTGTCTGCAGCAGTGGAAGGGGCGAGCAGGCTTTCAATGGATACATTTGGACAAGAATGCGAGGGATGGAGCCAAGGAGAGAGGGGGGGGGGGGGGGGGGGGGAGAGAGAAAATAGACTTTTACACTCCTTTATTAAAACATGCCTACCAATAGAAAGAGAGGGAGGTAGAAGTTAAGAGAGGACAGGAGACTTGTTTTGGGGCAGTGGAGATGCAGTAAACACCAGGAGGAGGGGAGGGGGGTTGAGACTTTGAAGCCAAATGAGCAAAAAACAGTGAGATTTTTTTTTTTTAATAATGCAAATTAAAACAATTTAAAGGTGCAGTACAATAAGAAGCATATAGATGATTCTATAGTGGAATATAGAGCTAGAATTCAGAAAATGAGTCAGACGTACACAGTTTGGAGGACACAGAACATTCTCACTCAAGGATGTTTTGAAACCGACAGAAGACAAAGTGCAGCCTGATTTTCAGACTGAATTATGTGGTTCAGTCTGACATGGCCTTCTTTTGAACTGTTTTTTTTTCTGTCAGGGGTGGGTTGTATCTTGAGCTAACTAATCTGGTCCCTGTTTCCCAATAACGATAGAGCGAGCGCACATGCACGCCGTTAAGAGCGCCTTAACGTCGGCTG
Source organism: Thunnus maccoyii (assembly GCF_910596095.1). Lineage (NCBI taxonomy): Eukaryota > Metazoa > Chordata > Actinopteri > Scombriformes > Scombridae > Thunnus > Thunnus maccoyii. The sequence goes on along the minus strand of NC_056546.1, from coordinate 6,396,535 downwards.
TCTGTGGTGCTGAAGAAGAGATGATGATATTATGCAAGAAAGTGAAAGGAGCACAGTGATGATACAGATTGTTGAATTAATTTTTGTGTGTGCTGGTTTAGTTTTACTTTCTACATCTTATAACATCGTCATCACTCATTTTACATCAAATGTCACTTTACAAAGAACATCAGTGTTCAGGAGAAAGCATACTTTACTTAAAAATGTACAAAAACAATGAAAACTTAGATAAAATATGGAGGTTTTGGTTCCTCCTACGAGTGTTTTGGTGTCACTTGTTAATCTACCATCATTTCTAAGAGCGTCTTCAGGTACGATGCTTTTGGGAAACACCTTTTAAACTGAAGAAGGTTCGTAAAATGGATTATATGATCATCTTAGCTGTAATATGCTTTTAGGACAGGAGTCCCTGATTATCATGGCTGCTTTGACATCATTTTAAGGCGACAATGAGGCATCTTAGGTAGTAAATAGTTAGCATAAGTTAAACATGTATTCAAATGAAAAAGAATTGGGTTTTAATTGATAAATGCAAAGCTCTCATTGTTTACTTCACTAGTATAGAAGTCTAACACGTTTCTCTTTAAAGTTCACTGATCCTGGCTCTCAAGACACCGTTGATTTCCAGTTTGTTCATTTTCACTGGTTAAAATCAAACAAATACAAACAAGAAAGAAATCAATGTGCAGGGAGAGGAATGAGTCTCGTAGGTTCACTGCTTAGCTCTACCGAAAATAATATTCATACATAAAAGCAAGATTAAAGTGTTTTTAAAATATGCTCTAAAGAAATTTTAACTCAATAACAATAGTAGTAGTTTCAAATAAGACCTGAAATGACAAGTAGAATGGGATATTTCCTCCTTGAATTGTATCTTATACATAAAAGTACATATTTGGAACATGTTTGATGAATAAAATAAAATAAAAATACGATTATAATGAATATCTTGAAACAGAAGAGCCTTTCAATCCCCTCAAGTCAGGCTGGCTTTCAGATACTTTACACTACGTGTCTAACGTTACGTGTGCAGGACTTGCTTTTTTCCTCTTCCCTTTTCTTTTGCTCCACCCTTTCCATTTCAATCTCTGACCTATATGTTTTTCTTTCTTCTCTTTTATCTCTAATAGCACATCATGGCTGGTTTGACAGTGATGGTAACTAGTAACTAGGCCAATGCTTTCTGATTCAAACAGCGGAATACAGCCCTATGATTTACATACGTCCTCACACACACACACACACACACACACACAGAGATCCGCTCTTTCAGCATTTACCACATATAGAAGTTTAGAGGCCTTGTTTTTCAAATTGCCGCTATTTAATGCATGTAGAATTGCAATTTCTTGCCTGGAATGTGAAAACTTTTCATGACCAGCGTTGGCGTTCTTCCAACATAAAGCTGACATCTAAGAGGAAGAGGAGATGCATGCACATAAATGCACCGCACGCACAGAAAAACACACACAGCGAGCAAGTCAACATCATATAAAATGACATTCTCACATGTTCACCAGACATGGGACATTAGGCTTCTGACAAAATATTGACTATCGGATTTCACAGTATAGGAATCATTCTGTGCATAGCAACGCTCCTTCTCTTCTTCTTCTTCATCTCTCTTTCACCCCTTGTCTCATTCTATCCTTCTCTCCGTCTAACTGTCTTTGACTTTTTTCTCCTCCTCTCACATACACAGACGCAGGATGCCCTTTACCACTTTCTACCTCACTTTATTCCAATTAGAAGCTATTGACAAGGGCTCGCTGCTTCTCACCGCAGTTAAAGGATGAGTTGGGGGCATTTTAAGAAGTCTCTGTGAACAATCCCTTAACATGATGACTTTTTCACCCCTCCGTACTAAAACTACACTCTTCTTCAACACATCCGAAATGTTTTCATGCTGTTGTTGTTGTACTTGAGAAATTGGCAGCCGTGGCCTATTTGCATTTTGTAGTCACAGTCAACAGGGAACTGAAGTATTTCTCTCTTTATATCGCATGCAAGCTGTTCTGTTTACGCTCTTCAGTTGTGCCATTACTTTAACAAATGTTAACGTATTTAAAGGATATTGGCTTCCTGCAGGATTTCTCTAGTGCAAGTCAATGGAGATCCAAAAATATTACACGAAAATGTAAATATTTTCTAAATTGATCGCTAATTCCTGCTGATGCTCCTCGTGTCCTTGGTTGCAAATGTTTTGCTTTTGATCATTTTGTTTATTCATTTAACGTGTTTTACTCACCTGAAAGAAAAATTGGACAATATCTAAACACACGCTGGATGTGTTTGAATAGATTTGTCGAGGCGTTGCTTTTCCCAGGTCTGAGAGCATTTCGATGTGGTATTTGCTGATTATTTTCTTTTTTGTTGTTTTTTTTTTTGCACATTTGTGCATAAAAACACCTACATGGAAACACCTGAAAGAATCCTAATAATATAGCAAAAAAAAGATTTATTTATCGAAAAGAGAAGATACAATAAAGGCTGACCTGATCAACCCCGTCTAAATTGCAGCAGCAAATATGTTTTGCTAGACACATAATGCTGGCTGAATTATGTTTTCTCTCAATAAAATGAGAAAATGTACTTAAAGGTCCAATGTGTAGAATTTAGTGGCATCTAGTGGAACGGACTTGGCAGAAGTGTATCGTGTATAATAGTGTATAATCCCATAAAAATAAGAATTGTTGTGTTTTTGTTACTTTAGAATCAGCCCTTTATATCTACATACAGGAGCGTGCCCACCTTGTTGCACCCCCATGTTTCTACAGTAGCCCAGAATGGACAAACCAAAAATCTAATCTTACACTCAGTTAAGGTTAGGGAAAGATCATGTTCTTGGTTTAATACAGAGAAAGGTCTGCAGTGACTTGATGCACAACATGTCTGTTCACATTTAAGGGAAACTGTGTTCCCCCCCACTCCCCCCGCCCTCCAAACCCCTACTTCTTTAGCAGCTGATAACAACACCACAGGGTGGATCTAAAGTGACAAACACATTGATTGAAAATAAACACAAATGCCGTCTTAGGTGGGAAGCAATAATTATATGTTTAATTATGTAAGATAGTTGGTGAAAACATGCACCAATTGGAATATTTTATTTTGATAAAGTTCCAGAAATGTATTTAAAAGTTGTGCAATAGTTTAATGGAAAAACAACTCTCCAGCGGTGGTCCAAGTGCAGCAGCCAAACCGATGCTATGCTTACTAAGAATGCACTCTACTCCAGCTGACGGTAAGCAAATTTGCTTTTTAGACATTCAGCTGATGCTGTAAGTACAAGTCAGTATTTATGAATCAGAAACAGATTTATTGCCAAGTATTTTTTGCACATACAAGGAATTTGTATTGGCGTTGTGGTGCATCACAATGAAAAAATACAAGGTAAGAGAAAAAACAAGTATCTGTGCAAAGTGAGAAAAATACCACAAAAGACCAGTTGTATAAATATATAAATACATTTTTACAATAAAGAATAAGTAGAAATATATTCAATGTGAAGAGAGCTGTTGAGTTGTACTATATTGTAAGATATATATAGATATATATATTGTAGGATACTGACTGTGAATGTGAAAATGTTCACAGTATAAACAGTGTGTGTAATGTGAAAGTCTAATAATAGTTCACAGATGTGCAATATAAGATTATAGATTTCACATTAATATAAGATGTAGTGTCTGTGAGTGGGATAGAATCTGTGTCAGTGGGGGTCCGGGGCCTTGTTGATGAGGTCGGCTGCAGTCGAGTAGCTGGAGGTTTTTGGTGAAGATAGACTGCAACCTCTTGCTGGAGGGGAGTGTTCAAAAAGTTTATGTCTGGGGTGGGAGGGGTCGGCCATGATCTTTCCTGCTCACCTCAGTGTCCTGGAAGGACGGCGGGCGGGTAGCAGCCAATCACCTTCTCAGCAGAGTGAATCATATGTTGCCGTCTGCTCTTGTCCTTGGCAGTTTCAGCAGCGTACCAGATGGTGATGGAGGAGGTGAGGATGGCGGTGTAGGAGTGCACCATTATTGGCTTTGGAAGGTTGAATTTCTTCAGCTGCCGCAGGAAGTGCATCCTCTTCTGAGGCTTCTTGGTTAGGCCACTGAGCTCCCACTTAAGGTCCTGGATGATGATGATGATGCTCAGGAAGCAGAAGGACCCCACAGTGTCGTCTGGGGACTCACACAGGGTTCTCTCTGAAGTCCACAACCATCTCCGCTGTCCTTAAAGCTTTGAGCTCCACGTTGTTTTGGCCACACCAGGACACCAGATGGTCAATCTCTCACCTGCAGGCGGACTCATCCCCACCAGAGACGAGCTCGATGGGGGTGGTGTCGTCTGCAGAAACCCACCATCACAGATAGCCTGGAGAGGTTCAGGCTAAGACTTCCCCTCTAAGGAAGATATTTTGCCTTCATCAATAAATAACAATCAGCTAAATTCAAACCTTACAGCATCTGCCAACACCAGTGAGCCAGCAGATCTGTCTTTCAGCTGTCACACACCCGCAGGTCTTGTATCAAGCTCTCAGTAAATCAATCTTAGGGTGAAAGGTGTATTTTTGTTTCCAGTGGGGGGTACTCTATTTGTTTATGTTGAGATTTCAGATCCCTTTTGAAAACAGAAAAGGTAATTAAAGATTTAATCAATTTTCCACTTGTAAACACACACATAAGCACCCAAGCAAATGTTTTTGAGGGATTTAATGATAATTATTACTCTCAAATTGATGTGTTTTTGTTGCAAAGATAAAGTAGAAGAAGAACTACGTATATATATATATATATATATATATATATATATATATATATATATATATATATATATATATATTCCAACTTATTGGAGTCTGTTAAAAACAAACAGACAACAAAAACAAAACTAGCAAAGATTAACAACATTTGTCTTGCAGTGCTCTTTTCTCTGCACTTGTTTTTTAACAGAATATCCCTTTAAATCAGGGTTTGTTCAGGTTTTTACATGAGGCTGGTTATCGTGTGAAAGCCTCCTGCGTTTTCTGTGTGTGTGTGTGTGTGTGTGTGCGTGCACGGGTGTGTGTGTGTGTGCGTGTGTATGTGTGTGTGTGTGTGTGTGTGTGTGTGTGTGTGTGTGCGTGCGCGTGTGTGTGTGTTGTATGCTGCTGGCTAATGTGTGAAAACCACTTCTGTTTTCTTTTGCTGTAACCCCCTGTGGAGCACAGGCCAAATAGGACACACACACACACTCTCCCTCTCTCACATGCACCCACTCTCTCTCACACACACACTCTCACACACACACACACACACACTCTGTTTTTCCTGCATCTCCTTTCTCAGCGGGACTCCTCTCTCCGTCTATCTCCTGTCATTATCTTATCCTTCACTGATGACTGAGTGGACCAGGCTTGCATATGTGTATGTGTGAGAGAGTGACAAAGAGAATGAATGAATAAACAGACACTCCAATCCTTCCTCTCTATTAATGCCTGAGCTGCAACAGTTTGTTGCTTCTCTCTTTATATAGTTGCTTTATCAAGATGTACTTTATAGTACAATTGTGTCCTATCTTCTCTACAAGACTGTTTATTTTCTAGGTGAGGGGTAAAGTTGTGATTTCTAAGCCCAGTGTTCTCCTGCTGCTCACTAAGCAACTGCACTGGAGAGTTGCCTTGCTCAAACGTACTTAAATGGTAATTGTTCACTTTTCACACCCATGTTTTGCCAGCCTGCGGGACTGTATTATTTATTGGCAAGCAGAAAATCTAAATGCTACTGCATAAAGAGAAAGATAGGGAAAGTCACGTCTTATGTCTGAATATGAAGCCGAGTAACTTTTATGTTAAAGTCAGGATGGCAACGTCACTTGATCAAACATAGTAACATTTCTGCATCACTTTCAACAAGCACAACTCAGAACTGAATGCCATCTGATTAGCATAAAGGCTGCAGCAGCACAAGGTGAAACCTGCACTGAAATGTGTGTCTTGTTCCACCTTCTAAGATCATTGTAGTAAACGTATTGTCGCAATCATCATCTCCCGTGCACAAAGAAAATGAAATCAGTTTAATAAAGTATGAAACACAGCGAGAGAGCCATTTTTAAGTTATTTAGGATCAATCTATAGAAACATATTTTCCCCTTATAATTAGACCAGCACACTCTCTCTCTATATTTTTGATTGATTTTGTTGCTGCCATGATTTTTCTATAACTCTTTAGAAAAACATACGTTATATATTCTGCACTTTCACATCCAGCAAAATGCTTGAACAAATACCACAACTTAACATCTTGTCATTTAATGCTCGTGTATGTTGGACTTTATAAAAACAGGCAGCAGAATTCTCTTAAATAACAATAAATGAAGCAATAGATGCAAAAATGTATCATGCTGATTCACTCTGTTGAGAAGCAGAAGAAAGCAACCTGTGCTCTCACAATGGTTATTAATTAAGGATTTAATGTCAAAATAAGTTTTAAAATTCTACAGTAATGCAGAATTACATTACATTCAGTGTGAAAATGCAGCTACACTGGTTTGAAAACAGTTAATAATAATAATAATAATAATAATGTAACTTGGTATTTAAATGTGTTAAGACATGAACTAGACACTTGTCTCTTTGGACAAAATAGTTTAGGAAACAACTGTCTTTTTCCACAAGCCTGATATAGAACTATAGTACTTCAATCTCTCAGTAGCATACCAAGCTAACTAACTGATAACTGCTGCCTGTTGCAGATATACATCCCTCAACTAAGCTGTTTTTTGTGCCATGTTTTCTATTTATGTCCATGCGTGCGCTGCGTCATGAGCTCCAATCATGGCTGCTCCCAGCGTCGCTCAGCATAAGTGTCCCAACTACTAACAAGAAGTGTGATGCAGGAGTGAGAGGACTGGGTGTTCTCAACATACAGTAGTAGCTCATCTACAGCAGTGAATTACACGCTGTGAACAAAAGGAGGAAGACAACTGAAATCAAACAAATCCACTGCTATTCAGATGTAGCTTCAGCAAACAGCTTGTATTTGTATTGTAGAGATACTACAGCTCTGGAAAGGCAACATTATGACTATTGAATACTTTTTTTTGGCAAACTCTGCATGTGCACAAACAGAACTCCTCTGGATCCGACCCCGTGGTTTTGTTTATCCTTTAATTAGAGAATTGCGCCTTTTTTTTTTAAGAAGGGCGTCTGTGTGGGATGCCATGGCAACAAATAATTAATGAGGTGATGTATCAGATGGATGCTCTGACGTTCACATCTAGAGCAACTAACAGCAAGACGCCGCCAAATTGTACTGACACATACGTGCGCACGTGCATACACATACAAACGCTTATTAAGGACAACAAACAGCAAGACATCTCAGGGTCAAAATCAACATTTACACTTGGGGAAGAAAGAGAGGAAGAGGGGAGGAGAGAGACAGCAGGAGAAAAAGAAAAAAGACAAACAGTGACAGAAATATAAGAAAGGAGAAGCAGACAAGGGGAGATGAAATAAAAACTAAATAAATAATCATTATTTAGTTTAAAAGATCAGAATATATAACACAGCGTTTGAATTTGAATACGTGTCTGCGTGTGTGCGATTGTTTGTGTGCTTGTATGTGATGTGTGTTGTAATTTTAATAGATGCATAATGCAGCGGAGGAAGGTTATCCCTGTGACACATAACCAATCACAGCTCCATCTGGGGAAAAGATTGGAAGATTAAAATTTTATATGTGAATATAACAGTATGTCTGTCTTTGAAGAAAGGGAGAGTACAAGAAAAAGAGACAAAGAAAAGGCAGGAAATGTCACATCTAAAAGAACGGTTACCTCTGCTTCTTTCATGGTTTAGAACTCATGTTATCTTTTGGTCGTAGGGGATTGGAAATGCTATCGAATATTATAAGGGTACGTTACATATATGTACTAGATTATCTGAATTAAAAGGGGGCATATCATGCACATTTCCAGGTCTACATTGTTATTCTGGGGCTCTACTGGAATATCTTTGCATGATTTACAGTTAAAAAACTCCTTATTTATCTTATACTGGCTCTTTATGCAGCCCCTCAGTTCAGCCTCTGACTGAAACAGGCTGTTTTAAGGTCCCGTCTCTTTTAGGACCCCCTCCCGATGAGCCCACTCTGCTGCCCCCTCGACAGACTTCCACCGACAACATAAACAACACATGGAAGAACCTTAATAACAAAGGCTACGGGGCACGTAGGCGTGCACAAACAATCTGACGTCATCACGAGGAGGAAGTAGAGGTAACTTTTCATCTGCAAACGAAGTGTTCAGAGCAGGCTGAAGCCCAGACTTTTGACTTTCAGCATTATAATAGACATCCAACATTATAACAGTATATAAATGACAGAAAATCACAAAAAAATCCTGTTATGTCCCCTTTACAACTATGAAACAGGCTGATTCTAGTTCCAGTAAAGCAGCTCCTGTTGGGCAACACTTAATTGCCACTTTAGACGACTCAAATGAGAGTGTGAATTAGCTGAGACTCTTCAGTTGACCTCAACCTCAGTGAATTTTTGAAGGTCAGAACATCCAAACCGATGGCATTATGTTTACAGCTTTAAAGAATCTAGTAAACCCCTTGTGGATTACCATGTTGATATCTGTTTTTATGTGATCAAAAATCAATTATAGATTTGCTTTTAATAATGGCGTTTCAACCATGCGCGTGTTGTTTCTACTTCACTTCAGTGGATTTGTGCATTCCCTTTGGGTGACAATTAGAACACAACAAGCACTTGTATTCCAGGCTCGAGGGACAATTAGCGAGCAGTGAGTTAGCGATTTGTCATGTTTGTAACACAATAGCATAAAACAACCACTCACTGAGGAATTGGTTGAGTTATGAAGCTGCCATGTAGATCCTCATAAGCACACACACTTCCTCTCTCTCTCTCTCTCTCTGACGCACACACATAATGATACATGTGTGTGCGTTATAACACGTTATAATAATATATAAATAGAAACGTCATTTTTGTGACAAGCCACTGCTCGGGGGCCTCGTTTATAAAACTGTGCAGGATTCATGTCAAAAGGTGGAGTACGGACGAAACACAGAACGTGCTCACATACAAGAATATTCTGATTTATAACACAGTGCGCACGTCCTACGCCCGTTTCCCTTTATAAATCACAATCAACTTGAAATTTGGCACACCTAAGAGAGCATTGTAACACCTATAGTTGCCTATAAATAGTCAGTGAAACACCTCTAATTAATATTCATCCATGTGTGAAATCGAAGTTCATGTCGGGGAGGTTGAGGCGACAAAACATATATTGTTTTGTGGACACAGTGTGGGAATTACAAATGTCAAAAAGGCTTTAGCGTGGCAGCATGTGGCGGACACAGTGGATGTCGCTGGCTCAGAAGGTCGGATCCTCTCCGAAATAAAAAAAAAGAAGTGGTCCGACATAAAAGTAAAATGTTTGTGCCATGGGTGGGAGAAAGGGGACACCAGAGCTCAGCCCCCTTATGAGCGATTTGCAGGAATTATCGGGGAATTCTTCCAGAGTAGTCACGTAGGTGGAGGAGGACACAGATATGCAAGATGCACTGGATGATTCATGTATGTAATTTGTATTCTCTTGTTTGAAAAGAGAGTAAACCAAATGCATTCAAGTTGTGTTTAAACATTTATTTACACAAACAAATGAGACATTTTCCATTATTTTTAGTCACTGCGTATTCCAGCTGCCCCAGCGTCTCCACCGCAACCCTCCAGCTGCTGTTTCCTCACAGATGCAGGTTGCCAAGGAGTTAAAAGAAAGAAGACTTGTTTTATGTGACACATCTGTGATCTTGTGTGCAACTTGTGTTATTTTACTATTTTACTATTATTAACTGCACACTATATACTGTCTGGCCTACTCCTAATCAATATCTTGCACATTACCATTCCCTTCTATTTAATATTTAGAATTTAAACCTGCTCACTGCTCCTCTCACACAGAATATATTTTACATTTTTATTCTTTTATAAATTCATTATTCTTTTATATTACTTACGTTTCGTGCATATTTTTGTGTATAATCTAACACTGCTGCACACCACAACAACACCAAGGCAAATTTACTAGTATGTGCTTCCTTGTATGTACTTGGCAATAAACTTGATTCTAATTCTGACAAGCTGTACACTGAAGGATCTACTTAATGAATAGTGTTATGTTTATCCATACGTTGTGTTTTTACAAGCGACACATCACATCCACACGCTGGCGCACGGCGGCGGCGTTTGGCTCAGACGCCTGTGAGGGTTGAGAGGTTCTTCTGCAACAACAGATTTTATTTATTATCATGTTTTTCTTTGCATGCGTCTGTGGAGGGCCGCACATTCTCCCGTCAAGTTTGTTTTTTTAATAAATCTCAAAGTTTGCTCAGAAAGTGGCGAACGCCTTCTTTTGTGTGTTCGTAACATTTATAAATGAGGCCCCGGATCACAGGCCAATGCAAAATCATTAGAGCACTCCTCTGTACGAACCCTCAGGAATGCTTTCTTAACTATGAAAGAGAAAGGAATGAATCAGCCCTTTTATCCACTAAAATTCATCTTTATGTTGATATTTTATGTAAGACACAGAATATTCCAACACAGTGCAGAAGTCATTTGCATTCATGCCTCTCGCCGCGGCCGGTGACTGTGAGAAAATGTCAGACAGCCACTGCTAAAGGTAAAATGCCAGGATCGCACGCTTGTCAGTCGGAAAATCAAATTAAAAAAAAGTTGATATTGTTTTCGAGCCTCATGAGGTGTGAGAGAGAGGAGTGAAAACACGATACGTATGTCTCACGTTTACCTGAGGTCGGCTTTCGTCTAATGAGCTTCATGCTGGTCTTCAGGAAGCGGTTTTGCATGTGTTACTGAAACAGTCGTCTGGTTCACAAGCACAGCGTCAATGTACCTCTGCTTCCTGTTAACTTTCTCTCTGCTTGTTGAACTGAAGCGAACTGTTCACCTGTGAGCATTAAACACAGTCGGGGATGTTGGTATCTTTTAAGATGAACACAACAATGATATCGTTACAGATGTTGTGGACAGTTTTGTTTACGCAGACAGCAGCTGGAACACAGTACACAAATGAGGGCAGTTTTTACATCCTGACGTTGGAAGAGATCTTTATATTCCTCTTCTTAATCATGAAACAAACATTCCCGACGCTCAGTTACAAACAGCGGTCGTCGGGAAAGAAATACACATTCAAAAAATGAAGGATAGTGTAAATAAAGTGTCTGTCTGTCTGCTTTTGTCTACTCATTGAGCAACTTCTCTCACTGTTTGGCTCTGTGTCTGTCTCATACACTCTGTTGTCTCCCTCTCTCCAAGCATTTAGTAGTAGCCCTTGACTCACTCTCTCTGTATATGTTTGGCTTTATCTCTATCTTCTAGTGATGGATGGTTCAGGGTGAGGGCCAGTGACTTCAGCTGGACAGAAAACAACTGGCTTCTCTCTCTGTCTCTCTTTCTCTCTCTCTGTCTCTCTCTGTCTCTCTCTCGCTGGCCTCTGGGTGGTCCTTTGTGTGGTCAAGCCAGTTATCTGAGTGATTGACAGCTTGTATCCAGCTGCCTTAGATATAAACCATACACAGTCTGGACCACAGAGACTCAGCGACAAATCAGGATTCTTTCATTTTGGATATTTTTCAGTGTTGAATTTCTCAGCCGCAGTGCTTCATCTGAAGTGGGAGGACTGCTTACTTATAATTATTTTCATCTGATTATTTGTGCGGTCTGTGAAATGTCAGATAATTGTGAAAAATGTCTCAATCCCAAGTCCAACAGTCCAAAGATAATGAATTTATTATCATAGAGAAATAATAAAACCAGAACATATTCACATTTAGGAAGCTGGAACCAGTGACTCTTTGTCATTCTGTCTTAAATAATTGCTTAAATGATTATTTGATTATCAAAATTGCTGATAAATTTTTTTGATCAGATAAAAAAATTGAGCTTTATTATGTGAAACTAAAAAGCTCTAATATCAGTAGCGTGATCGTTGTTACTGTCATTTTTAACCTCATTATCAAAAACGGAGTTAAATCAAGAGTTCTTCACCTGGTGTGTGTGTGTGTGTGTGTGTGTGTGTGTGTGTGTGTGTGTCACACACATGTGGTCATGTGATTGCAATCAGTGTGTACTGTACATTTAATCAGTGCTTATATTCATGGTCATTGTTATGCTTCTTGTGTAACCAGGTCATTGGGAGTTGAAGACCATATAATGAAATACACACACAAACACACACACACACACACACACACACACATACACACACGCACCTGCTACAGATTCACCCCTATGGAATCAATTTACTCCGACTGCCACTTCTTATAACACATCACAGCTTTGAGGTGATTGAATCTGCAGCAGAATTCTGATCAGTGATTCTTTAAATTCTATTCACACACAAACCCATCATCCTTTTTCCCGCTCAGATGACTCATGGTATATTTGGCAAGTATATTATATATCTGCGGAGTTCTGCACAAAGTTCACACACAATTTTGTATACCAATATTATATTTGTATTGGCACGGAAAACCAATATTATTCTCCATATAGACGTGTGGAAAATGTTTTATTATCTTGAGACCGGGCCAAACCAACAGTATTTTTATGATCAAATCTTGAAAAAAAAAAAAAAAGATATTGTGTCAGTTTTCTTTTTCAGGCCCTCAAAAGCCAGTCTTACTGGGAATTCACATTAAAAGTGAAACGTGAGTGACATGAAGCGTTCAATCCACGCTGACTCCGTCCAACCGTCACTGTCCTCAGAAGCAGCTGTCAGCGATCAGCAGCAGCTCTTGAGGTTCTCAGAGTTTACAGAACAAAGACAGTTTTTCATGTAGGCTTCACTGGAAGAAATCAGCATTGTTGTTTCTATTTATTGATTCATTTATTTTATTCCGCCGTCGGCCTGGGGGAATCTGCCAACAGTGAAACTGGCAAGCCCATAGCCACACTGGGAGCCTTGATCAGTGATTACAGATACCATTTATAAGTTCACAACATATTAACAACAGGAGATTTGTGTAATTTTAACAGCTGTCTGTAGAGATTACACTTCAGTTAGTGTGCCAGGAAAAAAAAAAGAAGCAGTCCTGGAATTAGGACATCTGATAAAATGGAATTTTATCTGTCGGACGAATGAGGCTTAGAAGTGCCTCCAAAAATGCTTTTGGACCATGTGGATTGGCCTTTAGATGACACTGAAGATGTGTCATTTAAATACAGCTGCGTATGGTTTAGAAAACGGTTGCACGCTTTTGGATATCACACATCATCCCTCTCCTGCAATCCTTTCCAAACCCAAATCAACTCTCATTCATTGGCTTTTACCTTAAGTAGTATCAAACTTTTCTTCAGGATAGAAGATGATCTGAATTGGTAATTTAGCAGTGCAGACTCACTAACAGCAGATAATTAATTGAATTGAATTGGGACCAATGATAAAACATGCAAAGTTGTGCAGAACAACACCAGCACTTGACAGCTTTTAATTCCACAATTCATAACCAGCATTTCAGAAAACTGTCACCGACAATCGAGTGAAAGTTGGCTCGAAAGCGTGTCATCTAGGACGGGACCATAATTCAAGTAGTGACATTGAATTCCTCTGTTTGTGCACAGTGTTCATGGCTCTAACCCATCTCCATTCTGACTGATCGATATCAGTATCAAGACACCGGAGACCAGGTTTTGCATACTGAGTCTTGCATGCAAAAACACTTTGGTTAAGAAAAACTGTGATTTCAGTTAAATGATAGTAAACATGTTCTGTTTTATGCTTCAAGTCACTTTTAACTGAAAAACAACCAATCAAAAATAGAAGAAACAGCCTATTATTGTAGACATACAGTTAATTATTGGTCTGTGACAGATGTGAACTCTTAATCTTTGGTATGAAATTGGGGTGCGATACATTTCCATCCACCAGCCTGAGCTCCACACCCTCGCTTTCCGCCTCACTACATGAATGACATACTAGTTCCTGCAGAATCTGCATTTGTGGATGTAATTCCTACAGGGACACTGGACTGGAAGGCAACACTGCCCATGTCCAAAAATTACCTGCATGTCATTGCCCATAATTTGCCCTATTACAGTATAATAGTCTCTATGTGAAGAGTCATTTGTTCAAGGTGAATTTTACCGCTGAGAAATAGTTGTCCTACCAGGTTTCAGAAGGGATTTAGAGCCAAGGAGAAGTTTAGTCTATTCAGTGGTAGCGCTGGATTTACACACATCAGTGCGCTGGGAGTAAGGGGGGTGGGGGGGTGAGGAGGAGGAGGAGAGAGGGGTGGAGGTTTTCAAATGTCAAGTCCAAGGAGATTAACAAGCTAGCGAGGGAGGACTGAGCTCGGTTCGACTCTGCTCTCTACCTCTCCTCCCTCCTGCCTCCTTGACTCCAACATCCTCTCTCTCTCTCTCTCCGACTCTCTTTCTTTCACTCTCTAAACATCCTCACTGTCTCATAAGCATGCACACATTCTTGTCGCATTCCCTTTCTTTCTCTCTTTCTTTCTTTCACTCACTCTCCCTCGCTCCCCTGCTCTTTCCTCTCTCTCCCCCTCTCTCTCCAGACGCATATTTTAATACCCATACAGTGTGGGGATTTGGTGAATAAGAAAGAGAGAAAAAAGGAAAAAAAAAAAAAAAGTCTGAATAAATTTTAGAAAGGGGTTAGTGGTGGGAACAGAAACGTGGTCTCTCATTGTTATGCATGAAAAGTCTGGCAGACTGAGGAGAGGGAAATGTGAAAAAAAAACAAGGGTAGAGAGGAAGAAAGCAGAAACCAGGAGCTGTGTTTTTTTTATGCAAACTAATAATCAATTGATAGGAATAATCAATCAGGATAAGAAAGTAGGCTGTAAAGAAAATTGTATTCAAGGATAGGGAGCCTGGTTTTCCTTAACTTCTGCCAAATTAGCTCTGCTTAAAATGTTTGTGAAGACAATTCAAGACAAAGCAGGATGAGCTGCCCCCAGATCGAGAGATTATATGAGACAAATGGAAATGTGAGTGTGCACAATAAACAAAACATCACCCACAGAAAACAGCAGCACGACGGGAGCAAGAAGTTGCACCAAAGCAATTTTTGTTAGAAACATTGCAGATGGATGAATCTATAAAGGAAACTTTAAAGGGCATATATCATGCTTTTTTGTGATTTTCTGTTATTTTTTATACTGTTATGATGTTTGATGTCTCTGTTTGATGTCTCTGCTTGAGGTGAATGTATGTAGAAAATGCTCCCTGCAAGTCAAAATCCAGGGCCTCAGCCTGCTCTGTACATTTTGTTTGCAAAGATACTTCTACTTCTTGCTCGTGATGATATCAGACCGTCTGCACATGCCTGAAAACAGCTGTCCATTCTGTAGTTTTGTCTCTAAGGTTGTTGTATGGGTTGTTCATGTTGTTCATGCGCACATTTCAGATCGGATTTCATGTACATGTATGGATATATTTGAGAAGTTTCCATTGTGAGTAAAGAACGAGAAAAATAATTGAAATCCTCCTGTTTGTTTACGTAACCTTCGGAACAGCGAGCTAGCCAATCAGGACAGAGTGGGGCCTTAAAGAGACAGGAGCTAAAACGGCCTGTTTCAGACAGAGGCTGAACTGAGGGGCAGCATAAAGGGCCAGTAAAAGATAAATAAAAAGTTTTTTTTAACTTTAAATCATGGAAAAATAATTCAGTAAAGCCCTATAATAAAAATATAGACCTGGAAATGTGCATGATATGCCCCCTTTAACAGAGCAACAATTATAAGTCGCCATCACCCCAAACCTCAGTTAGTGTCTCAGTGGAGGTTTGATTTCTCATATCACCTACAGGGAGGACAGTCGGGAGATAAAACCATCCAGTTGTTAATGGCTTGTGGTTATTGCCTGTCATTCTCATTAACATTATTTTGGTTTTTACAACTCGAATGAATTCATGAAAAACTGTCTGACAACTGAGTATTTATATTTGAGTTCATCCAGGGCAGAGTCACAGTTCAGCTCAACATGACCTTGATCTTAGAAAGTTAATTCACCTCCAGCTCTCTCTCCGCAGAGTTTTCATGTCAATTTCTCCACATCCCTCCATCCACCTTTTCTTTCAAATCCATTTCTGTGCAAATTGAAGCATGGACTTGTATAGTAAACAGTTTTTTGATAGATATCCATTTCTGTTTTCACTCACAGGACTCTAATCATAGTCTGCCTGAAATTCGGTGGTTCTGTCCGTCTGTGTTTACTCACTTGTTCATTACGTGCTTTCTGACTGTAAAGTGGTTGATTTGGTTATTGGTGGAAATTGTGTTGAAGTTATGTGTGATGTGTTAAGTCTCGAAGTAGGTTTCAGTAATCCTATGGCTTGTTCCTAGCTTCAGGCTAATAATATTCTCTTACAATCCAAAACATCAAATTGCCTTCTCAGATAAACTGGAGGCCAGAGAGGATTATTACAGACCAGGCGTTAAGAGGACAGCTAAAGAAACATAAGCCAAACACAGCCAGAAATGTCTTGAGTCTCGCCAGAGCTCATCAGCAGTGGCATAAGTTCTGACCTATCATGTGGTCCAACACTGGGGAGTATGTGCACTTAAAGTTCACTCTGCCTCTTGAAGATGCAGCAGATCAGGCTTTTGAAAAGTAGAAGCTTAGATACACTGAACTAGCAGCCGATCATGCGCAACGAGGATGGAGAGGCAGAGGACACCCTCACTTACATCTCTTCATCATGTCTTAGCTCCTCCCAGTGGGGGATACGAGAGAGAGTTGCAAGAAAAAGATGGATGGAGGGATCGAATTTAACAAATAATTGTTGTATCAGGCTGTAGATAGATACAGGAAGTAGCTGGTTGTAAAGAACACAAATATTCCGATAGACATTTTGTCCCCTGAACTTGCCAGAATGCACTAGGATCAGAAAATAAGAAGAAAAAAACAAAGTTGCAAAAGTGTCATGTGATCATGTGGCAATTTTGATATTACAGCATCACTTGTACAGCGGCTCGGCTGTTCCTTTTACTGTTCAATCAGATCAGTTGACCAATCACTGAACAGGTTCTGATTGGTAGCGGTGTTGCCTATAGAATACATAACCACCACATAGGATAAACCTGTGGTTCCTCGCTCCTCTGAGACAAGTTTAAGTGATTGCAACATCCTTCCTTAAGGTGGACCTCGACTGATTTCTGGGTCATGGCCGGAGAACGCAGGAGCGAGGACGACAGGAGGCTGAAATCCGTTACTGATTTTACTTCAGGCAGTCAGACATCTGAAAATATCTGTGGTCAGTGTTTATGTTGGGCTGCAGTACACGCTGCTTCAGAAGCAGACAATGAGAGAATCCAATAAAATCCTTGTTATATGGATGCTCAGCTTCATTCAGCGGTAAGATAACTGTCAAATCCTTTAGAATAGCAAAGACAAAAACCCAGCAGGGGTGTACATGCAATGTCTAAAAATCATGCTGTGGTAAAAGTGAAATTATTTCCACTACAATACACAATACGATTGGTAACCACTGCAAAAAATAACTCCACTGAATATAGAAAAAGCCAAATAATATAGAGACAAATGAACTTAAACATTTTGTGAATTTTCACATTATGAAATGAAAGAACAGACTCAACCAACATCACAACAATTTTCTGTTGTATTTTCTCCCTCTGTGGAGTGCTTCCCCTCTTTTTCGAACATAAAAGTGTGTTTTTGTGTACATGAAAGCAGCTGTTTTAATAGTTGGAAGATTGATATTACCAGAATGGGAAGCTACAAAGGGACCGTGAGCTCATTATTGAATTTCAAGACCACTTTGATGCAGTAACATTAGCTGGAGAATAAGCCCGACACATGCTGCATCACATACCACTCATATAATCAGGACAATTAGTTAATAATTCATACCACGACAATGGCTGTATATAGAAGAGAGCACCAGTGTCAGCATGTGTGTGTGTGTGTGTGAGAGAGAGATAAAGAAAGGGAAAGAGAGAGAGAGCACTGAGCCCTGAGGCCACGGACTAGAAACCAGGAAGTCTAAAAAGAGAGAGTAAATAAAATGGAAAAGACCCTCATCTCTTTTGTTATCTCCTCTTCTCTCCTCCTAATGTTCTATGTGTAGCAATGAGTATTTCCTCATCATTTATTTTGACAGTTTCAACTTTGGAAAGAAGCTCACAGTAATCTCACAAACACATGTAAACATAGACACCAGTAGCACACGCCCATACATCTGCTTTATCCCTTCAAATGACTAATCTCTCCTCTTGTACAGTTTGTGTGTGTGTGTGTGTGTTTGAATTGTGGATTCAGCAGTCCTGCAACATCTGCAGCTGTCTTGTTCTGACTCTCTCTGTCACGGACGCACTCACACACACACACACAGATATGCATGAATACATCCACCCAATATGCATACACACATATAAATATAAACACACACATACAACTGGTGAGTTCACCAGAGGTGTGAGTGGTGTTTTTTAAAGGCACAAGAGATGTAACATAGATGGGGACATGTAACACAGTGAATATAGTGTGTGTGTGTGTGTGTGTGTGTGGATTTGAAATGAATAGTATTAACTGGAAAATCAAGAACTTAAGGGCCGTATTTCCGTGGAGGCGCAACAACCACCGCAAGCAGTGCTCTGACTGTTCGGTATTATCCTGACCTTGAAACTCGCTTTGTGTGTCTGTGTGGTATTTTGGAGACCGGCGCAGAGCACACAGTGCACAGGTGGGAGGAGAGGTGCAGACAGGTGGGAGGTTCATTCAAATGAAGCAACACAAAGACAGATGTTGTATTTAGACGTTGCCTTAAAAACAGAACCACGTATATTTGTGGCGCGACGTCAATCCGCTACTGCTTTGGTGATTTTACCAGCAGGATCAAACTACCAGTAAATTCTTGCTGCAGACATGCTGCAACAATTTATTAATGCTTAAAATACAAATAATTTATTTCAATTAAACACTCTCCAACCAAAACCAGGATAGAAAATAACCTTTAATGTGGTTAAAGCGGGAAAGTCAGTAAATCAGTCTGCAGAGATCTATAAATGAATGTGGGTGATTTTTACAGTATCTGCTGTTTTATCAGCTGCTTTATACTGTATGAAAAGCTTCTCCGTCAGTTCATCATCCCTGCATCATCTGAAGCCACCAGGACCGATATGTTGATAAATCTGCAGCCTCTGAGAAGTGCTGCGTCAGAGCTCAGTGCCGTTACGCACAGCAGTTCACTCTTAATCACCCGATGTCACCAGACTGATACATTATACTTATACATTATATACACATCAGACTGGTCGGTTATAACTCGATATTCTGCTTTTTTATGAACGTCGGGTTAGCAGCTCATCAGCCTCTTTTCCAACTTTCTTTTTTTAGCAAAAGTGGTGTCTCATGTTTTATCCTTGAAACACATGTCAGTGCAAACATTGTGTAACATTAATTACTAAACTATGTGACCATGTGCGAGGTGAGATACATTAGAATTATTGCTGAAATAACGGTCCAATATAATCATATAAATGTATTTCTTTCTTTTTATTTCTATCGTTATTATAGTAACTGTTGAAAAAATATACTCCATCTGTCTTTGAGTACAGATTTGTGGTGATGTGTGTTCATGTCTTGTCGCTCTGAACCATCCAGAATTTTCCTGAAGAAAAGCTTTCCCTTTGTTGAGTTGACAACGGGTAACAGCACACATCACACGCAACAGATTTGCTCCCATTGTAATCTATGCAGCTGTCTGCACCGGGTCCATGCAGCCTCGCGTCTCAGCCATGTTTCAAGGGCGTAATCACAACCTGAAGCGTTCATTTACATGTCAAGTCTATTTTCCTCCGTTTCATGCGTGTCACTACAGTCATGTGTATTCAGTCATGTGCTCACTTCCAACACACAGGTGACCTACGCTCCACACCGCACCTGGACGCCTCCAGTGTAGACACAGATGCTGCTGCTGCTGCTGCTCTGCTGATGTGCTGCTCAGGCTACATTTGCTGTCTAGACACGGGGTGAGACCTACCACCTTGCGCTTGTCGATGCACTTTCGCAGTTAAAATAGGACTCTAAATGCACACACACACAGACTTTAATGATAAGTGAAATACAAAGAGTTGATTGGATCTAAATTGCCTCAAGATGGTTACAGGCAAACACCACACACATACACACACCTCACCATCGTCTAATAAATAGGAATGTTTTCCTCTTTTCACACACACAGATCATTTTTCTTGCGATTTTATCGCACACGTTTCTTCTTGAAGGCAGAAACATCTATTCCCAGCCTTTCAGGCACATACACACACATAAAGTACATGCATACACAGACCTTTCCTTCTTTGTGGCCTGCTGTCATGTCAAATAGCTGGTGGCAACAGCAGGTATGTTTAGTCCAAGCCACTGTTTGCTACCAGGCTGTCTGTTCACATTGGACACACACAGAAATATGACGCAGAGAGACATGGTGGCTGTGGAGGTTGAGGAGGAGGGCAGACCGAAACAGACAGCTCTGCTTTATGTCTGTTTGTGTGTGTGTCTGTGTGTGTGTGTGTGTGTGTGTGTTTGCATGATAGCGAGGCGGTCTCTGCAGATCAATCAGCTGGTTAACTAGCGCTGATATAGTCATGTGTACAAATGGCAGTATGCAGACTTTCATTATAGCTCATAAAACGTACTGTAAATATGTCCGTTCTTTGTGAGTTTTCTTTTGTTTTTCCTTCATAATTTCCACTTTCACTGGAGTGTTTACAGGTATAATCAGTGTTAATTGAAAGTCCTGCAGCATGAAAGTGCACTTAACACATTTGTTTGATTGCTTCATGTTGTCAGCCCACCTACTCTAAATGCAGACAATCAATTTCCACTTGTATACAAGGTAAACTCTGGCGAATTAAATCATAAATAAGACAAGTGGAGAGCCACACTTTAGCAGTTTCACTATTTCAGAGCAGTGTTGTGATACTGCACCTCTTGTCCTAATAATTAACATATAATTAATTTGGTGAATTATTTATACATCATTCCATCCATCTTGAAAGACGTTATCTTGTGGTTTGTGAGTATATCCCATCATGTAATTTGAGTAATTCTATTTTTCGTTTTTGCACGATGTGTAAAATGTCAAATTTGTAAAATCGAGTTATTACAATATGCACACAAAGGTCATTTTTGGACAAAAACTAACGTAGATGGTAGCTGCTACATTAGCCTCTTTGAGTTACCGCAGCCGACTGCAGGTGGCTGTCTCATGGTGAATTTAATGGTTGAAACTATGAGGACGGACTGAAAATGACTCAGCAAACTGATCTGCGCTGAGTCGACTAAACAGTTTCCAGATTCTGTTTTGTTCAGTTTGTCTCTACTTGCTAGGAAGCTAACGCTAGCTAGCAGCAGTCTGCAGATATCGGACTGATGTGTTATAAAGAAACACAAACAACAGCAGATCAATTAGTGAATGAACCTTTCTGCTCTATCTGTGCTGAAACTGATTATTAAACTGGATGTGCTCTACTTAGTTGAAGCATCTAGTACTGACAGTCAGTAGCTGTGTGGGATAACGTGTATTTTATGTGTAATGATGGCAGCCTTGCAGGCGGCGCTGGTCTTTTATTATTTTTGTTCATCTGTCTTAAAAAATATGATGTTTCAAGCCTGCATTTGTCATGCACACAAAAAATCAACTAAGACCCAGCCCTATCAACATACATTGTGCAGGAGGTCTATTAGAGGAAGTTAAGTTATTCAAAAATGTATATTTTGGTCAGTAAAGTGTTCACTGGAAAACAAGCAACTTCAGTGACACAACAAAGTCTTCTCTTCATCTTTGCGAGCTTTCCATCTTGTTATCTGCTATCGCTGCCATCCAGGCTTTTATTCTCTGGTCTCATTAGCTTGTTTTCAGTTCTAATTGTTTGGATTCTCTCATAATGTTTGCTGGTAAAGGTGTGATCATTATTCTCCTGCACTGAAATTACCAGCCAATGAGTACAGTTCTCCTCTTCTTCTATGGGTGATAAAGCTGGAACACAACAGGCAGACTATGTTGAATAAAACAGTTACTCTGGGACGAGCAAAATGCTTTCAGTCTTGATCTACTGTTATTATACATGTTCTTTTTTTAGGCCAACACTATCTAAGAAACAGCAGTGTCTTCTGTGACAGCTTTATTAAAACTACGCCATGTTAGGCACACTGTGGATGATTAGAGTGATAGTCGGTCCTCTTGGCAGCCTGATGGTGGATCATTGGATGTTTGTGTGTGAACTGAGTTCATCTCTGATCCGTTACATTTTGTCATGCATTTTATACAATATCGGTTACCCACCAACTCTAGCTGGTATCAGTGATTTGCAGGGCATGGGGAGATTGGAAGATTTAAACTGTAGCCTTCAGCTTTTTTTCCATTGATGTAAATCCAGAATCCAACTAAAGTACTGAAGTTATATTCTGCACAGGACAGGATATTCAGCTGGCCTTCTAGTCTGGAGCTATGATGTATTTTGCAGCTTTCTTGCAATAACTAATCAGTCAATATTTCAATCAGCTTAGCAGCTGACAGCCTAAAGTTGTTTTTTTTTTATTTATAGAAATGCCAAACAAGGCTGACTGATAATATGATTCAAGGTAAAACTTGAGCTGACGGGGACAGGTGGCATCCAAAACGAAACGAGTGACATTGCCAAAAGGTATCAACAAACATGATCGTCACATTAAAATCAGACCGTGTTGTGAGCTGAATTAAACAGACTCTCCAGCCTCTCAGATGGTGGTTTTCAGATTAGTATTTCTAACTGTGAAGCATAAATACAACTCAATGTTTATTCAACTCTGTCATCAGGAAATTGAAAGTGATGAGAGGAGTCAACTATTTGGCTCAAAATCTGAAGCCAGCGGTTGGTTGATTGAGGTTTTACTGTAACAGTTGGTGGAGAACTGTTCACTGGAAGCACAGTCATGTTGTGGCAAATGATTTCATTGCAGTAATTTGGTTTTTTCCAGAAACAGTGTGACCAAACAGCTATTTTGAACATCGGTCAGTTGACAGTTCAAAAGCAACATTTTTTAATGATGGAGTCAAGAAATGTGACCACATCATTTAATAAGATACAGACATGGTTCATGTGTTATGTATTACTACTGTATATTCAACTCACAAAGCAGTTCACCATGCACCACACTAAACTGTATTAACCAGTAAACAAGGGCTGCAACTAACAGTTATTTTCATTATCAAATAATCTGACAATTATTTTCACGATTAATCGTTTGGTCTATGAAAAGTCCGAAAATTGTGAAAAACTACTGTTACAATTAGCTAGTTAGTGATGTCTTCAGATGTCTTATTTTGTCGGACCAACAGTCCAAAACCCAAAGATTTTCAGTTTAATATCATGTATGACAAAGAAAAGCATCAAATCACCACATTTAAGAAGTTATAACAGCAATTATCATTATCAAAACAGTTGCAGATTAATTTCCTGTTGATCAACTAATCGATTAATTGTCCAATCACTGCAACTCTACAGTAAACTAATTGCAGGATAATACAGTTTTGATCTCATCATGCCAGGGGACAGGAAGTTCAGGTAACTTTCACTTCACAGGTTTGTTTTCAGGAAATGGCTTTTCTTGACAGTTCAAACTTTAAGAAACTTCGACCCCTTTAAAAATATCTATGAGGATAAATTCTATTATTCCGTCCTGCTTTGTTCTAAAGGAAGAATGGTATAAAATATCTGTTTATCCCCCCCGGGCAAGCATTTGCCACAATGTGTTCCCCCCCAGACGTTTCTGAATATATACTGTAATATTATCAGCTTGCTATGACTCTGACCTTTTTTTGTGGTCATTTCTAATGTTGAATGATGGGAATAGAAACTTGCACTTACAGTAAGTTAACTCTCGAGAGAGACTTGCTTCCGCTGTTACAGTTTATTGAAATGAGAAACTGTGGATTACACACATCATGAACACGGCACATCTTACTGAGCATATCAGACATCTGAACGTCATTAACTGCTTATATCTGTGCCCAGGACACAACAACACATGTTCATAATGTTCTTGTGAAGTTTCCTGCTTATCTAATTACCTGTCTTACTGGGAGGGCTTCGCTAACAGTCTACAGAAACTTTTTTTAATGCCGTGCAGCTATTAGCCACAACTGACATCACATATAACTTTTTGTTCCATAAAGCCTCAACGACAAGATGAAATATGAAACTGTAAATTAGAGCAGCAGAGTAAGTTGAATAGATTGATTAAAAAAAGGTTACATGGTGTTTGTAATGTTTATTTTCCTCTTCTAGATGCAGTGGTGAGCTAATCCATTCTCAGGGTGGGTGGACTCTGGTTTCCTGGGAAAAGCTTTTGTTGTGGACAACGTTGCCCTCAGCAGGGTTGGAAGCTGGTAAATCAATGCAGAACACACAGCGGATGATGAAAATGTTGCTTTTTAAAAAGCAGACCCAAGGAAAAACACGGTTTGTCTCAATAATTAACCATACTATCCATCTACATTAACACTGCCCTGCAGCTCCTCAACTGCAGAGGTATCACAAACACTTTATTATTTTGGCTTTT
This sequence comes from Thunnus maccoyii, assembly GCF_910596095.1. Lineage (NCBI taxonomy): Eukaryota > Metazoa > Chordata > Actinopteri > Scombriformes > Scombridae > Thunnus > Thunnus maccoyii. Next base: position 6,371,930 of record NC_056546.1, on the reverse strand, counting down.
TAATATGATCATTTGTAGATCTGATTTTCCCCCTCACAAATAGCTTGGTCGCCCTTTTCATAGAATGACACATCACTAGTTTTTGATGTGTTTTGAGTGTAGTTCAGACTTTCAAATCATCATAAAACATCAGAACCATCATTATGGATACATATCACTTATATGATTTCAAAAAAAAAAGCCCATCAGCTTCATTCTGAGTTTGATGTGTTTACACTTTTAATGTCAAAGCTGAGTTATGTTGGATGTTTGAACTCTTCCAGGAACATATTTGAAAAAAAAGAACTCTATAAATAACTTAACAAACACATAAATACCTTTATATGACACAATAAATCACTGTTTTAAACAGCACAAATGACTCAGAAAGACCAGAGAGGCATAAATGTAAATGTGTGCCGACTCACAGGACTTCTACCACTGAACAGGAAACAAAGGGAAACATTTTATAGCTTTCTGTTGAGAGAGAGATGGTTATTCTGCCGCCGCTGCTGAAATCTGCTGAAACATAAAATGATGAAATAAGAAGTGAATAATGAAATATGCTGAGCTGGCCCGGGAAATGTTTCATTGCCTCCACCCTACAGACATCATATTACATCATCAGCAAATCCCTGTATTGGATCGAGTCACGCTCTAGCTCCAACCAGGCCTGGAGTCAATCACTTTGGTTCACAATCAATTCTGAGTGTAAACAGGAACTCTGGTGTATTTGTAAAAATCATTAATCCGCAGTTAATTCTCATTAGACGGAGTATGACAGTTTACAGCAGCAGTAAATCCAACAGAAGGAACAAGTGAATTGTAGTTTCTGGGATTTATCATGCTGGAATTGCTTCTAAATATCCAAACCAAACAAAAACGATGGTCTGTTGTTGAGTTTGCATAAGAAATGAAGACACAAAGAGTTGATTTTCTAAACTTTTCCCAATAGATTATGAGCTATACATCAGCTTTTTTTCTCCACATTTTTTAAATTCATGACTGGGGCTATTCCTTCAATATTTTCTTGACATTTTCTGCTTAGTAAGTGAACTTACAGGACTCATCCTCGCTGCTATCTTATTAATTCTAACTTGATAGATATTACATCAAATGATTTGCTATTTCTCTACTCTGATCAACCTGCTAGAATTCATCTCTTCATAATGCAAAGCAGACCTTGTACCTGCTCTGTTCATCCCACGCAGGAGTCCCTCATAAGCAGATCCATACGCGTATGCAAACAAAGCCGCCCTAAGTGGAAACACAACAGGAACGCTACCATATGCGCCAGATTTGCACCCACAGGGCAAAGAGCAGAGAGGACAAGGAGAAACAGATCATTGGAGTATGTGTGCATGTGAGTGTGTGTGTGTTGCGTGTGTCCTTTTGTTAACGCACGGCACTTTTAGCCTCCCCCGAGGGCGACGGTGGCAGAGAGGATAATTTGGCATTCACCGAAGCTCTCTCCAGTGACCTCACGACCCCGTTCAAGCTTCTCTGAAAACAGTCCATATCCACCAAGTGATGTATGATTACCGTCACCGGTCACAACCTCGGTCAAAATTTAGTTCACCTGTGCAGAAGGGAAATCAGGCCAGGGATGAGCAGCTGTGGCCGTCTCATTTGGCAGGAATGACTCGCTCCACTCAGTCTGCCCTGAAAATCTGTGATTTCTTAGAAAGGGCTATCTGAAAAAAAAATCTCAGATTGATTGGTGAGGTTACTAGGCTAGAGTCAGGAGGGAAAAAAAAAAAAAGAGTGAAAGAGAAGGAGAGAGAATTGCAGACATGAGACACAGGCTGAGAGGCTGCATTGGAGATTTCCGCTGATAAACTGCCAAAAGCAGTCTCACAGACTGATTTCATATGGTACCGGGCTTTGTTCTTCAAAAGCCATTGCTGCTCATGTTAACTACCGATGTTTTCTTTTAATTACAAGCAACATTTGCTGGAAATGCAAAACACATCACATCCTGTGTACCAAAAAATGTCTTTGTTTTCAAAGAATGCACGTACATAGTCACAAGGTTATGCTCTGATTATTAAAAAATAAAAAAAATAAATAAATAAAAAAGCAGGTTGATGTCCTTGGTTTTGTTCTTTATCTGAAAGAAAGTCTACCATACATACCTGTAGCATAATCACTCGTGTCGTCTGGTCTTTTCATATTCATGCAAATAACTTGCCAGCTGCAAATGATGAAGTCATGGTGAGATTTTTCCAGATGCAGCCACTATAAAAAAGGAGCTAAAGGACTGTAAAAGTGACTGTAAAAGCAGAAATCTAAAACATTAGCTGTAAATTATAGAGTGCCATGAAGAAGTAACCTCCCCTCCCCACCACCACCTCCTGATTTCGTCTGTTTTTGTATATGGAGATGATAGAGGCCTGCAGATCCTTGGATGTTGTCCTTGGCTCTTATGTGACTTCCTGGATGAGACGTCGGTGTACTCTTGAAGGACTTGTGGAAGGTTCACACTCCTGGGAGGGTTCACTATTGTGCCAAGTTTTCTCCATTCAGAGATAAGGCTGTCACTGTGGTTCTTTAGAGTCCCAGAGCTTTAGAAATGGCTTTGTAATATTTCCCAGACTGATGCATGTCAGTCATCGTCTTCCTCATCTCTTCCTGGGATTTCCTTTGATGGTGGCGTGGTGTGCTGTTTGTTGAGACCTTTCAGCCAAATTGTTGAGAAAGTTCTATTTAAGTGATGAGTAGATTGAACGAGGCTGGCAGTAATTAGACCAGGGTGGGTTTAGTCCAACTGAACCCAAGAAGTTTAGTAGATTTGTGGATTTAGTAACTAGGGGGACAAATACTTTTTCACTCAGGCCTAGTTGGTGTTGGATAACTTCTGTTCTTAAATAAATAAAATTATGAGATATATACAAATGTGGAAGAAAGTAAGTACCTTCAGTCCAAGGCAGTAAAGGAATTAGGACCATTGACACAACTCTAGCATGTCAAACCACCACATATCATTGAGATACTTCAATGATTTAGTGTTGCGTTCCAATAAAGGCTGCAGATATATCCTAACTTTTAGTTCCTATGCAACACAGACTTTCTGTTGAACATTTGAATTCTCAAGCCGAAGCCGAGATAATTTTTCACGGGCTGAGAAGTGACTCCTCGTGATGAATATACTGCACTTAATGTATAAAATCGGTCGTGCTTCTTTACAGGAAACGTAAGATATCACATAACAGGTTATGTAAGGTTAGTGTTGTGTTTAAACGGAAAGCGTTTCAGCCACGTTCATCTCACACGCATCTGATGGCACTACACAGACGATGTAATGAAAGTTTCACATGCATAACACATATGTTTACATTTCAAGTCTATGCTCCTCTGTTTTACATATGTAATGTAAGGGGGTAAGAGGTGCAAAACACAACATTGGACAAAAGACAACAACAAAACAGAAAACACATTTCACAAAACAGTAACGATACATTGTGAATTGTTGTGTTTTGTACCTCAGAGCCACCGTAAGCCTCCACCAAAAAGTGTAGGCTTACAACACATTGTTAGTACTTAGGTCAAGATTCTTAATTTACAGAAACAAAAATGTCATTGTGTCATGAATATGTACAGTACATTTCAGTATATAAAACTGTAAATAGTGCACAGATTACTGTTGGTATCACATACATCAGAAGAAGCCTGCTGCTCAGAGAGAGAGGTGTTGATTACTTTATTCAAAGCAACAGCGATATTCAAATGCAGGGTATCATGTAAACATCTTAAACGGACCTCAACCAGAATATATGTCAAATTACTGTTCCCTTCTCCAGACATGCAGTCATAGCCGCAAATAGAGTAAAATAAATGAGACATAATGAAAAACAGACTTGGACGGAGTTAAAATTAGACACAGAGAACTTCTTAACCTCGCTGACTTTATCCAAAGTATTTGTACAGTAATGGTGCCAGATTGTGTAGCCCTTCCACTAATTAGACCTATAACCTTACTGCAGTCATTACAATCAGAAACCTTCCCACAGTGCAACACACACTCCGTCCAGTCTAGACATCCTCTTACCTCCATTTCCTTTCATTCCCGTTTCTCCCTTTCAGTTTAACTTCCATACTTCCTCATCCTCTATGCATCTCTCTCTCTCTCTTTCTCCTCTGTCTTGCTCTCTCTTTTTCTCCAAACCCATCTGTTATAAATCACCATAATGATAATGGAGTCTGATGTACACACACTTAACATACTGAACCCACTGACAATGGCTTTCACTCTTTAATTCACTGGTCCTCATCCAAGTGAAATTGCCATTCACTCTCTGCGGTGGTGCTTCTGCACCAGGTCTCCCTGTCACTGAAATGGGAATTTCACAGCTTAACTGTGGTTTTGCTTTTTGTGTTTTGCCTTTTAAGTTTTGCAAACACTGACTCCAGACAGAAAAGCAACTCAAGGCGCCACCAGTGAAAGCTGAGAAAAATTAAATTTCATGCGATTGTGCTAGACAATGTATGTGCAACAAACGAATTGATTGGATAGTGACATAAAACCAACTATATAACATCAAACACCTAGTTGTCCTCATCATGATTGTAGCTAAAAATTGTCGAATTGAAAAGCAGAAAATAAAAACGAATTTTTAGCCACCGGGTTGGCAGGCAATGTTTTTTTGCAAAAGCTAAATCAAACAGTAGCTGACATCAGTTGGGTGCATTAATAGGCTCCATTAACAAATGGTTTATAAAAACATGGTCTTGATTGTGGTGTTTGCATAAAACTAGCATTACTGCAACAGTCAAGGCAGCGCTTAGGATTCAACCAGCCTATCCTTGCAGCAGTCTGAAGATCAGCATGTATCTGGTGTGTGTTTGCTTAAATTGCATAAAGAGATGTGTTTATTCAAGAATATGCAAAACCCTAATTTGAAAAATGACTCATGTAGCTGCAGCAGAGTGTGACGTTGCAGTGTTATTATTCCCCTCTTCAGGAACTGCCTGTGACTGCTTGAACCCTGCAGAAAAGTCGCTTAGTTCTACATAATAATGAAATACTTCGGCTGGATTCCAGCTTCCATTTTTCAATACCTATAGATGGATTGTTTATCCTTCTAGGGAGAGTTTACTATCTCATGTAACATCAGTTTAAAACGTCCACCATGGGAATGAGGTCGACTCTTTCATTGCATTCCAGTGTGAATCTAGGATGTGCCGTAATTCGATTTTTCACTTACTTGGACACAAGAAAGCCAGTGTTCAGTTGTAAAGACGGGCCTCTTCTGTTTTACCACACATACAGTAAGCGTCTTTAAATAGTTTTTGGACCACAGTACCTTAAAGTTTCCAATGCATTTTAGAAACAAATTATGACTTCATTGGCTTGTTTATCCCACATGACAGCAATCCTGAAAACACAGCAGACATATTTCATGGTTTATTTAGATATGGGCAGATTTTAAATTATAGGGTGGAGTATCATACAAAAGAGCGAGGAACCTAGTGTTTCTCTGAACTGGTGATATGAGGCGTATTCAGGAGCGTAGTATAACTTGGGAAACTCTGTTAAACTGTGCTGTATATTTGTTAATTCTTGTAATTGTTGGACACAAACTTGAATCTTGAAAGGTTCATTTGCTTTGCCTCTGAAATCTTTATGTAGTATGAAGAAGTACACTAGAACAGATCCATTCCAAGCAAAAAGTCACTATTGCAGCAAAGATTTTGAATTTGTAATGATGATTCATTAATTGCCCTAATCCCATTGATGTCTGTGTTAATATTTTACCATCCATGAATTGCTTTACTGAATATTAAACAGAAGTTTTATTCAAAATTGCCAACATTAAATTTAGTTATGGTATAAACATGGTTTACAGCTGCATCTACATATCTGATGAGTTAGCTTACTGTAGGAGGTTTAATGAAGTCTTTACCTGCCAAAATGGATCATGTCAAAGACTGGTCAGACTGGTCAGACTGGTTAATGTCAGCAGACACAAACATCAAACAAAATACTTCAATATGATACAGTTTTGAAGCATCATGATGTCTAAGCTCTGTTTCCTGGTGTTGTGTGATCCTTGCTGATTTTTTTTTCCATTTTTAAAGTCAAGCTTTGTAATATAAAGAAACATTTCAAGGAAAAAGTAATGATACAAGATAAACATAAGCAATTAAGTGCTTTATATCTGGTAGAAATTAGGTATCTGCTATTCAGAGCTTCACAATGAGAAGACGGCCTTCTCTCTGCTATCAACCGTCCACAAAAACAACTTGAACAAAGCTTTTGCTGAGACTGTCAGGCTACTGAAAATCTTCATAAAAATTCCCATGACAACATCTGAGTTAGAAAGGAGTTTCTCCACTCTGAAGAGAATAAAAACTTTGCCATACCATAACGACTCAATGCGCCGGCCATGCTCTCAATTGAGAATGAGCTGATTGAGCAGTTATAGTCCTTGAAAAGTTTGCCCAGAGAAAGAACTTCCCTGCTTCCATTCTCTTCGAGTCAGCTTTGAATTGGTGAGTAAAAAGATTTTTTAGTTTATCTTGCTGTTAAAACATGATATGCATGTATTTGTTGGGTCAATTTCCCAGGCTGGAAGAAGTTATGTTGCATCAAAGGCTTGGTGCAAAACTCACTGCTGCTGAACTGTTTCATTCAGTGAGTAGTGACATACTTATTTGCTTTTAGTCCTTCCTCTTGCATTTACTTAAAACACGTGTTTCTCTGGCAAATGCCACTTCCCTCCTCCTCCTCCTCCTCCTCCTACTGCTGTTCTTCAGCTTGCAAACAGCTTTTGTATGACACATTGCCATATTTGATCTAGTCCTGCAGGGTCCTGTAGTTATGCCTTAGAAGAGTCCAAATATTATTATTTTTGGATGGATATGAAGCACTATGTCAAATTGTAAAATCATGTAATTTTCTGGTCATGCAATGCTGATTAAGGCTTATGCTGACTCAGGACAGAATGAACTCCTATTTTAGGGAGTGGAATACAGAAGAGATAAAGACTTTAATAAACAGTATCGTGGTTGTGCGACACAAGCATAATGTCTCTCCCAGTTAATCTACTTACAACAACGCATGGCTTATGATTGACACTGGTTGATATATTATCTACTGTATCATTGTCCCTCCCTGTAGCTCATAGTTTACCTGGTCCAGTGGCGGGAGCTTCTGAAGTGAATGAAAAGAAAGTGAACTGACCCCCACTCAGGCGCATGCAAGTCTATTTGTGTCCTCCATAATGATCTATATCCCAAGCCTTATTCCAGAGACTAGACACAGGCGATAAATCCTGGTTAAACTTTGTCCTTCCTCTATTCACAGCGAGACAGGGTGCATGATGGACTGTGTCTCTCTGCTATACAGTCCTCTATCCCATCCCTCCCTCATTTACTTCATCTGCTCCTCACTTCATTCATCCCGCTTTCTCTATCCCTCAACCCTTGCCTTTTTCAACCCTCTCTCCATGCATCACTTGCCCACTCATCCCTCTCTCTCTCTCTCTTCCCTTCTTTTCTCTTCTAACTCCCACTTTATCTCCTACCCACCCATCTTACCTTCATTTTCTCCCTCCCTTACCATCTCTTTATCTTTCCGTTGAAAATAGCAAGTGCTGGTATGGTGACAATCTAAGCAATGTTCATCCAGGCGTCTATCCGTCTTATTAAACATATAAGACTCTCCGGTGCCCTGTTGTGTTTTCAGTCCTCCTGCTTACTGAGTTTGTAACAACACCAACAACCAATCTTTAGATCTCTCCCAACACTCGTTACATTACATTAAAAAAAAAAAACTGCATCACATCACAGCAGAGTCCTGCACTGGTCCAATTTTGAAAATCTGCACCCACAAATCTTCATTCCAGAACCGACCCGCTACCTGCGGTTATCTCTGAAACCTGCTTACTGGGTTATGGCCTTTTTTGTCCTCCGTTTTGGTGGTTTGAGAGTTGTGTTCTGGAGGTATCTCTCAACTGATGCAGCACTTGTGCTCCTGCAGCTGTCGATGTGGTGTTTCCTTAGCAGCGGCGTGCCTAGCTGATACTTTTTGCCACTTTTTGGCATGCAGCAAAGCCACTGAAAATGTTATTCTCACATTACTCTGATCACATGGAATTTCTCCCATGCGTCCGTCTCGGCCTTCAATGATTTATTCTCCACAATTTTGTATTCAAAACTTAGGTCATCTATTTAATTTCATCAGTTACTTGAGCGGATGTGAATTAAGGTGTGAAAGGTTGTTTCAGCTGGATGTTTTAAGAACATTCTGCTTTATTTTCATTTCAGTTTTATTTCATTTTTTTTCATTTTCTTGTTAATTTCACCCACTGCCTGCCTGCATTTTGTTCATTTTTACCATCATTGTGTCCATACTTGTGAATTCATGAAAACATATTCTTTTTTACCGGTTACACATACTGTTTGCGGATCCCGTCGAGTACTGCATCACAGTCTTGAGACTGCAAAAGTTATGAACCATGAACCGATTCCCTGCAACATTTGCAAGATCTTGGAACATTTTTGATCACTCACATTTTTCCACAAGAAGAATAAGTAAAGTTTATAGAATTACTTGCAATTTCTGCACACTTAACTGGAACTGGGCACTTGAACTTTATAGGATTGTCAGTAAGTTTTTACAGCTGACTTGCAACTTGCAATTCTTAGCAATATAAAACAGTCACACATTTTAGTGCAATTTTTGCGTTTTCAGCTGTAATAATCGCAAAAGCCTCTACGATATCCTAGAGAAACTTCTAAACTTAGAAGTTGTGACTGGTTCTCCATCTCCCTTCTCCTCCTTCCCAACTTCTTGCCATTTTCTCTTCCCCTGTCTCTTTTCCTATTTAGCTAGCAGACACAACAAAACAAACTCTGGCCATGGTCCAGGCGGGCTGGTGAAGGAGAAGAGATGTCTGTGTAACAAATGACAAAGTGTCAACACTAGGAAATAGCTTAGCTGGACCAGTGTGTGTGTGTGTGTGTATATGTGTGTGTGTGTGTGTGTGTGAGTTTGGGGAAATAGTCTGACACGCTTGATTACGCTTCAGCCAGTCAGCCAGCCGCTACAGTCTGGCAAAGTTCGACCTTTCAGGGCCACCATAGATATAGACACAGAGAGAGAGGGAGGAACAGATAGAACATGAAGGTGAGTCAAAACGAATAAACACAGATCAGATGCCGGTGATATCCACAGTTCACTTGTATCTCCAATTTGGGATTTTAGTCTGACAGCTGGCCTTTACTCTCACCTGTGCAAAATGCAATTCATGACCCTTGAAACAAGTCAAGCCACTGAAGAACGTTTCCAAAAACAGACCTCAGCATCAATCACACCACTCAGACTTTAAAATATGTGGTTTGTAGGTCTGAGGTTTCTGCTGAATGCTGACAGTGACAAAGCTAAAGGGTTTCTTCTGCCAAAGCCTAATGACACAAATGGAATGACCATCATTAGAGATGCATAAATCTGCATCACTAATTTTTGCTAATGCCCCTCTATTTGATGTAATCCAAAAAATCTTTCTCTTCTTCTTCTTTTTCTACTGGTGTCATCTTTGGTACTAAGTGGTCATTTTGTTAGTTATGTTCTGTATCTCCCAGAGATCACTTGACAACTATGTCAGATGCGTTCAGTCCTGTGATGTCTTATCTATTGAATAAGTTTGAGACCATGTCCACACTTTGCCGGCTAAATCCATAAATGCATCTTTTTCTCTCTATTTTGACCCTCCCTCCAGAATAAAACTGCATTTCTCCCCAGAAAAGTGACCTTTTCCATAAGTGTGAAAACGCCGGCTGTAGTGTATACAGAGAAAACTGAGCTTTGGAGAAACGCTGTCATATCTATGACAAAACAGATGGCGGGTGTAGGATCGGCGTTTCATTGGATGAGGAACAAGAACAACAATGTGGTGGAATGCGGTGGACGGCTTCATGCAAGTGCCGTCCTCTTTATTGTCTGCTTTGACAGCTTGATTAGAGTTAAACATAGCCATCCGTCACCTTTCTCTCACTGAAATTGTTGTTATCTGCTTGCAGTAAACATAATGTCAGGAAGTCGCCGCGGAAACCGAAATAGTCTACCATTTCCTCTTCACTGTTTTTTTTTTTTTTTTCGGTGGCTGACTTGCTTGTCTGTCCTCTAAGAATGCCCATTAGGAGGAGAATTACTCATTTTGGCCTGAAAATGGATTTTTAGAATTTAGCCAGGAGGGTCAATAAAGGGTCTTTTTCTGTTTAGCCCAAATATCAATCTTTAAAAAAATGTTTCCAGTTAAACTGCTTTTCCTGCTTCTAGAAATATAAAAACACATTTCCTGTGCATCAGAGGATTTTTTTGTGGGTGAACACAGTCATCAAGTTGTCTAGAAAAGCAAATGTGCGCATGTGTTTGACATTAATGCACATCTCAGGTTGGTGTGGTTACCTGGGTAAACTACAGGAAGCCCCCGCCCTGTACGATGAGAGTCAGAAAGGGATGAAGAAAGGACGACTAGAGGAGAGAGTGATTGAAAACAAGAGAGGGGAGATGAATACACAGAGAAAAATGAAAGAGAGCGAGCGATGGGGCTTTGGCTAGCAATAATTGTGTTGAATTATTCAACTGACTCCAAAGCTGGAAGGAGCACTGGAGCACTTCCTCCTCATCTGCGTGTATGTGTGTGTGCACGTGCATTTGCTACTATCATGTGCTTATGTAGATTTGTATGCTGTGTGTGTGAGAAGGGAATCTGGTGTGCGTGTGCGTGTGTGTGTGTTTCCCTCATAGAGTTCATGGTATCCAGTCAGCGTCCTCTAGAAGGAGCTACTCACTCTTCATTAATGAGAGGTGCATGGATGTGTCAGGTTACATCACACACACACATAAACATGCTTCACATACATACACACAATACATCTCACATTAACCCAATGAGACACGACTGTATTGTGAACACACTGTTGTGAACTCTACAGCAGGCCCGGACGGCATCGTGTTCAGTAACACCGACAGACAGAAGCACGCAAACACACACACACGCCGATACGTTACGTGCAATCAGAGTCTTTATTAGTCATCTCCCATTGATCAGCTGCCTGCTGCATTTGCCCTTCAACGCCAACTTAACTTAGGTTTCCCATCCGTCTCTGTCTCTCCGTCTCTCCACCTCTCTGTTTCTTGGACGTTAACACGGTTTCTGTTTCACATCTGTCAGCCGAGCTAGCGAAAGCGTGCGGCCTCGTTTAAAAGCAACGCCGAGGAGAGAGAAAAAGCCTGGTAATTTGTGTTTCTGTCAGTTATCTCTGGAACATTTTATCAACAGAAAAATAGACTCAAATACAGAGCAATGAGGCAGCATAAAGACACAACATTACCGCACACAAACAGTAGGGCTTTGTGTATCCTTACTTCTTATCATTTTTGTGCGATTTTAGGATCCTCCCATATGTGGCTAATGTTTCGAACAAGGGCGACTCAGATGGGGAATAATGAAGTGTGTTGATAGACAGTACAGGGCTGCAGGAGAGCTTTTATTACTTGCTCATAGACAGACACTCAAGCACTTAGCTAAGACACGGCGAAGGTTTCCTTCAGCCAAAGAGATGAAAATGTGATTTTTAAGTCTCTGTGGCAGAGTTCTGTTCTTTTAATGGCTCTTAATGAAAGACTCTTAATGTCCGTGTAGGGATAGCTTGTTCAGACAGCCATGATATGATCCTACCAGTTGTATACATTTAGTCTTTTTTTTATTGCATGTAAAGTTGGATAATATATGGTGACTTTGCTCTTCCATTAACTAATTCCGCCTCAGCCAGCTCGTTATTCTTCACTCTTTTTTGTTTTTTATCTGTTTCTGTCTCCATGTCGTCTTCAAGGTACAAATGGACCCTTCTCAGGAGATGTGGATTGGCATAAGCACATGAATAATTTGTATCTAATATCCTTTCTCCTCTCAGCAATATAAACACACTATTCCTCAGTGTCTAACCTCTCTTGATCCCCTATTCTCTGACTCTTCTCTCGTTCTTCTCTCACTCAATCACAATCTTTCTTTTTTTTCTCCCCCTCTCCATCCCTTCTTTCCTCCAAGACTTTTAATAAACAGGGTTAGAGAGAAAATGGAAGTGGTTTATTACTCAGGTCCATTATGTTAGCATTCAGTAGATAGGGCCAAAGGGCATCATAATTAATTAAGAAGGCTTTTTTTGTGTGTGTGCGTGCGTGTGTGTGTGTTGTGATATTTAAATATTACACTATGCATTGCTTATCTTACAGGCTACAGTGTGCACAGTACCAGTTAAAAGTTTGGACACACTTTCTCATACTTTCAAGACTGGTAGTGTATATCTTCATACAAGTCCCCATTTACACCTGACCTGAAGAATCGATAATTACAGTTTAGTTTTTATGATGAACTTAAACACATTAACAGTTTATTCTTAAAAATTCTCTGATGATCCAACAAATTATGCAAGTTTCTATGTTGTATTATAAATTAGTGCTTTTCGAAGAAAGCAGTTGAGATATCCTTAAAGATTTCCAACATGAAAATATCTGCGATTTCTAAACTACAGCCTTCGCCTGGCATTTCATATAGACAGCATTTTATTAGTTAATTGATTAGACAACAGACAGAAAATTAATCGGAAACTATTTAGATAACTGAATAATCGTTTTAGTCTTTTTTAAGCAGAAATGCCAAATATTTGCTGGTTGCAACTTGTCAAATTTGAGCTTTTCTTTGTCATACATGATAACAAACTGAATAGCTTTTTGTTTCAGACTGTTGATCCAACAAAACACCACGAAAAAAAGGTTTCAACTTTAAATTGAAGAGAATGAGCTGAAATGTACAAAATATTGACCAGGAGTAAACAGTAGTAGTGTGCAATTAATAATGATAATAATAATAATTGCGTTAATGTAAGGCGCCATGTTCAATCAAAGCTCACACATATGCAAATATAAGATAACATTAATATAATGTGTAACGTCCATGTTGATGGGGCCAGCTGCAGGCAGGAAGAAATTGCTCTTTCCAACATTTTATAGACAAAACAATTAATCAAGAAAGGTAATTGGCAGATTATTTGATAATGAACATAATTGTTAGTTGAAGCCAACACTGAAACTTCACAAATGAGGCTCATCACTTCGCTCTGTGATTGTTTTGTGAACACATTACATGTTTTAATGTCAAGTGTTCAGCACAAACGCTGACATTTCACTCACGAGAACTTCAGGCTGAGACATCTGTTTGTTCCTTGGTGTATTTAAAAGCTTTCTGCAATTTGCAAATATGTTAATATCCATATTGTGTCAAGTGTTGACATTTTGGGTAAATCCTGCAAATTGCAACACCTGCCTGCCTCACCTGGCTCAAGTAGGCACAGGAAGTGGAAGAGCTTTGAACTGGCAACTATTAATGATAAAATGATGCATCAATTAATATCTCACTGATGATGAAACATTTCTAGAAACTAAACTTACTGTATGCATCGATGTCCCAAAGACTAGACCAATACTAGCTTAGCATTTAACATGTTTTGAAACCTTTTTTATTATCAGAATGTTTCAGAAGTTTTCGAGTGTCCTGACTTGTTGTTGTCCTGCGTCTGCTGTGGTCTTCAGATAATGAACGGCGGTGGAGTGGACACAGCCGAACAGCAGCTGAACTGCGTGTTACTCAGCAGACCAGACGCTTTTAACCTCCCAGCAGGCAGGCTGAGGTCCATGCAAGCACATTAACTCTGAAATGCACTTACGTGAGACCTCCTCAGATGAGACAGGATTCCACATTTTAGAAAGCATATGCTCCCTAAAAATAAATTCATGCCACCTTAAAAATTGAAAGAGGGGTATGTGTATATCTTTCAATCCAGTCAGAGGGAGTACTTTTGGTTATTTTCTGCAGTCTTGCATTTTCTTGTCTGTGCTCCACAGTTTTTTTAGTGCAGGAGTCCGTCACCATCCAACCCTGCAAGACACACTGCCACAGAAAGTGAGGGAGCATCATAATATATTATTAGAGAGGCATTATGTATAAATACAAGTAAAGTCTGGATTTTAATGGCATACTGAATGGGTAAGCCTGCTGAGACTTTTTTTTTTTTTTTTTACCCAAGGACTCACTGTTTTCTTTCTCTCTGTCTCACTATCTCTTCGTCGGGGGATTTGTCAGTCATCTCAGTTTTTTCAGGTGTTACTGAGGACACAGGGAGGTGAGAATGAGGAAGGGAGGCAGAGGAGACGGCGTAGGGGGAGAGAAGGATGGGCTGCTGGATGAACAGGGTGGGTATTGTGTCTTTTTGTGTCATTCCTAACACTACACGTGTACAGAAGAGACGGAGAGACACTATCTGCAAAAATGGCAGATGCACAAGTAAATATTTCTTTTGGCAGCTTCAGGACAAGACGTATGACTTAAGGACTGATTGTAATGGTTAATGTTGACATGATACCAGAAAACATACATCACTGGTTTTACATTTAATTCTAAAAAAATGTGTTGCATATTTGACGTGAAGCTTTTTGTGGTAACTTCTCTAAAGGTGTGCCGGTTGTTGAGTGTTCCATCCTCTCTTCTCTAAAAAAATCATCCCATAAGTGGCTCCTGATACTAATTATGTACCAGTTTAGGTGTACTGGGATCCAGTTCAAGACAAGTGCAGTCTGAAACTCTGCAACTTTGCAACTTTGGCAACCAAAGAAAAACTGAGGAAAAATTCTTTTAGGACCTAATTCTCACAACGTGGCTGCTGCTACGACCCACGTCTACAAAGCAACCAATCAGAAGACAACCTGTAATGACACATACATTTTGTAAGTGCGGTTTTTGAATAAAGTTTTTTAATCCACACTCGTTCCCCTTAATATGTCCATGGCACATAAAAAAAAACCAAAACGATGGAGGTGAAACAAAAAGGACGTTTATATAACTTTGCTGCATTTTCAAAACACAGAGCAGCTGCAGACGGATGATGCAGGCTGATGATCTGCTTCTGCTTTTGTTTACTTTCTTCTGTTTACATCGTAGCGCTACAATTCACCACACATTTAGTGCACAATCTGATATCGCACAGTCTGACACAGATTGCAGCCGAAATTTTATTCGTCCCATCTTACACAGTGTGACGTACAATAAACTTGCACAATCGTTGATGTTGCACAGTCTAAAGGCACCTTCACACTTTGTCCCAGTTTCATATTCCATACTAAGTGTATACAGTTTACACTATAATATCAATTGCCAAAGTATACTCTCTTAGTTTACAATACGTATATAGATATCAATGTATTTAACAGTTTTGATGCAGTGTTTGCACCAACAGACATCCACAAACCCACCTTGTGAACTTATAACATCACTGACAATCAGTATTAACAGGTGAAGCAAGTTTTTTCCAAAGATATTTTTGCAGCTGTGAGTAGCTCCTCTGGTTCCTTTGTGCGTTGCATTGTGGAACAATAGTGTTACTCAATAGCCCACTCAAAAATGAATGGTAATAATCTGTATAATTAGTTTCTGTGAGTATACTTCAATGTTTGCCCAATATCGATTTTAATTAATTAAAAATATGAATACATTTTTAATTGACCAAAATTATGAATAAAATTATGAGCTCTGCTACTAAAATTTCACATGATCATTAATATCAATGGGCTACTAATGATTTTTACTTGCACACTGTGCAAACACAATAACACCCTACATTACCATGGAATTGTTTTGAGTCATCCTACCTCTCTCTTCATTCTTCAAAGGACATCTGCATGAAAGGTACTGTTATAAGAGTAGCGTAGCTCTGTTAAGGAATAAGGCAGTGCGTAGCGAGTGTGTAGTTGAGCGAGTGCAGAGAGAGAGCGGCAGAAAAGTGACGGTGAATGTGAGCGGAGCAGAGGAAAAGGTTAGCAGTAAGGTGTCAATCTAGCAGTAAATGTACAGTACAGGCTACAGTGTGTCAGTTAATAAATGCCACAGCTTCTCAAGACCAAGAAAAGACTCGTCTATTGAAGGGGGTTAGCCCCAAAGTTAGCGACAATGTGTAGACCAGGCTCACTTAAGGTGGACTGACCTTTAAGGTGGACCACCTATTATCATTTTAGTGTCAATCTCAACTGCTCTTCCATGTCTTCCGAGTTTTTGATCAGCGACACCACCCCCTTAACCCCCACTCAGCACCCCCTGCCCCAAAGCAGTCAACCTGGGGGAAACACTGTACTTAATTTAGTCACTTTTCCTGTACACACACTTACTGTAAAACTTGCTTAGGATTGGTATGTAGTCAGTAAAGATACAGCTTTATACTATTATTACTTACTACTGGATTACTACTATGGCTGTTTATTTAAACTCTTTATCTCCTTGTCCCTCTTCTTCTTTTTCTCATCATTCATCCCCTCCTTCTCCTTTGTCTTCCCGTCCTTCTCCTCCTCCTCCTTCTTCTCACTTCTCCATTCATCTCGGTTAGCACCCCAAGAGTGATACTCAAATGAAATTCCAACTTGCAGAACACACTTGGTGGAAGACTTGACTGTCTATAAAATCCAATTCTTAATTCAATCTCATGCAACAGCACTGAAGTTGCATCGGCATTCCAGTAATTTTGACAACACAAATGGATATCTGGATGGAAACATGGAGGAGGGCTAAATGGATGCAAAGCATGATTAGAGGGAAAGATGGAGATGTGCATTGGATAATGGATGGATGGATGGATGGATGGGGGGACATGGTGTATACTGCACCAGAGAAAAATGGGTTAAGGCAGCAAAGGAGAGAGGGAGGGTGAGACACAGGCGGAGAGAAAGCTTTTTGCAACCTGCCACTAGAGACATCACAGTTTTTCTGCTCAGGGGGTTTTCACTCGTTAGGAAGAACAGCTTTGTGTGTGTTTGTGTGTGTATGTGTGTATGTGTGTATGTGTGTGTGTGTGTGCGCGCGCCCAACTAAGCCTCAACATGTTAGCACTGCCGGGACTTCCTCTCTCCTGTCATCTTCTGCTCTTCTCCCTGACTTTTGTCTTTGTCTTTCTTCTTTTGATGTCACTTTTTGGTGTCATTGCACATGCCTTTTTCCTCCATTCCCTTCTTCTTTCCTTTTTCTTCCTCCTCCTCTTATTGCCTTGCAGTATGCAAAAGTTAGAAAGTTCTGGATTGTTTGTTTTTTTGTTTCTTTTTTTTCCCCCCCTATGCCATTAGGTCCATATCCTCTCCCGTTACACCTGAGCACCTCTGACAGGCTGTGAACACTCAAAGAAAAAGCTTCACTGTCAATAATGGATTAAACAACATGCAAAAAGGAGTATAATGTATAAGGAAAAGGATGAAATAAATAAAAGAATAGAGGTGGGTTTTTTTTTCAGTAGTAGCTGCCACCATGAAGAAAGAGAAAAAGTAACATTGCACATGAATACTGTTGAATATTGAGTGACAGTAGCGAGGGAGAGGAGAGGCAGATAGAGAATAAGTTAGGGTTTGATGTTCCCCTAAAGAAAATGATGTCAGGTAACTGTCTCGAACAAGCTTCACGCCACCGAGTCGGGACTATTTGTCAAACATCAAAAATGCGCAGAACAAGGAAGGATACCTCGGCTTGGAGGGTCGTGGCACTTCAAGAGATGAGAATGAGATGGACTGTGACAGGCAGACAGATAGATAGACACGCAGAGCAGACATGGTACAAAATTGGTTGGTGGGAGGTAAAATTTACTCAGACGCGGGTCATGTCAAACAGGGCATCGCGAAGACAAATTGCATTTTTCAAACACCTCAGCCAGACTTCGGCAGGTTTAGTGCACCGAGCAGCCTGGTTTTATGAGAGCTGAAACTTTATTTGAGAGATGAATTTCCACTCTCCTCCCGATGCCTTTGCTCCCTCTCTGTGCTAGACTATCTCTTCAGGTTATGGTAGAAGTGATCAATAATTGGAAAAGGTAAAAGTCTAAAAAATAAATTAAAAACCCCTCTTACCTGCTCTTGCGTTTCAAAGAATTGATTCTTTTTTTTTGTACTGTGAGTATGATTGTTACAGTAGTCTTCAGTAGTCTTCTTTGAAACAGACGACATTAATTAAGTAATCAAATAGGTCATTTCACCCACATTTTATAAATACATTTCTGTAAAAGATGTTTTTCATTTATATTAGCCATGCAGACAGTGTCAGCTTTAAGAGGACGTATCTGGGGCTCTACTGGTATATCTTTGCATGATTTACAGTTTTAAAAACTCTTTATTTATCTTATACTGGTCCTTTATGCAGCCCCTCAGTTCAGCCTTTTTAGCACTTGTCTCTTTAAGGCCCACTCTGTTCTGATTGGTCAGTTTCAGGTCACTCTCGTCAGACTCCAGCCGGCTCCGGAGGCAACATAAACAAACAGTTGTAGTCAGATTTCCCTTCTTTTTCCTATTCTTTAATATAAATATATTTCTCAAATACATCTGATCCGAAGTATGTGAGTAGACAACGTGAACAATCGGTGGAACAACCTTAGCAACAGAGGCTAATTGGACATTGGGCATGACCGTGTTTATCATGGACATCCAACATCATAACAGTTTGTAAATGACATAAGTTCATGTTAAAAAAAAGCATGTTATGTCCCTTTAAGATATGTTTTTTGGAGGTAAATGGATTTCTGTTTTTGGTAAATTGTTGACAAATTACATCACATGTCTCTATAGGAACTTTGTCCTGGTTGTCCTTACTTGTCACTTTCATTTTTTACCTCTGCTCCGTTATGTCATCCATACAATCTCTCCTCCTCCCTTCAATCTCTCACCCTCTATCTCGACCTTTTGTCAAGGTCATCTCTTCTGTCATTACCTCTCTTCTTTTCTCCTCTTGTCCTTTTTACCATTTCTGCTCTTCTGCCCCACCCCGGACCTCCACGCTCACACACACACACACACACACACACACACACACACACACACACACACACATCTGTAGTATACTTACAGGAGACATATACATTTGACCCTCAATGTGCAGTATTGTCTGATTCATAAGGCGTCTGTGTCCATGTAGGTTGGAAAAGGAATCCTCCTCTTCGCTCTCTCCCTCCTCTCCCTCCTCTCCATATTGATAGAGAGACATTAACAGTTGTATAAGAGCACAAGAAAAAGGAAAGTGGCTGCATGTAATGGGTACTGTTGACTTCTATTAGAGCAGGAAACAGAGCAGGCGCAGTATTTTTCTCTACATGTGGTTACAATTCAAATCAGTTCAGTTCTGTACAATTTGATATAATTTGAGTCATTTCAGCACAGTGGGGATCCGCTTAATGTGATTCATCAGCAGTAGGAATTTTATGTGGGTTTAGTTCATTGTGATGTTTTCTTTCTTTCTTTTTCTTTCTTTCTTTCTTAGTCATGAATGGATTCTGACTCTGGGTGGATCTACACAATATTGAACTAAATATATTCATCAAATGCTACACAGGTGAGGAAAGAACAGATGATATTTGGGGGAGGAGGAATATAAACTATGACAACCGTGTAAGAAATAAACATGGCCATATTTGTTTCTTAGCCAGATAAAAACATCAAAGTAACAAAAAAAGCGAGTGTGATTGCATGTTTAGTCTTATAAAGGACACTAAGCTATTACACCAATAACTTGAAACTGTGACCTTTTAAAAAAGCACCTAAAACTGTAATTATATTAACTCCACATGGCTATCAATACAAAAAAAGTCCAAAACAAAAAATAAAAACAACAACATAGAACAATATATAGGGATTGGAAACCTACTTTAATTAATACAGCCTAACTCAGTTTATGAAGAATCACCTGTTTTCACGGCTTCCGATTTTTTTGTCTGTTTTACAGCCGTTAACACACCATGAAAAGAGACTCAGCTTCTGCAACCGCTGCCAGTATTCCCCCAGCTCTACTGCTTGACATAATGTTGCGTATCAAACACCGTACACCATTGCTTTTGGCAATTTAACCTTCTTTTATAGCTTAAAATGTGTGAAACATCACCCGCACAACACATTCGCTAGCGATAAAACAGTTAAATTAGAGAACCATTTTAATAGGAAAGAGCACGTAAAACATCTCACTGACAGGTTATATTTGCGCAGTGTATGTCAATTTATGTATTTATGAACGCTTATGTTTCAAAGTACTGGAATATCTGAGAGAAAATAAAGGAAAACGAGGCCATGTTTCCAGGCAATCAGTAGTGTTCCTTGTGTGTCACAGCCTGTGTATGACATTTTTTTTTCTCAACTGACATGATGATTGAACTTCCCAAGAAAATACAAGACAGGGGTGCTAAAATCAGAGGAGGGTGATGGGTGAGAAGAAGAAAAAGAAACTAGAGGGGAAAAGGGAATTAAAGGAGCGAGCTGAAGCCTTTGCAGATACAGTAAACGAGGTTTTGTTAGATTTTTTGTCAAATTTCTTCAAAGATAAGCAAGTCATGAGCAGATGTACAATATGTTTAATCTGTGAGGAAGACACTAAAATAATGAAAAAGTAAAATAGAAGAAAAATTATAGAAAAAGTGAGAAGTTACCTGACAGTGTAACTGCTGTGTAATGAGAATGGGGTGACAGACTGGGGCGAGGGGGGGGGGGTTAAGGAAGGAGGTGACTGCAGAAAGTGAGGGTTTAAGGAGGAGACAGAAACAGAAAAGATGGAGGCATGAGATGAGGAGAAGAGACAGAGACAAGTGCATTTAAACAAATTAAAAAAAGACTCGGGTGTTATGGGTAAAGAAGCAAAAGAGTGTGAAATAGAAAGAGTGGAAAAACCGCCAGGAGCAACGGCAGGTTACACATGCGAGGAGGTTTGCTGAGACATCCAGCAGGACTCCTGTATGAGGTGGATGGAAATGAAGCCTCATGCATCATACACTTGTTTCGAAGCTGTAATTTGCATAGACAGAATGGATGATACATTATATGCACTGGACATTGAGCTGGTTGGAATTTTAAACAACAAAGTCAACCACTTATTGTTTAATGTCAACACTTGTGCAAACACACAATGGCCTGTGATGCTTAGATCCCCTCCAGACATGTTGTAAGATTATGTTAAGCGTCTAATATGTTTTTTCCTCAAAAAAACCTCATTTAAAACCTTATAATGACATCTCCTCCTTCTCCTTCATCGAAAAAAATCCAGAATCTATGAATATGCAAATATTGTTCATTTCAAAAGTTTAACTGCTGGACACAAGATGCCTCCTCTTCCATTCTCAGTGTATTTGCACTGAAAGCTTCAAGTTTCCACATCACACTTGTGTAAGTTTCATACTGGACCACAATTAGCCTCCAAAGTAGTTGTGATGGCACAAATCATACTCATAGGCCCGCCCCCTTTAGACTCAGATTTCCAGTGAGCTCAGAGAAACTTTCCTCCTTCAGCAGATGAAACTCTGCACATGCATCATTTTGCACAGTGAAGCTCAAACATCCAGCTGAAGTAGCAATAAGCAAAATGCATTTTTGAGAGTGGAGAGGGACTTTAAAAGTGTGTAATCTATAAAATATGAAAAAACTATGCTACAATTTTCTCAGTCAGTTTCAGTCCAGTAACAGTCATAGTGGACACTTCTGCAGTATATTCCAAGGCCAATGTCCATTGCCGTGCAGGTAGTAATAGTTCCTTTATGTAGCAAGTGAAACACAAAGAGCAAAATACTCTGATACGTATGTCAACACCTATCAGCCTATCAGCTGGGACTGATGGCGCCACATCAAGATATACGTTCTTTTATTTCTTTGAGTTGAAGTGGGTCAATGCTGCAATATGGAGACAAACAGCAGTTATATCACATTCATTCCTTAGATGAGCAGCTACTTCGACTTTGTTACTGTATGTGCAGTGTTGCCTGTATATGCTACAGCTGTCACATGTGTCACATGCAACTTATGATACAACAGGGCTGGTGTGTTAAAGATGTAAGACATTTATCTTTGACACTGAAAACCAGGGTCCACGTGCTGTCTGACACTAGTTTTAGTAGTGTAACCAACCATACTTAAAACATAGTGTGCTTCTCATGTGAGGATATTATAGAAATAGAATAAAACATTCATAGTAAATATTCTGCAACGTTGTCGTTGGGGTTTTGCAGCATGGTTCAGTTTGTTTAATACTGCACTTCGATTCAGTTACAACATCAGCAGGCATTTTTACCATGCAGGGATTTTTTTTCTCATCCAGGTATTAGGTGTAATTCAATTTGTATGACTGACAGTTTAGGGATTTTGCAAAATCTCCTTTATGGGCCAGAATGTAAAATAGTGAAGAAAAAAAGCAGTGAAGTAAAAATCCAGACCTCCAGGCCTTCATCACCTCAGGGCCAGAGCATCGTATTCTCCCCGGTCTGAGGTGTTCTTTCCTGGGAGAGAAAGACAGCCTAATCGAGGCTCATCCATCCGGAGCCTTGGGTGTAGCCTGGCTGATCAATAGGACACACACACACACACACACACACACACACACACACACAGACACATGTGGTGGATATACAGATACAAATTATTAACACAAGGTCACAGGTGTGCAGGGATTCAAAACAGGCGCAAGTCTCTGCAAAGATACATGCACACAAGGGTTTAAATGCAAACATAACAGACACATAATAATGCAAACACAAGAAAACATGCACTCGAGTATGAATGCAAAGTCTCTCTACACACACACACACTCTGACTCTCAGTCTGCACAGTCCAGCATCACAGCTCAGGGAGGACATGTTGAGCCCACAGTGATCTGTCTTCATAGCAGCAGCATCTGCTCTTGTCCCTGTCTGTCTGTACAATGTATGAGTGGGAGGTAATTGCAGTGCACAACACCATCACAGTGACATTAACACATGATGGGGATTAAGTGAAGTCCAATACTGCAGCACCAACATTATCATTCTCTTTTTTTTTCTCCCTTATCTCCTCCACTCCCCCCCCCTTCTCTCTTTTTTGAGGCATATTAGATATTTTTCTTGGTTTTCTTATGTTATTGTTTTGTCTTTTGATTTGTTTGTTGCTAGATAAATGCCATCAGTTGGATTGCTACTTTCATGGACCACTTGTATAACTCGCACTATCACAGAATATTTCTTTTAATGGCTTGTTGCTTGTTGCTGTGTGAAAGCGTATGCTGTACCCATATAATGTCACCGATGCCGTACGCGGCTTTGGTCTCAGGCCGACGAGCTCAAAAGACACAGATTGGCCTCGCATGTAAAGGATAGCGTGATGACACAGAAGGTAAAACAAAAGACATGCTGGCACAGGAATAATAAAAACCTTGAGGGGTGCGGAACGATCAAAGGATGCTTTTTAAGTTTCATGTCATGTTTTTAGCGCAATCATTTTCTTAACAGTGGAGAAACACAGATAAAAAAAAAAAAAAAACGTTTAATAAACCACCTCTAGAGATAAAATGTTGGTTTGTACACTTTGAGAATAATTATATATTTTTAAAAAGTACAAAAACAAAAAATTAAATAAAACAAAAAAAAACTATTAAAGATTAATGAACCCTGTGGGGAAACTGGGCAAATTATCTCAGTGATTAGCAGTTAAACTACTATTTAATATACATTAGTTATTGTAATTAAGCACCTCTGCAGTCATCTCGCCACAGAATTGTAACAGGGGATTTGTTACTCATCAAAGCACATCAGTCATCCTGTGTCTTTAAAGCCGTTTTTTTTGTTTTATTTAAAATTCTGTCACATATAATCTGCCGCTCCCTCAACCCTGATGAGTCATTATTTCTGCTAAATAGTATCAGACAAAGGTCACACAAAAAAAATAATTATAATCTGATTGCTTTGCTTATTTCAGTAACTGTAACAGATTACAGTTTTATTTATTTATTTTTTTTTTTTCTCATAATCAGATTCCTATAATCCTGTTACATGTAATCCCTCACTCCCCAACCCTGATGAGTCATCACTTCCATTAAGAAACAGTCACACATATTACACAGCTGTTATCTTCCATAGCCTTTTATCTTGCTTTGCTCTCAGCTAGTTCCCTTATCTTCATAAAAACAAGCTTTTATCCAGGGTTTTGCTCATAGCACTGTCTTGGGGGTAGGGTGGAGTGTGTGTGTGTGTGTGTGTGTGTGTGTGTGTGTGTGTGTGTGTGTGTGTGTGTGTGTGTGGTTCGTGTCGGGTTGGGTATTCCTCTTACATCTTAACCACGTTTCATCATAAGCATCCATCCCTCTATATAGCACAGCGTGTTCCTGCGTTTGTGTATTGGTTAAACGCCATCGCCTGTTATGTCGTTTTACAATTAGCCCCTCTTATCTTTAAGGGAACAACTTTTTATCCCATTTCTTGTTCATAACACGGTAATGTAATATTATTCCTTGTCCTTATCACATTGTTGCGAGTTGCACTATTTTCTTTCAAAGCTATTTGTTATGACGAAGAGACAAATATGCTGACTTATTGTAGTGCCTGCTTCTATTCTAAATGCTCTCCTTTTCAGCTTTTTTTAGCAATGTATTGTAGTCTCTTCAACATCTTTATTACAAGGCTATAGAAAATGACAGCTACACACTGAAGGTTTGGCCATTTGGTTAGCATTCAGATCCAGTGTGCTTTACAGAATGCATAAATGCAACTAAAGCATAGACTCTGGCTGTGTCAGTGCCATATTCTCACCACGTGAGGATACAGTGACAAGGCTGACTTATACAAACGTCTGGACTCGCAATTGTAATTCAATAGCGATGGCTGAAATGTAAATGTAGGAATGTAAGATCATTACCCGGCACCTTGAGAAATGTATCACTGTCGATGTGGATAACACAGTGGGCTACACAGGGTAAAAACTTGCCTCAGGCACAGAGAGGCAGGATGAATAGTGCAGCCTTTCCTATTGAAACCATCATTCCTGAATGGTCATTTGGCTGATGCATTGAAGGCAGGCTATTCAGCAGAAAGCTGATAAAACCTAGTAGCTGCCTGGTTGCCTTTTACTGTGTCAAAACTTGCCTGGAAATGGTGACTTTTTGTATTTTTGTCATTTTTGTACATAAAAAAATGCATCTATCTTGTCAGTGTCATGTTGATTTGTACTTGACCCAGATAACAAATATACTATGCAAAGGAGTCACATATGGATTTCTACTTTTTTTATACTGAAGGCAAAGCCTGTAAAATGTTTGATAAAGTTGCCATGGAGACAAGTATTTAAAAAAGTAAAACAAACTTTAAAAGGCCAATTTAAGGCTAAGACATTCATTAGGGTCAAAACTCCATGCAGTGATAATGATCCAAACTTTTTTGGTAACAGCTGTGCCAAGGAGGTTAGAGAAGCAGAGTCACAGGTTAAATATCAGAACAACCTAGAAAAATTTGGCAGGTAAAGTGAATGAGAAACATCTTCTCAGCACCTAATTTTGAGATGAGGCAGTTAACCTTCAGCTGCTCATTTGCTCACCGTAAAACACTGTAGCTGCCAGATACAGTATAAATATGGAGAGGTGTATAACAGGGCGTTACTGATGGACACTGTTAACCTGTAACTCAATACAGATGAATTCAGAGATGTGATATTGTGGATACATTGAGTTCAGTTTCAGCAATAACAATTCCAGCTTCTAATATCTCACAAATTGGCTTTTTGTTATTGGACTTGCAAAACTTTGTGTGTATACTCATCGTGATTCTATGTTTCATATTCTTTTCAATTTAGTGCACAAATTAACCAGATAAAATGCAGCACAGATCAATCGCATCCTGCATGTTAGCTTCTTATTATTAAAATGTCCAAGCACTGTTACGCCTTCGTTCTGACCCACTCAAGGATTAACAACAGGTGTGTAGTCTCTGTAAGGAGGTTACATGGCAGCAGATGAGATCTGCACACTGTTTAAAAAATCTATTAATAAAATATATGTATATATGCAAGAATACACAAAGACAAATGTTTCGATATTACATCTTCATCAGTGTCTCAGCAATTTTCAATTCCCCACCCTTTTATATAGGTCAGAGCATGGTCACCTGGTCTCCATATCCTAATCACATGACCAAAAGCCACTTCTGTGTCACACCCACATTAGACATTAGATACCATTAGAACAACAATACCATAGAAAGTCAAAGTTTTTAGAGAAATAGTGAAAGTGAAATACAAGAATATACCCATTCCCCCTGTCCTAATTTTATTTATTTATTTATTTTTAAACACAGCTTATGAATGTAAAGGACGGATCTGATGTTGTATGTTTCGCCTTCACTGCTGATGTTTTATCCCCTCTTCTGATTGGACCGAGATGTTCAATAATTAGAGTTTCAACAGTGAGCCTTACCTACATACTGCAATCCCATTAACAGATAGATTACATCTCTGGAATTACAGGTGTCAAAATGTTTGTAGTTTTGTATTTTTCCCATCTAAATGAGTGACACCGTTTGTGAATATGTGTTGTGTTTCTGGGGAAATGTACACCTGTGAATTGGTTTCCCAGTGCACAGACAAGAGATAGCGTGGTAGTTTGATGTCACTAATGTCATCTGTATTACTAGTGTGCAATAAACACAACATATATTATTTACAAAGCATCCTCATATCCCCACGTAGTGGCTGTCTTGTCCTGAAATCACTTGAGTATATGCACACAGAGCTAGGGAGACAGACTCACTGTGCAGAATACCTATGGGGGCGATGAAATCTAACCAGGCGTGTAATCTGAAGATTTCTACCAGAGGAATATTCACTTTTCCATCAGTCTGTTGCTTCATCCCTCTGTTATCACTAACCCTCTGCCGTTTATTCCTCCCTCCTTCTGCCTCCGCTCTTGCAGAAGCAGACGCTCTCACTTTCTAAAGTAAACATCACCAAATGGAAATGGATTTATTCTGTGTGTTTGTGGTGTGTATGTGTACTGTAAGTCATCTTTTTCTGTCTGAGTCTTTATTTTTGGGTCTTTTTTTTTTTTTTTTACTTATTCTGCACCATGCACTTCTGTCTCTCCTTGGATTTCCTTCCTAAAAGCAAATATCCCTTTCCAATACACACACAGGCTTTAATGGACCAAAGGGCTCCCATGTGTCCACGGGGGAAAAGCCAATCGTCCCATTGTGGTATTGCTGCTGTATGAAAAATGTATGATAGGATATGATCCAAAACAGAACTCATATCTACGCAGTTGTGAATTAATCATTTGGTTTTAAGACGTATTGATTTGGTTTTAATAAGTCTTCCAGTGGCTTTAAAATCTTTTTATTGATGTTTTCTTTTTTCTTTAACTAGCTGGTTGAGTATTTTTCCCTGTTTTTCAGTTCCTCTCTCTATTTTTTTAAAACACTTTCCTTTTATCGCTCCCTCCTTCTTGTTGTTTGCCCCTTTCTCATCCACTGTCCCTCTGTCTAGTCATCCTGCACACCTCTATCTCCTTTTGTAGCACCAGCTATGACTCAGTAAACACCGGTGTAATCGTTCTGCCCTTCCAGGAGTCCAATTGCCAGCTTCCGGTCTGAAATATCATCAATATTTAATTAAGTGATTATCTTTTTAGGACACAACACAGATAGGAAAATGAAAGAGGCTTAAAAGTTGGCTCCAGTTCATAGATAATCCTCTTGTCAAAATGGCCACCCCCGCAGTGGTGTTATTGTCCACCCACCTGACCAAACCAAAGTCCTATAGATAAAAAAAGTGTGACTATGATGACCAGAATGTTTTTAATGGATTTAGTTTTTTTCTCCAATCCATACATATATTTATGTCAGTGTTATATTGACAACAGGATGAGCAAGCAGTTCAGGCTTCTGCCTTCGTGTCACCTCCTACCAGCTCTGCCAAGTCTGCTAAGAGATGTAGACCCTCTTTACTGATAATACCTGCACACTTGAATGATAATGTTTATTTGAAACAAATGTGCCTCTATTGTTTTTTTTTATCAGGCACCAGAAGTCAAGATACTAAGGGAGCATCTCTCCAGTACTGGTTTGCTTTTGGCTTTTCTCAGTTGATGAGTAATGTAGGTCCGTTCATGACCACTGTGGATGGACCTTGACTCCACTTATGCTATATGTTGGTCATTCAACAATATCTAAAACACTAGAGAAACCAATTTTATCAGCGGCCTAATTCTTGGTCATAGACTTGGTAACACATTATTGCAGCCGATAGATCTTACTGTCGGGCAATCTCATTGGTCCTTTTCCCCCTATGATAACAGCCAGTGAAATCTGGGCTGCTCCAGTTGACCATGGTCTAATTATTAATCAACTCCAATGTGGCAAAAAACCAGACTTTACTTGGTCTAAGGGCAACAGACAGTGAGACAACAGAACAGATATAACCTGGACTGGACTCAAACACCAATACAGCTGGATCAGTCATCAATAGCTGATCTGGCAGTGAGTGTGGGTAGTCATCAACTTCCTCTGAGACTAACTGGTAATGAATAGCAGCTCAGCAGGCATGTGACTGGGTCAGGTGACAAAAGGAGCGAATTGAAAAGTCTAGTACTTGACATTAGAATACAGATAAGATTAGAGGATGATGAATATAAAACCACAACATTTGCAGCACAAAGACAATATCATCCGCAAAAAAGTGTGTTATCATGTGAAAAATGTACCCTTAAGTCCCTTATATAACCGCAACTAGGCTTTTATATGCCCTGCACGACAATCTTGAAAAGAAGACATGGCATGATTCATCTTTGGCAGAAGTCAAGGTGGCTTTAAGCCAAGCATGTGAACACAGCTCTCACTTTAGCCATATAGGGACAAAATGTCTCTCAGCTGTGGCCCCAGTGCTTTACACTCCCACATGACCTCCCTCAAGATGCCTTGGATAACAAGCACAATGGCATTCATGCTGACTAGATTGGCGTCACCTCATCTTGTCCTGAATTTGGTCAATGAGCCAGCTCATCTGCAACCATCTGAGCCCCTTTTTACATTTTTACGGCTGAAGTTATTCAGTTGTTACTTCTTTGAGGTAGAATCCACTGCTACACAATTATTACCCCTAAGTATTCTGCTACAGGCTGAACTTGTAGCTTTTAATGGGGGGTATTATGCCTTCATATTGAACTATCTGCAGACAAATTAGATCTATTAAGCCCAAGTGATTTTAATAGCAGGGCTTTTTTGGAAGCATCCGGGACAAACCACTAATGCTAGCATTCGAAAGCCAGTAACCGAGGTCGGTGATTGCAGTCCTAAGTGGCAGCCCTGTTAGTTTGGCAGTCAGGCATCAGGGCCTATCCTGGGTAAGTTGAGTCTCGAGGGTATACTGTTGAACTTCTACTGGTAAGAATATGATGGCCACTGATGCATATTTTTCAGCCAGGATAAGGAGTCCAACCCTGATCCATTTCATATTTAAAATTTTACATGTTGTGCTGTCTATAAAGCAGTACTTTAGACATGCTGACAAGGCATTAGTCATGGACATTTGTAAAGTTGTTTGTCTTTATTTTAGTATGATTGGGTTAAGCCTTTCTATGACTTTGCCTCTGCTAAACTGCATTAAGAGCCTTTTGCTTTAAGAGTCTACACTGCTGGGGGAAGCTCCTGTACAATGGATCTCCCATTAAGACACACAACTATTATATCTGTATTGTTGTTGGGGGTGATAAATCAGCTGCTCTGAATAATTTACCAGCATGGAGGAGGAGAGCGATGAGAGATTTAAAGGTACTACACAGAGAATGGAAAGCTCTCATTTGTTTGTCTCTCTCTCTCTCTCTCTCTCTCTCTCTTTCTCCGTTTCTGTCGTTCTCTTCCCAGATCACTTTCTGTGTCCCCATCTGTCTCCATACCTCTTCTCTATTTCTCTCTCCAACTGGCTTTAGGAAGGAATCATACTGCTTGCCCCAAACACACACACACGTACACACAAACCTCTCTCTCTATCCAGTGTTTGTGTAATCATATATCACCATGGGCAGGGGTCTTATCAAACTAAACTTTGATTTGGCATGTATCAAACTACGGTGTTATCTTAATTATGTTCCCAGACGTTTTCAATTGATAAAGCTTATCTATTGATAGAGATGTTTAGATAAGGATTATCAAAGGTTTGACAAAAAAGAGGGTAAAATCTGCAGTAACCTCTATGTAAGTGGTTTCTTCCTATCTAAATTGCACAAGGCCCAGTTTCCTGCACAGCACATTTTCTTACTGTTAGTGTTCTACCAAAACCTTGCATTTTCAAAAGGTCAGCTTTTCAGGATGTGAATCTAGTTTCAAATGCTCAGACCTTTGCCTACTGCCTATTCTCAATGCAACAGAAAGGTCTAGCTGAAGCTTTTCTAAGAGAGAAAGAAGGCAGACAGTACCATCCAAAACACATTTGTATTTCTTTCATTCAAATCCAGGCTGATTTTTTAAACTACCCACATCGATTTACAGTAAAAAAGCTGGAATCATGGCACTAATAACAGTTGCTGACTCGCTCACTGTACAGTAAATCACAGTGGATAAGTGAATGACGTATAAGCTATACATGTAAATACAGCATGTGGGCAACGTGAAATGAATAGGTTGTGGGTATAATGACAGGGTGGAAGCAATCAATCACTTGAGGCCCTTTAGCTCTAGAGTGGAGGTAAGGATCATTTTACACCTGTGGAATATCACTAGAATCAGAATATAAGAACCAGACCTTTGTAATCATGTTGTTACTGTTTCTTTACTACTTAAATTTGTTTGAGTATGGAAACATATATTTGCATTCAAGTAACAGAAGCCTTTTAGCAGCCACAGTAATTATGACGGAAGCAAAGGAGGAAATTAGATTGTTATAAGCGATAAAGTCCACGGGAGATTGTGTGTCCAACTGCGAGTCAACATTGTTTTTAAAACCATGATCATGATCACCCCTTAACCTTAACCTTGTTGTTATCATTGTAACCATGAAGATGAAGGTCCCCTTACCCAAAAGGTGACATATCATGCTCAGATGTCTGTGTTAAACATGATAAAAGGTTCAAAACTTGAGCTGAACATATATAAAAATGCTCCCTGAAAGTGAAAAGCCAAGGCTTCAGCCTGCTCTGAACGCTTTGTTTGTAAAGTCACCTCTACTTCCTCCTTGTGATGACATCAGATTGTTTGTGCACGACCACAAATAGTCGTCCGTTCCGTAGCCTAAGGTTGTTCCACAGGTTGTTCACGTTGTCAAGTTGCATATTTCATATCGGACTTGGGCCCGAACATGTACTGCAGCGGTTTGACTATGAGCCAGGGTGCCATTCAGAGTGCAAGTCTGACAAAGATAATATTTTTTAGTTAAATACCAGTCAACCCTACAAAGGACCCATGTCTTGCAGTACATGGCCCCTTACCAATCATTAACAACCAGGTATTTTAAAAGGCACCAGCAGACAACAAGAAACACAAAACACACAAGAATTTGAAGTCCATCACAGTGTATTATACAGTCAGCACTCAACACAAAACCCACAGTTAAATTACCAGTGAATGACTCCTTATCTCAACAAAAAAACTCCTCTTGGGGATCCCAGAGAGCAAATAAAAATACTAAGTTTGAGACTAAATACCATAGTTGGCTGACGAAAATAAACCCAAGTGACGCCTCTTTAGTCTAATAGACAAGCTTAGTGCCTCTTGGACAACTCCGGAGTTACCTCTCGAATTCAGGCCAAGGCGCTGCTGTCGGCTCCGGGGAATGTAAAGCCTGGGAGCCAGGCGGTTTGATGGTGGGTCCACAGAGTAGAGGATGTAGTTGGGGAATAATACGATTCTGTATAATTTTTTTTGGCTTGTTGCCAGGGGTTGGCGATCTAACTGACAAAAACTCTCAGGACGGACTGTGCCTTTTCCACTGGTGAGTAGATATGCGCCATTTTGGTTTGAAACACCGGCATAGATATTCCCTGAGCCGACAGGTGGATGTGTGTGTAATGCAGGGCGTGTGTGTTTAAAGGCACTGATCACTACTGTACAGACATATAGTTTCCAGTTTGAATACAGAGCAAGTGAAATCCTCCTGGAAGTCGGCCATGATACAGCTTCCAAAAACTAACCAATCAGATCAGAGTGGGCTCATTGGGAGGGGGGCCTTGAAGAGACAGGAGCTAAAACTGTTTAAGAGGCTGAACTGAGGGACTGCATTAAGAGCCAGTATAAGATAAATAAGGAGTTTTTGAACTGTAAATCATGCAAAGATATACCAGTAGAGCACCGGAATATAAATGTAGACCTGGAAATGTGCATGATACATCTCCTTGAAGGGAGTAGTAATTTTAATCCAACCACAATTTTTCCCTAAATCTAATCAAGTCTTTTTTGTACCTAGAACTAGCAAGACTTTTGCCATAGTGTTATCACATCATAAAAAATCATCATCTTTAAACAGTGATTTGTAACAGTTTTGGAGGGCATAGACAAATGATGCTCTGCTGATTACTGCTAATAGGGGTGTCAGGTCAGAAAGTGCTTCTATGTGTGCACAGACGAATGATGTTTTCTGTCGTATCATTTGGGGGATTTATTGACCTCTACTAGTACCAGCTTTTACTAATAACAAGGATAAAATACAAAGAAGTTCTTATCATGAAAAATACCTTTTTATAACAGTTTAACTCTACCAATGTGTGTATGTTTTCTTAAGGCCAGCTTGGAAAACTCAGCACATTGAGAGACAAAATAGGAAATTTGGCTGTAAGTTGGCAAATGGAAAAAAAACAGTCTGGCTAACATAGCAAAACAAACCTGCCAAATTCTTTAAAAAAAAAAAAAGATATTTACCAAGAATCCAAAGCTGTTCGGAAAACCGAGAATTGATGTCCAATTGTTCCATGGAAGTAACCTTACATCAGTCCACCTGTAAGAAATCAAGATGATACCATTCACTGTCGTTTTTTTGTTTTGTTTTTGATGTTTACCTGTCACACAGTTTACCTGTGTGACTTAGAAGTAGAAGGTGAAACATTTTGGCCTTCAGATCTTATTACTCTCGGGGCGATTTTATACAGATGATTCATTGTGTACACTAAAACTTGGCAACTTAATTCAGTGCCCAAGATCACTATGAAAAAGACATTTTTACTGGCGCACATTTACAAGCAGCGATGTGGGTTAGCAGTAAATACACACTAGAACATGGTTTTCATACAGGTTAAGCCCAAATGAAGAAAGAGTTGATTCATATTTGTGTACACTGAATGAAAGAAAGGAAAAGCTGCTTCAGAGTTTGAGTAAGCCTCTTCAGATGTCCTTGTTGTGAATGCTTGATTTTTACATCTGTTAATAGACTCTGCTTCTAAATGTAGGTGCATGTTCTAATCAAGTCAGAGCACCAGGTTCACTGCTGCACTCTTCTGTAAAAGCATGGCAACAATTAACACACTTCACTGTGTGTAATCAGCTGTGAAAAGGTTTGTTGAATGAAGGACAGTGTTAATTATGATTATGATCGCCGATCATGTATTACACATAGTTTTGTCTTTAAAGCCCATTAAGTAATTTTATGCTCAGAAAAATAGTTCGTTTAGACATTTGATGTAAAAGTCATATTTGATTTATTTGAAAGGATTTGCAGGTTTCAGCAGTTTCACCGAGTTCTGTGCAGCTCAGTGGATAAAGGAAGACTAACACTACCGGGGTCTGGACTCCCTCTGGGGCCTCCCATGTTAGTGAGTGGATGCATTTATGAGAGTGTGTTGCACTTTGTATAAAAGCATCCACCAAATGGCATTTGTTAGTTATTGGGATGTCAGCTATGGTGCTTTATCAGCTACATGAAGCCTCAACTCAGCTCTGTTTAAACAGAGTCATGTCTGAGTGGTTAGTTTTATCAGAGGCGCGAGGTTGTGATGTCCACATGTGAGCCATCTTTGTTTCAAAACTAGGTCAGTACATGATACTTTAAATAGCTTATTGGATATCATTTGTGTCATTTTCACTTCCTCCCATGTTACACTTCATGAGGTTTTCTGTTCTGTTTGGCTGTATTAGTTGCCAAGAGGCTGGATGACCACATTCTTAAAATGCCTTGTTAACTGGTTTCTCGTTGCATTACTTCTTATATGACTAAATGAGTATTTAGCAGCATGGCAGATTAAGCAGCAATCAGCTATGGGCATTTAGCATATGTCAATATGTTGCAAACCCGATTCCTTGGCACGCTTCCTGTCGCCTAGAAGCACTT
Organism: Thunnus maccoyii; assembly: GCF_910596095.1. Lineage (NCBI taxonomy): Eukaryota > Metazoa > Chordata > Actinopteri > Scombriformes > Scombridae > Thunnus > Thunnus maccoyii. Next base: position 6,337,864 of record NC_056546.1, on the reverse strand, counting down.
CATATCCTCTTGAGTGATGTTACATAATGTGGATACAGCAAATCAGATGTTGCCAGCATCACATCTGTTCTCAAACCTGTTTGATATCAGTGATGGTTGCTGCTAACCTAGCCAGTAACAGGTGAAAGAAAGGCATTTGCAGAACAGCGCAAATAGGAAGCTGAATTTGTGTAGTGCAAACTATTGCACAGAAACAATACTAGATGAGAGCTATTCTTCAATGAATTACATTTCAAAATGACCAAATATGAACATGAAATGGCCCAAAGTTGACCTAAAAAACTATTAATTTGGGTGGAAGAACTCTACTGCTGCCTAAATCCAGATTTATAGTTTGCAGAAAGGTTCTGCTAGTCTTGTTGTAAATGACTCAAGCATGGGAACTGATTTATAGTTCAGTTAATCTCATTCATTTACATTCTTTCATTCACTTTGTGACTTTGTGTGCGACTTTGTGAGCATAATAAGATAAGATAAGATATACTTTATTGTATATCCAAGGAAAAAAAGGTGTTGAATACAGCTGCATATAGAAAATACAATGTACACACAATATAGGTACATTATCTCCATATGCACCAGACAGACATGCAAAATACACTATTTAAAAACAAAGAATTAAAAACAATACAGAAGTGATAACCACATGTGCAAAGGACACAATGTCCATATTGCACTCACTAACAGTCAGTATTGCACATGAAGCCATACTGGGTATAAAATAAACAACTGTGCAACAGATAAATTAAAAATCACAAAGGTTCTTTGTTCAGGAGTCTTATGGAGATAGACTCCTCTCAAAGGAGAGCTTGAAACGGTTGGTTTTGTGGTTAATGGGGCAGGTTCACACTAAAATTGTCTTTGCTAGCTAGAATACATATTCATCAAGTGAGTGAAAAAGAGACAATTACTCAACTTTCTTTGTATTTTCTTCACCATCAATATTCTCTGCCAGCATCAACAACATGTAGGAGAAAAACACAAGAAGCTGCAGGCTGACCAGTCATAGTTCTCATGAGCTCCACACTATATCTTCATAGTGCTTAGGTGTATTTACATTTTTGAGGTACATGTTGAGCCTCTGCATGTAGAGGCTACATCATGACATCAGGAGCATAAATACAGTTTTACTGCTCGGTGTGTTTAGATGACTCGCTTGCTTCTGACTGAGTTTACTAGCCTCTGGACTTGAAGAATATCAGATGTTAACGAACTGGACTCTGCTGTTTCTCAGTGCTCTGAGATCAAAGGCAACAACAAACACACTCAAATGTACGTTGATGAACATATATAGAACATTTGTTCAGAAAGAAATACTGAAAAGCACAGATTCCCGCATGCATACCCATAAGCCTCATGTCTTAAAGTTACTCATGCATGTGCATGTGGAAATGCTCCTGTTTAATGAAGCAGAAACTTTAATAAGGACTTTACATGGCAGATATTTGATTCTCTTTCTCTCGCTCTCATGCTGTCTCTCTCACTCATGCATACCTGCACACACCATTTAATTTAAATCCCACCCGGGTTGAGTGGTCAAGGGGGAGACGAGAGAGGGGGAAGAACATGTAATGAATATTGGGACATATATTAACTGTCACAATGGGACGTCCACTTTCACTTTTTCATCTTCTCTCACCTTTTTCAGGGTCACTTAGCTCTTCGCTCTCCCTCTGAGCTGTGGTGGTCGTCTGCCATCCTTATACACGCACACTGACTAGTGTGGCTTTTGTACACATGAGAGGAGGGCCAGAGGATGGTAGAGAGAGAGAGAGGAAGATGGGGAGGGTGGAGCTTTAGACATATATACACAGAAAAGTTATGATAGATGGCTCAGAAGAGGTAAACATGCAAACATTTTGACTTTGGAAATATGCTCAAATTCTAATAATAAAAACCTTGGCACCAAAATTAAAGCTTACAACACCTGCGTTTAGCTTTGTAAAATATGAACCTAAATGCATTTCTGGAATATATTAACAACAGTTTTCAAGGGACTGTGCTCCCAAAAAAAAAAACAACACAACAGGTCGTAATGTCAGTCGCCCAAAACAACTTACAGTTACGTTTGAGTGACAGATGCCATCTAGTGGTCGTAGTAATTATGACCCGGAGCAGTGATGCAGTTCAGGTGACGTTTATATAGGTCAAAAAAATTCCTCATTACCTGACTACCTGCAGGAAAATTAGTGATGAGATATCTTGCAAATATTTTGTCAAATAATGTGTTTATCGTGTGTTAATGGCTTTATTTGTGTATATGAGCGAACAGCTGCGCTAATAGTTGGATGACTGGCTCTAACTAGCCAGTGAGTTAAGTGATCTTCAGTCTAGCTCGCTAATATGCATAGTAGCAATGATTATGTGTCATGATAATAACGTAATTACAATGCCTAGTAATCTGTCGAGTCACAAACAGCAGTCGCCAAGACAACAGCAACATTTGCTTACTGTTTTTGTGTCCAGATGGGAGAATTTAGCAGAGCTTCCCTAGCTTCAGACTCAGGCGACACAGATTACAGTGTCAGCCAGGGCAGAACAGAGCCTCGGGGGAGAAGAGGCCAAGGAGTGAGAGCTGTAAGCAGGGGTAGAAGCAGAGTGAGGGGGCAAAGGTCGAGGAAGAGAGAGAGGGAGAGGGAGATGAGTGAGGCCTGGTGATGAGCAGGAAAGAGTGGATACAGTAATAATAGTATAATATATTTATACTATATATATACTATAATAAAAATAATATTCAAATATAAAACATATAAATATGCAAAAAATGGATTAGTATTCACCTGAAGTTCAGCCAGCGATATTGGTCAGGGTCTCGTGAGCTCTGGTCCTCCTCTCAATCCAGTTCTTTGTCCGGTTGGTTGGATGGCAGTCATGCTGGCATCTGCCCATGACCCAGACCTGCTCACTGGCAACATGGTGGAGGATTCCCATCCAAAGGTCCTGAAAAATATAAATGGCACTATATGTGTATTATCACTGCAGATCATATCTGTGTATGTGACAGGTGTGTACAGTGTGTATATATATATATATATATATATATATATATATATATATATATATATATATATATATATATATATCTGCTTTAACAAGTGAATTTCTCCTGTGGTGATCAATAAAGTTTAATGCATTCATTCATCCATCCATTTATTCATTCATTCATTCATTCAATATACTGTTATTAGGTAAAAGCCAAAAGGCAATGACATCACACATAAAAGATCAATACAAAATACATCATAAGCAATCACTATTGCATCTATAGGCACATATCTAACGTTACTTACCTATCAGGTAGTCCAGGTCCAGTGGGGGATGCAGGGAACACAGACAGGCTCTTATGGAGTGCTGAGCTTGGCAGACTATTCTCGTAATTATTGGAGAGAGAAAAAGAACATGTAAAGTTACTACTGGTAGATCTGTTAGGAAAAAAAAAATACACTGCCAAAAGTAATGTTAGTTATTGCCAGCCAGCTCATTACGGTGAATACAGGCTTGCAGGCCTGTAACTGAATGTACAAACTTGCAAAATGGAGTTTGCAGGCAAACACTGAAATGTTCAGCCTGGAAGTATGTATATGCAGGCTTGCAGCACAGCATTCACAGCTACATGTTTACAAAACTAGCACTAGCACTGAGTCTCCAACAGTCAACTCTCTACTTTGCCTGCTGCGGTAACCAAACTCAGCACTACAGACCTCAAGGGTTATTTCTTCAAAATATAAAGTTGTTTGAATTAGTTGATAGCAGGACTTAGTGTGTACGAACACTGCAAGCTACTATTGTAGGAACATTACATTTGTTGTCATGGAAAAGCAAATACTTTTGCAACCTAACTAAGCTGACCACTGGCACCTACCTGTCCAACAGAAAACAGGCCAACTCCGCATTACTCTTCATCCCCATCGTCTCCTTCAGTGCTCGCCGGTGGGTGAAAGCCAACCCCGGATTCACTTTTGTTTTGGAATGAGGTTTGTCCGTTTGGCATTTCGCCTCGCCATATTTTGTGTTTTTTCAGTGCTGTGTCCACCATTTTTGTAGCTTCCTCTTGGATGCGTGCTTCTGGTCTGGAACCTGCTCGCTACCTTTTTATAGAGTCCCTACCTCACCTGTGCATTGATATTGGCTGGGGGCTACACACCCACTGCCTAAGGGTTGTAGCTCAGAAACGTCCATATCACAGCAAAATAATAAGAAAACACAGGCAGAGGGTAGAGTCTCTGCAGATAAATACAACTGCCACACACTTCTAGTGGGTCATAAGTGATGATTGACAGGGATTGAGTCTATACATTGTTTTTTTTTAGGAAAAGAATGCATAGAATAGCTTTAAGTACGTAGTAACTTTAACCCAAACCATGATCTATCCCTAAATCTAACCAAGTAGTTTTTGTGCTTAAACCTAACTAGACCTTTACCACAGCGTTATCATATCATAAAACATCATTATTTTATAACAGTGATTTGTAATAATTTTGGAAAGCACAGACAGATGATGTTGCCCGGCCGATTTGAACCGATAGAGGCGCTAGATTAGAAAACCACTTCCTACTGGGAGAAAAGACGCTCCTATGACAACAATTGACAGGGTGGTTTGCAGATTATCTGAAGTAACAGGGACACCTATGCTGGAAAGTGATTCTTGTTTAAATATAATGTATTTGTATTGTATTGGTATGGTGCCACAAGTGAGATTTATTTTGAAACCCGGGCATATACAACCACATGTCTAGATGGAGGTATGTAAGAATAGTTTTTCTTCTTTAATTTAGGTGAATCAATTGTTTCAATGTGATTTTTTTTTCTAGCTTGTTATTTTAAGATATTGTAAAAGTGCTCAACTCCTCTGGGTTACCATTTGCACATTGCACATTCTTGGTGAGAATAAGGGAGCCACAAAGAGAGAGGAGAGAGAGGAGAAAAAGAGACATGGGGGTGGAAGGATTGTAACCACAGCAGGGGCACTTGTCTGCCATCTCTCACCAAAACAACCTATAAGAGAGATCAGGAGAGGAGGAGGAGGAGAAACAGAAATAAAGGGGTGGAGGGAGAGGGAGGAGATGGAGGAGGAGGACGAGGAGGAGGAGGAGGAGGAGGAGGAAAGACTTTTCTTGAAGCTCAGTGGAGCGTTGATGTGTCTCTGTCCAGCTGAGAGCAAAGAAATAGAGAACCTATCTGTTGTACCAGGGGGTCTGCAGGGAGAGACATGCAGGAGAAACAAACAGAGAGGACGGAGAGATGGAGGGTAAGGCTGGAGTAAAGAGGGAGAGCGGGGTATCGATGTGAAGATAAAGACCAACAGAGACAGAAGGAGGGATTAAGAGAAGAACGCTGTGATAATAATTGCTATCATCATTACTTTTTTATTCTGCTGTTGCAGTGGGCTCTGCCTTTTGTTGGGGAGAGTCGGGTAGATCACTGAAGCTGCACCGGGCAAGATTTGTATGTAAAATCACACCTGCAGTCTAAATCACAAAGCAGTGCTGCAGTAAGAGGAAAGCATTACATTCTACCCACAATACAATGACTGAGAGAAAATCTCCTGCTCAATTCTCTCTGACAAAGCCTCAGAAAATTAATAAAATACAAGCAGTCTGTCAACAGGTGGCATGTGGATCTTATGTCTTTCTTGTTATATGTTTTTTTTTCTTTGGTAGAACGATTGTTTTAATATATCCTACATTATGTTATGTTTTCTCAACGTTTGAGTTGGTTACCTGTGAAACTGCATAGTATAATTTTACTACTAATGTAGAACATTGTCTTGTGAAGTCTCTGATGCAGTCATTGCTAAAGAAACACTTTCCAAGTCTTGACTGACTTGACTATTATCAGATTATTTTCTTTGCAGTGACAGTAATGCAGCTACTTTTGCATTTGTCTGAAGGTCCAATGAGTCCACACATATCCACAACACACCCTGTTAGAGTAAAATTGGAGAAATATATGTGAGAATATGATAAGTTAAGGCCCACTCACACCAGAAAGTGAAATTCATCCACATATCTTCAAGAAGGGCTAGTTACTGTAGCTTTAAAGCTAACTGTGTTAGACCCCTGGGAACATGCTAGCACTTGTCAGTCAGAGTAACTCTCTGAGTTTCTTTCTATTTTCTCTGTACTGGGCTCTTACTCCCCCTGGCATTTTGTTTTCAGGATTGTACATCATTTTATTCAACAAAAAAGTTACTGTAGGAGGAAGAAAAACCTGCCAGTTAGCAAGCTTGTTAGCTCAGTTGCATACATGACGGACGTATTTGTACCATTGACTCCTGTCTCATTACTGTCTGCAGACTCTGCTTCTTATTTGGGGAAGTTTATACTTCAACAGGGTGAATTAAATAACAGTGGATGGTCTGATAACTTCCTCCATTTTGGACTCTCTGGGTCTTTGTACCCTCACAGGTTGGCTCTCTCAAGACAACTTGCTATTGGTTAAAACCACAGAGTATCTGTAAAGATGGACAACATGATAGCTCCATGGATGTATCAAAAGATCTGGATGCAGTGTTGGAGGCGGGGCCCTGTTCATTCATATGAAAGTTACTCGATGATGCAGGAAGCCAAAAAAGTTTGACTTCTGGGTATAAAATTAGCCGAGCCGGCTAACGTACGGTTTAGCCCTCCACTAACTTGAATGGGGATAAAAAAAATTCAATCATGCAGCTCTTCTAGACTTTCAAAATGTTACCAATCCAAATGGATCAAATTCTGTTGGTGAAACGAGTAATTTTATGGGGGTTGTGATGCTCAAAACAGTTTCTCCACAGTTTTACAGCTGCTCATTTTCCCACGATTATGTGCATGGAAAAATGCTCTTTTGTCCTCTGTTGGACCTGCGTGTTGTAATTGCACAGTTTGGCCACTATGTCAAATTGGATTTCAAGCGTGGCACACTTCCTGGGGTCTTGGTTAGCTCCCTGAAACTGACGCCAAAATATCTGGATCGCCGGCTGGTGGCTGGTTGCAGTATAGGTCATAAGTCCCGCCCCCTCCATTTTAGCGGATCTGACTTGAGCCAAACTAAAAAATCAAAGTATATTCACTTTAGGTTGTTCTTATCCTGCTGATAGATGTTCAAGTGCTCATTTTTCTTGATTGACAGCTGTGATTGACAGCTGCCCTCAAACCTTTGTCAGATGCGACAGACGAGCCGAGTGACCGCAGCAGTTTCTGATGGAAGACACTAAGGTATGTTTTCATTTGTGATTCACTACCAGCTGTAGCTGCTAGTTGCCAACTGTTTCTGGCTGGTTCACCTCTCTCCATCGCGGCTCCTGGGTTCACTTGGCTCTCAGCGGCGGGACAGCTGTTAGTCATGTTAAGGGGGCGTGTCTAGCGGGGCATCATCCCGCCCCCCGCCTCTACTGTGCAGACTCTGGTTGCAAATGATGTCACACAAGCAAGATGGCAGCTCCTGGAAATTAGATATTTTGGCTTCACTTTGCATAGTAGCAGGAAGTGGAGACACGTCGTCAGTCTTTGCGAAGAGTCTATGGTTAAAACGCACAAATTAGCGCATCACCAACGTTAACAGTTGTGTTTTACTGTGAAATTTTGCCATTTTACTGGTGTAACTGGCCCTTAATGCTGATATTAAAGCATGAGGCTGTTGTACAATAATGACATTCTTTTATTGTAATATTCAGTTACCTTAATCACAAATGATTATTATAATATTGTACTAGCTTTCTTCTCTGTGTTTTTTGTGGTCTGACATTTGAGTTGCTTTCTTATTTGGCATGATCTACACTCTAGCGTTTCGAGTTAAACAGTAAAATAGCTTATTTCACGGCAACACCGTGGATCTTACTGTCTGTGTGCTGCGATTAAATGCGTGTTGTGAACCTCCACATTATTAAAACATGGAGATTACACATCCTGAATGGGCCCTCTATTCTTCATATTAAAAATTAATGGAGAATAGAGAAGAAGGGAGAAGAGAAAGAGGAGGAGGAGGAGGAGGGGGATGTGATGGCAGGGGAGAAGATTTGAGCAGGGGAGAGCTGAGAAAAGGACAGAGCTCTTGGTTTCAAACTCAGAGCCGAGAAGGTACATTAGAGCTATCAATTAATCAAGAAATAAGAGACTAGTTTAGAAGTCATGGAAAGGAAATATGCGCTGCCTCTCTTTCTCTGACCTTAAAGTGGTTTAGTCTCAATGTTTTCATTGCTTGCTGCAACAGCCTCTGCATTGAAATAATGCTGTGATGGCAGGCTAGCGGCAGAAATGCAATTGCATTTCAATCATTAAAAAATAAAACAATTTGGCACTGGTTGCTCCAATCCTGAGCCACTACATTGTTAAAAACTTAAAATCTAAGTACATTTCAACAACCTTGTAATGCTTGGGTGGGTCCAGATTCAGTTATGAAGGCTTCATGCTTTATTTTAGTAGGTCTTAATTATTTATGTCATTTTTTAAATAAGCTTCCGCGTACTCATGGTTAAATGTCTCAATGTTTTATGACCAGTTTATTTACAGGGGGATTGTTTGTGATTACAAAATCTCTCATTTCTTAAGTCCAACAGAACATCAACCAGGAAGTTGGATAAAATTACAAAAAAGGCAACATTTTTTGTATAAAATATAGTATTCTTATGATTTTTAAATTTTTATCTAAAGCCATTTTCAGACATTAATATGTAACATTTCTGTCTTCATGAAGCTGTTAAAGGCTTTTTATCATTCAGACATAAGTGACTTAATGTTTACAGCTTTATTCAGACATGACAGGACATTTATGGAAAGAGCCAACTATTCATGTGATATTTGCATGAGAAGAGCATGAGAGGAAGGCGGTACCGCTGCTGGAAGGGTTTAATAAGGTGAAGGACGAGTGTTTTCTGTTTTGCCAGGGACATTAACCCTCACTTCTCTTCTGGTGAATCTGCTCTTAAATTCTCATCTATCAATCATTTATTTGATAGAGAATTCTTTTGCAAAGTCCAACTCTTGTTTAATTCCTCTCTCCTCATACGCTGTATCTAAAGTATTTGCTGGATATTCATTTACTTTTCAACTTCATCCATGCAGTAGGGGTGGGACAAAAAAATCAATATTGCACCAAATTGCTTTATTTCAACTTGCAATACATTATCGATATACTGGCACCGAGTATAGATATATTATTTTTTTAAAACATAGGACCGCTCAGAATCGATTCAGCTACTTTGACTTACGGCTACCAGAGCACCGCTACCCTCTGCCTCCTTATGGAAGCGTTGAACAGACTGGTTGACGGTCAGATGAACAGCGGTTGTAGGTGACAACGAAGAAGAAATGCGAGCAAAATATCCAGCCGTGAGCAACTGCTGTCAGACTCTCAGTGTCCACGCTGGAAACACAGAGTCAGTTGGAGCTTTGACAGTCACCAGAAGCACATTCATGGCCCTTTGTAAAGAGGTATCTGTGTTGTGTATGTGTGGGAGTGTCAGTACGTAGCTGTAGCCCTGCTGTTTATCATATAATGCTACCGTCATCAGCCTTGAATATCTCTTAAAGCTCTGAATATAGCACAGTTAGTTATCAGTAGATCATATGTTGTGTTTACTGTCACAGTAAAGAAATAAATCTTTGGGTTATTTGCATGATGTCTCCTCTGTTGGCTCTTGTCAGGCTTGCTAACGTGACCAGCAGCTCTGTGTTAGAGGACAAACTGAGGCTACAGTTAGCAGTGTTCTGATATTTATACTTGGTGACATTTCTTTTTTGTGACACTAATGTACGATAATAAACATTGTACATGGATACAGGAAAAAAATATCTATTTCCTGCTATTTAAAAAAAAAAAAAAAATTCTTTCTTCTACAATTTCAGATATTGTAATATATTGTAGATTATTTATTTGCAATATTTCATGTATCACAGGATCGACTTTGTTGTGATTTATCGTTATCGTAGGAAAAAATATTGTGATATTATCATATTGTGAGTTAACCTGTGATTCCCATCCCTACCATGCACTTGGCAGGGATGAAAGTTGAAAATGTAAGTAGGAGGATAGCTGGTCTGATTATTATTTTAAGTTTTTTTATTGTTTGTTTGTTTTTTTTTATCTCTCCTTGCCTGCACTGTGAGGGGTAACATGACTGAGCAGGCATGAAAAACTTTTTTTTTTCCCTAACAAATTGTCTCTTTCACACTGTTTCATAGTTTATTAAACAGTTTTTATTTTCATCGAGCATTGGAGACGACACTTTCATGAAAAATTGATTACAGTGATCTTAATCAAGCGAACAAGATGTGCATTTAATCCCTCTCTGTGCATTTTTATCCTGTTGTGCTGCTGCAGCCTGAATATTAATCTGAAAGCAATCAATTCAGACTTGTGCCAGTGTGAAAGTCTTATTGAAATGTTACCAGCTTTATTTTTACGTAAGAGTGACACAAGCTCTACCTACATGTTGCGTTTCCATCATGTGAAGAGGGGGGGGGTGACTCGAGTCTACTCATAAACTCGCAAAAATCTCGCAAAAATGACATCATTGTCTTGTGGTAATGGAGGATAAAGTCTCAGCTTCTTGTGGCAGAAACTCTACATTTCAATGAACATCATCATTAAGGCAAAGAGGGAAAGGTCTTCCTCCCTTTTTCCTCCTGTTCTCCCTTTCTCATAATTTTATATATGAACAGTATTTCCTATTTATTGCATGCTGATTTTATATTACTGCCCACATAAAAGTCTAGCAAACTCTGTTAAACTTGCCTGGTACACTGACGACCTTGTTTTATTGGCATTTTGGTGAACTATTTTTAATCTTTTGAGTTGAGGTTCGCTGTAAGCTGCTTGAGTTTAATCACTAAAAAGGAAACTTGTGAAAACAGCTAGCTATAGGTTACTAAAATAAACAGTACGTTCAATTAGCGATGGTGCTCAGACTGTTGGAGAGCAGATGGAGCTTTTTGTTCCTCAACAAAACAGTGAAATTATGAATCATATAGGTTGCCAGGTAACTTAGGTTTGAAAGAGAGAGATGGAAAGGTGTTTCAGCCACATTTAAGTCATTATCCCAGGTGACAGATTTCATAATAGTACAGCAGTAAAGGTGGGATGAGGAGAGATTTTTCATCACTAACACTTCCAGGTACATCCGATCCTCTCCAACTTCTCTCTCTCTCTCTCTTCAATTTCCACATCCTTTATCATACACACCCACATATGAAGTCTCTTCAGCATCTCTTTGCTCGAGTGGGGTTTCCAGTACACTGATAAATCTCACATCTCGGTTTCTATTTATGTAAAATAAGTGCAAACTCACCGGGGAGTTTCACCTAAACAATTACCTTACGAGCTGAGCAATTTACTTGCCGTGAAATCAACTTTCGGATTTAACCTGCAAGCCAATATTGAAAAAAGCTTTCAGAAAGATCACCAACAAATGGATTAAAGAAGAAAAAAAAAGATGTTCTTTTTGAAGCACATAAATTTAAATTTTTACCTTCAGCCTTCAGAACATTCTGTATCCATCCTGCAAATATTTTCCACTTTCTTTTCTTTTTGTTGTTGGTTATGTCCAAAAAAACTAAAATACTGAAATAAAACTGCTGCTCATGGCCTTGTTGCTATAAATTTAAATGTGGATATTCATGTATGCCGGAGGATGAACAGTGTTGTTTTTGGGGATCCCTTGACACTTTGTCTAAGGTCACTGTCAGACTGAGATGTGGTCAAATATCAGAGTCTAACAGGCGGAGTGCCATGAAATTTAATGAAAACATTGCTGATAAACTCTTCTCTATATCCTCACAGTGAGAAAGACAGATCGATGTTCTTGCTCACCAGAGGATGAATCCATGTGTTTTTACTTGAGTGATGTACACTCCTAAATGGATTAAACCTCATTATTTAAATGATGCCATGTTGTTTCCTCTACCGCCACCATTTGGACAAACGTTACATGAGAACAGTATTTTTGGTTTGTTGTTGTTGTTTATTTCATCCGACACTTGAGTATTATGGGGTATCCTGAACATTACAGCCTCTAGTCGCCACAAGTGTAGTGTGTTTTTTCACTGACAGCTATGTTTATTTTCTAAATACTTATTTTAGTATCTATTTTTTGTAAATGTGTGGCTGTGCATCAGTATATAATGACGCTTTTGCATGCGTTCATACATTATGTGTGTATATTCTGTGTGTGTATGGTATGATATATAATTCAGAAAAAGTATGGGATTTGTACAGAAGCGACAACCACTCTTGAAGGCTTTGTTAGACTATTTTTGAGATCGCTGGTGTAGCTGGAAATTATTGGGTGTGAAGCTGTGAATTACTGTTGGTGTAAGGCTTAAACGACGCCCACCGGCTCTTTACTCAATATCCAGGCTTGTTTTCTACAAAAGGATATGTACTGTACATCAGATCCTGTGAAATGATACATGCGTGTATATATATAGTCTAGCCTTTGTTTTATGTTTTCATTTAGAATAAGTTATCTTATGCAAGACAGACTGAGTATAGCAGGAGTAAAATGTATAAAGAGAAGACAAGAAGCAATCATACATACAGTAAGTGATACAATCAAAATCTCCAAATGGTCCAAAGTTGAGATGTTAAAGTTTTAAGTTACTCTCAGTCTTTCCAACTTCAGTGTAACTGTGTATAGTAGTATTGACTGAGCAGTATTACTGGAATTTCTTATGGTGTTATCAAAATGCAACCTATCAAATAAGTGTTCACATAATCTCTCATGAAAACATGTGCAGCTATTCTATAACTGAAGATAGTAGATTTTCAGCAACCTTTACATTCATTAGTGACTGATGGCTGTCAGTATCTACCACATGCAGAGACTGATTTATTGTTTAGTACACTGAGAGAAAACAAAATTCATAACAAAAAATAACTGATAAAAAGATAAATGTGTGCAGATGAGATAAAAAAAAAATATATAAAAGGCAAGCCAAACTCAGCAAATACAAACAAAAAAACATCAAAACAATATGCAGTGAAACATCTGACTTGGATAACAGCATCAAAAGAGGCAACGGAATGAAACATAATGGATAATCGTAAAACAAGATACAGAAGTTAATGTTTCAAGAAAAAAGCCAAATCAGTGGTGGTACATTTGTAAATGCCAAAAAAAGATGCATTAACATTAACAGGGAAACTTTCTCTCTCATCTTTCAGATTAATTGGCCTTTTGGAGTTTGTATCCAAAAGAAACAATACACTTCTTTTCAATAGCATGTTCATGTCCTTCACATGTTTTACAGCAGAAGACACTCCACCTTCCCCATAGAGACCATCTTGTTTTTTTTTTTCTGTAACCTTGTGTTGAATAGAGCAGGATAAGTACTCTCAGCTGCTGTACAAGCAGAACAGGAGAGCGAGAGAAGCAGAGAAGTGACAGGTCCAATCAGACTCAATGTTACCAGTAATGTTGTCTGTATAGTATATCTGTAAATTTGTCACAGAACACTACACAGCAATACTGTTTTTTTTTTTTGCCAAACAACCATAAATAGTTCAGTATTTTCATGTTACAGTTCATGGGCAGTGAAAGACAAGTTAAATGCAACGATGGAAAGAGAATATTTTACTCAACTAAAAGTATAATTACTTGTGTTAAAATGTAGTTAGAAGTAAAAGTAAATCAGTTAAAATGTACATAAAGTAATATTACTGCATACTGTTTTTAAAAGGGGGAGAAAAAAATGTTACATGATGATAATATTATATGATAGAACCAGTATATAATATTAAGTGCTTTAACATGTCAACATATACACTAGTGGAACAAAATCACACTGTTCCTACGTGCGAATTGCACCACAAGCCTCCGAACCAACAATAAATTCATTCTCTATAGGCGGCCACTTTGCGGCCTGTAAAGCTGATTATTAATTATAAATACATTAAAAATACTCCACTGCCTTCCTTGGAGTAGCCTTATTAGAATAAAGCAGAAAAGAGGGCAACACTCAGGCACTTAAACTAAATTGACAATAAATAAAAAAGGGCTGTGGAAGGTGCAACAAGCATTATAGCTACATAAATTAAATAGCATGCCACTTATAGTAGTAGTAATATAGAATTAAGAGCAGCATATAGCATCACCAAGGCAACACAGACGTGTATAAAGAATACAAAACTCCAGAGCAGCTGCAGCACACAAACGAGATAGATGTTCCTCAGTGAGTGTAGAAGTCACTGCTGGAGGAAACACCATGAGAATTTTTGCCAAACCCAGCGAGCACCCGTTGGTGATGTGTTTGATTTGGGTAGTGCATAAAATCGCTGATTAATTAAAGTAGATGCAATTTTGCTAACCTAAACAATAACCCATTATGACATCATCCTTGAGTTTTATTGCATTTTTTGCTTATTTTTTGTTTTTACTCTGTAATTGATGCAGCTTGATTTTTAAAAGTACTCAAGAATGTATAAGTACAGAAAAAAATGACATTGTTACAGTATCAAGAGTAAATAT